>NC_080593.1:82478027-83087640 GCF_027887145.1 Ammospiza caudacuta
CACTGAGGAATTGCCCAGACCTATGTAAGTGTGATGAGCCTTGACTTAATTCACATCAGATTTATCCTTTGCTGTAGACGGCGTCACACTGGTGCACAGCAGTTGGGATGTTTCATTGAACCTGACAGTGCTGCTGCGGCTGGTGAAGGAAGCAGCACTCAGAGCAGTGTCTGGCTGAGTTTCAGTGAGTAGATCCTCAGTTACACACTTACAGGCACTTTGCCTTGTTGCTGTGTCACCTACTTCTAACACCACAGTGGGTTTCTAGTTACTGATACCTGCAAGAGGTTATCTAACAAAACTTCACATTTCTTCAGCTTATAACCATTACGAGAGCAGTTATTACTTCAATTAATATCCTGGAACCAGTGAAAAGCTGAGTTATGGATAAGGAAGTAGGATGATGAAGCAAGTCTGGTTCTATGTGCTTCAAGTTGTCTTTAAAATGTCTATTAAATTAGGTTACCAGAGGATCAGACCTGAAGCAAAAAGTAGCATGCTGGCAAGGTTGTAAATTTCAGGAAGGTAGGACACAACATTATCTATAGTTTTTCAGGCTTTAGCTGTTTTTTTTTATGGGATTTTTTGCTTCATTTTAATTTTTTTTTTCTCTACTAGGAATTTCCCATTTACAGGAAGTTGCTCTTCTCTATTCCTGACAATGTTCAAACACCTATGGCCAGGAGTTTGAACTGAGAGGCTGTGCTCTTCAACACTGAAAGATACTGAGCCATCCCACAGCCATCATACCTCGTACAGTTCTTCTAGAGCACTCAGTGCTTTTCAAGGCAGTGTCTTCCTATAGAAGTTGATCAGTCAGAAGATAGGGCTTGTTTTCACTTTTGCTGCATGACTATTGGCACATGGACTGTTGTGGGATTTCTTTCTGAGTGCGTGCTGTGTGGTGTCCAGGTTAGGCACCGTACCCTTCCTGACTCCTGGACTTTCCTTGTTCCTGTTGGGAACTGTTGAGTCACCATGTTGTCAGTTCCCATCAGGATTTAATTTAATTCAGTCTTCACAATGTTACTGTACTACAAGAGAGAAAATGGTGTGTCTGGTATCATCCACCTCCACAAATCTTCTCCTCAAATCAGACTCCCCTACCAGTGACTTCTGAAGATTTGAAATTCTTGCAAACACAATAGAAATCTGATTCCCATTTTGCCCTTGCATTTTAAACACAAAGAGAATATCAAGAAAAAAAAGAAAGAAAGAAAAAAACATTACATTTTCATGAGACACGTGCAATAGGTGTTTGGTGCAATAAGATTAGTCATCCTGACAAAATAATTATTTTCACATGGGCCTGATGAAAATGATTTATTTTCAAAATGACTGAAAGTTGAGCAGGGAGATAAAGAACCTGTTCACCCCATAAGCCCAGTAAAAGGTGTTCTGAGAGACTACAATATCACTTTCATTTTCTATAACGATCATCCAACTCCCATCCCAGTTTTAATCCTGCAGCCTGTCCAAGAGGATGTTGTCAGAAACATGTCACTACCAAACAAGCTTTAGCATTTGGAATTTATAAAGTATAATTGATACAATAGTACAATGGATATATTCAGTATAGTCAAAATATAGACAAATGCCCAGTAGAAGATGTTTTGGAAGGATGTATAGTGATATTTCTGTACTCTGTTTGTTCTCTGTCCTCCTGTACTGTGCAGTTGTCACCTATTAATTAATGTAACAAAATACATTTAACATTGCATTTAAAAAATACATCCATTCTGTAACAGAATTGCATTGAATTGCTTTCCAATTTGTCACATCCTTTTGTCTTCCTCTTCCTCTCCTAGATCACATTTGTGGCTAGTAAATTGGTTTCTTAAATTCTGCCTCACATACTTTGCTCTTAAGTTAGCTTTCTTCTCTTCAGGACACTGCTGTATACTGTACCTTTAAGTATCGAAGTCAATTTAATTAAATTTCATTACAGGCAGTAGACCTGAAACAAAATAATGAAAGCAGCCATCATGTCAGGTGGTATTTATCTAGCCATTAAATTGAAAATACCCCCTTTAGGCTCTTAAAAATTAGTTTCAATATTTAATACTAATAGTTTTTGGAATCATTAATGGGTATAGTTTTAATAAATTTGTTACAAACTGTTTATGTTTTCAAGGAAAGAAGCTTGTTTTGCTTGCTTCAGAAGAGAGCTAAGGGTAAATAACTTGAAAGTATTAGGGTTTTGAAATACTGTGAGGTCTGGGAGCTGCCTGCAGTCTGTGGAAAAACACCATGGAAGTCGTCATACAGTGATAGGTGTGTGCCTTGTTTAGTCAAAGGCAATGCCAAGCCAGTACAAAACTTGCCTAGGAGTTTATTTTTTGCCTCACTTGTCTTGTTGAGCTGATTTGGCTTGCCAGCTTGGGAGTTTGTAGGAGAATTTATTTAAAGGCCTCATTATAAGCACTATTGTCACCAGAGAGAAAAATGAAAATTTGCAGGGAAGAGAAGAAGGGAAAAACTCCGCTGCAGAAAAAGACTGCTGGTGCCAGCATCCAAGCAGCTCTCCTTGCTGCTCAGGCACCTCACAGGGCTGTGTCTGAGGAAGCAGCATTGACAAAGCACCTGTTGATGTCCTGCACAGCCAAACCAGTGCCATGTGCTGTTCCTGCAGAGTCCATGGCACGGTGCAGGTGTCAGGGATTTATTTCATCCGCTTCCTTTCAGAAACAGGCTGCAGGTATTAATGGATACAACACCAATGGAATACGAAACAGTAAGAAAGACTTAGGGAAAGACTCTTGTCACTTTTTCCTGAACAATATGCGAGGGTTTTACTTGAGGGAAACAAGAGTGCAGAAGGAGAGTATACTTGGCCATGGATGTATGCAAATCCACAAAACTGGAAACATTTCTACCTTGCTCTATGTAAGCATGGTTGATGTCTCTTCTTTTGCAGGCAGAGAGTAATGAATAGTGAGTACATCCCTTTTCCTTTCGTCAGATCTGAACTCTGTCCTCTTCATCGCTTCCCTTTCTTCCTTCTGTTTAAAAGAAAATTTATTTTTAACAGAAATAAATTCTTTTGTAGAAAACTGCAACAACATGAGATATAGTCACCTTTCTTGTAAGAAATTCTTAACCCCAGAGAAGGAGAAAGAAGAACAATTTTTCTTCATCAGGATAAAGGCATAGGCTTCTTACATGTTTGCTCCTTCAGTTTCATAATAAAGAAATGAATGCACAAGTTACTGTCAACCAGAGACAAAAAAATAAGGCTATATGAGTTACTTGTAGTCTTGGATAAGATTATTGGACTTAACTATCCAAAAACTTGGATAATATTAATGGACTTACAGCTTTAACTATAAACTATTATGTCTTCTTTAAAATACATGTATTTTATATATATATACATATCATGTATAGTAATTTCCAATTTGATTTAAGAAGTTAGGGCTTCACAGATTTTTTTTCTTCCGTTATCATGAACCCTCCCTCTAGCTTGGAGGATGTGGTTTGTGTAGAAACTTCTTTTTGGAGATGGGGTATAGATTGGAAATGTTGTATATAGAAAAATTTCATTTGAAGAAGTTGTATTAAAGATCAAGTATTTCTTTTTTCAAGTTACTCTTACTAATTTTTATTAATTAACAAGATTTCTCCCTTATATTTTCTTATATGACTTTGATTAAATATGAGGTGCAGTTCAGTGACGTGTCTTAAACAGGAGCAATAGAGGACAAACAGTCACTGCTGACTCCAGGGAAAGTCCTGACTGTACTGTAAATGCCATAGGCCAGATTTCATTCTTGCTCATTTTTGTCTTTGAAATTGCAGCTGAGATGCACCCCTGTTAGTACAAATGCATTACATGAGGAATACAGTCATTCAGCACCCATAGTTAGGTGTCACCTCTGGCTGTCCTAAGTTGTTTATAAAATTTTCCTCTACAAGAAGTGTATCTTCTTTCCTCCTGCTGTGTCACAGTCTGGATGAGTCCTCTTTTCTAAGAGTCTCGTGGAAAGGGGATTTTCAACCCATCTTCTCGTCTGAGAGCCAGGTGCCCATGGTTTCTGTGGATGGAACAAAGTCAGATACCTTGAGCAAAGACATTTTGCTGCATGTGTGGGATTCATTGCTGGATGTGTGGGATTCATTGCTGGATGCGTGGAATAGCTGAGTTAGGGGATGAGAATAGTCTTTACTACCCCAACCATGAATTATTCTTCTGTGAGCAAGAGGAAAATTCCAGCTGGTTTTTGGTAATGTTCTATTGTGTTTATTTCTTTAAGCATTTTGTTGCAAAACTTGTGTTTAGCACCATGCCTAGTCCGTGACTCGATTTCCCCTGAGTCCAACAGAAAGTGGACATTTTTAAAACTGTGTGAGACTGGAAATCTCAGTGTTACTGATTTAGATTTAACATTAAGAACTAATAAAGACAATTGCAATCTATCAATACTGAAGGCAGATGAAATACTAAATGAATAATTAAATGAAATACTGTCATTTAATAAGAACACTACCAGAAATCAGTTTATGCTCTCATGATAGTTTCAGACTATACATAATACGTTTTTAAAAATGTGAAGTACATTATTTTGGTTTATAGCACTATGTTATGGTGCAGGAATAAACCATTTCCTTTTTTATTTTTGAACTAGCTGTTTTTAGTATTTGTATTACTTTGTTGCAGTTTTTTAATACATCACCATGAACACAGTTTTAAATAGAAGGAATATAATTTCATTCTATATGCCTTGATCAAAGCTGGAACAAAATGCATTGATTCTTTTTCTCTCATATGCAAGCATGAGAGAAAAAGAGGACTGATAATCCTGGAACTTCCCAATCTTCTTATTCCAAAACTCCATATAAATGAAAAATATTTCAAGCCAGAATGAAGTGTTTCAAACAACAAGCAAACAAAAATATTTCAAGCCAAAGCTGCTTGCAATGTGAAAATTTAGGTTTGGGAAAAAAGGCAGAACTATTAAACAAATATCCTAAAACAGTGTTAATAATTTGAGTCATTCTGAGATTTGTCATTTTATAGAAGTTTCTCCATTTATTTTCAATCTTGCTGTGTCAGCACATCCTATCCTGTACCACTAACTACACTTACCACCCAGTGGCAGGAAGAAGACAGCAGCCTACCAGTGTATCCATAGTGAAAACACCAGAGAAGAATACTCTGCTTAAAGCAGGGAGCCGTGTGGCGTTTTCACTGACCATTGTCACCCTTCTTGGTGTTGCAGGATGGATGGTCACAGTATCACTTTGTAGCCTCATCTTCAACAATAGAAAGGGATCGGCAAAGACCGTACTCCTCATCCCGCACGCCCTCCATCTCTCCCGTGCGCATGTCTCCCAACAACCGCTCAGGTAAGGCTGGGCCCAGGCAAAGGCACCGGTAAAAATCCATCACCGTCATTTTCCCTAACATCTGGATTGTTGTTCACTCTGGGGAAAAGGCACAAAGTGTATTCTTTACTGTCACCAAATTATTAGGTCAAAACAGGATTTAATTTTTTTCATTAGCACCTTGTAAAGTTTTACAGAAGAAAGATTTTTCCATAACATTTTGTCATAAATTCTCCCAAAACGTTTTCTTGATGGGGATTACCTGTTTAGATCCCAGGGCAATGGCATCCATTGGTACCACCAGGAAATTCTGTTGCTCACTTTGCTAGTCATGAAAGCCACTATGTGGTTTATGACCATTTTGCATACTTAGCAGAATTTTAAAGACCCACATTACTTTTTTTGTCAGCTTTTATTCTGGGTATGTATGTATACATAAACAAATGTAAGTTCCATAAATTTGCCTATACATCTTCCTAACATTGATAGTATATTTACACCAGCTATTATCAATTTTATATGATCTGCACAATGAACTAATGTAAGTATCTCAACTAATGCCATAGTGCAAATTAATTTTTCTATCTAGAAATCGGGTAACCTTTCCCTCACTTTACTCTAAGGTAAAACATACCTTCATTAGATAAAACCATTCCCAGTGAAAAATTTTCAAGATAAACAGAGTGCACTGACAGTCTTTCAGTGGCCTTTCTGCTGCTTGTTCAGTCAAATGCTGTCATTCCATAGGTACACAAAGGGTTTAGGATTAAAATTACCAAACTTATTATTACCATTATGCTATAGGTTTTTTTCAAGAAAATTGTTTTGTTAATTATCTAGAAGCTGTATCTTAGTCCTGCAGAGCAACAATTGAGGAGATGTGAAAATGTAGCCAGAAGTACAGCAAAAGCTGCTACTCTGTTTTGAAAATCTGCCATTACACAAGTCCATAAAGAGCTCATCTTGACTGTATGTGCAAGGTACTTGAAATGTCTG
The DNA here is from genome assembly GCF_027887145.1 of Ammospiza caudacuta. NCBI lineage: Eukaryota > Metazoa > Chordata > Aves > Passeriformes > Passerellidae > Ammospiza > Ammospiza caudacuta. The sequence continues at coordinate 82,484,349 of NC_080593.1, forward strand.
GCCCTGAGATCTTAGTTCTTTCTCTTGCCAGAGCCATCTTCTCACTTCTGTTACTCTAAATTTTGGATGAAATTTTACTGCCATCCTCAGTTATCATAAGACTGGAAAAGCACAAATAATAGTGGCTGTTTCTGAAGAAAGAAGAGCCCATGTCATTACATACCAGTCTGCTCAATGTCAGTCTAGAAAATTGCTGGAACAAATAATCAGAACCTGAATAGCACAAAGGTAGTAGGAACATAAGATATTACTTAGTTCTAGGAGTATCTATTTCTACATAATAACATAAGTTGCTGTATGTCTGGTAGTATCCATATCAAATTCAACCATCGATTCAATACCAATTTCTCTTATTAAATCCATCTGAATTCCTGCTACAAGAATTTGCAGAAAGAAAAGTCAGTAAGTACAATATCCTATGATCAGTAAGACTCTTTCACACAACATTTTTATGGAAAATCCTAAGGCAGGCTAGCCAACAGTTCAGAAAACATCCTATGTGGTAAATAAAAAAACTTACTGAAAACCATTCACAAGGAAAGGGGATTGTTTATTGCCAAAATGGCAGAATGCTGTGCTTAGAGCCTAGCTTGGGTCCAGTACCCTTCAGTGGTTTTAGTAATTTGCAAAAGTTACCTATTAACTTTGTGGGTGACGTAAACCTGGGAGACACTCATGTTCTTTGATGGGCATTATTGAAATTCAGAGTGATTCTGAGAAATTTGAGGTAATGTTCAAAGGGAAAAAATTAACCAGTCCTTTAAAAATAAGTTATAAGGAGAATGTCTGACTAGGTGACGTTCCTAATTTCTAAAGTTCTTTAGAAATTATCTGGCAATTTTTGTCAGTTGCACACATGAATTGGAAGGTGGAAAAATTAGGATATGAGATTATACTGAAAGGACTGAAATTGTTTAACTCAGGTAAAAGAGACATGAGAAGGAGTCAGTGGGAAGAGGTACACACCAAGTTTTCAAGCATGTAACAGCCAGCCATGAAGAGAAATGGTGTGAACTTTTTCTGCTTTCATAGCAGACAAATGGAAATAATGAGCAGCAAGGAGTCAGGCTAGACATTTCCTAGCAGTGCAGAAAGAAAACACTGGAACAGAGTGCTTGGAGCAGTTATGTGATCTCTGTCATTAGAGATCTTTAGTTCCAGATTAAAATCTGTCAAGAATTATGTTGGTATGCTGGATCCTACCTTGGGGTAAAGAGTTGAAGTAAACGAACTCACACCATCCCATCCATCCCTAGGACTGGGTGATAAAAGACTTTTCTGTGTCCTTTAAGAATTAGAGCAGAAAACCATTATATCAATTTTCAGTCTAATATCAACCAGACTCTTCATCTTTGCTTCCAGTAAAAACTCTGAAAGAGGGTTGATTCTGCATTTTAATGCTTTCCAGAAAGTAGTTTTCCTCTCATGGGAGGAGCGAGGAAATTCCCACAGGGAACAGAGACAGATGATTTTATCTGTATCAGTCAATTTTGTTCAAAACACCAGTGTTTATAACCATTACCAGAGTATGTGAAATAAAATGTGTCTCTCTGCTAGCAGCTTTTTCAAGGTTTGCATTCTGGCCCTCTCCCCATTAGACTCAAGCTGCCATTAGCTGATTTGGTGGTTTAACGTCATGTTTCTTTATATCTGCTGGATTATCAGCTTTAGATTTACATCACTATTGGCAAACAGTTTAAAAGCAATCCCCAATTCTAATGGCTTCATAAGAAAGAACATCTGTCCTGCATTTGCTCTGTAAATTCAGAGGCCAGAGCCAACAAAACCAATCGAAGCAGAATTCAACATCACTTGTGCTTCCCTACTCCATAGTTGAGTGCAAGTACTTCACTGTTGTTCAACTAAAAAATGTAACAGTTTAGAGATGCTGGAAGATATGCCTCAAGGTCAGTCTTCACAAAGAGTTTGTATTACATTTTTAATTTTTTTTCTTTTCTTTGTTTATGAGCAAAGGGATTGTTACTGTTTTTGAGCTTCTTTTTACATAGCAAATACCTGGATGGAGGCAGGGAAATGTGTAGGGGCAAGCACCAGTACTTTAGTAATGTTTGTGCCACTGTGCCCTTAGGAGGCTCTGGGGAGCTCTGCCATTCACCCTGTGCTCCTCCTGCCCCCTACAACAGGGAAAGTGCACTTTATTAACCAGTACCTAAATATATTGAAGTCAGTTCACTTGAAAGCCATTATTTTTTTCCTTTGCTTTTCTCCTTTTCCTAAGCATTGCAAGCTCTAAGGCTTCATGATCAGTGACAGTGATCACTTCCACATTCTCCAGTGTGTGAGACTTGAGTACAAGGCCCAGTTCTCTTTTGTGCTACCTGTGCTTTCCTCCTTTTAGCTGTACCTTGAGTATAGGTGATGAAGGCTTTAGTTTTTATAAAAATAGCTTAATGTAGCAGTTGTTGCTTTAATGGCAGTTATTGACACATATAGCTATTTAAAGACAGAGAAATTATTTGAGTTACCTTTAACTGCTAGGCATTCTTTGATATCTGTCTTCTAGGAGGAAAAAGGCGTTCTTTTCTTCCCTTTTCCATTCAAATAATTTAATTTATTTACTTTCAAGAGAAAAGGGAAGAAGGTAGTTTTATAAGGGTTTTTCCCACACAGTTGAAAGTTAAGTCTTTTCAATGGAAATAAAGTAACCATTTTGAGGGAAAAATGGAAGTGCCCATAACCAGAAAGTTTTGACAAGTTAAAGAAACTGAAAAGCAAAAGGAGAAAAAAAATATTGTTGAACTTTTTTTTTCTTTAATAGCAATCGTCTTAGATGTTGGATGTAAGTAAAAAGAAATTTAACATTTAGAAATAAAATTATGTTTGCAGTGGATTGTCCAATAAATACATTTGCCTTGTCCTTGAAATAACAGCATCTCTTCTTTTCCTCCATAATGTGGTAGTGTTTCTTCAATCAGCTTCATGTTAGAAAACTAACAGATGTAAACTTTACAGGAGTGCTTACTCAAGAGTTAAACCCTACTTTCAGTCATGTATGATTAAAAAAAGAAAAAATCCATTTTTGTTATCTAGCAAGTGCCCCAGCCTCACCTCGGGAAATGATCAGCCTAAAAGAAAGAAAAACAGACTATGAATCAACTGGAACTAACGCCACTTACCATGGAAGCAAGGGAGAACACACTTCTAGGAAAGACACCATGACAGGTGAGATTTTGCTTGCATAGCATATATATAAATCAGCTGTGATAGAACACTGATTTTATAGGATTGCCTGGGCTTGCTGCACTGTGGAAAAGGGTCAACCTGCTTTCATTAATTTCCAAGTTTTAGCCACCTTGAGAAATACAACTGAAGATATATTTGAATAAATAAAAGACTATGTGAAAATGATTTGTGAACACCATGGTTCTTCACAGAAGAAAGGCTCTAAATCAAATCTTGCGTGTCTTTTTCAATTTTACATTTGTTGTCATTTCAGGAGGAAGTTGGTTGATCACTTTGAATTAACTGGTATATTTGAGCATGTGCAGTGATCCCTAACATCTGTCTTTTGCAGGGAATGCTCTCCAGGATGAGTTACCTTATTGTGTATGTCAGTATTCATAGGAAGTTTGCAGCTCTTTGTAAAGTTTATCCATGTTACTTTCCTAGTGGGGCTGATTTAAGCGCAGTAATTTCTGTGTATGTTGTAGCATCTGTTGCAGGTTTCTCTGAAGGCCTCTCTTCCCCAGTGAGCTCATTAATCTCTTACCATTTCAGTAATTAGGAAATCTTGAGTGTTTTTCCCGGCACTGTACCTCTTCGTGAATTCTCTTGCAAAATACATGTTGGTTTCCATCACCATTGCACCATCATGGGGCTCATATAACCATTATTGAACTTTTTGTCACATTTATACAGCACCAAGCATCACGGTCTCCTCCAAATGCTGCCTCAGGGCAGGCAGAAAATCTCAGTGAGAAATCTGAATGCCAGTTACCTTCTCCCATGCCCTCTGTAGAGGTCTTTCTCAGAGGCAGAATGAGTTGCTCACCAGGAACATGGTGACTCAGCATCAATCCATCCGTAAGATCCATCTTTCAAGGCTGTATTCAGGATGTGAAGATACTCACACTGTATCTACTATGTTAAATGTGATTATGTAATGAAAACCTAAATAGCAGCCTTGGAACTTGTGTGAAAATGCAATATGGAGTGTTAATTAGCCTGAAGGTGGAAATCTGAAGAGAAGAATGACAGTGAAGAGCATTTGAAAACCACAGAAATTCGGAGTGTCCTGAATGAATTCTGTAGGGTACTACGGGCAAGTACAGAAGATTCAGTCAAGGTACTGCATTTTATGTGTCTGTCTTGTTTTGAGTGTTTCATAGTCACTGCACAAGGTAGTTTTCTATAAGAGTTCAGTGGCCCCTGCTTGGCTGATTGTGAAGGACAGCACTGGTGTGTTTTTCAGCCATTTGTCAAGGACCCATAAAGGGTGAATCTCGGGAATAAGAGCATCAGGCTGGAAAGAAAAAGGCAGAATCAGTAGTATTTTGTTCTAGCTGTATCTGTAAATTCAGATTAGCAGATTGTATCAGGAAGTTCACCAAAATACAGTGTCTCCATGCTGAAAATGTGGGTTTCCTTGCATATAGTCTTACCTCTGTCCACACGTTAAGAAAATTGACTTCTTTTTTCACACCCCTTTTCACTTTCTTTTTGAATGTGGTGCTTTTCTTGTCTGATTCCTACTTCCCTTAATTCCTTTCTCTTGCAGTATAATTTTCAGATCATGGTGTTTATACTGCCTCAGCAACCTTTACTCCACTTTGATTTTTCCATTGTGTTTTCCTCTAATATTGTCTTGTATTTTGTCTATATGTGTCGATTATTTGGGTGGGCTTTTAGTAAGGAAACTTGAAACTGTTAGCATCATACTCAGCTATCAGCTGTCTTTCCAGCTCCTGAGGTCAGCGAGGGGAAAAAGAATCAAACTAATTCAAATCAAAAAATGTAACATTTCACAATCTTACATGACCAATGTACAAATAAATATGGAATTAACTAGTAACTTTCTCTCTTTCAGATCACCAAATCTCTGCACGTTTGGTCTAAGCTCAAATTAAGCACCATTATAAGAACAAAAGAAAATGACAGAAGGAGTTTTGCTCATCAATATTCAACATGGAATTTATGTAACATAATTGTACCTCGTTAAATAATAAATATTTGATTTTAAAAAAACATATAAAGTCAGTATTTGTGATTTTGTGAGACATTTTGACTTTGCTTGAGTGGCCCAATACAAGTTCATGTAGCATATTTCTTACGAAGCCTACGTTTCCTTTTGTGCATCTGACAGTGCATTGCAGCCGATACATCCACGTGGATGGGACTTAGATGAATGTTTTCTCAGGTTCCACCTGGCACACACATATTTTGATCTGCTCTTCTACTTTTGTGCCAAGCTGATGTATTACACAAAGCTTGCTTTGACTTAGGGATTTTACACAGAGCATAGAGCCAAAGCTGTAGTCCCAATTTATCCATGACTGTCTCCATGCTCTTCTCCAAAGCTCTTCTCAGTTTATAGTTGAAAAATTTTATGACCTTTGAGCTGAGACTGAAATGAAGGTTTTTTGATGGATTCTCAAAGTAGGAATGTTGCCTTCCTGCCATCCTGAGGATTTGTCAGGGAACCTCTGGGGAAAATGGAGAATCTATGAAGTAAACAGTTTGGCTGAAGACAGTAACTTACATTGATTTCACGAGGATAGATAAAAAAAAGAGGCACAGTATCAAAGTTTTCATTGCCCTCTTCACAGGTTTATGATGCCTTTTATATGTACTGTCTATTTTCTCCTCTCTGTAGAAAATAATAACCAATTACAAAATTTTGTCACCTAAAGTATATTTTTAAGACAAAAGCTATTATATTCCATTTAGGGAAATGGGAACTGTAAGTGCACGTGATAATGTTATTTACGCCATATTGTTTTCTTTCAGAACAGGGAAGATAAGGTCCCTGTGGACCATCATGGGACCCTTCTTTGAGGTTTCTTTTACTTTTTTAGTTCCCTCAGTGAACTAATATGTACATCATAGTCAACATGCTGTGTCTTCTCTTCCAGCAGCAGAGAAAAACATCTAATTAATTCCTTTTTCCTTTGGTTGTGGAGAATCAATCATGAATACTTTTGTTATTTAAACTTACTGGCAAGTCCATGCATATTTGGAACACAAAAAAAACACCATCAGGTGCTACAGGTGCTCAGATGATGATGATGATGATGATGATTATTATTATTATTGTTGTTGTTGTTGTTGTTTTCAGAAACAATAATGCACTGTAATCTTTTCTCATGCCCTTACCTCATTTTTCACTGTGCAGGAAGGTGGCAGTGGTAGTGACAGGTAATGATCTCTGTTACCTAAGATTTGTGAGGCACAGAAACATTTTCCTTTACTGTGTTGAACTAAATTTTCTTAAATGGAGACCTGCTGCTAATAGCAGAAAAAGCAGGTTGTGTGATACCAGATGAGGAAGACTACCTGTCCAGCAGAGCTGTCCTTTCTTGCTATCAGTTTGTTCCTGAGGGCAGAAGGCTAGCATCTTGTTATTCCAAAGTGTCTGTAAATGTGTTCAGAATTAGCACTTCCAAGATCTGAAAGCCGAATATTAAACCATTAATCAAGTGACTGGGATATATGGGGATGAATTTGGTCAATGACATCTTAGTCATGTAAACCACTGAGTAACATAATTTTCAATTTTTGTCCTCTTTGAAGAAAACTGCTATAGGCAACTATGTGACTTTTTTTTTTAACCAGTATCACCTAGAAGAATGAACAGAAGGGAGAAAGAAAGCTGTTTTTCTATAATGCCCTCTATGCAACTGAGCCACAAAGTACTGCAGGTTGATCATAGTATTCATTTTAGAATGTTCACAATTTTGCCTCTTCAGTGTTATCATGGACTGATGTTTAGAGATGCATAAAATACACACATAAACACACACGCTGATCACTTCTCTCTTAATTTAATTTTCAACTGGTTCTCACATCTCTGTGAAGAAATGTGGCTGCAGAAATATCTCTGTTTCTTTCTCCTTTCCCTCCTTTCCCTTCTCTTGCCATTTTTATTTTTAAAAATACTTTATTGACTTCTCTTTCCATTTGTTCTACAGTTTTATTATACTGATAAATATATATTATCAGGAAAAATCAGAAGTTAACCACACTATCTGTCCATTCATCTAGCTCATTCTCTCCTTTCTTGTATATTTGTCCTCTGATTTTGGATAGCAAGAGTCAACTGCTCGCATTATCATGGCAGAGTGGGAATGGAGTTCCCAGGGATTCCACCTGCATGTTCAGAAGCAGATACTGGAGCAGGGCTGCATTCACTGCTAGCAGCTACATTCTTGACTTACATTTCCTTCAGAATCAGAATTACCTTAACCTCCAAGCTAGCCTAAGCCAAGATTTCTTATTCTTGAACTCCTGGGATTTATTGTCAAGCATTTTATGTCTCATTGTTTTTATTGCTTTGAGAAAATATTACTAAGGGTTTGAGGAGGCTTTTTTTTTTCATTTTTAACTTTTGAATTTGTATCCCCATCACTGCAGTGAAGTCAGCCACACAGAGCTTGCAACTATTTTCATAAGCTGAAATTATCAGTTTTTCATTGCAGAATATGTGATCCAAGAGACCGTAAAATTTCAGTCTGGTAGTGACATTTGTGAGCACATCAGTGCAAATGTCACAGTAGTGCACTGGACAGCTACACACCAACTCTGAACTATTTCTAGGTTTATAATAGTCATGGCTAATAGCAGAACATATGTACACATGTCTTTGTATATCTCAATATGGAAAGGTCATGACCTCCCTCCTAATGTCTAATTGCCTGAAGGGACAACAAGCAAATTAGCATGTGTCCAGTTTGCTATTTTCATCAGATTCTTTCATAATACCCTCAGATTACAGTTGCACCTTGTACCAGTCTTTTGCTCTTGACATCAGACAACCAGGAACAGCATTGACCTGTCTGAACTCAGTATGTCCAGTCATGTCTGAGTAGAAACTCACATGCATGAAACTTCCAACCCACTTGTCTTGGCACATATGTTCATAAAAGCAAAATGGTTACAAGAAGTTCTTCCTCCATCTAGCCAGTCCAATACATTGAATGTCACTTTAATGTTTTTTTAAGAACTAAGACTTCACAAAATGGATGTCTGAAATACTTGAGTATCTTTAGATCTTGACAAGAGGAATTTGTATAACAAAACTTCTGGCATTTTGTGGGACAAGCAAGAAAATAAAAAAAACGGCATTAAAAAGTTGGTATGAAGGAAAGATCTGGCAGCTGTACTACTGAGAGTTGTGTTGTCATGAGATGCACCATAAAGAGCAATGTTGATGCAAACTTCTCTAATATTAAAGATCATCAGGAGGGGTATTTTCAAACACCACAGCAGAGGCTGCAGGTGGAATATAAAGAAACCCACTGAAATAACAGTCAAGTCTCAAAAATCCCTTAAGTGACAAAATGTAACCTGAACAGTGACAACCTCTGCAGAGCAACTCTTTTGGCATTAATGTTGACAACATCTTTGGCATTAATTTTGACAACCAAAGAAAACTATTCAAGCACTACTTTCCATCATTTTTCCTCTTTCTATCTGTTACAGCCTGTTGGCATATAGATAAAATTAAGAGTATCTACCACTGGAGGAGCCCAACCAGCATCTGTCACTAGAATTCATATTCTTGCCACCTTAAAAAAAAGGGTCATGCTGCACTTGGCTCTGGAGCTCTCCTCCATTTCCTACACAGGACTCTACACTCTCTTAGTTATTGCATCCAGCTCTTCAAGGAACAAGAGGGGTTTCACCCCTATCAGTTAATGGCTGTGAAATCAAAAATCTCATTTTCCAGCTGTTAGAGCTCATCAAACCACCATATAAGCCCTGTCTTTATCCTGTTTTCACAAACAGTGAAGATCTTTAAGAAAAACCATCTAAGATCTGGAAAGCAGCAATATGGAGCAGTGCATCAAACTGCCAAAAATTATACCCTCATCATGGAACCCATGGCAGATGTGAAGACCAGAATTGATGTATTCCAGTCAGCTTTGCCTTAAGGCCATGCCATTTCTTTCTCCAGAAGGGGTGCAGTGGTGGGAGGAAAGGTAGAGGAAGTTTCACATGCATATGTCCATGCTTGTACATTGCCAAAGGAAGAAAGAGTGCTTACATCTTCAGTAACATGGTTCTTCCTAGTGATGTGACTACCTTGGATCCAGATCCAGCTTTCAGCTCTGATGCTCAGCACTTGTTGTCACAGGTTTTGAGCTGTGGAAGTATTAAAGGCCACTCTTGGTGCCTCCAGGTTTTTTGCCATTGCACAGAGACCTGAGAGTAGTCATGAGCGAAGTGTTTCAGTTCCACTCGTGACTCTGATTCACAGCTACTCAATTTTTACTTTCAGGCCTGTTCTTTTATAGTAAGAATCCTCATAACAGCGTTCAGTCATTGGTTAGAATGTCTGGAAAGTCAATAATGCATGAAAAGTGTGCAGCAGCCACACAAAATGCTATCTTCACAGCCTTTCAAATATGAGAAGTAACTACAGTCTTTCAAGTCCCACAAGCAAACTAAGCTTCAGCTACATTGCCAAATCAGACGGCTCAGTGGAGTCAGCTTTGCAAGGAATATCCTTTGCTTTTCATTAGGGGTTTTTTGGGATGGGGTCAGAAATAAATTTTTGCAAGACTGTATATCATCCTCCTCTTTAGAAATACTCCAGTTTCAAACTCATAGCTCAGTTTTGTCTGTGGATTTGAGTAGTAGGACATCTGAGAAGAAAGTGGCAGCAGTGACAGCAGTCATGTATTTGAGACTGTCTTGGCCAGACCTCTTCAGTATAAGTGCATATTACTTTTTGCATATTACTTTTTTGTCACTTATATTTAATCACTTTATACTTGAATAATTTCATAATAAAGCAAAATGACTGTAGGATTAATGATTCACATTGTGCAACTGAAGTGAAAGAACTGAAATGTTTCTTAATATTTACAGCTGCTGTTTGTTACATGTGTTACATAAGCCCATCTATAACCCGAAATTTATTATTGAATGCTAGATTTATATGAAATTATTTTGTTGATGCATATAAGAAGTGCACAAGATTGTTATAAGAATGGCATGGAGCCTGTTACCATTAATAAATGAATACCAAAGAGATGTATGTACACCAAAGCAAAGATGATGACCATTCAGTGGGAGGAAAAGCCTGCAGATGCTTTTAAAGACTTTTGTGTGTGGGAAACGGGCTTTGTATGATGTACTTAATTAAGAATTCAGTTTAAGGCCAAAGAGGCATGTTCGGTAAACCTGCTTTTTTCTCTCTCTGCAGCTCAGAACACTGGAATCTCAACTTTGTACAGGAATTCATATGGTGCACCTGCTGAAGATATCAAACATAACCAGGTAAGTACAGAGACTAAAATGTTACTGTTCCAGATGGCAAAAGACTGGTGCAACATTGTATATGGAAATGGGAAAAATTTAAAAACATCACAGATAAACACATTGCTTCATGTAGAATTTTACTCATGTGTCCAAATCAAACAACTGTGTTTGAATATGGGAACTGAAATGAGGTCCTGAAGGTCATTTACTCCTTCATAGCAGTTCTAGAAATAGAAACTAGAGTAGTTACACTCTCTTGTGCAGTTGTAATATCAGACCTGTGGGACTGCTAGAAGTTGTGAACTTAGGCAGCCTTTTTCAATCCCTTCTCAGAGTGCAGTGCAGATACTTGTTCTGAACAAATATCAAGGAGTTTGGGTCATAGCAGTGCGACTGTTCCTGCCATCTTGAGGGAACATTACTAACATGTACAGAGCAGCAGGATCCACAAAGTATTCTCACATTGGTGTCTGAGCATTGGTATTCCCAGTGATAGCCATCAGAGGAATGACAGGCTACCTCATTTTGCAGCCACAAAGTCTGGCCCACCTTACAGAGGTGGAATGAAGCAGGGGATAGTCTTGTAGGATAGTAAGCATGTGTTTATATATTTCAGATTTCAGTAAAGTCTCAGCTATAAAATCAGAGATTCACTAGGGATGTTGGAAAAAATGTATGGCAACCTTAGGTTAGAGGACTGTCTTTGAGCAGAAGTTAAGATAATGCACAATTTTGTATTTTTAGCATGAGAAATGTAAGCAAGATTAACTCCTTCCATCCTGTTGCCTACAACAAGTTGTGTCTTACAAGGTGTGGGTGTTGCTGTCTTTCAGGTTTCAACACAGCCAGTTCCACAGGAGCCCAGCAGAAAAGATTATGAACCATATCAGTCATTTCAGAATTCAACAAGAAACTATGACGAGTCCTTCTTTGAGGACCAAGTGCATCATCGTCCGCCTGCAAGTGAATACAACATGCACCTGGGACTAAAGTCAACTGGCAACTACGTCGACTTCTACTCAGCTGCTCGTCCCTATAGTGAACTTAACTATGAAACAAGCCACTATCCAGCCTCTCCCGACTCCTGGGTTTGAGACTTGGGCAGATACAAAAGCTCCAGGAACTGTGCATGTGCATGCATACCACGAGACATTTTTTTTCCTGCAAATTTAGTTTGTTAAAGCCTGTTCCATAGGAAGGCACAGATAACCAGTATGGAGAAAATTAAGAGATTTTTTTAGAAGGCTAAAAGATATGAAAGCTAAACCTGGGAGTAATTAGGAAGAAATATATATATACATATATATATTTTACAGTGTGGGGCAACTTTACTGTTGGCCTGTAGAGTCTAAAGTTCAGTGCTGTATATTGAACGTGGCTGAAGGAAGGAGGAAGAACATGACAGTGGATCTGGGTCAAGAGTTAAGCACAAGTTACTGAGCAGCATACATACTTTATGGGGAACAGCTTCTCACACCTTGTTTAATATCCTCATTCATTGTGAATCTAGGCTTCAAGTTGCATTTGGGGTTTCCTCTGTACAGCAAGATGTTTCTTGCCTTTTGTTAATGCATTGTTGTAAAGTATTTGATGTACATTACAGATAAAAAAAAAAGGTGCATTGTGTATATTACACCAATGCCACAGTGTTTCTTCATCTATGGTTCTAAATATTGCTTCAATTTCAAATTTTGAAAGATGTATGAATTTCCAGTTTTTTGTTTTCTTTTCCCCGGTGCGTTTTAACAAAAAAAAAATCAAAAAAAAAAAACAAAAAAAAAAGCAAAAAGGAATATTTAGCAGTATTGTTTGTTCTGATATGTGACTTTGTTTGTGGCAACTCAAAAAAAAAGGCATTCAGCAGTTTCTGACAATTAACATTCATCATTCCACACTCCTTGTCAACAAGTGCTTTTTCACTGCCTAAAATTTTAGATGTAGATATTTGAAATAGATTTTTTTTCATTTATACCAGTTTTCTTTATGATGATACAGTGTTAAAAGAAAATAAATTACAATTGATCTGTCATCCATATTTGCTAAGAATGTCTATTTCCAAGAGCCTACCATACAAATACACATTCTTACTCGTGTGTGTCCATGTATGCATAGTATTCCGTGTGCGTGTGTTTGGGTGTGTGTGTTTGTGTGGCGCAAGACTTCTTTTCATCCAATGTTCTCCCTGTTAAGCTTCAGTTTTTGTTTGATTTTCAGTTCTTTTAAACAGTGGAAACTCCAGTATGTGCTTTCTCTTACTCACTTCCGTAACCATCGATAGCAATTCAACATTGCTAGGCCACATGCTCACAAAAGAAGGGGTAGCTGATTTTTTATCACCAACTCCATCACCCTTAGATGCCATTTCCTTTAAAATAACATCTTTCGATCTCCTCTTGAGGAAATTTCATTACTCTCCAGCCACCAACCAGTAAGTGCTCAAGAAAGGCAGAGTTTGATCTTGCCATCTCCCTGAGGGAATGAAAAATTGAGACCCATCAGACTTTAATCTGGACTCTCCAAACTCTTTTGACTACAGAAGGGTCCAATTCTTGAACCATTCGGACAATCATTTATTTTAACCCATACCAAAAATAAAACCCAACACCCAGAACACATTCCTCAAATATGATAATAAAGACCATTTCTGTGCATTTAAAGTGAAATTCTAAAAAATGTGAGGGACAGAGAATTTTTATTTTTTTTTAATTTTAAAAGTAAACAACAGCTATATAGTCTAGGAGGCCAGAAGAGCTGGCATATTCATCCTAGCACTTGTAATGCTGGAAGGGAAAATAGAAGCATTTCTTCATTTCCATGATTCAGGCAACAAACAGTTCAGCATACAGTTTTCAAAGCATAAGACCCACAACTAATGGAGTAGTTGTAAATTGCTTCAATTGCCAATAAGGAATTTGTTTTAGTTTGCAAACATTTCTGTGGTTAGTCACTGTAATAGTTTTAACATCACCTGGCACACTTCTGGCTGTGCCCAGGGGGAGAAGTCTCTCACAAGTCATCACCTGCTCTATAGGGTGCAGCCCAAGTAGTTCATGCAGGCGGGTATTGTGATGTAGAATTGGTTTATTGGTAATCTAGGACTATAGTTTAATCTTTTGGGCAGCTTTTCCCAGTGTACGATATGTAACCTTTGCTCTTTGTAGTAAACAAGGGGAAAAAAAATAGCATGCAAAAAACTTTTTAAAAAATTTCAGAAAGGGTGGGTGGGAGGGGCACAGTGGGCCAGATGTATAGTGAGGTAGATAAAAATACTATTCATAGTTTTGGACACAGGTTGTTTATATTTTATTTATTACATTGATTTTAATAAGTGACATTTGCAGTGCTCTTTTGAACAAAGCACATTTTCAGTATAAAAACTTTTTTTTTTAATAAAGAATGTCACTCGCAGCTGGAAGTTCTTCTTGACTGCCTGACAAGCAGCAGGCTGGTGCAGCTCTCCAGGCACAGGTTTGCCAATAGGCCAAGGGGATGCATCGTTCTGTTTGAAGCTCTTAGGACAGGAGATCATTGTAAGTTGGATATATTTCCATTCTTCAAACTACTGAAATGCCCACATTGCCCTCTTTCAGCTCCTCTTAGGACTTACTTGGAGTCAAATGTTGACCATTGCTCAAGTGAGAGATTCTGGATTGATGATGTGGCATAAAATACCTTTTGTCTATACTTTGTGTTGGTTTGTTTCCATTTTTCTGTAGTGGCAAGTGCTCCGACTGGTAACGTTCACTCTTGCTGTACTGGGTTTTGAGAAGGTGTTGAATTTCCCGGCTTCTTTTCCAGGTTTGGAAATACAACACTGCTGCCATACAGAGCAAGATATATATGATGCATTCTTTTTAATACTGAGGAAAGTATCATTACCTATTGCTGTTCCCTTCATTCTTGTACTAGATCACACACAGAAATAGAGATGAAACAAAATTGTTCAAAAAAAATGTATAAAATGCAATTGATGTACTGTAAAATGTCGGATTTTTTTTTTAACAAGCTTCGTATTAGAATCTTGTTCAGCTGTGTAGAGCTATATAAATCTCACTGTTTTATTAAATGCTGTTTATGGTCTGGAAGGAATGGTTAACCTATCTCAAGATTTAACAAATTTGCACTAACATGAGCAATATTGATTTGAAAAAAAAATAATATGAATTCAATATTTGAAAGATAAACTATGATTTTAAAGGTATATTAACACTGAAAGTACATTTTGACAAATAACATATTTAAGCCCAAAATATAAATGGTTATGTCAGATAACACAAAAGAACTATAACAATATAGATTGAGAAAAAAAAAAGTGTTTCACTGTACATGTTGCTAACATGTACAAAGACAAACTCATATTGACGTATTTTCTATTAATAAATCCTACTGTATTGTGGAGAATCGCTGGTCATAGTGCAGTATGTTTAAACTCAGAAGTTGACTCTGTAGAAGCTGCCCAGCTTCACACAGCAAACAGATCCTTGTGATTTAAGTATTTTAAATATTGATCAGAAACCTAACTTTCAGCTCTGAAGTCAGTCACTGCCCTCTCCCTCTCCACAAGGTTGATGAGCACAAGCTGCTCTACATCAACCAGTCAAGGGGAAAGATATTTTTGAGAGCACCCAGTTCACCCCTAATTATGTCTGCAAGGGTTCAGCTACCACGACTAGTAGAGAGAGTTTATCTACACCCCTAGAAAAACCCTGAAAAGCTCAAGGCTGGTGCCACTGGATAGGAAACATGCTGTAAAATATATGATCTTGGCCACAGGTTGCATCGACCACAGCCAAGAAACAAAGAGCAGAACATTAATTTACTTGTGCATTGCTGGAAGACCCAGCACACAGTGCATATAAAGGCTCTGGAATAATTGTTTCCCAGGTTCCATGAGCTTGCAGACATGTCTCGCCAGGAGACTTGCAACTCAAATCAGAAATGCTGAATCTTTTTGTACCTTGGCACAGCACAGGCTGTGCACGCCAGTGCATGGCAAGGAAGGCTTTCTCATCTCCTCTGTCACTGTTACTCATCTTCTCCTGCCAGCAGACAGAAAGAGCCCTGAGTTTAAAGTTATTGCTTGTATCATGAGTGGGAGAGATGGAGACAGCAATCTGAACCATGGGGAGGAAACAGAAGGGCCTAAAAATACACTCAGAGTGTGTGCATGAAGACAGATCCTCACTCATAATTACTAACAGTGGAACTGATCCAACAGGAGATTTTATGCAGCAAGAGCTTCAAATATTACTATCAAGTTAATGTAATGACCATTTAATAGTAGCAGTGTGATGCACACAAAGCTTTATGCTAGAAAAGTGGGAGGGGGTGACAGAGAGGAGACACAGGTCACCACTGGGCACTCCCAGTTTCAGCCAGCAGGTGCTGGGCATGAGGGCAGAGGCTGCTTACTGCTGTGAAGGAGAGGGATGACTCTCGAGGAATAGCTTTAGGTCCAAGCCTTTCAGATTCAGTCAAAACAACATTAGCTGAAACAGAGGCCACTTTTTGCAGACCTGCCCCTTGCCCCACCATCCTCAGTGGCAGAGTGAGGTTCCCCCTGGCAGACACATGGTGCACATGGGGGGCAATCCTATCAAGGGCCTTGCAAAGGCTCTTTTCTCTCAGCTGGAAAATACCTGGTGCAGGTGTGTGTCTGACTGCTGCCAGAGCCAGGGCTGTTGAGCAATTTAAGTCCAGCATTTTCCCTGGAGGACAGATGGGCACCAACATCTGCCAAAGAGCTGTGCAATCCTGGCTCTTTCCCAGGGACTAGACAGTTTCTAAATAGTGGCTTAAAGCCAGTTTCAGACATTTAGGCTGAAAGGAGAGATTTGAGCTTCATCCCTAGGCAAGGGGGCTGAAGCCTGTGGTTGGTAACTGTAAGGAGAAGGGCAGCCCCTCCTTCCAGGCTGTTCTGAAACACAGGAAGAGAAGAGAAGAGCTGTACTGACTATTGCACACCTTCTGACAACCTGTGTTAGGAGCACTTGCTTCTAACTTGTGCTCTGCTCTTCTGAGGGCCAAACCAAACAGCTCCACACAACACAAACATTTCTACTTATTCCTTGCCAGTGCTGCCCCTGGGTTCTGCACCCTCTCACCTGGGACACATCAGTCCAAAGAGCAGCACACCACAGTTCTCTGCAAGTCCAGCAAGGCACATGCATGGGTACTGGTGCTAGTCAGGTGCACTGCTCTAGCAGGACACCATGCCAATTCATTGTTCTTAAACATAATTCTCAGTCAAACTCACTTTAGTATTTTAATGCAATTTTAAAAGCAGTTTCCTTCCTCTGTGAGCATCGGTACTGCTTTGCCAGAAGAAAGCACATGCTAAACTCTTACAACCTGGAAATGTTTAAGCTTCCACCCAATTTCAAAGCCTATGGAATTCCCTGGAAAGATTTCCATCAGCTTCAGCAGGCCCAAGTGAGAACAGGTGAAGAATTGATCCAACCTTCTCAAAGGAGTACTTCCTCATCACGGTCACTCTTGCCGGCGCATCAAAGGCTGCAACCTTCTAATAGCTAACAGGAGCAAAAAGTTATTTGCTAGTACCCATCTGTCAAAATTTACTCTAGAGCCTTTGCCTTTCTGCACTTTTACTTTCACTGCTTTCAGAGAGTGACATAGATAAAAGGTACTCACAGTGACTGATAGTTGCAGTTAATTTCAGTAGTTGGATGAGTAGTTTCAAATGCTGAAATATCTTTCTTTTTCCAAGTAGGTAAAATCTGAAACTTGCCACTAAATCTAGGAAAGCAAAATGACAGTGGTTTGCTGATTCTTTTTTTTTTTTTTTTTTCCACTAATTCAATTAAAATAGTAACTCTGGCTGTGGGGGCTGATTTTTACAAAATTTATTTATTTTATGTTAATGTTACACAGGCAGAAAATGTTGATAGCTAAACATCAAGACAGTAACTTGCTTAATAACATCAAGAGAAGAGAGAAAATTTGTGCCATGGAATTCAGGCTACTGTGTGCAGGCAATGTCAATTATTACCTCTGTCATCAAGGGAGAGAGAGAGAAAAGAAGCCTCTTCCACCATTTCAGGCCTAACATCTTCTTTAGCAAATATAAGTCCATTTTGAAAAAGACTTCTACTCTTTCCTTCAGAAAAACAGCACCAAAAACAAACAAACAAAAAACCACCACCCCAAAATCTCTCAGCCTTTTCCTTAAGCTACCCTGGGTTTGAGTTTGTATTGGGGTGACAGGAAGGGAGCAGAATTTGCACTCTATGCAATATTTGAACAATATATTGTGTTGCTTTTGTTTCTGCCTAAGGTCTGTGGGTGTGGGCAAGAGTACCACCCACTGTAGTGCTGTAGCCGCATTAAGCAAAAATTAAATCAAAGTATGCCAAATAGCAGCTGCATTGCCAAATGTGACAGCCACCACTTCCAGTACCCTGGCTACCACTGCAGGCTTGTCATCGTGGGAAGGAATAAAGAGAGTGTCAGCCTCCTGTTCCACAGGCACAGCCGAGAGCAAAGGAGTGAACTGTGCCAAGCTGCTCAGGACAGACAGACTGCCTGCGGCTGTCCCTGCCACAGGGCTGAGCAGCACAGGCTGGGACAGAGTGTGGGGCAGCCACAGCCTGTGGGAGCACCACGGGCACGAGGATGTGGGGCTCAAGGGCGGGCACAGAGGGCAAAATTGGGCAGAAGCGTCTCAGACCTCGGCAGGGCACAAACGCTGGGGCCAAGGAGCTGCTGCTGGCCTGAGAGTGCTGAGGGTGCTGCAGCTTCAAGAGACTCAGAGCTGACCAGGCACTGCTGCCTTACTCTGCTCCTGCAGCTCAACCACGGACTTTCCTCTTGGATTTTTGCTTTACTTTCAGTTAGAATGGTTTAAGAGGTAACCTGTTTATTCTCTTTTTTTTCTTTTTTTTTTCTTCTGGTCCTTTTTCTAGCTTCATAAAATCATGGAATGGTTGAAGGGACCTTAAAGATAATTTAGTCTAAATTCCCTCTTGTGGGCAGGGGCACCTACCACTGGACCAGGTTTCTCAGAGCCCTATCCAGCCTGGCCTTAAACACTTCCAGGGATGGGACATCCACAACTTCTCTGGGCAATGTGTTCCAGTGTCTCACCAGCCTCACAGTGAAGAATTTCGTCCTAACATCTAATCTAAATCTCCTGTCTTTTAGTTTAACCACTCCACTTGTCCCATCACTATCTGCCTTTAGTCAGAATGGTTTAAGAGCTTACCTTTTGGGTTTGTTTTGTTCTCTTCAGTTTCTTTGTAATAGTGAAGCAGTTGTTAGTGTCCACTCCGATTGCCAAAACCCAGGTGCAGAGCCAATGCTTGCATATCAGCAGCTCAATCTGCTCTTGCACTCACAGTTTATCTGTAATGTAGTGAAAAAAATAAAATCTCAGCTCCTAGATGATATGTTCTGAGCAAAACAAAGGGGTGTTTAAGTATGCATGGCTTGCTGGTGCCCTAAAGCCTGGGCACAGCTCCCAGCCCTGAGCTGGCCAGGCACACGGCACGAGGATGTTGGGCAGGCAGGGAGACTGCCCAAAGTGGGGACAGCCTGCCCCAAAGTAGGGGAAATCTGACCCCAGTGGGGACACCCTGACCATGGCTTACTCCGCAGTCCCCACAAAGGGGAAAAGCATATGGACATCTGAAGTGGCTTTTAAAGTTTTCAGGAGGGAAATGTAAAGTTGGGAACCAGATACCAGGAGATTTAACACTACAGTTGTTTGCTATGTAAAGTGTGAGCAATCCTTCCCACTGCTAAGGTCTGTAGTTTGGGGATTTGGGCTTTTTTGGGTTTTGTTGTGGTTTGGTTTTGGAGTTTTTTTTGGTTTTGGGGGTTTTTTTGTTGTTGTTTTTTTTGTTGTTGTTTTTATTAGTATGGTTTAGGACAAAAACATTTTTGATGCAACCATCTGTGGAATACGTTTTGAATAAGCAAAAGGAAAATGACATTAATAAATGCAACTGAAAAAAAAAACAGCCAAAGACAAGTTGGTTTGATTTCCTAAAGTTTGATGTATATGTGTAGTTTAAGATAATGATTTGGTTCAACAGCACTGTGATGTAAATGCAAATTATGTAATACTCTAATAGACTGTGAAATTCCAGGTCTATCAGCAGTGTATCCTATACATAGTTAATTAACGACTGCTCAAATCAGCAAAATTAAGGTTAAAATGGTAAAAGACAGGAAGATTGTGTAGCTGCTTCATAAAGTGACAGATGATGGCTGTCATGAATCTTGTCTCTGACATGCCACAGTTTAAGTATGATGTTTGTCTGCTGTATAAACCTTAACTTTGAAAATAAAAGTAATTTTATAAACCAGAACACCTTCAGTCACAACTAAGCCTGACCTGCTGGACTGAGGGATGTAAAAAGTAGGAAATGAACGATGTAGTCTTTTATTGTGTTTCCAATACCATGTCCAGAGATCATGAATTATCCCAGAAAAACCGGGACTCTTTTACTTCCAGGGATTTACTCTGTCCCTTGCTGATGGCACTTACTGCCTCTCACAAGACCATCTGTCAAGGCACTGCTGGAACCCCAGAGAAAGGCCAACAGTATTTTCCTGACATCCCAGCAGAGCAGTAGGTGCTTGGAAAGCAAATCAGCAGCTTTGCATCTTGTCACAACTGAATTCCTGATCCTCGCTCTGAGACCTTTGTCCACCCTGCACAGGGCTAGAAGAGCAGAAAGGGGACATCACTGCCCCAGCCTATTTGAAATAAATCACCACGTGGGACTAGGAGCATCTAAAACTCTCTAATGAACACACAGCTCTTTTTTTTTTTTTTGGTGTGGGTACTCAAGTGGCAAAGGGTGCCCCATGGCGAAGGGAGAAATCCAGCTTATTGTATGCAGAAAAACTTTCAGCCTAATTTTCTTCCCCTCAGCACCTCTAAGGGTGCTGAAGTCAATGTTTTATTAGCAACCTCCTTAAATGTACCCACTGCTCCCCTTACTGACACCCACACCCTTGCAGGCTTGCTTAGTTCCTGTACCTGTCTCAATAGCAAGTTATGAAATAGTGACACTGGGAAGTGAAGTGAGCTGAGGCTTAAAAAGTCAAAGCAGTTTGATGTAATGGTGTCAGAACCCAGGAAATTCCTCTGGCTGCCCTGGAGGGCTCGAACCCCTGTCTGGGGGGCTCAGAGACCTTGGCACAGAGCCCAAGAACCCTGTGCCTTTGATTTAGCCCTTGGAAAAAACAATTACCAACCTTGCATGAAGAATTACAAGCCACGAAAGTTTAAGTAGAATGATAGTCACAGGGTGAAAAATAGATTTTTTAGAGTTTTTAGAATGGGGGTTCAGGGGACAAGATGGTGGAATCTTCTTCTTCTTCTTCTTGGCCTCCATCTTCTGCTGTGATGTTGGCACTTACAGATTGGTCTAGAGTAGAAGCTCACTGTCTAACATAGGTGATAGGTATTGTAAAGTAATTTAAACACTGTACATGTAGTTTTTAGTATAAAAAGATACACCGCCCTGGGGACAGGCAGAGTGTCCTGCTGAGCAGACCTTGGCTGGACAGGAGAAAGAATTGTATAGATAAGGAACAATAAGCAACCTTGAGACTGAGAAATTAAGAGCTTTGACTCCTTCTTTGAGCGCCAAGCAGGGAAAAGAGACTTTCCAATGCATCTCAGGGTCACTCTCAGCCCTGAGATAATGGAGGAGACTTGCAAGACCCTGAGATGGTTTAAAGTGTCCCCTGACAAAAGAGGTCAAAGGGGTCCCCTCGTCACAGAAAGGGATGAAAGGCAACAGAAGAGGCAGAGGAGCCCTGAGTCTGCCAGGCCCTTGCACAGCTGCCTGCCAAGCTGGACCCAGTCTGCTGCACGTGCGTTTCGGTGCCTTTGCCCGGGACAGCAAGCACCAGCCACTCTTCCCCAGAGCAGATGGCACTGCCAGGGGGTTTGCAGCAGCTTTTCCTCTGGCACAGTCTGAGTGGCCACAGCAGGACAGCAGCAGAGCTTGTCCCATGCTTGGGGGGCACTGGCAGAGGTACAAGAGCTGAGGAGAGCCATGGGAACCAAGGCTTCACTGAACTCAGGCAATGGGACAGAGACTCACCAAGGTCTGCAAGGCTGTCAAACAAAAGTTACATTAATGGCAATCATGCATTTCTACAGTTACAGTAAATTCTGATCTTTATAACAATAACAGAATTTTTTAAGCCTTGTCTGGATTTGTCTGGGGTTTAACCCATTTTAGCAGTATATGGAAAAATTATGCTGGAAACTTTTGTAGCAGCAGCTCTGCTATCCATCTTTCTTTGGCTGTCTCAGTATTTGTATGTCTTAGCTGAGGTTTTGCTTAGCCTTGCACAATTGCGTGGTGTCAGCAGTCAGCATGAGCAAAAATACTCATCCAAATACCAGAGGGATAAAGTATAACCAATTAAAGAGTTGCAGATTTAAGGCATGAACAGCACGTGATGGGTGAGGAAAGGAGGACGAGCTGCATCCAAGGCCAAGCTAACAGCACTTAAAGAGCATGGCTGTGCCCACAAACCAAGCAACCTGTAACAGGAACTGGATGTTAACTGGTGAGCAGCAGATATGTAAAGGAGAGGCTGCATTTTCCTCTCAGTGCAGGGGTACCAGAAGAGGATGCTCTGGGCAGAAGGAGCTCTAGTCTGACATTTCTCAAGCCTGGAAAGCCTAGGCAAGGAAAATGAGCTTAGGTCTGAATGTGTGTGTTCTTCACATGTGTGAGATCATGCTAAAGCTACATCAAAAATCAGGAAGAGTTGCCAAGTTGTTGGTGTGCAGCACCAAGTATCCAAGACCTGTAAATCAGTGCAGCATCCACGTCTGTCCCAGCATGAAAAACAGAAGGGGAGCGAATCTTTCCTAGCACATTTACAACTGTGAATTTATAGGTGAGGACCTCAAAAATTATTCTAATAAGGTACTGCTTCAGTCAGTCCTCAACTGTCAAAGTCACAGAACTGCTCAATTCTGGTTTTGTTTCATTTTGCTGGAAAAGAAAAATTCTTTTGGGCAATTAAAAAATCAAAAGCTTTCAGGAGAGGAAAATGCCACATGGCATTTCTGCCTGCTGGAATGTCATGGGAGAGGACTCAGTAGCTTTTGTGGAAAAAAAGTCCTGTTGAAGCCTGTTGAAGACTAATTGCATCAGAGGGGATGTCCACATGACAATTCAAATGTTGTACTTGATCAGGTGGTGATTTTGCTATAATCAACCTTTCTTCCTGAGGTCAGTTTTCTGAAGGCAGAATGGAATATCTTTTTCCCATGGCCTGATGAAGCTGACTCTGATTAGTACAGATGCTTTAAAATATAGACAGAATTCAGTGTGGATAGAAGAAATCAAATACTGGTGTTCTCATCCGTGTTCTTTATGCTGTTATTACTGTCTCCCGAAAGGATGATGAATGTTCTTTTTATGTGCTTGATAATTGATTTGCATTATTATTGAATTGCCTTAATGTTGATAGAGCCAAGTAGAACAATATGGATTATATTGATTTTTCTGGAAACAGACTATTTATCTGCAATTTCTATTAATTCACTGAAGCCTTACAGTGATAATCAAATAATGCATAACTGGCTTTCTACTGCTTTCAGAAGGCATCAAGAACAAAGAGTAATCAAGTCATTGAGTTCAATAGACATTGGAGTTTTGTCCTTTATAAAACTGTCTGAAGGGTCTTCATAAAAGCATAAATGAGATCCTAACACTGGATTTACATCAGAGGGTGCCTAGAGCTTTTTGTCCTGGGTCAAGTTTAGTTCCAGAATTCCTTTACTCATCCCATCAAAGTCAATAAGCATTTTATGTTGCAGGGAACATCTCTTGTTTTGGACTTCACAGATGTGATGTAGGCTGGAGGAAAGAGAAGTTCTGAATATAGGACAAACATACATTTTAGCTGAGTTTTTCATCTAGATATGTGCTTTCTGAAAAACACATGCACAGGGACTTGTTGAAGAGGGTTTCATACATTTCGGTAAGTCAATATTTCTTTTCAGTCCTGAAGGGAAACTGCACTCATCAGAAAAATCTTCCTGAAGAATCTGCATGACCATATTGCATGACAGGCTTCAAATCTTACAGCTCACAATCACTTTATAGTGATGTAATCAAATTAAATTGTATTTGCCCAATCCAACACCTGTTAGCATAAGAAGACTTCTTTTGTCAAGATATTTTTCAGATGGATTCCTGAAGTGTGTGTATGAGGACAGGTTGTTTTAGGATGCTAACTAGAGCTTGAATGTCCATTCTGTCCAATAAAATAAGAAAGAGAAGCCTGCAACATTTGTCAAAATGACAGTTCAGTTTCCTCATATCATCTCTTCCACTAATTAGCTCCCATTTTTTGTTTATATCTTACACAAGAATAATTTCTTTTTCATGAGAAAACAATTTCCCCCTCATCTGTTGTAAAGGGTTAAGTAGCTTTTTCATCACTCTTAGGAACATAACTGCAACCTTGAGTCTTCCATGAAAGCCTTTCTTTCCTTCAAGGGCATGCTGACTACATTCATCTAATTTTGCTGCTCTGATTTGCATATTAAAGAATTGTTTCTTCTTGCAGAAAAACAGTGTGAGCAAAATCCATGGCTTTTGATGCCAACTGTAAGCTAGATTAATGTTAGAGAAAATAATTACAGAACCCAAAGTAATATATAACATACTGGAGAGCTAACAAGGCAGTAGCTAGTCACAGGGTTAACAGCTTGAAGAGAGAGCTCTGCTTCAAAAGGCTTTTGTCTGCCAGCAGATGTCTGTGGAAGGAAATCATCACGAGAATGCCATGCTGTGTCTGTAGAGCAGAGCTGGGAGGGCCTGGATTACCCACACACCAAACCACATCCCAAAACAAACAGGAATCCCAAAGCCAAGACTTGGTGGCAGTAAGCAGAACAAATTGAGGATTTGGTAAGTGCTGTGGACTCTTCATTTGCGAAGTCCAGCTTTCACAATCAGCTTGCAGCCCCTTTTTTGTCCAGTCATAAAAGTGCTAAAGTAGGCAATACGATGTCAGTCTTATGAAGAATTTAACATGCAGCCTGGCTGATGGCCATAACCAGATTGATGTGATGATCATAAACTTGGGCACTGAAGATTTTGGATCAAATCTTTTTGATGGCTTCCAAAGGCTGGTAGGAGAGCCAGACACCAACACCCTGCTGTCTGTCTAGACATATTCTTCACATATGTGGAGACTGCATTTGTCCTGTGAGAGGAAGAGGAAACTGAACATATCTATAATACAGGTTATTTGCCTGTGCTTGAGATGCCAAATAGATTTCCCCTGTGTTTTGTGTTCCAAACACAGCATTTTTGGATTATGACAGGTTTTTAGAAAAGAGGCAAAATTCCTAGCTGTTCTTCTGTTGTACAATTCTCCTTGGTTGAAGTCAGCAATATTTGCATTTTTCTTTACCATGCCTGTAACCAACTATCTCTTAAAAATTTTCTTGCTTCTAAATCCTGTCTGAATGTGAAGTCTATGGCCTCCCTCTCTCAATTGTCTCTGTTATTTTAGGACTGTCCTACTAATACAGTCCTGAGGTGCATTTGTACAACCCAGACAAAATTGTGCCTTTTTTTCTTTTAATCCCCCTGCTTATCTGGAGCTGAACTAAAATTTTTATTTCTTTTTTTTTTTCACTTTCATAGAGTAGCCAAGCATTTGACCAACTATATGGCATAATTTCCAGAAATTAAAGCACACTGATTTTCTACACTGTCCTTAAAAAATAGAGCAAATCTGAGCTACACTAACACTATAGAGCTAAAGTGCAATGAAAAGGTGATCAGAAAGAGGTATTAGAACTGCATCCTCTAAAGTCTTGTTCTTTGCTGTGATTTGTGGAGGATGCTTTCCAATTCCTGTCAAGGCTTTATTCTTGTCAGCAATCACCCTCACTCCTGCCTGAGTAAGAAAGTGCTGCCATAGCTAACATTTAGCTGAAATGCCATCACAAGCTTTTGCATCTCATTATGTGATAGCATGTTCTGTGGTGGTCCCCCTCATATTTTGTCTCTTTTGAGCACCTTTTCTGGTGAAGGTGACACATACAAAGCTCTCCAAACCAACTTGCTTGTTCACATTCTCTTACATGTGCCTTTTCCATTTCTACAAGAACCATTTCAGTAGCTGTCTTTTTTATCTTAATTTTCAAGAAAATAAATACAGCAAGTTTTCCACTCTCTCCTGTCATGAAATTGTCTAACACATCTAAATTTCAGTCTCTCTACAGATGCTTCCAGTAATCTATGCCAAGGCTTCATATTCTGCAGCACCATTTCACTTGAATAATTTGTGCTGAGCTTAACACTTTTCCACATTTAAATAAATACCCTGCAAAGCTTTCACAGCATTGGTTTAGTACTTTCTCAGACTTAGGAAAACAATCAAACATATCTTCCATAACAAGTCACCTCAGCAAATGTATTGGCACTTCATCAAGAGACTTTCCTCACTTTGATATTCCTACCTGGTTTTATGACTTGCTCTTTCTAAATACAGCCTATCTCATCCCAGTTGGATTTATATTATTTAATTCCTCTCTTGCTTTTTCTTCATGTGGTATTCTTGCAAAATAATTGCTCCAAGCATTGCTTATTAATTCAGTATTCATTTCCAATATTCCTTATTTACCTCTTATAAAAGCAAGTATATTTGTATCCTTTAGCATTTGTTCTCCTGCCTCAATGAGCTTGCAAATTTTTATTTCTATGTCTTGAGTCTTTCCCCTCCCTGGAGAGCTATTAAATTCACTGATAACTCTACTTTTAGCTGACATTGCTGCTTCAGCTTCTTTTTCCTTGTCATATTTTCACTAATTTAAGTGATTGTTTCAATCTTTCCAATTCAACAGGCTCTTTTACTTGAGTTTTTCATAAACAATCTACTTTATAACCCTATTCAGTTCTGATATTCATACTGGGGGCTTTCTGAAGAAAACCTACCTATAGTTCCAACTGTGCCTCATTTATGTTGATTGAATTTAACAGATCACAAAAGTCAGAGGTGGAAAATGTGGATTAGGTGTATGCAGTAGGATGCTCTCTGCCCACCCAATGGGCCTTTCTCAGTGATTTTTCTCAGGTGGTGATGGTGTTCCAGACAGGAATAAAGTCCTTTACCCCAAATGTCTGTAAGAGGCAAAGCACTGTTACATGGATGAAGAATCAAAGTAATGCAAAGCATAGAGATAAACATAACAAGCATTAAAAAACATTGTAAAATTCTCAGCACTTTAAATCTTCAGACATAATTTTCATGGACACATATTTTTTCAGAAGATCTCATTAGTAAACATGAGTTCCTTTTGAAAACTTTTTCCCTGACCCTCTTTCATAAAATACATCTCCTACCAAACAGCTGATGGGCTGCACAGTGTGTTTGTAGTAATGCCAGCAAAAATGGGCACCACTCTTTATGGTGTGTTTCTACAGCCCAAAACCCTTCCACTGTGCAACCCTTGTTTTGTCTGACTGCTGTGCATAAAATTCAACAAGAAAGCAAACAGAAAAAAGAAGTCGGCTTTGTGAAGAAGAAAGATTAATCATCTCTGCAATATCTCAGTGGTGCAATGTAAAATAACATCAGTGGGGCAGCAGAAAGCTGTGTGCAACAGCAACTTGCAGCCAAGAAGAGAGAAATGGGATAACCTCTAACCAGAACATCTAAAGCTCTGTCATGTCACTTGAGTATTGATTTAATTTTTTGACAAGGTTACTTTAATTAGTTGGCAGATGATAGAAAGAAACCTGACAGGTAAGCATAACCTGACAGGTCCTGAATCCCTGCAGTCCCTCTGCCTTTACATTTTGAGTTGAAATTTGGGCTAAAATTTGCATTGCCATGAGGCTAAATGTTGGCATGGCATCCTGATGATTTTGGATGTATACTTACAATATTTTAACAACAACAACAATAGAAATGGACAAGAGCTTAAATTTTAAAGAACCCAAGCCAAGACTGACCTTTTCCAGTTTTAGCAAGAAAGGACTGTCCAAACCTTCCTAATTTGAAAACACACATTCTTCTCTGAAAGAGAGTGACTGTGATAAAACACAAAAATTAAACATTTTTCAGGGTCAGTGAGGAAAAAAATAAGATGGATTTCAGGGGCAGGGGGAAGCTTTATAAATCTGATTTTATTTTTATTATGATTTAAACATATTTATAATATTTAAGATCACAAATCACTGTACAATTAGGACAGCAGGCCTTCTTATTTTAAATCTTATGGTGGTTAGAGCTGGGCCTGAGAAATGGGAATTACGAATACTACATCTGGGGCTGCCACTTCTCATTTGGGCTTGATGCTGCAGACATTTCTGCATGTGAGCACCACAGCCTCCATGAATAGACCCAAGGTTTTACAAGACCATTTGTAGGTGCTAAGCTGCACAGGACTGTGCATTATTTTCAAGATCAGAGTCCTAACTTCCCACTTGGGCTTTAGAGTGCAAAATGTTCCTCCATGCCCTGAGGGTGAACAGAGGCCTCAGTTTCCCCTGTCACTTCCAGGTAAATCAGTGGAAATTCTGCTTAAAACTATTTTATTTTCCCTTAAGTTGATCTGATTTTGTACATTCCCTGGAGCCCAAATGCCAGATATTATATTTAAGACCTGAAAAACTTTTGTAAGACAATCCTGTTTTGTAATGTTCTTCTGACTAACAGCGAGCATGAGCATGAGCAGGAGATGAGACAACAACAGAAATCCAGCTTGGAGTAATTCAGGGCACCAGGGCTCAGCTGAGAGCACATGGATGTAGTGGAGGTTTCCGGAGTTGCTTCTCTGCTACCTTAGTTGTAATATTGGACATTGTCCCATAGAGAACCTTGTAATTTTCTATGTTGAGATCTTTATAGCTTTCAAGCTCACCAAGCAGGCCCTTCTCTGACATCTGATGTATATTATACTAAAACAGATAATGTCCTCTTGGCACAAGTTCTGCTTGTCTGAAATTTTAAACTTCTCACATATTTGACCACAGGATGGGAATTTATTTTATACAGAGCTCAAGAAAATATTTTGCTCCAAATTGTTCACAGTTTGTGAGACTCATGTGGTTAGGGTGGGTTGACATTCCTGTTTTCTGTGTATTGCAGAAAGGACTTTGCTCAGCTCCAGGTATGGGCCTGCTGACTTTTCCACTAAAGTTGCCATCAGCCACCTGAATTAAAGCCATAAGAACCTTGCTGGGAAGGACACTGATTCTGCCCAGTCACCCAGAGACGGTTTGGTTGTTTCCTGATAAGACTTGGGTAAGTATTGTGTAGTTAGCACCACTCAATGAGTTCCATTAAAGGACCTCTGCCTCAGCAGAGAGGTTGTTGTGCTCTTGTGCCACTGCAGGGTTCTTTGCCACCTTCACTCCTGAGTGGGAAACAATCATTTCAGAGCTTCTTAAGAAATAATGATGTCTTAAACCTAATGCTTTTTGGTTATAAAAAAATCCACAAATAGCAGAAATACTGTATTTTCATTATTAGGGGATGAAATTTCAGAAAAATTAGTCAGGTTCCTCATAAAGTCAGTCCTAACTTGACTATATAACCAACATACAAACACATAACTTTGTTTACTATTACTCAAAAAAATAAATTCTGAGATATTTAAAAGATTTAGTTCTACTTCTCTAAGAACAGTTTCTGGTCTCTCAGATTTTATTTCCATTTTATATCATCATCTAACCATCTATTTACAGCACCTGGCTTGGAATCTATAAATATTAAATTCACTTTCAAGGCAAAATTTCTTTTCTTAAAGTAAAAAAAAATTTCTTAAAGTAAAAAAAAAAAAGCAGAAATAAATATAGCCCCCAAACCCAACTCTGTTAATATTACAACAAAGTTGTAGGCTTTTTTGAAAAAAAAAAGCCAAAACATTGAAATAAAAAGTTAAAGCTGGCATGCAGAGTTAAAGTGAAAATAAAATTAACAGAATATTAAAGAGTGCTATTAAAGTATTGTGCATTGTCAGTCATATAGATTATATATATATATTCATGGTTTGTGTGTGTATGTGTGTGTGTGTAGCCATATTTGATACATGAGTGTTTATTTCAGCAAGTGGCTTAGCACAATTCTGACATTGGTAATGAACCAATCCAATTTGATCTTAAAGCATGTCATCTACAGATTCATGATAACATCACAGATTGAAATTTGGACCATAAAGATTTCAAAGATCAATTCTAGAACAAGAGAATAATGGACACAGCACTTAATATAACCTACAAACCCTCTGCTCTGCCCCAGTCCTGCTGGCCTGGGTCACATTCCTGTTCCACAGCACAGAGATGCTTCAACATCCTGGTTTGTCCCATTCTGGTGTCCCTTCCAAACAAGGGCCACACAAAGGCAGGGGAAATCCACCATCAGTTTCTGAACAACCTCTGATGGGACCAAAAGAAGAGGTGAGAGGCAGGCTCCAGAAAGTGCCTTTGCTTGACAAAGGACACAGCCTCAGTTTCTCTTGCTCATTTATTCTCCATAACTTAAATTTGCTGGTTATTGCAAGGTACCACATGCAAAACAGGGCAATTATCATCTCTAATTTCTACCCTACACTCAAAGCCATTGAAACATTTCTTGACAGTAATTAAGTAAATGAAATTCTAAAGGCTCTGATATTATTGTGAAAAGACAGAGTTCTCAGATTTCTTTTGTAATTAAATATTTTTTCAGCACTTTGCGAAAGTCTCACATCATTTGCACAGAAATAGATTATAGTAACTGCTCTGAACACGCGCTTTGAAGAATTAACTACTGTGTAAAAGATAATAATTTATATTTTCAGAAAAAAAACCTACATGGTTTTTAACTGAAAGATTCATCTGAGCAAGCTGCCAGTTTTCCTGTCCCTTTTGGTACAATCATGGGGGACAACTGGGAGAAGTCACCCACTTCCTACCCTCAGTGAATTGTCTCAGACCACTTCAAATAGATGGGGTTTTTCCTTTTCTTTTTGGTGAAAGGAAGAGCTTGGGTATTGCTAATTGCTCTATGCATGAGCTCAAACACTGCTGACTAAATTAAGTTCAGGAGTGCAGTTGTATTTTTCCTTATTAACTTGTACCTGTCGTGAAATAAGTGGGAGGCCACTGTTTCAGGCAAGCTTTTCCTCAGATTTTACAATCAATTCCTCCAGGACACATTTCCTACACATACAACAATGCATAAAATATTGCCCAAATGTTCCCTGGTTCTGTTGGAAAGCAGATTAAAGACTTCCCTCCAAGACATTTTACTTTACTTTGGAAGGAAGAGCATCAATGGGATTTCTAGCAGAGCTAATTAACTAGAAAATTAGCTTGCAAACACCCTTCCAGTTGCACAGGTCAATAAAATGCTTTTGAGATGATGTCTCAAGGCCAACTGCCCCAATGCAAAATATGAAATAGACATGCCTTCACAGGTGGCTTTATAGCAGTGCCATGCAGATACGGCAGTGATAAACTGATAGTGGAATAACTGAGAAATCCAAGCCATTACAAGCTATTTTTCAAATCTACTACTAGGCTGCATGGGAATTGGTGAGTCCAAGCCTGAGGAAGGCATGATTTGAAGGCTGTGTACACATTGCTAAAAGGCAGGTGCAATTGCACCTCTCCATCACTGCTCTTAATAAATACCTAACTTAGTTTTATGAATTGGCTCTGTGAGTACATCGTTAACCAGCACAGGGTAAATTCATCATGGTGAGCAAGATAAACACAGAGATCCACCGTGGGGAAGAGAATGTGACTAATGGGTGTGGAGGGTGGAGAAGAATTTAAAACTACAATGCAGCTACAGTACAGGGCGTTGGACTGCCAGGAAT
Source organism: Ammospiza caudacuta (assembly GCF_027887145.1). Classification (NCBI taxonomy): domain Eukaryota; kingdom Metazoa; phylum Chordata; class Aves; order Passeriformes; family Passerellidae; genus Ammospiza; species Ammospiza caudacuta. The sequence goes on from NC_080593.1 coordinate 82,515,625, forward strand.
GCTGTATTTCAAAGAGAAAAAAAAAAACAGTTAAGAGCAGACAGCTGTCAGAGCCCTGTGATTTTGGAGAAGGAGTCAGAGGTGCTTCTTTGAGAGAAAACATGAAATGGAAAATAAAGAAGAGAAATTGTGTTGTCTGGGAAGATAATGTGAGTGGGAGAGGTTGAGACAGAAAAATATTTACTTGTTTATTTTCAAAACAAAAAATCCCACATGGAAATATTAGCGGTGAAATCAGAGAAAAACTCTTAAGCAGAATGTGTTACCTGGTTAATTTGAGGGTTTATTTTGAAAATCTAGAATATGCACGTATGTTTGCTTTTGCATGCATGTGTACACAGATAGGCGCAAATATGAATGCACATTTTTATACGTATGTGTGTATATTTAGGTATTTGTGTATATACAGACACACCCCTCCCTTCATTTCCACACACAGCAGATGTCTGATTGCCATTTCCAGACCTACTGCATACTTTGAGTACCAGTTGCCACCTGCTTTAAGAATAAAGTGGGATATTGAGCAGGAATTTAAGCAATGTGTTCCATTAATCCAAGTGAAAGGCAAATCAAGATAAACAATTAGTAAAACCATGCCTATTGCCCCATTTTTATCTTCAGAGTATGGCAATGAACATGAACACAAGGCTTACTGATTTTTCCTTTTACCAAACAACCAACAAAGTGGGCAAAAGACAAAAAATAACACAGTAACAGTAATGGAGTTGGTTTGCACCCAAAATGTTCTATTTTAGAAATACCTCACACAGAGCAATTATGAAAAGACAAATATGCCATTCCAGTTGCATGATCAATTTCTCAATTTTCCAAACACTAAATATAATCCAAGGTGGAAAACTTTTACTGTTCCTTTATTTTTATTCTGTTCTCAGGTTTTATTCTACTCAAACAATCAGAGAAACTGTAAACTGGAAAATAGCTCTGGAATGAATCACTGCAGAGAAGTTCACAATATGGTGCCTGAGAATTTTATCAAAGAAACTTCACTAGCCCTTGACAGCACCTATGGATTGCTTGTACTATCTTTTTATCAACACATTTTTGAGATTAAAAATATTTTTGAAAAGATTACCCTAAGACAGAGCCTCTGCATATAATTATCAATTTATAGCCAGAAGAAAAGTGCCACAATTACCTCATGATTACTTTGTGGGCTTGGGAGACATTAAAAAATGTGATGGCAGTCAGAAAAATATTCCACTCAAATACTCTTTTAGTTAGTTTTTTCTCTTGTTTTAAAATACAAAATGAAATATGGAAGGAAATAGAAGTGAATGGAAAATTGAAAAGTTCTCATTTCCATTAGAAAATCAATTTCTTTTCTGTCAGAAAATTGGATAGTTAAAATAATCAGCATTAAACATAACCAACAAATAATCCTCATTATGCTATATTATATTGAAATCCCTTTTGCTAACCTTGCCTTTAAGAGCCTTAGATGAAAACTTGTATATTACATAAGCATAACACTTGACACAGCCATGCCTATAGGCACCACAAGATGGTTTACAAAATCTTAAATTATGTATATTGTAGGTTATTCACTCCATGAATAAACTATTAAATCAGTAGTTCAAACTTCAGCAGTTATGCAAATCTGTGACTGCAGTCTGTGCTGCAGCACTGAGGTGGCAAGTTGAGGATGACGGGTTCATGAAGTTTTGTCAAAAGCCAAACATCAAATCCACTAACACAAATACTTTTGAGAGTATCTGGATGAAAAACTTTCTCAGTGCTGCAATGCTCTTGGTAGACTTCAGACCAAAGATGTATTTAAAAATTACATGTACTCAATGAATTATTTGCTTATGTGATTGTTGCCAAATCAGTAGAGAGAAACATCATTGCAAACTTGAATGAATATTCATACAGTGCAAATAAACAATGAATACTCATCATGGCAAGCTGACAAAAATTATGCTAAAATTATGTTGAAATTGGTTTGGGAACAAATTCAAATTCATAGCCTGTCGGCAAATGCTTTGCTGGAAGAAAAAGAGCTACAATTGTCATAGAACCATTTGCATACTTCAAATGTTGCACTGAGTTATTTTATTTAGCCATAAGGACTCTCAGACTTTCAAGTCTGAAATCAACTCCCACGGGAAATAAACAGGTTTGGAAGATGCACTGATTAATTGCCTTTGGTTCCCAACATTAACCCTCTTAGTAAGACAGATGAACAAGCTGGCTCTACAGATTCCCTTATTTAAACACCATTACATATCCTTGGATAGCATTACTGGGAGTCACAAGATATTAATTTTCAATTCCTTTTCCAATATGGAGCCTGAGCTGAACTTTCATTTTCTTTCCACATCAGCTGATCGTTAAGGTGGAAATTTAGCACTTGGCCATCCTTATCCTGGCCTGACTTTTCCATACCTTTCAGTTCAAAAGCCCCTTCAGTCACTGGAGCCCATTAACACCTGCTGTGCCTCCCAGCCAGACTCTGACTCACTCAGCACTTGTTTGGCTTTTCCATCAGCTGGCTGTCATTGCAAACATACCCAATTTTTCTTTGGTTTCATTGTGCCCCTTCCTTTATTATCTGTTCTATCAAACCATTTCCCTTTAAATAGTCTACAAAGACAGTTGCATTGCTGGATGCCCAGTTTGCCTTGGAGGGATTTTTCTTAGTGAGATAGAACTTTTGTAGGAGATGTCATTTCTAGAGGTCTGAAAGTTCATGCTTTTATTAATGACACTGAATTTCTTCAGTTTTCAAATGCACCACTTGCCTTACACTGCGAGAATCACTACTGAATAAACTAGAGAAGGCAAATAATTTTTCGTTTGTGTGTTTTTAGACTAAAGACAATTTTGAACCCACAAAAAGTGGTAACAAGATGCAAATATAAGTGTTTAACTGCCGTGGGGACTGGTAACTAATGACAGTGTTGCTTATTATGTAAGCTGAATGGCACCCACTTGTCACCATATCCCTGGATGTCCTGCCCACAACATCACTGTAACCCTTAAATAAGGGATTGTACCCGACACTTAACTAAGAGACCATTTTGGAGACAAATTTTCAAGTATCCACAGCCATCACGTAGTCAAAATCTGTTTCTTTTATCAAGACAATAATTTGCAAATAAAAGCAAGAGGCTGAAACACTGAACTCTATTATAATGACTTCACTTTACAAGATTTTTATAGATTCAGCAAAGCTCCAGCTAATTATCACAGTCTTACAATGTGGAGATGAAGGCTGCTTGGAGGAAGAGCTTGTTAGAAAGTCAGTATGGAATGAAGGCAGGAGTCAAAAAACAGTCATGAAGCCAACATTTCAAGACTAATTAAAGCAAGAAAATTTTGTCCGTAAAAAATCAACTCCACTACTGATACATTGAGAAGTAGCTGGGGGAATATTCCCAACTCAATTATGACAGTTAAAATCTTACAGGTATTTGAAAACACAGCACAAATTTGATAGAATACTCACTAATCCTGCCAGGACTTTACCCTTCTCTATCTTCTTGGCTCTGCCTTGTCTGGGATTGCAGCCCTATCTGTGGCTTTTTGCTGTCTCCATTCACAAATGTGAGCAGTGGAGTATTGCAATGAACCTGGGCTTTTCTGAGTTTAAGAGCTGCTTGGGGAATTCACTGCAGGAAAAGGTCCAGGCAAATCCTCTTCACATTTGTGCACCATCTGGAGACCTGTCACATGCATTTTTGAGCATAAGGTGGTAAATGCTGAAGGGCCTTTGTCCCATTAGATTTCAATTTACATGTCCTTGCTCTGTAAGTGTCTCTGGGCAGCATTGCTTCCAAGAAACATATCTGGAGGTCTCCAGCCTTTCTCTCAGGCACATTCATCCCACTGCCTGTCCCCAGCCTTGCACTCCATTGAAGGATGATTAAGGAGCACACTATCTCTCTTTCACAGCACTGCACCCAGATCCTGAGCGGCCCCACAACTCAGTGACCTATTCCCACTGAGTCATGACAAGACCTTCTCATTTTTTCTCTGAAACAAATCCAACAGCAGCATTTGAAATTAAAAAAAAACTGTCACACACTGCAAAATTGAAGTCTTTACATATTTGCATTACCTAGAGTCTAATGGCTAATCTGTGCAGTAGGCCGTTGTGAACTTCATGGTCTCTGCTTTGACATCAGTAGGTTCTGGGTTTCTAATTTCAAAACAACAGCCGTTGATAAAATCCCATCAGGCAAAACCAGCCACCTTTACTCCCCCCTCTTTCAGGAGTTTGGAGGTGACATTGTTTGTGGCATTGTGAAATGGATTTGTCTGATGTGATTCTCTCAGCTGCATGTGGGCTGAACCCTTGCAGTGCTCGTGCTGCCCGTATGCTCTGTTGCTTTCCTTGGCTGATGACAGTAGCTGGGATGCCAAGGTAAACTTCTTTTTCTGCTGTTTGGTGTTGCTGCCAAAATTGCAGAATACATCCCTTAGCCTTAAGCCACTCTCAAATTATTTGTTTTCATCTCCTTTGGTACTCCCTGTAAACACAGACAATACCAGTCCCACGTCAGTAAAACCTACCTAGTTACCTGAAAAGTAGTAAAACCATCAGAATTAAAAACTGAGGCACCCTCTGTGTCATTCATGTCGGCAGGTGCTGCTTGCAGAACCCAGGCAAGGGGCAGCTTTCAGTCTCCAAGGTGTCCTCCTGGCTTCTGGAGGGATTCAGTTTTCCTCAGATTTTAAGTGCTTACTCATACTTTCCAGGGAGGCTTTTTTTTTTTTTTTTTTTTTTTTTTTTTTTTTTTTTTTGTGGTGTTGTTTTGGGTTTTTTTTCCCCTAGTTGCACTCTGCGTTCAGTGATTGCTGGAGAGATCTGACAGAGGTGAGCTGCCTGAAATGTTTCAGTTGTACCTGAGCATTACACAGAGGAGCCATCCATCATTACCAGGTCAGGCATATTTACCACATGCTCCCCTGCTGATGGGACCACAGTTACGATGGATACTTTTTTTTCTGCCGCAAATACACTGAAAGATTTGCAGGAAAGTTTCCTGTCTCCTTTTTTTCCCAGCAGGACAAAGCTAGCAGTATAACACTGATAAAACCCCATTTATTTCCATTTAAAGAACATGATTCCACTGTTTTTTCCTTACATTTGCAGCTACAGTCCCCTTTCTTGTCAATGCAGACAGATCCTGTGCACAGGAGCTTGAAGTTGGTGATGTCTTGAAAGGCAGAACAGCCTCTCCTCTTGACACCTGATGGAAAGAAGAGATTAATAAAAGAGATCCATGGAGCATGCTTGTATAAGTGTATCTGAGGGGATATTCTTCATATTCTTCCTTTATGCTCTGCTCTTTCATAAAGCAAATTCATTCACAAATGAGGAAGATTACGTCGTTGAGGAACTATAAGTTTAATTTAATTTCCCCCAGTTTCTGTGTAGGAATGAAAGCCGGTGTTTTATTAGTAATGCTGAAACTTGAACTTACTGCTGACCCTTCCTGCTGTCAGTCAGATCCTGAGACATGAGCTGAACACAGACACCACAAAACAAGGATGTTGTAGATGCAGCTAATCCTGTAATCCAAGGCACCTGCATCTACAAAGGGCTGCAAGGATGTGTGAACTGTCTTATTGCATGATTTAAGCGTGACCTGACACAAAAGCATGTCAGATTCCCAAGAATTTTGGATGCTGACTAGGGTAGGAGAGTAGGTTTATAGCACAAAGTTCCATCAAAATATTTCTTATAGTTGTGACTTCATGTGGAAGCAATATGTTAAGTTAGTTTTCAGTCACTGCCTTTTAATGTGGAGTTTCAGCACTAGAAATAGCTATCAGCAGCATTACTGTGCAATAACCTCTAAAGCCCACATCAAGAAACTCTCATAGTGTGTCCATGTTTAATAGGAGGGACACAGAGAGGAGGAAAACCAGAACAGCGAAACATGTCTAAATCTTCAAGAATTTCTAAAATTAGAAATTCAAAGTTAAAAAAAAAGAAAAAAGAAAAGAAGAGAAAAGAAGAAAAAAGAAAAGAAAAGAAAAGAAAAGAAAAGAAAAGAAAAGAAAAGAAAAGAAAAGAAAAGAAAAGAAAAGAAAAGAAAAGAAAAGAAAAGAAAAGAAAAGAAAAGAAAAGAAAAGAAAAGAAAAGAAAAGAAAAGAAAAAACCAACAACCAAAAAACCAAACTCACCCTAAATACCTCTCTTTCATGCAATGGCTAGAAGTGCCATTTATAACTTACCTTGATAAATGTGACATCTAGAACCATAAAGAAAATAGCAATAAATACCTATAACTCCTAACAATTTGGCTAGTGAAAGCCTAATTTTCTATTAGGGTAAAAAGCTGAAAAAATCAGTGTACTCATACAAAGCCATCTACACCATCACACCCTGGGGTTTCACTCCTGTTTTGAAATTATAACATATTTTCCAATCATAGGATTGAGGACTCCACGTGTGCTACTGGAGATTTCACTGGCCATGGTTCATTGCCTCTCAGGAGCATGGAGCTCAGCTCTGGGCCCTCAAAGTGGTCTAATATAAAAGCAAAAGAAAAATTACTGCCTACAGTGCCAGGCAATAACAAGAAAGAGCAATAGTTGGCAGACATGACCAGTGGAGAGACAACTTGAGAAAATGTTTACATGCAGGAAGTTCATGAACAAACCTGCTTTCTTTTGTGAGCCAAATTCTGTGTATTGAAGTAGCTGAACACAGCCGCCTTTCCTGAGTTCTTAACTGCCACGGTTATGGAAGGAGAAGTAAAAGCACTCACATTATGGAAGTTACCTTCTTCTGCCCCCCCTTTAAAGTCTTTGCCCTTGTAGAAAGTGACAGAAATACACAGTGAATTAGTTACCTTCTTCTACATGGCCAAGAGACACAATGCCAGAAAACAAGCAAACCAACCCAAGTCATATTGTGATTAACAAATTACATTCAGAATTAATATCTTCCTGTCTTCAGGGATTCCCTGACAAGTATTCCTCTTGATGTTACCCTGATTGGTGGATAGGCTCATGTCTGAGCTGGATGACCTACTTAACTCCGTGTCACTCACGATGATTTCCGTGAATTCAGAGTATTCAAGGCAATTTCTATTTTTTTGTTTACACTTCGTTGAATATACAATAAAAGAAGTGTCTCTTTGCCTATGTTTTATAGACTGGTGGTACTGAGATCTCCTCATTGTTTCTACTACATTATGTATTGAGAATATACAAAATGCCTGATGGGTGCAGATTAACAATCTCACAGAGGTGGGATATGGCTGCCACTATCTACAGCCCACCCTGCTCGTGCCTCTCCATCAATGAGGACGGTGTGAGGGATGCCAGAGGGTGTGCAGCCCTGTTTGACAGGTTTGTGTGCGCCTGCAGACCCTGAATTTGACTACTGCCCTCCCCACGGGACCTGCTGACCATGTGTGCCTCCACAACATCCCACAGCAAAGAACACCAGGTGCTCACCACCCACAGCCCAGAAAGGTCCTTTCATTTCTCCATCTTAATTCAGTCTCCTCCCAGTGTCCCTGAGCACACCCAGTGCCAGTACTTCATGGGATCCAGTTAACAGCCCAGTTACATATTTAGTTCATCTTCTGCCTCTGTGATTTGTGACCTCAGTCTTATGCCCCATCCATCTCCTCCTCCAATCACACATGAGCCACAGCCTCTTTAGTCATTCCTTGTGAAGAAACCCCTGCATCACATCCCTTTGATTGCTGCAGTTTTTCTTCTCTGTAACTTCTCTGAGACCACCATGCTCTTCTGGAGATGTGGCATTCCCAATACTTTTCCTGATGATGCCCAGAGCCTCACTGACTTTTCTGGCTGCTGTTTCACAACAGATCAGTGAGTTTAGAGGACAGTCAACAATGGCTCCAATATTTCTTTCCTGGGTTTTAGCTGTCTGGCCTGAGTTGCAACAGCATTTTAGGTTCCCTTATCATATCTTCTCTTAATGCTCTTTCCAGTAATAGCCATGATCATTTGCAACTCCCTTCACATAAGCAGCAGCTCCAACTCTCTGATGATCTGCCACTCTTCTCAAGCCAACTGCTTCTGCTTCACTTATGTCCCTTTTGAAACGAAGTAGTAAAGTCTGATTGGGATATCCAAGGCAAGGAGAGAAAGATATGGCATTTCTGAAATACTTTCTGTGTTGCAATGTGGAATTTCTGAAATATTTTTTCTATTGCGCTCTTCATTTTCCTTTAACTTTAACTTCCCAATCTGAAATTTTATTTGGCATTGAAACTAGGCATTGTTTGACATACAAAATATAGCCTAAGCAGCTTTTTCATTTTATAGCTCAAAATTGTTCCCAATTTTAAAGAAATTTCAGCATATCCAGAAACTATGAAGTATTGTCTTATTCAGGTGTCACCCAATGATTACTCTTTTTTAGAGTTTGACGTTCTTCACAGGTATTTCTGAAGTACGGAACAACATGCTGCACTCTTTTACTCATTCACACTCCTCTTCCAAGCCAATCTAGACCTCAAGCAGGTCTGTCAGGATGAGCTGCACATATGTCTATGTATTTCTATCTTGTTCTTTACTTGTAGAAGTGGTTTTGTAGATGGTAGGGCTTCTCACAAACACTGTACCACTCATCACAGCAGGTATCTCTTGAAATAATTATGTGCAGGAACAAGTACATGAAATTTATGAGTAGGTTTCAATAAATATTGCCCCAAGAAGTTCCAGCCTGGCCCAGCTACAACATGTATACTAAGACAGAGTAGGAACATGCAAAAGTGATTTTTAAAAAGAAAGGTGTGCCTAGCAGCAACTTTTGTATCTAAGAAAGTAAGGAGCATTTTTAAGGGCTAGGGATCCATATAAATTTTTGGAAGATGGAATTACAAAGCCACACAGAATAATGTCAGGATAATTTATTGGAGTCTTAGAAATCATGGTCTGTAGTGAACTTTAACTATTGTTTTCCAAGGAAAGTGGAAAGCAATAAAAGCATTGATAAATGCTAACCTGAAAAGCAGAAAAATATGCCAAAGGTGTTTGGGGTTTTGCTGGAGTCTTTTTGGTGGGTTGGGTGGTTGTTTTTGAGGGTTATTTTTTGTTCTTCTGTCAAGCTTTGTAATTTCTTATCATGTATATGTAGTATATCACATATTCGCGAACTATATATTGTTTATTAGTATAAATAAAGCTCAGCATCCAAATTTTTGAATTATATATTCAAAATCTAAATTTCATAAAAACTGAAAAAGATATGCCAAGTCATTATTTCGGCAGCAGTTTTGCAAGAGGTACTGAGCAAGAGAGATTTTCTACCTGCTTCAGAAGCAAACTAATCACATCATATTACAGTGCTTTTTCTCCAAACTGACTTCCACTCATCTGGCTGCTCTTTTGTTCAAAGGAGTCTTTGAGTGGAGGCAATACTGATAGTCTTCTTCTAACTAAATAGCAATGGCCAAAACCAAAAGAACTCTCTAAAATTAGTTACCAGTCCAGCTAGTTGGACTTTTTTTGTTTGTTTTGAGACTGCTCTTTGATGAGCAGTTGGTTTTCCTTCCCTAGCTTGCCTGTGGCATTTTTAAACATCTGTTGCATTAAAGAAGTCACATCATGGAGCACGCTGGGGATTGGCTTTAAACCCCACAATCTATTAAAGAATGGCCTGTTCCTATTACAGGGAAAAAGATATTTTTATTGATATTTTAGACTATTTTAGGAAGGTTTCGTGGTTTTTAATCAGTTTTCTGGGGAAGAACCAAAGAATGATGTGTATTTCTGCCAAGTACAGGCCTCTTAACCATGGACCAAATAGACACACAAATCAAAGCCCTTGGCTGCTCTGTGGATGTTTGGAACCACATCTATCCACTTCCAAGGAAGCTACTTGTCTAAACTTTCATTCAGTGCCTTGAAAAAGCAAGGCAAATGGCACTGCTGAGTCTCAGTGATCTTCTGCTCATTTATCACATCTTCATTCTTAGAGAACAGACCAAGGCATGACATATGATGTTTGTTGAGACTGCAGCAGCTCCAGTACCATTAAGTGCTTTCTAATAGCATGTCTAGGGTAGCTCCTGGGCTGTGTGCCTTCCATCATCTCCCTGGCAACTGGCTGGCTTTGGAGGAAGGCTTACAAATTGTAAGACCTCTGACTACCACTCCGCATTTTCCCTTCAGCTGGAGCAGCAAAACAGCTCTGGTAGGTAGGCTCATTTGATGAGGAAGTGCCCACAACTGATGAGGAAGGCAGTTGTGGGCACCGGTGCAAATATTTCAGGAGGCAAAGCTCAGACCCAGCTGTGATAGATGCCTCAGAGTACAAACTGTGTTTTGCTCTCTTCTGAAAACTTCTCTGCCGTAGATTTGGACATATGGAACAACAGATGGGTGGACAGGGAAACTGGTTAAGTCAGTCTGTAAATTCACTCACAATAAGTCCAATCAATCTTCCTCTGTATGATTAACATAGTTAGAGTTGAAAGGTCTACTTTCAAGTGAAATGTCACTGTTTTGTGGTCTTTGGACAGATTGTTATATGGGAATGTTTTTGCAGGCTGCTAGTAACCTACTGTCATTACTGCTAAGCATTCTGCCTAGGTGATGTGTAGCATATTTTCTCTTTAAAGTGCTCTGTGGTTGTAGGTCTACTTGTTGAAAGATGCCACCTTTCTTGAGAAAAGCAAATGAACAAAAAGTAAAAAAATGTCTTTCGGCAGTACAAAAAAAAATTAGCTTATAATGCTATGAAGAAGCCCAAAGCCCAGAACAAGATTTGCTGACGTAGATTCCGGGACACCAAGATGTGACTAATACATCTCTCAAACATGCCCCCTCTCACCTCCTAATGTTGGAACTATGCCTACACTGATCTTTACAGGAAATTTTAGGACCATGTATCAAGCAGTAACCATCCAGCTCTTAATAGCATCAAATGTGCATTTAAAGCAAATTAGTATCATCAAACTCCTTCTAAATAAGTTTAAGAGTTTAAAAAGTCTAATGAGAAATTACCTATCTTTGCCCCTAACGCAAAGCCAAAGTGAACAGAGCACAGATTTTGATTAATAAAAAAAATAATAAATCTCTCAGGATTCCTTTTATAATTATTTCTTCCACTTGGGATATTTTCTTCTATATCTCCTTGTAGCATTATCACATTGTTTGGAATTTGAAAGTCTCTTCCACATGAGGCAGCAGGAGGCACAAAGCCTTAGATATTTAATATTTTATATATATTTAATATTTATTTTAATATATTGTAATATTTATACATTTATTACTCTTAATATCATGCTTGGTTGGTGCACACCAAACAATGCACAGACCTTTTCTGATTATAGTGAATTACTGGGAACTGGGTAAAAATAGGACATGTTATAAGAACTGAGGAAAAAAGTGAAGAAATATTTTTTATGTATTTATGCATTTATGCCATTTGGTGCATGTTTGCTGTCATGCAAGATGGACAAGGATTCACTTTTCATATGTATTACAGCAGACAGAATACAATGGTCTGCTACATTTATAAAGCCAACCTATAATACTGATTTCCTTTCATCTCAAATCACTACTCCTGACATTTTAAAAATCAAAGATCTGAGCTCTCACTGAAAAATTCAAAGCTGTCATTGAATATGGTACATTGGAAAACAGAGAACCATGCAGGGTCACAGTTCCTTCCCAGCATGGCTGTGCATTTGAAGTTGTTATGAAACATATTTCCAGATGCAGAGGAGCATAACTGCAGGGTGTCTGAAAATAATAGAAACCTTCAAAATAATGATCAGAGGAATTAGATATAATTATACCTGAAGAGCATCCAGAGATATGGAAGCCTTGTTATCTGTCTAGTTCAGCTCATACATATGAAGCAGCCTACCCAGGTCCTGGGTGGATCTCCTGAGAGGCAGAAAGCAAGAGGACTTCCCTCAGAACACACAGCAACCACAACATCTGAAGATTTGGTTCTCTGTATGCAGCCTACAAGCTGCTGACAGAGACCTTCTTAAACTACACAGGACAGGAGAGAAGTGCCCAGAGTCAGGAATTCTCCACTGATCCACAAAGCAGAGAGAACGTGGCTAGCATAATGTCCAGCAGCAACTGGAATATCTTTTTTATTAACGATGGAAGCTGCTGTTGGAATAATGTGTTTCAAAATTGAAACTGCCTGATTATATTATGAATAGGCCCCATGCTACCTACCATTTGGTTATCTATACATATGTCTTTCTAAAATGAAATAGTCAGTCTTGGAAAGATTATGCTGCACTTTGAGCAGTTTACCTTTCAGCAGAGATTACAGAAAATAATTTGTGGAGTCTGCAGATACTGTGTATTACACAGTGCACAAGACAAAGAAATGGATACCATTTAAAGCAACAAAGGAAAATGTGGAGAGCTGACCTGGAGCTACCAAGGGTTTATTTTCTTTTACAGTATCTGTTCCAAATTGAAGAAAAGGGAAGAAGAAAAGTGGAAAATATTTTGAGGTATTAAATAATTGAGTGATGTGTGAAATAGACTAAAAACCCTTCTAAATATAAACTTTTAGTATTATTTTTAATCCTCTAGTGTTCTAACCTGTGTATCTGTGTGAAGAGTAGAGAGCAAGTGTAGATATTAACCCCACTTCCTAGGAATACTAGTGGTGTGGAAGGAAAGCAGGAGACACAAGATGATGGACAGATTCCCCTTCTCTCTGAGGGGGGACAATGAGGTGAATGATGTGGCTGGAGAGAGCCTGTGCAAGGTTGTCCTTTCAGAGATATCCTGACATCAGAGCTGTGGGACAGACAGTAAGACCGCAGTGAAAAGCAAGGCTTTTCACAGCAAGCAAGTTTTCAGATAACTTCTCTGGAGTATTTGCAAGGATTTGGGTTCACATACCCAAGAGCCAGCTGGGAAGAATATTGTTTCTTCCTTTTCTTTTTTTTTTTTTTTAAACATAAGGGTCTTCTGCTGAGGGTCCTGGAGAAAGCTTTGTGAAAAGTAGCTACATACAGCCTTAGGTTGCCCTACAGAACAACCTTTTGTCCCTTTTTTCTCAGAAGTGACTGCTCTCCTCAGCAGTGTACAAGCTGGAAGCATTTAAATCAGACAGTGGAACTCAGGAAACAAACTGCTTTTTGTGCCCTGATCATTCAGATTGTGAGAATCAGAATCACTTCTGGGAATCAAAGCTTCCTCTTTGTATGTAAAGCCTGACTTTCAGACTTAGGTTTTAATCATAAGCGCTACATAAGCCTGAAAATAATTAAATGGCTATTTTGCAGTTGCAAGCTGCAGTTCTGGATAAAAGAGATATATCACTAGGAGATCAAATATAAATGTGAAATTGGCTTGAATGACTTCATTTTGTGCACTGGTGTGTTGAGACTACAGACATCAATGACTACAGAATGCCCAGAAATTATAAACTCAATTAAAAAATTGCCTCAAAGTAGGGAAACTTTAGGATAAAATAGGTCTAACCTCCTGATGCTACAGGTGGTTCACTGGCAGGAATATTTATGTTGGTTTTCTTATGTTTACGTTGGCATTTTAAGAACTTTAGGCAGTTGTACACAAAATGCCTTCTCAAGAAAGGTGTTATTGCAGCTGCAAGGTCAGGGCAGCATAAACAAACCACAGCCAGACTGCCATGTCACCTTAGGTTGTACCATTGTGTCAATGTGTTCATCTACGTGTGCAACTGCCTGGGAGTCTGATTTTCCACTGAGTGGGAAATTGCATGATTTTACAGGAAAAAAACTCTTCTGGATAGAAAACAACAAAAGTTAATCTCTGTGGAACAGAGGGGGAGGTTATGAGTGTTTGATCAGAATAAAGGGAGTTCACAGCACTGTCCATGGTTTTATGTTTTCCATGCTTGTATTCTTCATATCCATATTCTGAATTGTGACACCCTGCCTTGAAAGCTTTGCTCATGGTGCCTGTGATGGAAATAACTAAAAAGAAGGGGAATAAAAGACAAAAGACATTCCAGACAGAAGCACCTGTGCTAGGCTGAAGCTCATTAACTCCTCCCTTCTTTACAAACTGGGACTGTCATAACACTTTGCTGTCACCACAGGGCAAGGGTAAAAAGCCAAATGAAGAGGCTGAGCACTGTATCTTCTCACATTAACAACCAGAGCATGTAGATGGTCTCCTTCCCTTGTCAGATCCCAGGCAAGAAATGAAATTTCAAGGGTCTGATGTGCAAAAATTCCAAGGTCACTCAACCCGAGGAGGATAAATGATAATAAGCTTCGCTGTAAATAGCAGCCTCAGTGACCTGCTGTTGCAATTCTGAGTGAGTTATCAGTGATTCATTTTCAAGTATTCACCATTAAGAAAAACATGCATCATATTGAACGTCAGACTGTAGAGGTTGTAGCTGTTTTCCTTCTTTAGACAAAGGGATGAGACATATCCCATCAAGCTGCAGCCACTATGAGGCATCTAGTTTAAGGTAGTTATTTAAGTCTCCCATGTATTGTATATTTGTATAAAAGAGGGATTCATCTTGGTATCAAATTAATTGACTTCTGGACGTACCTATTTTCTTTCCAGTTAACTATGAAGGGAGCTGAAACAGCTGTCCTTAAACCAAGGATCTGTATTTTAGAATGGTAAAGTGTGAATTCCATTATGGTGTTTAGTGATATCCAGTGCCAGTGAAGTCAGTAGCCATGATGTTGTATCTTACCCTAGAGGACTAATAAAATGAAGGGTGATACTTGCCCTAGATAGAGACATCTAAAAACAAATGTTGCTAAATTCATGCAGGGAGAAAAGGACAAAATTATGGCCAACACCAGGCAAACACAAAGACATTGAAGTGAGCGTGGAAAGCACCACTGAGTGTCACTGTCACAAATATGGGCCCTCTTTGTCTATTGATTACAAATTTCCATCTCAGTAAGAACAATTGTTTCAGTGTAAATATTCCTAACTTTTTACAGTAAAGCAAGAAGAAGCTGATAAATGCGATTATTAATCCTTTGTCAGTCTATGTCAGTTTAAATAAACTATTCAAGTAAGGCATATTTTCTATTGGGTTTTCAGTGATACTGAAGGAACATGAACCTGCATTGTTTAATATCAATTTATTGCTCAACAAAGTCTCTTCTGACTTCAGTGTGGCTCATAAATAGCAAATTAATCAAATTTGGAACTGTTTGTTTGGTCTTTAAAATGATTTAATCAGATATACTTCATTTAGAAAGTAATTTAATAAGAGAGGTAAAGTAACAGTTAACACTGCTTCTGTGTTGAAACAGATTGTTTAGATGAACTGGCTTATGAATCCAATATGCAGTATATAAAAATGCAGACCTATCACGCTGCTCTTTTTGGATCAATAACCTCAACAAGTTCCTAATAACATGTTTCATATAAAGCATTCAGACATAAGTTTCTCTATCATTCTGTTTTGTGAAAATAAATGTTTGCATTCAATACACAATTTTAATATACAATGTGTCAAAAAGTCAGTATGGGTCAGATTAATAAAAATTCACAAAATCTGTATCATTGATCTCACAGGAGCTACTCCAGCTCGTTCTTGTGATGGATGCATCCCCAGACAATGCATTGCAGAAGAGGCAAAAATGAAACATGAAAATCATTCTCTGTGGAGAAATGACTAGATTAGCAAAGGAATGAGTAATAACTTGTCAGCACTTACTCCATAAAGAAGTTTACTCCTGTTTATGGAGCAGGACAAAAATGCCTGGGTACTCTGGTAATGTTGTCATAGAAGAAAAGAGAGAGACGATAAGAAGATTCAGGTTTTGGAACAAGCGTTGTCATCACCTTCTAAAACGTATGCTTTTAAAAGTCCATTACAACTGCAACAGCAAAGGTGCAAATAATGAAGAAAAACCATTACCTGTACCATTGAAACTACTCATTGCTCCTAAGCAAAAACCTTCATGTTTCAGCAGGCACCAAGAAAGAACTCAGTTGGGACATAATGTAGTCTCTTTTTTCAGTTGATAATTTTATTACATAATTTAGGATTGCATTTATCTGTCTTCAGCTGAGAGATGTAAACTCTTGTTGGGTCCCCAAATAGAAACTCTATGATGAGTCAATCAGGCATTCAATGAAGACTTTACTAAAATGCGTAATGGATCTCTTCTTGATATCAGATGATGTTTGCATGAGGAATCATCACCCTCTCAGCTCTCCCATATCTCATACTCAATGAAGCACAAACTATGATGCATCCTTGCTAAAGGTGTTCTTTTTAGGTGGTGCTTTTAAAAATTCAGAAGGCTAAGAGGCACTGGCACTATGTACAGCTGACAGGATAGTGGCTTTTGGCTCCACCTCTGTATACAGAGACATAAAGAGGGCTGCAGTGGGGCAAACCAAGCATCTGTCTACTCTGGGGCCCTCAATTCAGGAGCAAACAACAGCAAACATACACAGAAGAGGCTATAAAGTAAGATAACTTACAGCAATGACAGTATTTTCTTAAAATTTTCTCATAGTTGTAACCCTGTAAATAAGATTTTTGACACACGGGTTTTAGCTGGGGCATCAAAGTGATTGGTGGCCATGTGCCTGTTGCATCCCTGCATTTCCTCTGCTCTGGGTGTGCCCAGGGCAGGATGTAGTCACTGTGGGACAAACAGCTTCTCCAAACCTTGTCTGGGAAACAGGGAGCAGGAGGTAGGCTGTGATAAACCCTTATATAAAAATATCTCCAAAGAGACCCAAGTCTAAGTAGAAGAAGATTCCTGGACATCCTCACACTGCTCACAGCAAATACATAAGGACACTGATTATTTGTTTCAATCCCACTCCACCTTTTATAAGGGAAACTCAGGTCCTTTATCTTGGAGGAGAGAGCCTGAGAGAGCCCTTGGAAGGCTCTTCAGAGCATCAGAGAAAAGGTGATATCAATATATCTTCTTGTAAACAATTTTAACTGCATTACTCATGAGGTTTCTCTATATTAAATTTGGACTTAGAGTGCATTTTACTGTAAATGCACTAGTAATTTGGACTATTGGGCTGTTAAAATATTAGTAGGGCTGATGTTAAATTATTCCTTTATGCCAATAACAAGGCTTGGAGTGTAAATAGATTCTGAGTGCAAGCACACCCAACTAAATTGCCATCCCTCTAGGGACTTGCTGAACCAGAACAGGTGTCTCTGGATTTAGTAGCCATGAATGGCTTATTCCTACCATGGCTTTTTCCAGTCACTTTTTAGACCAATGCAGATCACTTGTCTTGCAAATCTGGACACATATTATATATTATCTCAGGGAACTGGCAATTTGAAGAAGGGCTTTGAGGCACATGTATGTTGTAAAATATATTTTGCTCTGCTTCATATTATATACCATCATCTTCCTAATGTCCAAAACTCTTTGTCTGTGCTGTTCTTCAGCTGTGTGGGATGGTTTTGTAATGCACCTACCACTGTAGCTGACGTGCTCTTACTTCTGTGCCTTGTAGGCAGCACTTCGGCTCAACATGTAGAAGTGAAGAGGTCAGCTTTGAACACAATCTGGAATTCCTAAAGGAGGAAACAATATTTGAGATATCTGGCCTTGATGTTCACCCTTGGCTGACAGGAACTACAGAACAGCACACAAATAATCTGTTAGATCAGCTAAACCCAAGGAACAAACCAGTTCAGGACTCACTGGGGACTCTTTCCTGTATTTGTAAGCTGCAAGAAAGCTTTACATCCACAGGTTTGTTTGCTCAATTATTATTTCTGCCTCCGCTTATAAATGAGGCAGACATGACTCTGCTGTTAGAAAATCCAAACATGAATTGTGACTTCAGTAATTTGCTACTGAGCTGAGCCTCTGCCCTGAGCAATACGTATATACTCTCAAAGGCAGTGAATGAAATAAAACTGCCACAAAAACCTGTCTGAAGTTCTTTCTGAAAGAAGAACTGGGAACTTCTCTGCCTGTGCAGCAAGCAACAGGGGCAGAGACCCAGGACACTTCATCAAAAGCATTATGAAAGTGTCTAGTTTCCCTGGGAGGCTGAAGAATGTGATTTTCTGAAAACTCCACTCTGTTCATTAGTGGAAAAAACAAAACCAACGCCAGCTTTAACAATTATTGGAAGATGTTTGTGTTCTGGTAATACTGACTTAGACCTTAAAGGAACATTATTTATCTAACAGCTTATCTTTCCCCATCCTCTGCAATGTTTGGTGAATCATGGCTTATGTCCCTTGCTCTGTTTTCCACTATGTATACTCCCTTTCTTCCATTATTTGCTCTAGGCTGCCCATTCATTATGGCAATGATTCACTCTTACTATGGGTAGCAACAGACACAGTGGTGAAAGATGTTTTGGCACTGCTAGCAGTTATCATTATGCAAAAAACAACAGTGCTAAGTTAATCTTGTTCAATACAACAATCAAAGGAAGGCCAATATTAACTTTTCTGTTTCGGGAAGGCAGAAATGTTATGATGTATGTTCTTATTTCAGGAAAACACCCTTATTGCGGACATCTTGTGCCCAAAGTGGAAGGTAAAATTGAAAAATGAACTGTTGGAACTGTTTCTTAACAGGAAAAATGTAATATAGTTCTTCTGGGAAATTAATATTGTGCTTGTACCTCCTGTGGATAGGTTATCTAGAATGGCTTTTCAATTGCTAATAGTACAAAAATTCTCATTTGCACTGCAGGTTGGTAAGCAATCAAAGCATCATGGTCATGTTGCCAGGAAGAGACCTCTAAAAATTATTGAGTCCACTATGTCATTCAAAGCACAAGTATCAGCAACTCATTTTCAGGTCAGCTATGGCTTTGCTGGGCCACTTATTGAAAACCTTCAAGGTTTCCCATGTTCCCAGGTAAGCAGTTCCTGTGCTGCACTGACCTCTTAGTGGGAAAGCTTTTCCTCAAATTCCATCTGAAGTTACCAAGGTACAACTGGTGCCCTTTGCACCCTGCTGCACAATCTGTGACTGCTATGCAGAATTTGTCTCCTCATCTTTGTGATTTCCCTGAAGTGCTGTGGGCAGCTATTACATGGCTCCTTATTTTCTTCTCCCGCAGACTACAAAAGCTCAATTCTTTCTAACTGCAGCCTGACCTGCCCAGATAGTGAAAGGCTGTCAGCATCATTGCTTTGTTTGGTTCTCTTAAATGAATGAAATTACCTTAATTGCCTTCTAGTGAAACCTAGGGGAGAAAAACAACAACAACAAAAAAACCAATCAGAAATTCCCACCCAAGCAGAAAGCAAAACTTTAAAATATTTTTATTCTCTTACACAAAATCAGAGGAATTTCTTGTTTTCACATGAAAACCATGTTATACTGAACTTCTAGCCATCTCTGTACAAACAAGAACCTTCACAGTACTGTCTCCTGTAATAACTGAAACTGCAGTTTGCATTTTAATGAGTTTTAGTAGTATTGAGATAGGACATCAATTGCTTTTGTCATATTAAGTGCATCCAGCAAATCTCTGTCCAGCACAGTGATACAGCTATGTAATATAGACAGGATTCAGCATCTACATGATACATAACAAAAGACAGTGCAGGCAACCAACCATGTAATAATACAAGTCAAAAAGTGACAAAATCTAAAAGAACTGTGGGACAACAGATTCAAATGTGCACAGAAATGACTGACTCAATTCCAACACTGGCTTAGTGATCTGAAGCCATCCTGATATGCCTTTTTTGTTCTCTAAAGAGAAGCACATAGAGTGCAAGCCAGCCTGCTGCTCCAAGGCAGTACATAAGTGATCCATACCTCCACACTTCAGAAAGCTCTTTTGCACAAGCAGCAAGGGTATAATTCCAAACACCCTGATCCAGTCACAGGAACTGCAGGAACTACCCAGTGTGCACTGCAGGGATAGTGAAGCCATGCTGAGGGCACAGCCTTGTCACCAGCTTTCAGAACACCCAGGACAAATGGTGGGGCTCTTGGATGCTGCTTACCCAGGGAACCCTCTGGCAGAGGGCACAGAACTCAAGGTCGCTTCATCCATCTCCTACTTTTCTCTTTCCATTGGCATGTAGAAGCACTGCACTCTCCTGTCCAGTACCACTGTCCAGTCCTGCAACACTGCTCAGCTTCCCATCTTTTAAGTGGCCAGTTATGCAGGATAGCCCCTCTTAGCCATCCTTCCAAAAATTTTGTTGCTGCTGTACTGTTATTTCACATTTATTTCCTCAAAAACAATCTTCTTATAAAAATCTGTCTGATTACATGAAAAGCACTGTGTTGAGGGATTTCAAAATCTGCTCTTTTCACCTATGTGCAATGAGCCTTGAATAATTTGGTTTTGTCCAGCCATGGAGCACAGTGCTCTATTGCAGGGAAGGGTAGAAGACATAGCTTGTTTTTCAAGGATTGCTCAATCTGCATAAAGTAAACACAAATCACTGTTAAAGCATAATGAAAAAAAAAGAAAATGTAGCATTGGATGTAATTAATTGTATCCATTAACGATTCTGTTGAAAGCAAGACACATTTTGTTCTCACTGGAGACTGCCCACTTTCTGATATGAAGGAAATACCCTGGGACATCCAACAAAAGATGTCTAGAACTTTCATCTGTTTTGAAAATTCCTTCTGAAAAAGTGAAGGAGGACTGTGAACTAAGATTTCAAAATCCCTGAGTGAGGAAACCTTATCAAAATAGTGTTTGTTCTTTAGGAGAGAAATGAAAACAGAGAGAACCTTCTGAATGAAGTGAAAGGAGCATAGGTTTATACTGTAAGACTTCTGAAATTTGTTTTCAAATTCTGAATTTTGTTTGTTGTTTAAAACAAGAAAATAATTTCTTCTTGTCTCAGTAGAATACAGAAATAATGGCTGCCTGCTGCTGCTTTACTTCAATGGCACCTTCTAACAGCAGCTTCACTTCAGTAAAACTATCTTTTATGTCTGAGTGGGGGAGAAAAGAAGTTAATTAGAACAATTTCTTTGTACACTAGGGATGCTCTTCTGTTTCAGTTCAGGATGTGGTGAGAGGCACAGTTCCTGGGAGCTAAGGGTTGTCCAGTTTAATTTTCTCTTTCTTTGTGATTAGGAAGTAGTTATAAAAGTGAGGATATAGCAGGCCAAAAAGGGCAGAAATGATAGAAGTGGAGCTTTGTGTTCAGACTTTGAAAACATTATTGCACACAAGATCTGGAAACTACTTGTTTGCTATTAGTTTGACCTTTTTACCTTGTTTGGTTTTTGTTCATGACTTTCTCTTCAGCTTGACAGATATCTTTGGGAACTTAATATCATTGGGATTTTTTTCCTATGAATATTGCTACCAATCCAAACAACCTACATTTAAAAATATATACTGATCCTAATTATAACCCAGTTAGAAAACATTCCCTAAAGGGAAAAAAGTCATGATGAAGTCTTGATAAAAACTGGAGCCTTCTGAATTTTTCATGTAAAATTTCTTTACTAAGATGGTGAAAAACTCTGGCTTACAGCAACACTCCCCCACCTCCCAAGAACTGCAGCAGGTCTGTGACTTGTTTAAATTGGTGTCACAGCCATCATGCCCCTTTCTCAGGCAATTAAACACCAGAGTGTTCAGTTCCTTCTCTCACAGAAGAATTTGTTGGGGGCTCTTTATAATTTCATAAAGTTGCACTAGTCTGGCTGTAATTCAATGAATTATGGGCTAGGGGAAAATTATTGAAGCTCATCATGACAACACTTTTCATCAAATTAAGCAGTGTTGCTGAGAGGGGGGAAAGTTATACTTCCAAGGCAATGCACCTGCAGAGAATTAGCTGATAAATTATTTACAGACATGTGGCTGAAAACATTAATGGGGAAACACATTTTTAAAATGAACTTGGGGTTTTTTCCAATTCTAAATGCCTCCTCTGTGTGATCTTAAATATTTGGCTGTTTAAAGATGCAACACTACACTTTGTGCCACGGGAAGCAAATTGCTCAGACATTTTTCCCTCTTGTGTGCTGTTTGATGGTTCTCCTCCCTCTTATTTTGTCACTGACACTAGCATTCACAAATAAATCATCATGGCTAGTGATTCCCTTCCATTGCCACAGAAAAAGTGGGAGCATATAACACTCTGCCCAAAAGGGGCAACCATCTCTGTGCTGTTTATACATCCTCACTTCAAGCAGTGTTAGCTATACTTTGTAGGCTTATGATTATTATTTTATATTTATACTACAGGAACAGTAAAAGATACCAGCATGTTACTGCCAGACCCTCAGAAGTAATATTTGGATGTCTAACTCCTGGGCTTTGGTTGCTGTGCAATGTCAGAAGGCTGCAGATGGAAGAGGTATTCAAGCATCAAATTACATTGTTTCCTACAGCTCCCTCGATTCCCATGTTGCAGCCTTTGGGAAGTATAGGGTGAGTAAAGAAGGAACCTGCAGGAATAAAAACAAGGTATGAGCCAGCAGAATGGTGCCATGGAGAAAAGTACTTTATCCCCCAGACTCCTGCTGGAGAATTCCTACACGATGCCTGTTACTAAAGTTACTTTCCGAAGTAATTAGTTCCTGGTACCCAAAGTCAAGCACAGAAAGGGCTGGGTTTGCCAAAGTGTCACCCTCTGAGAATACTGACTGAGAAATCTTGGGGCTGTGCAAAGAACTGCTGCGAGAAAACTAGGAAGAAGAAAGTGATGAAAATGCCAGGTGGTTTTACAGTCATTCCTGAGCAGAGAAGAATGCAAACAGAGGGCTTTGTGGAAGAGTTTGGAAAGCACTGTTACCTAGAAAAATCTGGGAGGCAATAAATATTTTGGACCACTTTTCTATGTCACTACCCCAGAGCTCTAAATGGATTATCTAGGACTGGATCTTCTGTGCAAGATTCTCTCTTTCTCACCCCCGTCCTCACCTTTTATCTTCTCAGCGCATCCTTACTTTCCGCTCACCACCTAATTTATTTCCCTTTGCTTCCTTTCACCTACTTTCTCCTAATTCTCCTCTTTAATCTTTCTTCTGCAATGTTATTACACCGTACTCTTCACCTTTCCTCTCTCCACATCACAGCTTGGAGTAGCATCAAATTCCGTAATCGTCGGGAAAGTTTTGATCATTCCCTGAGTCCCTATTATGTGCAGTCACCTTGCTGAGATAAATCAAGCTCCATTGTCTTAAATTTTCTTCTTTCAGTGGGAACATGGAGTATGCCTGATATCCAGATGTCAAACCTGAATCTTTCCTCCTGAGTTTAAGCCTATTACTTTATCCCCCTGCGAATTACAGACATAGAGAAGAGCTTATTCACTTGCTTTTAGCAGCAATGTCTTTAAACATCCAAAGACTGTTATTATGTCTCTCCTTGACATTTTTCTCTCCAGATTAAATAGCCTCAGTTGACTTAACTTTTCCCTGTAGGTGATATTTTATAGTGCTCTCATTGTTCTCTCTGCAATGCCTTTTTGCTCAGCCTTTTTGAAGCATGTCATCGAAAGTGGACATAGATGTCCTGCTGAGACCCTGGCAATGCTGACTGCAGTGGAATTCAGTCTTTTAAGATATAATCCCTTCTTTCTCTAACCATATATAGGGATATAAAAATATAAATTATCTTTCAGTATAGAGGGTTTAGGGTTGCTTTTTTTTTTTTTTTTTAGCAATAACATGACATTGCTGACTTATATCCTTCACTATAATTCTTTTCCCCACCGAAGGATTTCTTGCCAATTCTTACTCTTGCACTGTTAACATAAAGGACTGTTCCTGACTAAGTTTATTGCTTCTTATTCCTAATGGTAAGCAGCCTTCTTTGAAGAATATTCATCCAATTCAACAAAATTATCCAGAATCCTAAGCTTGCTCTCTAAGGTCCTTCCTAGTCTGACATCATCTGCAGATTCAGTAGTCATACTTTCCCCTCTGTTGCTTCCACTGTCTCACTTTCTGTCCCCAAACTTCCTGACTCAAGTTAATAATGAAAATTTTATTAAACACTGTATGCAGATCAACTCTTACTGGAATGCTGCTTTGCATATCTCCCATTCTGACAGTGTCTTATTTTCTAGACAGTTTTTCCCCTGCATAAAATGAATTCATGTAGTAGTTCATGTTTCTTTAACTTAATTATAGAAGAATGGAAGGCAATGCCTATTGAAACACAAGATATATGAACTCTGATGCTTCCTCCATATACACAGATTTGTAATTCTGGATGGATTAAGAAGTCCACTCTGGATGTGTCACTTCATTTTTTTCTAGATGCTTATGTACAGTTTGCTTGATCATTTGCTCCTCTCTTTTTCTGTGAGTGAAGTCTCTGTTGCAGATGCATTAGCATAGGTGTCCCTTGTTCATAGAATCACTTTTTCTAACAGACACTGTTAGTATTTATAAGTACTGGACCACACTGCCCAAGGAAGTGGTGGCCACCATCCCTGGAGGCATTTAAAAGATGCTTTGATGTGACATTCAGCGGAAGTGTTTGGAATGGCAGACTTCGTTGTCCCAAAATATTGTTTGGACTCTATAATTTTAGAGGTCTTTTCAAACCTAAAAGATTCTATGAATCTATTAATGAATGTCATTTCTTGTGCAAAGACCTGCAAAGCCAACAGAGAGAGAAGTGAAGGAAGTGAGTGGCTTTGACCGTTGACATCTGCTGTGTCTGTGGTTTACTACATAACGCGCCTTACACTACCCCACAGCCTTGCCCTGGCTGCTGCAGGCTGAGTCAGAAGAAATCTCTGGACAGAGTAAAAGCTTGTTCTCTCCCTGGAAGCCACTGAGCCAGGCCAGGGGAAGTGTAATGAGTCAAGGGTGGCAAAGGGAGTGGTTGGATACCACAGTTTCCAAGCAACTGTGTGTGAATCATTTGCCTATCCTGTACACTTGTTATGGATGTTGTAGCTGATACCGTTTGCTTTCTTATCTCATTGCTGTTTCCAATAAATTGTTCTTACCTCAACCTGTGATATTTACTTTTTGTGCCTCTAATTCCCCTCTCCGTCCTGCCTCAGTGGGAAGGAGAATGGGGCAGGGCAAGGGGAAGTGAGCAAGCAGTGCATGGTTGGGAGTGTTTTAGTGGGAATATTAAGTTGGGGAATACCATTCCTAAACTACAAAAGGAAGATTGACTCAGACCAAAAAAGAGAAATGGGAGGGGGAGTTTTCTAGCTAAAGTGATAAAAAATATTTCCTTTCCTTACAATGGGTTTGTCCGATTTGGTAGGCACATTCTCTTAGATTTATTCTCTTAGGTTTTTATTTCTCTTTAGGCTTCTCTTAGGTTTACTCTTAAGTTACTTTGAGACCTTCATATATGAATGCCTAGTAAATAAAACTGTCGGCACAAGGATATAAATTCACAGTTAAACTGCAACAAGGGTCTGATGGCTTTTTGCTAGGTAGATCTTTTCTCCAAGAGAATTCCCCAGAGTTTGTGAGCAAAGATTTGTGTAGCAAGACAAAATCCAGGCAAATCAAAGAGCACTAAAAATGTGACCTCTAAGCAATGAGCATAAAAATAAAATCTCAGTACCCTAGAAAAGAACATGAGATTTTTCTGATATCATTTGCACTGCTGTTCAAATCTTTCTGATCAATGACAGATCAGTAAAACCATAATCCTACAAAATGATGCTCTTGAAAGACCCTGTGCCACAGCTGAACTTCCTCAAAAACTGTAGCTTCCAGAATCACAAGACAGTTCCTCAGTTATGCTGAGTTAGAATGTACTGTGTAAGAAGGCATTTTTAAACATAATCATAGAATCATTTGGGCTGGAAGGGACCTTAAAAGAACATATAGTTCAAGTTCTACTGCTGTGGGCAGGGAATCTACCATTAGACCAGGTTACTCAGAGTCCCAGTCAACTTGCCTTTAAATACCTCCAGGGATGGACATCCACAATTTCTCTGGCCACTTCCAGAACCAGAGAATACCACCACATAAGGGTATCACCACCCTTATGGCTAAAAATTTCTTCCTACTCTAATCTAATATAAACCAGCACTCTTTCTGTTTAAAGCCATTGCCACTTGTTCTGTCACTACATGCTGTAAGACACTTAAAGATCACAACTGCCTTTAAACATTATCAAGGCCACAGAAGGAATTCGGTATAGGAAAAACCACCACAGCAGGAACTTCAGATAAGCACAGAGGAGAGGGAAGTGCAACAAGAAGGCACTGATTCCAGGCCTAGCAGAGGTGAGCTTTGCTTATCACCTCCTAGATAATGCATCCAGAAAAAATTCTCACTGTGACAGACTGAGGCAAAGGAAGCAACTGCTTAAAGACATGCTATGCCAAGTTATGGGCATGGCATCTATGCCCTGTGGACACCAAACTTGGACTGTATGAAGGTGATACCCAGAACAACCTGGGGACCCCCACCCCTGAGAAGGGCAGAAAAAGAAAGACCAACAGGATATCACCTGGATCCATGGGGTGGGGATAACTTTCTGTATTATTCTGTAATAATAACTGATAACTTTCTGCTTATTCTGTATCTCTGACTCTTTTTCTCTCCCAACCCCCCTTTCCTATATCTTTCTATCTCTATTCACATTCACTGTTGAATAGAATCCATATTACTGACTTTGACATATGATCTTGTTTGCACTTTAACCTTGCAGAGGCATCTCTTCATTATCAGATCATAAAAATTGCCTGTGTGAAATGTCCCTTTCAAGCTTTCCTGTCAGCTCTTTTAGGTACTGGAAGGTGCTCAAAGTTCTCTCTGGAACTTCTCTTCTCCAGGTAGAACATCCCCAACTCTCTCAGCCTGTCTTCATAGGAGAGGTGCTCCAGCCCTCTGATCATCTTTGTGGCCTTCCTTTGGACTTGCTCCAGCAGGTCCACGTCCTTCTTATATTGGGGGGCCAGGGCTGGATGCAGCACTCCAGATGGGGTCTCAAAAGAGTAGAGTGGAATTTCCATTTTGAAACCTCTGAAAACTACAGCAAATGCATCAAATCAATAGGAATTTTTCAGTTTCTAAGTTTTACATTTAATAAGACCCATTCATTGATATCCTTGAATATATTACTTATAGGGTCATAGCAGCTGAGACCATCTGTCACTGTGACTTACAGCTCTGATGATTACTTCATTATAGAGGCTTCAGTGTTTCAAAAGGAAGTAATTAATTCTTTCAAGAGAACATATCCCTCCAAGCAGAAAGTCCAGCAAGTCTCTAAATTCTCATTACAGGGATTCTCTGCAGAAGAGTTTTGCACATTGGCCTGAAGCTGACTCAGCTGTGCACGTCTGGTCCCTAGCACTCTCTATCAGGAACAGGGCATCTGAGAATGAAACTGATGATCTCATTCTGGTTGCAGATTAGCTTGAAACAAGATTTCACTAAGTCATGAGTGCTAGAGGCTTTCTCTGGGTTATTGCAGTCACGACTTGTGTGTGTACTGCAGGATGTAGATTGTTCTACACAGGCTCCCAGGCATTAGCTAGGCTACAGAAAGTAATCTTTTTGGCAGAAGCAGCCTTTGTTGATTGCAAAAACTGTAAATGCCAGGGGCTACTCTAGCTAAACAGTATATTTCATCCTTTCAAGTCCTGAGAGTGCAGGCAGGCTTGGTCAGACCTCAGTGACTTATTTCATCTGAAATAAGGAAGCAGTCAGCACAGTGCCGTTGAAGTGGCTGGTATCTCCTATGACAAACTATTGCCTCGAAAGAATTCTTATCAGAAAAGAAGACTTTGTCACTGCAGTACAATATTTTTATCTTTCAAGTATTACTTCAGCTATAAAATAAATTATTTTTGCTTACAGAGTATTTCAACTTTGCCTTTTTATGATTTTGATGCATGGGAGTGATTCTAGAAAGTGTTAATATCTGTTTTGTTCTTTGTTCTTCTAGCATGTAGGTGTCTGCCTTCAACCTCATGTATGTACAACATATTAAATATCCAACTAACGATGCATTTCAAAATAATTTAATTTCAATATCAATGAATTATTAAATATATACTTGATTTTTCATAATAAGTTATCAAGGCTGAAAACAAAAACCATTTAGATGCTGGAGGTAGAACAAGTTAGCAATTACTCTGTGTTCCTTCCTTTTCTGGCAAGACACTTTTCCTTTTTTTTTGTTTTTTTTTGTTTTTACACCAATTGTGGCTATTACTAGGATATTATGTATTTAGTGTCAAAATTTGGTTATACTGTGGGCTTTGCTGTCCTGGATGAGCCATATCAATCCATGCTATTATTTTTGTTTTATATGCCTAGTCTGAAAATACTGTGCCAAATACATATGGAAATAATTGAAGCTTCAAACTCAAAAAGTGGTTTGGCCTTGTTTCTTCAACACATCAACACACTGAGGTTTTTCACTACATTTCACAAACTGCAATTAATATTAAGATAATAATTACTGATTAACTAGACATATGCCATCGTATTTACCCTACTAAATGGTTCAGGAACAGACTGGGAAGTCATTACCCATTATTAAGTCAATGAAGGAAAAGGAGAATTTCACAACTGTTCTGTTCCATCCATTCATCTTTCATCTGTTCTTTCTTAGCCTGGGCTAATTCAGAAACCTGTTTCATGGATCAGGTCCTCAGCTAAATGGAGCTGTTTGTAAGCTCCTCAAAGTCTCACTCACTCACTCACTCACTCACTCACTCACTCACTCACTCACTCACGAGAAGAGCAGGGCAGAAGGTTGAATAACATCAAAACCAGAATAATTATTTCCCAGTCCTTATTAATACAAGTGTCACATCATTCTCATTTTGGCCTTTGCATGTCAGGAGAAATTACATGACACTCAAGTCAGATTTCTGTACCAACTTTCCATATACAAAAACCAGATCATGCAGTAATGACTGAGAGCTCAGCACACACACATGTAGAAGGTGAAGAGGATTCTGAGGGAGCTGTGTCTTCACATTATAATTGTTCATGTCTCTTGAGCAACTGTATACACCTTCCACTGCTAAGATGCTTAACAGCTG
This sequence comes from Ammospiza caudacuta, assembly GCF_027887145.1. Taxonomy (NCBI): domain Eukaryota; kingdom Metazoa; phylum Chordata; class Aves; order Passeriformes; family Passerellidae; genus Ammospiza; species Ammospiza caudacuta. Next base: position 82,544,483 of record NC_080593.1, read on the forward strand.
GGCAGATCCATCTAAAAAATGTCTGCTTACCAGGGAATGTCTGTCTTTGTCTATATATTCATACCCTATTTACCTTGGTGGCAGAAATTGGTACACTTCAAAAGCCTTTACCTGTATCATAAATAGACTAAAACTTGCTTCTTTTCAGAAGCCCAAATTTGTTGTTACATCAGTAAATCTAATAATGGGGTGTGGTAATAGTACAAACTGGAACTGCTCTCAAATTCCAGCTTGACTTGGACAGTAAAAGCAGAATTAATTCTGAAATATACATGTGCAGCTACTGCCTATGTCCTTACAATCCAACATCTAGAAAACTGACTTAACTGTAAGGACACAATTGCAACGTCCAAAGGTTTTAATTATGTGTATAAATGTAAGAGTCAAACGCATGTGAAATATCATATAGTAAAATCCTTTGTGTTTAATTTGCAATGTTGTCCTGCACATCTCAGGCATAATGAATCAATTCCTGTTTGTCCTTTCATGAAGCAAGATCTTTTTTTTTACTTTTGGCAGCAGCCTGGCTATTCACTATATTTTTTTATTGAAGTCTTAAAATTGGGGGAAGAAAATAATCTATTAATTAGCCGCAGTGGTTGCATTGCAGCGGGAGTCTCTGATGGCAGTCTAGATGAGCAGCAGTAGCTGCAGAGAGGTTACATCAGGTCAGTCACTTGGGCTCTTTGCTCAAAGTGTTGGGCTAAACAGCTGTTCACAGGATTACTCATAAACAAGACTGTAAAAAGGAGACACTTAAAAGGTAATCTGCATTCTATTTTAGAAACAAAACTAAATCCCCCAATTCTGAGTAATCTGCTCGTTATGAAGCCTTTGCTCTGGCAGTAGTCTCAAAGTTAATTACCTTTTTTTATTCCAGTCTTTCACACATCATTTCAACTATAGTGTTAGTAATTTTATCTTTGATGCTCATTTTAGCTGCTCACCAGTTCCTGCAGCCATCTTCTGGGAATTGTGAGATCTGGCTGGCTGGAAATGATAACTCCACAGGCTGACTGCTCAGAAAGAAATTGTGGTCAAAGAATCCCTGTGTTTTTGGCAGGGATTTTTCAATAGGTTTTGACTCAGGTTGGGCTAAACATTTCATTCCCTTTCCTTGATTGAAGCCAACATTTTTGTGATTAGATGCCTTAAGGAACTGTGCTATGCTGAAAAAAAGGAAAAAAAAAACGTGTGGTTCTTTGATAAACAGAAAAGAAAAAAATCCCATCATGATGGTTGAGACTCATTAATAGTTCTACTTTTCAATTTTTTATAACTTTGCTGTGTGTTTTGGAAAAATGGGACATAGGGGTAAAAAAAGAATCAAGGCAAAGCTAGTGTTACTGTATTCAGTGTCTTCTTTTTAGATTAACAAGTTTTTTGTGACAAAATAATGAAAAGTTTATACTTTTATACTTTCAAGATCAGAACATCTTGGCCTCTAGTCATCTGAACACTGATGCACTAAAAATCCTGCACTGAATTTACAAGATATATATGCTAAAAATATAAGGGATTGCAAAATAGAATAAAGATTTATTCTGCACAATAAACTCAACTGGACTGCAAGATTTCTAGGTAGATTTATGTAAGCAAGGAAAACCAAAGCTTTGTATAATTCGTACCATGAATATCTAGAAATTTTTAACTAGGCTACATTTTTGTCATCAGAGGAACTTCCAGTAGAGCCTGAAGCAATTTCACTAACATCTGCCTGTCACAACCTTTTTCTCATACGCTTAAATCTTGCACACTTGACATGAAGCCATCAATGAGGCAGAATGCAGAAGTTATTTTCAGGCTTGGTTTCTCTGTATAAACCATGAAGACAGAGAGATACATGCCTAAAGAATCCACACAAGACAGCAGGCTGGCTCTGCCAGGCAGAGAGTTTACCTAACCAAAAAGGAAGGGGAAGAAGAAAAAAAAAGGCATCTTCCAGTTCAGCTTTCTCTTGAAATACCTCTTATGAAGGAAAATGTTTTGACCATCTAGCTCCAGAAATACTAAAAGAAGTACCAGCCTTACCAAAACAAAGTGTGTTGCATTGGAGATGATGGCTGTGTAAAAATAAATTTTGCTGTAGCAACATTTTTGCACCTTTTCCTTGGGAAGAAGATGAAGCATTCATATTTTTTGGGCATACCACAATTTGAGAGATGTCAGGCTGCAGCATTCTGGTTTACAATATCGTGAAGGAGATTCTGTTTCTTCTGTTACAGTAGCTCTACTTCACATGAAACTACTGGAGAGAGGATAAACATACCTCTTACCTATTGATTTGACTGCCTGCTTGGGCAGAAAAACATGCAGGTCACTATCCAGACTGTGCTGGGATGCAGTTGAAGCTGTCTTTTGAATCCAGGTGAAGTGCTCCAGGGAATATCTCTTCTACATGTCCAATATTTCAAGAAGCTCTTTTTCCCTCCTGATAATGCATGCTGAACCCTGAAGTCTTTAGACAGCATTTGAACTCCTTTTCCTAAGAAGGGTCTGAATAATCTTCCGTGTGTTAGCCCCTCCTTTTCTCATAATTCTAATAGACCTTCTCTGCAGCATCAGTTCCAGACTGAATTCAAATTTTCTCTACCACAGGTAAGCAAAAGTGAGGCCTTATCAACACAAGTATTTTCTTCTGATGCGAGTCTATTCTTCAGATGGAGAATCAGCACGTTGTTTATTTCCAGTTGGACTGCCTCAGATATTGGAATGTGCTGCAATCATTGAACTGGCTGCCTTTTAGCTGGGGCACCTCCAATGTCATCTGCTTTGCAAGAGGTTTCCTGAATGGATAAAGTTTCAGTGTGGTTGTGATTTGCTTTGTGTACCTGCCAGGACTCAAAAAAATAAAACCAAAACTATTAATTATGTTAGAGGAAAGACAGGTATTTGTAACAACTTTTGATAAAACTCATAGCAGACATATGCCTTTCATTAGTAAAGTTTTATTTTTCCCCATTGTAGCATTTTCTATAGGTTTTATCTGGTATTTTTCAATTAAAATGAAAATAAACACCAGTCATTTTACTTCTCACAGATGTTTTCTTTTACCACATGATTACAGTTTTGTTCTGCGTGTCTTCCCCACCTTTCTGTTGATCATGATGAGTTTTATTGGCATTAATCTTAGCTCTGTCCAATCCTGCAAGAGCTCCTCCATCTGCATGACATTAGGGCCCTCCTAAAGTAGAAACATAAATCTCAATGTGGCTAAACCATTAGACTAGAAATATTTTTAGGATATAGGATCTATTTCTGCTTCATAAGCTTTCCCTTAAAGTGGAGCCTCACTCTAACTTGAGTGCCTGCATGTGATTGAAAAATAAATTGTTTTTTAAATAACCTCAAAAGAAGAAAGAATTCTTGCCTGCTTCCTGATATAGGAACTGCTTTTCTCAGTTCCCAAGCAGAGTGCCCAATAAAAGTAGCTGGTTCTCACCATGTTCAATGGGAAAAGCAGGAAATTTCACAGATTGGACTTGCTCTAAAAAGGTTTTATGTAGATGCATTGGAAATGAGGAAGGGATTTTAAACATTAATGTTTATACAAACATCAAATAACTACAGAAAAACTTTAAAATGCTTTCAACAAAAATAAAAATATATATGGCTTTTGATGCCTCGGGTTTTAGCTTTTATATTTTTCAGATTCTGTACTGCTTTAGTGTGTACTTCTGAGCTTCATGTTAGGGGATAATAACCTCCCTTCACAGAGAGGTTATAATATAATTCCTTCTCTAGCTGAGGACCGAACACAACTGATCCAAATTTCAGGCCCAAGAGCATAAACAATGGTGGACTGAAGAGAGAAAAACAAGAAGGATGCAACTTCATAAGCTAAAGCTGTAATTGGACAATTAACTCCAATATGCAAATGGATCAGAACCTATAAAATTGTGAGACCCCATGACCAGTCATTTATTTTGGGTTCATTTTGGGTTCATCTTGGGTGTAGCCCTGGCTGGGCCCTTGGGCTGCCCAAGGTGGATCCATTGAGGCCTTCTAATAAATCCCTACTTTATTCTTTAGCTCTGTAGCCTCTCCTCTAGGTCAGCCTTCACAAGGCATCACTTTCAGCAAACGTAAAGATCAGTTAAAAGAAATGTATCTGTGTTTGCTGTTTCAAAACGTGTAGGAAGATGTTGATTCCAGAGATGCATTAACCATCTCTTTAACCTAACTACTACTCTTCATTGCAAAACCATCCCCTTGGGGAGTATGGATTACTATTTTCATTTTTCAACTGCTAAAACACTTGAATAGTGGGAGTTATAGTAATTGTAGCATTCCTATGTCTTGTAGTTAGCAAAATGCAGGACTTGTTGGAATATTATTGTGGAAAATTTACAGATTAACTGTATGAAAAAATCTAAAGACCACTTCAAATTCTACTTTAATTTCTCCACATCCCTTGTAGACTGGGAAATTGTCTAGACAGATTAAAAGAGTTTTGTCCTTATGGAAGTTCACTGCTGAGCTTTACTCAGTACTGTTAAATATAGGGTACAATTTTAACTACTAAAGCAAAATTCTGTCCTTTCTGCCAGGTGCACCTGTGCCCCGAGCCTTTCTTCTGCCCACACTGTGTGTTGAACCGAAATGTATTTGTTGGCTGATAAAACAAAATTAAAAAAAAAAAATTAAAAAAAAAAAAAAGGAAAAAGAGACGTTTTCTGCTGTGACAAGTCAAGATCACTTAAATGCATATTAGTGGCTTCTACCTTTAAAATCAGGGTCTGTTTACACTGGAATAAAAAGGGTACTGCAGTTAAGATAGACCGCTGGGAAATACTTCAATTCTCCATAAATAAGCACTTGGTCACTTTGTGGACTTTTTAGTATCTTCAGAGTCTTCTATGCAGTCTATCTCTGTGACACCTCTATATGGGGTAATAGAGAAAAATGGTAATTCTAGAAATAAACTTCGTCTACACCAACTTTTATTTTATTTCCCCTTAGTCAAGAATAAACCTTTACTTGAAGCTGTCAGATGTGATTATTGATCTGAGTCTGACAGCATAACTCTGGACAACAGTCCAGGAATAACTAAAAGGTTGAGCTATTCTTTTCCCTCACTTTTAATTTAAATTTGATTTTAAACAAGGATAGCAAAGATTGGAGAAAAATGTAGCAATCTACTGAAGTTAAAGCATAGTATCAAAGCAGCATTATGTTGTTTATGGCTTAAAATCCTGGGAGGCCTGCAGGAACAGTAGTGAACATGTGGCTATAGATCTCTCTGCACCTAGACAATTCAACATACTGTGCTGATTGAATATAAACAAAATGACAAAAGACACTAAACAGGAGCAAAATTGGAGCACTGACAATTTTGAATGAGGTCTGGCAGAAGCATTTTTCACCATGATCTGGTGACTTGTCCTGCACATTTGAGGAGGCAGATGCCCCTTTCCTACCTTCTCTAATTTCTTGCACTAGTAAAATTTAATGTTCTGAAAGTTTTACTCATGAAGTAGTTTGGCAGGCTGCAGTCTTGTTTTGACATATGCCCCTCTGTACCATAGCATAGATTTCTGCAAGTTTAAAATTGTGAGGAAAGACACACCTTTTTTGAAAGCACTGTAGATGGCCTGGAGACTTATTTAGAAAACAAAATTTTTATTGCAACTATTGCAAATTCCAAAGCTTTCAATCAATTGATTTCTAAGGGAATTTGTTTGAGTAGAAAAAAATTATGACTGTTGACTAAAGATATAATGTGCATCCCACACTTCTAACCTGAGGCAGAGCTGGCTTGAGGCTTTGCAGAAGCAGTCACAAAATCATGGAATATTTTAGGTTGGAGAAAGACCTTATAGATCATTGAATCCAACTGTTAACCCAGCACTGCTAAGCCTACCACAAAACCATGCCCCTAAAAGCCACATAGATGTGTCTTTTAAATACTTCCAGGGATGGTGACTCCAGCACTTCCCCGGGCAGCCTTTTCCATTTGGCAATGACCAAAACTGGAAAAACCTGGTCAAAACGGGACGAGCATATTGCAACTCACTAAATTTTGGGTTTGCCATCAAACAAATGGCCAGAGGCTTGTGCTTTAGAGCTGGCAGTGCAGGGTCCCAGGATATGGATGTCCTGCCTTGGCATGAGGTGCCCTTAACAGTGTCAGCAGTCATTCAATGGCCATGTACCTGTGGCCTCCCCTGCTCTGATTTCACTCTGAGAGCACCCAGGACAGGAGGCTGGCACTCCTACCTAGTCATTGTGGGCCTGTGGGGCAATGGGGAGGGCACATTGTGTGGCTGGGAAGCAGAAAGAAGGAGGCAGGTTGTGACAGGAAAGCTGCAGGAGTGAAAGAGAGATACCCCCATTACTGTGCCCAACTGAGAGCTGAGGATGCTGATGATTTGTTCTGCCTCACTGTTCATCTTGAGGAAGACTTGAGTCTTAATTTTGACACCTAGAGGGACACCAGAAAGATGAACACAACACCAGAGAAAATGCATAGCTATCAGTAATTTTCTTGCCTAACAATTTTAAGGCAGTGCCTGTGACAAGGTCCCTCTGGCAAAGTATGTCTACCCGAGACTATGCATAAATAGGTTTGGAGAGGCTTTGCCCTGAAATGACTCAAACTCTTCTAAGTTTGTTCATAAGCACAAATACACCAGTAATATATTAAAAAAAAAAAAAGGCAACTTTATAATGTTGGTTGTAAGGCTGGCGTTAGATATCTAAATCCTTTCCAAACAGTCATGTGGACCTGTATGCAAACGTCTTTTTCCAGCTTTCTAGAGAGGTAGAAAAAAGAACAAATCATAAATTGTGCAATAATGACCACTAATTATATATATTTTTATAGAATTGACAAAAGAAGACTCACTTTTTAAAGACACAAAAATTTCAGAAAAGTGCATTATGCCAATTATATTTAGTAGTACCATTAGGAAATAAAATTGTGTTATTCAATTATCAGTCACATTTGCAGACATTAGTTCCCCTGGAAACTTGTCAAAGCTTTAGAGTACAGCTGTCAAGGCAAAAACACAGAAAAAGAATACAAACAATTTGCAATTGACCTTTAAATGTTATTTTTATCAATGAAATGAAATATTTGGAAAATTCTCAGAATAATCTCTTATGTCTGACTAAAATGATATCATATTCTGCTTGTGTATTATTTGAAATATCTACATATATATACATACACAAATATAACTTTTACTGATATGTGTACCTGATACATGTACACGTTATATGTATATACTACATTAGATAATTTTTTTACCTGCAGTAGCTTTCCAAAAATTCCTTTTGGACAAAAATAGGACACAAATGTACAGAAGCCCTTATGTCACTTGCTTCATGTGTAATAATGATCTTAGCAAGAGTGAGGATGAAATTACTACCCTAGGTGGTTAGTAGTACACAATCAGATTTTGGTTTGTTTGTTTGCTTCTCCCATCTGATGAACCAAGTGCTGGCCACTGGCAGAGTTTCCAACTTGAATTGAAATATACTTAACATAAGCTTGCAACTCTATGGTTCCAGTGCAGCAAAAACACAGAGACTGAATAAATAATTTAATTTGAGGTATACTATGCCACTAAATGAGAGTTTCATGCATGGAGAAAAGACTGTCTCCCCAGTGTATTACCTAGGATATACACAAGACATGAAAAGCATGGATATATTTTTATAAAAGAGACGTGTGATTTACAACTTTTTTTCTACCTCTGAAAGCAGTACAAATTTTGCAGGTATTGGTTGTTAAATAAAACAGTTTCCTACATGATACTAGAGATTAGTATGATATTACAGGATAAAACATTCAACAAAAATTGCTATTTTATAATATAAACAGTTTCAGTATTGTAAAGAAATCTGTTGTGTCTTTAATTCTGTTCTTCTTTTTCTGCTTTTACTCAGGACTTCTCCTTTCCATACCTGTCTTGTTTCTGTTCCTGGTATCAGAAAAAATTAACACAACTTTTCTAATTATATCTTTACAGAAACACTAGGAATAAAGATTTGGTGTTTACTACTTTAGGGTAATAATCTGAATTACCTGTTAGAGACTTTATTCCTGTTAGGTTTAAAATGCAGCCATGACTTGCTAATTAAACAAAGAAAAAAATGCTTATAACACTCTCTCAAATACAGAACACTGATTGCATTTTTTATAGCATCATCATTGGCTATTGATTATTCCCAAGGAACATCAATCCAATAGACAGAGTGGCAGTGTTCTAACTTCTGTGTGTGTGAGGCTTAGACATATTTAAAGACATGCTACAAGAGGAACATGCTGTGGGGAACACTGCAATGAACACTGGTTCTTCAACTCCACTGATCAATGTGACAAAAAATATTTTACAATTTATGTTCCAAAAACATCTAGTAAAATGTAATAAAAGAAAAAAGTAAGGGTGATAAAAGTGTAGGCACATGGTGTTACCAGTTTAATGACGTTTCTTATTTTTATTAGTAGCAATCCCACAGATGCCTGAAGAAGCACATTTGCCTTTGTTAAAACAAATCCATTCTAGATACTGTTCTGACATCCATCATTAAAGCATTTTATGTGAGTAGTCTTTCTTACTGTATTATTAAACCATTCATTAACATGATAGATAAAAACTCCATTCCACTGAGAATCTGCCTTGGCATTACAAAAATGTACCAGAATGCTTGGCAACGATTAAATATGCCATGACAGGAAAACAATGGAACAATGCATCTTAACATTAGGCTTTTCCAGCTGTAGAATATTTCTACTGGGCTATTTAGCATACACACCAAAGTCAATTTCCTCTTACAATAAATAAATGAATAAATAAATTCCCTTTGTACCAGAATTGAATCTAGGCAGTGCAGCCTGCAATATGATTGCTAAAGCAAGACAAAAACAAAGATGGAAAACCCTTAGTTACAGCACTGACTCATTTTAAGTTCCTGATACAGCTCTTAAATGTGCCTGGGAAGTCTGAACTGTATTTCTGTAATTGAGCAAATAGCAAATGACTGTATTAAAACACCTGAAACTGCACAGGCTGTAGAGAGCAATGTATTTAGGCATGAAGACATCACTAGCCTTTCGTCAGTATTCTCCAGGGAAAATTATATTTTCAAAGCTTGGCTTTATACGTAATTTTTTCACATTATTACTGAAGTATTCAAGCACTTCACAGCTGCCATCATCTCTTGTAGAGTCCCTGTTCTATCTTGGAAACAGATAAAACAGAATCACAGCATCAGACAATCGCTGAAACTGGAAGGACCTCTGAAGACTCTCCAGTCCAAACCCTCTGCTCAAAACAAAGTCACCCACAGCAAGTTACACAGGGTCATGTCCAGATATCTCAGTGGATGGACACTCCACAATCTTTCTGGACTGCCCATTCCAGTGCTCACTCAGCTTCACAGTAAAAGAAGTGTTCTTCACAGGTTTAAGTAGAATTTCCTGTGTGCCAGTTTCTACCCATTGCCTCTTGTCCTGTTCCTGGGCACTACTGAGAAAAATATGGCTCCATTTAATCTACATCCTCTTTGCGCCTTGTCTTCTTCAGGTTGAACACAGTACCAGTTCTCTCACCCTTTCCCCATGTGACACACACTCCAGTCCCTTCATCATCTTTGGGGCTCTTCACTCTTGCCCCAGTATGCCAATGTCTCATACTGGGAAAGCCACCACTCCAGACCCAGCCTCACTAGTGCTGAGCAGAAGGAAACCTGCTGGCAATGTTCTTCCTAACAGGCCCAGGGTGCCCAGGGAACAGGACAGAGTACTCTTACAAATGAAGTAAACTGTACAACACCTTGGAAATGAGCTTGCAGCTCTCAAAACCAGAGCTCCCATTTCCCTGCAACTTAGTCCACTCACTCCAGATCCAACACTAAAGTTATGAACCCTTAATAATCTGGGTTGGAAGGGACCAGTAAAGGTCATCTAGTCCAACCCCCTTGCAATGAGGAGGGATTTCTTCAAGTAGATGAGGTTGCTCAGAGCCCTGTCCAATCTGGCCTTGAATATTTCCAAGGATAGGGCACCTGCAACTTCTCTGGTCAACCTGCACCCCTGTTTTACCCTCCTCATTGTAAAAAATGTTTTCCTTATATCTAGTTTAGGCCAACCCTCTTTTAGTATAAAAATTATTGCTCCTTGCCCAATCCCAACAGGCCTTACTAAAATTTTTTCCCATCTTTTTTTACAGGCCCTTTAGGTACTGGAAGGTGCTCTAAGGCCTCCCTGGAGCTTTCTCTTCTCCAGGCTGAGCAGACCCAGATCTCTCAGGCTGTCCTTATAGGAAAGGGCTTTCCATGCTACGTGCTGGGGCAAAAGACCCAGTTCTTCTACAGCATGTCCTTCCCAGGGAATGGTGCTTGGAAGCAGTAACAGATTACATGAACTGCACCAAATTCTGAAGGAGAAGGAATCCGTAAAACTCAGAAGATTTCAAGGCACTGCAAAAACAACACTAAAGGGCATCTAAAATACTTTCTCTGATCTACAAAGGGAAAAACAACTAACTGGGATTTCTGACAGAACTCAAATGCTGACATCAGAGAGATTGCCTATAATAGCATGAACTAAGCCCAGCCTGGGAAGGACATACTATGCAATGAATCTCCAGTTTCTGGAGGGTGAACAGGGTTCTATATCATAGTGCTGTCATGGAGCTTATAGCATGAAACAGAGACAGCCCAACCCACCTGGGATTTCAGTGCACCTTGGAGGCTGACTTGCTGTAGTTTGAGGGCTTTGGTGAGTGATGTAGGAGATTCACATGAAAAGAGGGAGTGCAAGAATAATTAAATACATCAATTTTTGGTATCCTCATCAGCAGTGTGGATCAGAGGAACCTGGCTTAAGTACATGCTACTGCCTCAGTGGTTATTCAAATGGCTACAGAGGCATCTGGAATTGGAAAATTTCAACACAATACTATGGCCAATTTAAAATTGTGCAGTCAATTACAGTTGACAGAGTTGAGAGAATCTTCAACACTGAGGGAAATTACTGTGGTCAAACTGTGTTTCATGGCCAAACTGTTCAAAGTCCTTGTTTGGCCCTCATTTTTCTTTTATTTGAATCCTGCAAAATCATTATATTATTCATCCTCACAACATTGAGCAGAAGGACATGTGGTTACCCTCACTGCTGACATGCTGAGGTACACAAAGGCTAGAAAACAATTTAAGCACCTGAGTCTTAAAAGCTCCTTTTTATTCCATTGAGCATTTTTGTTTCCAGTAGTCAAGCTACTTTGATACTTGAAGTTTTGCTCTTGTACATGCACTGATCCTTTTTTAACTGTACTTGTGCACCTTACTAGAACAAGATTTGGAGGCTCATTCAAGAATGCTCTGTGCCAGCCTGACTCTGTGCCACATTGCTTAGCATGGTCCCTAACACAGGCTTGCCCACACCTGCCCACAGTCTCTGTGACAGCTGAACCAAAGACCAAGAACACCAGGAAGCATGGACAGGACTGTAGCACACTTCCTTAACCTGCACTGTCCTTCAGTGCACTTGCAGGGGACTGTGCAACCAAAACAATTTTTATACACTCTCAAGCCCCATCATAATGCATGCATGCAATACATGATTTCTGTTTCAGCAATAACCAGCCGCCTTTCAGCACTCTCCTTGCCTCAGACACTATGAAGTAAAAGGTGGGCAGAAACCTGGTATTTACATCCTGGAGTCACAGAAAGGCCCACAGAGGACCTGTCATGAACAGGTCAAGCCAGCCATGCCAGACGTACAAAGCTCATGGCCACAGAAGACTCTTTAGTGCTGTTTAATATATTGGTAGAGACATAGTTGCAGGTGAACAATTGTGTCTAAATATAACATGGACCCTTTGGTCAAGTGTGCTCCAGCCAGTATAGCCAAGAGGAAAGTCCTAGCAGGAGCACTCTCCTACTCCCTTTCACTGGGATAATGATCTGTTCATTGTTGAGAATGTTCTCCTAGAAAACCACTGATGTGGATTTGAATCTTCAATTTGTTTTTTCAGAGGAAATGGGATCTTTGATTTCTGTTACCAAGCAAAAGCTTCCACTCAGGTTAATATGTCCAACTGCATAAGTCAAACTGCAGAGCTGTGACATTAGGCATTATGGTTCATCTGATTCTCTCCAAATTCTTATTTTTAAGTACTTGCTTAGCGCCACCTCTGATACCAAGGTACAGAGAACCAGGCTTGTAGGCACATCTGCCATCCACACAGCTGCTCTAACCTCTAGCCTCTCTAACCTGCTCTAACCTCTCCTGCTTCTAACCAGGAAGCGTGGCTCTTGTTTGGCCTGACCAGCCATGGTTCTGGAGTCATGTTAGAAATGTACCTGTTACAGGCATCCCTGCTTGGTCTCTTGTAGGCTCAGATGGAGGAACACACTGAGGCTGGGAGTCCACAGGACACACATCAGTGAATACTAATGAGAGCCTCTCCTTTGCAGCCACAACCCACATATTTGGAAAATGGCTTTGTCATACCAGTTAAGCACCCTATTTTCAGACATGACAGATGCTTAGGTATTACATCTCAGGTAATGGCATTTCAGGTCATTTCCTTGGAAAGCCTGCTTCCAAAACCTACACGCATCTTTGATGCACTTGCGTATTTTCTCTGACTTAGAATAGAACAGTTGCATTTAAATTTATTTAAATATTTAATATTCATCTTTCTCAGAGTGAATAGCAATACTCTCTAAACTTTCTTAGTTATGTACCCACAGGAGTGCTTTTTCAGTCTTCCCTGTTGCTGTCAGCTAAATGTGAAAAAAAGTGGATTATAGCTAGTAAGTATGTGTGCTCTTCCTTCTGATTTGTGAAGTTCCAGACACAATTCTTTGGTGTATACTGCTCTGCCTGACCTCCTCTTTCTTCTAAATAACATTGAATCTACTATCACTGGCTCAGTCTCCCCTCCCTATTGTTCTCTTCCTCACAAGCTCTTTTTCCCTCTGGCAATTCAATTTTCTGAGTTTCTGTGGTGCAATTTTAATCTTTTCTACAGTTTTCTAGGATTTTTTTCGAAGGCCATAAGGTCTTCTCTGACAGGTCCTTCCTGCTGCTGTTTCCTGCTCTTCAGACTTAATGTGGCTTGTGTAAGTTTGTAGCAATTTAGTCAAAATGAACGAAAATTTGTGCTAAATTACCAGAGCTCAAGGGCTTACACTTCCTCTTTATTTGGGTAATTGAGAGAGCCTAAAGAAGTACCATAAATACCTCAGAATTGCTCATCACACAGAGTATTTTAATCTTCCGACTTAAATCTATTCACAAAATATCTTTTGCATTTTCTTTCTGCTTTTATCCAACAGCCTCAAAGAATTTTGAAAAAAAAAAAAAAAAAGAAAACACAAAACTATGTACCAGTTTTGTGTCAGGGTGTTTTAAGAGACAAATAAAGTGAAAAGTGCTTGCAGTAAAGCTGATCTACCTGCGGTGCAGTGATGAAGAGTGAAGGAGCTCTCTGAGAGGCTCTCGCTAAATGTCTCAGTCACCCTGCTCGGAGGAACACAGCGCCCTGTACCGCTCAGGATTGCTCCAGAGAAGGGTGCCACGTGTCCCTCCCCAGCTGCAGAGAAGGATGCGCCAGCCAGCTGGCCCAAAGGCTGCCTGGTGGCTCTGAGTGGCAAATCTGCCTGAACTGCGGGACATGATGGACAGACACTAACTGGCAAGGCAGATTTCCTCCCTGGCTTACATCAGCCATCTCTATTAATTTGACAACTAAGACTCCACTGTATTGTTTATGCAGCTGGAGACAGAGTTTTTATACTTTATGCTTTCCCTCTGACCAATACAAAATTTGCTGGGACTCAAAATAACTTTCCAGGAACCATTTAATAAAATCAGAGCAGTCAGGAGTAACAGCTGTGAGTTTCAGTTGCCACTAGCTGTATTATCAGTATACAAAAATCAGATACAAAAGATAGATAGGGCTTTTCTTTTTCTCCTTTTTAATCTGGAATGTATTCAGAACTCTGAGGAATTGTTAAGTTTAATATCAGCTGCATCCCCAGCTGTTTCTACTTAGAAAAAGCTCATAAAATCTGGACTGTGCCTCCAATGGCATCCCACTAAGAACTTGCATCACCACAGCAGTGAAGAAAATGCAAAACATTCATTGAGACACTGAATCTCTACAACCAATTCTAGCACTTGAACAAAACTAAGTTCAGTTTCAAGCAAGGAAGCTTTACTTAGTGGCAGACTAAAAAATCCTATTTCACTAGTTAAGATTGGCCTCCTTTTTCTCACCCAATCACCATCCTCCATTTCTTTTTGTTGGGAAAAAAGAACTAGTAAATTTAATTAAAAGAGCTGCTAAAGCAGAAAAGAATACTTTAGTCATATGATCTTCTGAGTTCTCTCCAACATCATCTTAGGTAATGGCTTATCACGTAACATGTGCTTTATTTTCTCTTTAGCAGTAAGATATTTCCAAACTTGTGCATCCCATCTGTATCCATTTTCACAATGACTGAACAAATGCAATTAGTCTGCAGTCAGCCATGTAATGGTCTCCTACTACTACCACTAGGTATTTTTAGTCCATGGATTCTCTTATTTCTCAGCTATGCCTTCTTTCTTTCCATAGCTTACATTTATTACCAGAATTGCTTTTCTCCCTTCACTGCCACTCTGTGTTATTGAAAGAATCTCATATACTTTATCTTTTCATAATTCTCTCATGGTCACCTCATTGCAACATACAGATGGTTGTAAAAGGAGAAAATTTTTCCTTAAAAATACTGCAAAATTTGTAATTTATTTCTCCTCAAATTCTGTATTTTGCTTTATTTCCTGGATCTGAGCAGTCTGTCTACTACCCAGACTCCCTTTTACTGCTTACTATGCATTCACAAAGATATACGAACCACTGGAGAAAATCTCCATATCAACCTTTTGAGAAAGGAGTTCAGTTTCCTTCCCTCATAACAGATTTCCTATGGTCCACCACCTTGCAGCAGAATGCAACAGTGATCTTTTTTAAGTCCAGATTGCAGTTCTCTTCTGTGCTGAACAGAGCAGGGACGAACGTGACTTTGTGTGTGCCCTTTGCCTACGACGTGCAAACACAGCAGCCTTTCTGACTTAGCTTCAGCCTGTTAAAAACAAAGATGTGTCACCAACTCTTCTGTCACCTTTCTGAGAGTTAAATATGACATGATTTGGATTCTCTGAATTTGTCAGCTGGTTCCTTCACCAAGCTAAATGTGATGCTCCTCTGACTCTATGAATGATCCTGCTTTCCTTAAAGCTGTTTGGTGAACAGGCCCTTCTGTCTTTCAATATATTTTGTTTCTGACTTTGTCATCCAATTTTGTGCTGTATTTGGAATTTCCTGTTTGTTTGAGGTGCTGGTATTTGACTTCTTTTTGTTGTCATTGTTTTATGAGACAGACAAATTTTATTATTTCCAGCTTCTTTTTCAAAGTACTTCTCTGAATAATGGTGAATCCTCAGTTGTCTCTCAACAGCTGTGAAATACTTGTAGCAGGTTGGCCTCTGATGGGGACAATACACATGCAGGAAGCCTTCCTCACAACAGAAAAATACATTAATTCAATTTAAACCAGGTTTTAAACCAACCTTGTTTAATAAATGTAGGTTCTTGTGTAGACCTTCTTACTCTATACAGCTTATGCAAGTTTTTCATTGTCCTGAATTAAAGAGAGAAAATGGTTTCAGCTTAATTAGGAATGTCTATCATATTTATTTAAAACTGCACACCTAAACAGACTGGTGCAACTTTCTCATGGAGAAAAGGCTTTAAAATATACACAGCAAGATGAGAAAAAAATATATTCACTCCCCTAGAGTATTCTTCCCACTGTACTCTGAGTTCCCCATCCTTTCCACACTTCTGATTGGAAGCTCAGCTTTTCAGCTGTTTCAGAAAACAGAAACTTGCATAAATTTCACTGCAGCTTCTGGGGACCTCAACAATCTCAAGAAATGTTCTTGTGGTGAAACTTCCTGTTCACCAGCTCCTGTTTCCTTTTTTACCCTTCTTTTTCCACACTTTCTCTGTGAATTGTACAATTTTGAACATTTGGACTACAGCATCGCTTTTCAAAAATTTAACCAAGCTTCTAGGAATATCTTCAGAATATTCTCCCCCATCCCCCCAATACATTCTTACCTTTTAATAGAAAAAGAACCATTAAAAAGAAATATTCTGACACTGAATAGAAAATGAAATGGATTTATATCTCTCAATTTGGTTAAGTTACATTCAGAGGCAGGATATACTGAAGAAGTTACAGAAATACAAGCAGGCTGAATCTTTCATTACCTTAGAGAATAGCCAAGCTTAGCAGCAGTGATTTCATCTCTAAGTCCAAAATCTCCAGCTGAAAATACTTTCCTTGCTTTCTTTTGAACAGGCTGAGAAACCTTTTCTTCCTTCATCTCACTTTTCTTCCCAGCAAAAGAAATTATTCTGGTTTTTCAGTCAGCCTCTTTTCACTCAGCATTTCAGTTTGCATCCTCAGCTCAGGTTCATGTGTGCGAATCACTTGAGCAGAGCTGATAGAATGTTGCTTTTTCCTTTTTCCCCCCCTTACACATAGGCCTATTTGCTATTACATTTCCTTCCCTTTGATATCAGATTAGTGAGGCTGCATTAATTATTCATTTCCCTAGGTGACAAACACTCTGTGTTCAATAGTTGATTGACCTGGTTCTTTAAGTTGAATAGAGATGTTAGTTTTAGCTATACCAGGGAGGACAAAGGAGAAAAGATAACTCAGCAAGAGTTCAAATATTTATAACAGACCATTTTCCTACTGCTTCTCCCAGGGCTGCATGCCTTTCGCTTTATGACACTCGACATTTTAAAAAATCTTTTCATTCAGTATTAGGAAATGCTTTGACACCAAAACTGGCAGAATTCGTAGGTTAAATATTCTCCTCCATTATTCTGGTGCTTTTCTGACTAGCTGAAGTCACCAGGCAATGTTTCTTCCACTTAAATCCCCATCTGACAAGCTCTAAAATGGCAAAAAAAAAGTACAGGCTGCTGGGTATTGCAAGGATATTACACTAAACTGGTTCTAAGGTTAGCTGCACCTATGGGATCAAGTCATTAGCTATTTACCTTGAAATCACCCTTAACTGAAGCCTAAACTAAAGACAAAAAAATGTTTGCTTACAGAATTTAAAATAGGTGCTTGCAGAATTTTCTGATGTCTAAGTGCTAAAAGGAAACAGAAAATGCATGAAGATCTTTAGTCGTTATTTATGTTGGCTCTAAAGTTTCTTCTCACCCATTATGAGGCAGTTGAGACTAGAAATTCACATCTTCTTGAGAGAGGATTCAGTCTTGAAAAATCTGAAAACATCCTCAGGCTGAGGTCATGGAAGGGGATCTTGGCTCAGGAAAGAATGTTACCTTTCATAACATGTTGACTTAAACACATTTTAAGGATCAAATTTCTTTTCTACCAGATGAAAAAGAGAGATTTACCCAAACCCTTTGTGTTTGATTAGTCAAGGAAAGCCAAGACCCAGGAATGCTGAGACTCTTGTGCCCAACCAGCCTGCCAGCATCCCTTTAGGGGTTCCCTTCAGTGAGCAGTTCACTAGATCAGAGACTGACTTGTTCAGGGTCACACACCAAGCAGAGAAACCCCTCTTGAGTCTCCACACCTTTACCCACTCCCAGTGACTGCCAGAACCCTTGAAATACTCACATTAACAGTTTACAGAATAAAACTCTTCATAAATGAAATTGTGAGAGTTTAAGGTTCTAAAATTGCTGGTGATAGTACCTGACTGCAAATATATACTCAATGCTATATAGTAATTCAAACCAATATACCAAGACACTCTAATCCCCAGTAAAAGCTGGCTGAAGATGATAATTCAGCATGCAGAGAACACAGTTCTTTACCAGAAAGGCATCTCTGTGGGGGAGAAGACAAGTTCATCCCTTCAACTGATTCCAGCTGGAGTCTTCCCCACTTCCCTCTCTTATATTTTACACTATATCTTTACATTTAGGTGGAATTTGGGTGACTTTAGTCATACATCTTCCTATTATGACTAGTAAGTAAGTATGACCACGTGGTCATATTTGGGGCTGGGTATCTCAGGATAACCTTGGGAAGGGGACATGGGTCAGTCCAAAGTTTTGGCGCTGTTGCTGATGCAACAGCAGGACATCTTCCTTTAGCTCCCTTGGTTTTCAGCTGCTTGGTTTATCAGCTGGAAAGTACCACTGAGTTCTCTCCTCTGCAAGGGTTTTGGCAGAGCCTGGTCATGGTGGCTTCACTCTGCTCCGTCATCTGTTTAGTCCCCCTTGGACTGCATTGTGTGGGGGAGGTTGGACACGCTGACTGCATTCCATACAGGGAGTAGCAACTGCATATTTCCCTAGAACTTCCATGCCATTATCTTTTTAACCTCAGTGATTTCCTCACATCTTCCCACAACATTTTTAACTTTAACTTCCTAAATGAAAAGTGCTCCTTCACTTTGGACCTTTTTCTTGAGTATTAATTTCCCATGTCTCTGTGATAATGCTGCTTTCTTTCTGGCAAACCAGACATAGTTGGCTCATTGGCTTGAGTATTAGTAAACTGTTAATAAGTTTATAACCAGATGATGCACATCTCTTCCTACCTGACCAAAACTGAAAAAACTTCTGGAAGTCAGTGTATATTACCATTTTAATAAGGAAGTTTCATTTCACCTAAGGCTTTGTCCATGTTTTATACAAACATAACAATGGAGTATGCCACATCTGTCTGTCAGATATAATCCCTGACGCAACTGAGCTCAGGCAAGTCACAGAATAAGTCAGACATGGGATGTGTGAAGAGTTTCCCCAGCTGACACATATTTGTAGCACAGGGTTTGATTCATTTCAGGTCCATGCTGTGGCTAACTGTGGTCAGTGCAGCATGCAGGCTCTCACACAGCACTTCTGAGACATTGCCACAGCACTCCAAAGCCACTGCAGAAACAGATGAAGCCTCCCCAGGCATAGGTTATCTTTGCTGGATTCTCAGCATTTGCAGAGCTGAAGAGACAGCAGAAATATCCATGTGGGACAAGGAGTATGAGCAACAGGCCATAAAAACCACTTCCAAGAGACAGAGTGCAAGCATTTGGGGATTGTGTGAGATTTTTTGTTTGGTATTTTTAATATTGGGTTTTTAATTTTCCTTAGACTTGGGAGTCATGAGATATGACAAATTCCCATGAGACTAAAAAGTATCTATATTATCATATATGTTTCATTTGCTGAAGGTGAGTTTGATGCAGCAGAGCCTTGTTCCAGGATTGTCTCCAAAATCCAAGAGCAGAAGCATGCAAAACAGCATGCATTTAACTGACATATGGGGCTGAGAAGGGCAAAGAAACAGGGCATTTCTTCCTAAACAACCTGTTAGTGAAGGGATTTTCATCAGGTGTTTGGAACTAGTAGCAACATGGGAGACTGGCTAATCTTCTGTAAAGGCATTTGAAAGAGGACCACACGGAACTATTTTCATTGTTGCACTGGAAACATAGCAACAGAGGAGAAAGGAGAGGCTAGAGGCAACAACAAGTATTACAGAAGCAGCGGCATGCCTATTAGACTGTTTTGAAGACTGCATTTTGAACCTGCAATTGACTTTAAACAGGAATTAACTGATGTACAGGGGATGGTAGCATGAACATGACTTAGGGCTGCTGCTAATGACAGAAGAAGGGCAGCTCAGTTTCAGTGCAGAGCACTGTCTTTTAGGGTTATAAACTCTCAAACCTGTGTTAGACACAGCTTTGGAAACCAAGATAAGTTTGTGCCATGGAAGAGGGGAAGCAGGATGATAAGGAGTAGATGATAAGGGCAAGGAAGAAGCACTAACCTTTGGACAGAAGGATTAGGTAGTTTGGGGAGGCAGAACTTCCCCAGGTAACCTGTATAAACTTGAGGCTGTTTCAGGATGACCCTAAGGGACAGTATTTCTAGCAGACTTGTCCTTCAGGGGGAACCTGGAATACTGTAACAGCCAAGAATTTAAAATCAGTAGAATTGGAAAGAAATGGCCTATAAAAAATAATAAATGAGGTCTCTGAAAAGAGGACTATAGGACCCTTTAGTCCTCTAGCACAGATATTGACAGTAGAATGTGATGAATTCAGAATGATCCATTCAGCCCACATCTTACCCTTGCACAGTGTCCATAAATGATGGTGGTGACCCTCAATGTGCTTGTTGATACACATTTTCCTTGACCCGCCAGTATCAGACATTTTTCCCCATGGCCTTGTAACATGGCTTGCAAATTGCAACACCAAATTGGTAGTTCAGCTATTACCAGACCAACATCATTATTCCAAATTTGCTGGGATTCAAGATCCAGGGACAGTATTTCTTCAAGAAAGCAATGTCAGTGTGTTGCCTGGTGGCTGGTACTGCCTCTGGTAATTCATCTCAGTGCACTACAGGCAATGAAATGGGAAGTGGAAAGCTTCTGGCATCTAATTGTCCTCAGGTTTTAGCTGGAAAGGGAGGGAAGAAAGAACAGTACTACACAAAAATGTGGTGGCAGGCACTAACAAAGCATATAGAGAAGGTGAGGTACTTTATGTCCTTTTTGCTTCAGTTTTTACTGACATGTTCTTCTCTCAGGTACGCCAGGAACTTAATAATAGTCCATGCAACTTTACTCATGGCAAAGGGTAACTAGCAGGGCTAGGAATCACTTAAGCCAGCATATGAGACTTGATGGGGTGCATTCCATAGTGCTGGGACAGAGGTCTGCTGCCATTGCAAGTTCATCATTTTTGAGAGGGCATGGCAATCACAAATAGGTTTCTGAAGACAGAAGAAAGTAAATTTCACACCCTTCTTCAAGAAGGAAGATCCAGAGAAAACAAGCCATCCAGCCCTGTATGGAGAAGTTAGGGAACAAATTTTCCTGGAAGCCACTTAGGACTGTAGGGTTGACTGTTACAGGTGCTAAAGAGCTGCCATGAGCACAGGCTCATCGTAGGTCAGTGCCTTTCAGTAGCTGACAGGGCGATCATCTTTGGCACAAGCAGTAAAGCTGCAAAGGTGACTTTGGCAAGAGTCACCCAAGACACGGTGAAGCTGGGACTCAGCTTCCCACAGTCTGCACTCTGGTGGGATGACCTGGGCCAACAGCCAGGCACCCACACACCCGGTTTCTCCCTCTTACTGAGGGGCACAGAGTGGGAAATAGAAAAGCCTCGATGCTGTGCAAGCACTGCTCAGCAACAGCCCAAACACTGTTAACACTGCTTTGCTCACAAATCCAAAACACAGGACCATAAGGGCAGTTATGATGAGAATCACCACCATCCCCAACTGACACAGCACAAGCATGAAAAACATTCCAATGATATTTTGATAAATTCTTAACACAGGTTAATTGGTGAACATAAAACTAGATTTCTGTGGAAAGTATAAAAAATTGTAATATTAGCAACAACAAAAAATAAAGAAAAATAAAGAAGAATTTAAATTATGTAATCTGGACAGCAGGAAAAAATGAAAACTGCTAAACAAGCTGAATATTTGTGCAAAGAAAAAATAAAATATAGATACATACTCTAAAAACATCTTATAACCTTTATCTGTCAGCCAGCAAGTACTTTGAAAATATACTCATTAAAACTGACAATTCTGAGACACAACTGAAAAGCAAAACAGCCCTTCCACCACTGTTCAAATGCTGCAGCTTCCTAAGGAGAGGTCATAAAACTTCCCAAACTTAAAGAATGCTGATACTTTGCATTCTTTTCATGTAAGAAGAAAGAGGACTGGAGAGATAACAGGAGAAAAAATGTGTTTGCCTTATACCCTTGAGCTGTGATGAAATACCAGTCTACTTACATTTAATTATGTTCAGTTTATAACAAAGCATTCAGCAGAAAACATCAATAAGAATGTTGACACACCAAGACTCCTTCTAATAAGAGTGAAGAATTATGGTTGGAAATCTGGCATCTAGAATTCAACTGAAAAGGGATTTTGCTGTTTAGCAATTAGTTCTCTCTGAAACATAAAGTAGTGTTTCTAAAGGAAAATTATTGGGCACATTTACAATTGAGGTATGTGTTCAGATCAGTTCAAAGATTAAAAAATGACTACATTACTCTAGACAAAGACACATTTGGACTAAATATACACCACAATATATAATTTCTTGTTGCATATTACTTAACATTCTCTGGAAGGAACATAAATAAATAATGCAGAGTGTAAAGACCAGAACTTTGCAACTGATATGTTTGTTGCAAAGTTAACAGAAATCTTAGGTCTGAAACCAAGGCACTAAGGCTCTTCCAGAAGAAAAAGTGTCGTTTGGAATAGGTCTGGATGCATGAGAAGGATAATGCAGAGCCAGGCAAAGCCTGTGTCAGGTACTGGTGCTGGGGGAAGCTGAGTACCAACTTCACTCCTGCCTTAGGAGTGGTTGTATCTAAGCTAAAAGACACCACACTGTCAGGTACTGAAAGGTGCTGACCTATGATGAGGTTGTGCTCTTTAGCACCTGCAGCAGTCAAACTACAACTTAAGAAGTTATTTCCTAGAAGCTAAAGGCAACTTACTTGTGTACATACAAAACTCCCCCTCAAGCCAACAAAGCTTTTGTGAAAAATTAGAAAGAACCTGAAGATACCGAAATCAATTAAATTTGATGTTATTTTCCATGTTATCTGACTTTAAATATGAAATATGGACAGTAAGCAACCATCAGTTCTGTACTAAGTGCTTACTGCAAGGCTTGTTGTTAGTCAGGTTCTTAGTTTCCATCACAACCACAAAACCCTCACATAGATGATAACCGTTTTCAGAAAAAAAAGTAGAAAAAACCCCCACCAAATCCAACGTGTTTGTAAACACTAAGAAGTTAAATCAGCTTGACTTTTTTCATTTTCACTTTTGAGCCAACACTAATTCCTTCCTTTTTTGAAAAAGCACAGCTTGCACAGGTACAAATCAGTAAGAGAGAATGGGATGGCAAAGAAAGGAAGAGAGGAGTGGGTAAGACTCACTTGCTGAGTGCAAAATCTAATTCTCTTGAGTCTCATTTGGTATGAACACCAGTAACTCCCAGGAGCAATCACAGCCCCCACTCACACTGATCCTGAGGCTGTGATGGTAGTCCATAATTGCAAGAGGTTTTGCACATTTATCTCAAGCGGAGGGAGGCCTTGTCTTCTACAGAGCTAGAACAACAAGACCTCTCTAAGTGGGCAGCACTGATGAGCCCATTTTCTATCATGATAAAATACACTGTTTCTTCAGTAAGTCCCAGATTAATGAGACAATCGAGAGAGAACCGTGCCCCAAGGGGCACTGGCAGAGCCTTCTGTTTTCATCTCCGCCACTAGTTCTGTCTTGGCAACTTAATTTTCTGTACTTCTGCTTATCCATTCTAAGGCAGTGGATAAAGGAAATTAGGGCCTTTACACAGAACATTGGTCTTTTTGGATAAAAAACCTCCAAAAGATGAAATTTACTTTCTCTGTTGAAGAGACATATTCCTCCCTACTTTCCTTCTTTTTTTCTCTTCCCCGCTCTCTTTCTTCTTCCTTCTTCCTCCTTCCCCCTTTCTACCTTTCTTCCATTGAATCTATAAATTGCTTTGGTAATCTTCCATATCAGAATACTTCTATGGCAGTATCACCATGAGTAGCATTTTAAAGCAGAACTGCAGTGCACTGCATTGGAGGAAGAATTAATATTTTGCAAGGCAAAGACTCTGGAAACACACACACATTTATTCTCCTTATTTTCCTTTCAGTATATAGCGGTAAAGCCATTTTTATATAATTTTATTTTCATTCAATGAAAAGCAATAAATTTTAGCTTAATGTGAGGATGTATGGTGATAGCAGTTTCCATTGGGGTATTCCTTAAAGGCAGGATTCTCATGTGAACTCAATATAAATTTTTACTTCAGCTGTATGGCAACCAGCAACCTGTTCTTGAAAGAAAAGAAACCTACAACAAATTGTGTCACTCTAGCATGCACCATGTCTAAAACTTAACGGTTAAAATAATATTGTAGAGTGGGGAGAAGCAAATGTAAAAACCAGTCATAGCTAAGATCGATATTAGCAGAGTAACAGACTGTTTTTCTGAAAAAGGCATACAGAACAATTTCTTAATTTGCTACAAGTCTCCTGAATTTGATTCATATCTCAGTAGTAATCCATCATACTGAGAAATTGCTTTTCATGCTGATTTAATATTTGATAACAGCTTAGAAGTCTGAACTTCATGACAATATAATATAAGAGTGGTGATGTAAGATTGCAACATTTCTTTCTGAAAACATCATCATTCTACCTTTCTCATGAGAAAGACCCATAGCATACTTTTTATCAGAAATATGTCCAAGGAAATCTAATAAAACGCTAAGAAAAAAGAGCATTTGAGTCTTACAATTACATTGTGATTCAATTCAGAAACTTTTAACACTCAACAAATTTATGTTTGACCCAATGGAAACTTATTCAAACCCTAAAGAAAAAAAATTAATTATATAGGTTTTCCTGGAAAATTGAATTAGTAAATCAAAAAAGCAAATAAATTTGAGTTCCTTGTCAGAATAAGAGTACAGTTAGAGTAACAAAATGGAATTAATCAGATCATCCAGATACAGAGAAACCAGCAAACACTGCAACCCAAGTGACTTTAATGAGTCAATGCAATGACAATTGGTAAGGGTAGAAAATCATTACTAAAGCAAATTACTCCTTGCTCCAAATTTATTTGCTTATTCACTTACACAAATTATTTTCCCAAGTCTGCACATTAAAATAAAATCACCTTTTTGGGTGCATCCCACACAACTCTGAAAATTTCCTAACAAAGCACAATCCTAAACCCAGCACCCTTTTCTCAGGCTGGCATAAAAGTGAGACAGAACTGAAATGGCATTATTTGGCTTTTGCTAAAGGCTTTACATATTTCCACATAGGTAAAAAAACAAGGAATTTTCCCAACCGGCTGCATCAAACTAAGCCCATTCTCTTAAGTAGTGGGCGGCAACATATACAAATAAAGATCTGCAAACTCAGAAAGTCAAAGTGAAGGATCAAATTTCTAAGTAAACCTTCAAGTTTGTTTTATAATTTCTCAGAAATTAAGGCACCCTAAAAATGTCACAAAGGATTGGAACTCTATGGATAACTGATATTTTTATGAACTAGTAGGGGGAAAAAAAAGAAAAATAAGAAGATAAAAGAGAAAATTATTTTATTTCCCCATGGTTTTTCAGGTTTAAAAATAGCAAAATTTTAAAACATATTGTTGCAATAAAACAAAATTTCAAAACAACTAACTGCTTTGAGGCAAAACTATCTTGGATGGATTATCAAAATCAGCTGATAGTTTTCATTGACTTGATGTCTGTCTATAGCTTGGGCAAAACACTGTTCACTGAGAGATTTTTGCATACCCTGTAGCCAAACAGAGCAGATTATTGTACTTCCCAGATTTACAGCATGTATGTGCATATGTGTGCTGGAAATGACAACAGAAGTCGTGTGGCAAAGCAGTTAGCTGCCTTTTAAATGCTGAGTGACCCTAGGTTGCACTATTATAATTTCCCATTGACTTGAACCCAAAAATTGCTTTTCTATGCGTGGCAGTATTTTCAGAAAGAACACAAAATTCTGCTGCAGGGCCCAAGCAAAAGCACCAAAACTACAGCCATCTGTTTAGTACTGGTGAGCATTTTCAAAACTGACAAAAAATGGTGTCCTAATCATAGTTCAACAGACTGTTTATGTTTAAAAAGGACTGCTTACTGAACATACTTTAGGCTATAAAGGACAAAAAATAAGAACCTGGTATTACTGTCAAAAGTGCTGTGAATGCCCAACTGCCACTAAAAATAGCTGCTACATACATGCTTTTGCAAACTTCCCTAACTATTCTCTTCAGGTTGTTTAACTTAGCCTTTGGAATTTGTAAAGGACTTTTTCCTATTTTTGGCTGGCTTTTTTTTTTTTTTTTTGCCTGCACCATCACCACAAAAGACATAGCTTCTTTCTGCTCTCTATTTCAGTTAAAATTTGTAGCAACTGGAGGGTTCTCTTTCTTGATTGTGCTGGATAATGTCACAGGGATTTAAGATGTCTATTAGCAGCTCTTACCCATGAACTGAAGAGGTAAGTGGTGGATTCCTGTACAAAAACACTTATATTCTAAAACATCCAGCAGTCTTCAAAACACGTCAAAACATGAAATATCCTAAACATGTTTTATTTACTCTTCCCTCAGTGTGCTACTACATTTCAGTGCCCTGTAATGCTGTCATTCACTCATTTTCCAGTAGAGACTTGACTTTGCTACAGTCTCTGGGGAAAGTGTGTCAGCACCAGGCGTGGCTGAATTGGCAAAGGAAGTGACTCCACAGCCAGCTTTTTGTAAAAACTCTGCCTGTTTTCCGACGAAGTTTCCCACTGTTGCTGCCATTTGTGCGTGCTGGTACAAACAACCGGCCTGCTGGAAATGACTAAGTGAGTGAAAAATCCTGGCATTTCACTGCCAGTCACTAAGAATGCCTCTCTGTTTCTTGTACGTTGGCATAATTGAGCAGGACATTGTTTAGCCTGGGGAAAAGGAGGCAGACCTTACTGCTCTCTACAAGTACCTGTGAAGGGAGGCTGTAGCCAGGTGTGTGCCAGTCTCTTCTCCCAGGTAACAACTAACAGGATGAGAGGAAATGGCCTCAAGTTCTGCCAGGGTGGGGGTTTACACTGGATATTAGGAAAAGTGTCTTCATGGAAGGGGTTGTAAAGGACTGGAACAGACTGCTCAGGGCAAACTATTAAACTGTGTCCTCAATTGCCATATCCACACGTTTGAACACTTCCAAGTTGATGGTCGGACTTGATGATCTTCAGGGTCTTTTCCATCCCTAATGACTCTCTGATACTGTGATTGTTACTAATATTATGGCACTACCATAGCTGGAAAAATGCATGTTGCCTTACATTTGCCAAAGAAACCATCACACTGTTTCACAAAACAGAAGTACCACTTACAAACTTTATGGCATCTCCTCGTTTAGGTGCTTGATTCTACAAGTCTCAATTTATTTACTTATGCATTTGTTTTAATTTTGGATTTTTGTCCTCTTGTTGCTTTTCTTGCAACAATTTAAGAACAATATCTGAAAATTAAATTCTATCCTATGGTATCATACCGACACCTCTATAACTCTTCTGCAAGCATAGAAACTTAGCATTGGCACAGTCCCCAGTCTCTTGAGGAAAACAGTAATTATGTGCACTGACAGCTACAGAGAGGTCGGTCTGAGAAGCCCCAGACCATGGAAAGCAGCAAAGATCCTCCCCTCTGCCTCCCACAAGCCTGATGCTCCGCGTGCTTGCTCCTGCCTGACCTACCTTCAGTCCTCTTTCCCTCCTCCCTGGGGTCCTCATCCTCATCTCACTCAACCAGCTCTAGCTCCTACTTCATTGTTTGAGGAAAACATGTCTTTCCTTCTGCCACGGTGTTTACCCTGCTTCACAATTCTCATGTTACCCCTCCAGCACCCCCTACTCAACTTTTTGACCTTGTCTCCTGGTCCACTAAGGCTAAGTCCTCCTGTCGCTCATTTCATTCTGTTTCAATCTGTCTTCCCCTCTTGCAGTTCTTGCTCCTTCTGCACTATTATGGTTTGCCTTGAGATCCCAGCTTCCAAACCTCACCCACAGCTGCGCTTTCAGGAAATTTCAGCCCTGTGTTTCTGAGAAAGTATTCAGGGTGGACATTGTAGTTTAGCTGCAAAGCCACAGCAAGCCTTCACACAAATACTTGTGTTAATGGCAACATGAATTCTCGTAACATAAAGAAATGTTGCTGGCTGTAGCAAGAACAGCCAAAGCACAACTTTGATGTAATAATTCCACCCAGTGCACCTTCATGTACTAAAACTTTGTGCTTAAATAGGAAATTATTAAAATTTTTCTTAGAGAAAAATCATTAACTTGCAGATGTTTCAATTTAATATAGCACATTTTTCTTTAATCTCATTTCTATAACAGCTGCCTTAGATTAAATCTGTGATGGCAAAAATTTCTATCAACTTTGGTAATCAGCATAGGGAAATCCAAGGCAAATAAACCTGGGAAAACCAAGAAAAAGTGAAAATGAATTCAAATTCAGAGGACAGTAGACAAAAAAGCATTAAAATCGCATAATACTACTCCAGAAAAAAATTATAATCTGGATAGACTTTGACAGAGACTAGAAAGGAAATAGGAGTAATTTGTGTTAGGCTACACGGAAGGTGACAGAGCTGAAAATACAATCTCAGACTCTAACATGCTGCATGTGTAAGAAATTGAAATAACCCAGCAGCAAAATGTAAGAACTTAGTTACAGTATTTTTACATCTGTTCATTCAAGCTGTTAAGGATGCCATGACGTGAATATATTTTTGACTGTTGCAAAAAAAACCCCAAAATGTATTTTGATTTACACATCACATGTATTTTTGCAATGATAATATGATTGTTACATAAAATGATAGCAAATAAATAAAATATTATTACACTAATTTCCCTATAACAAATGTGTGATGAAATATTTCTATACCACTGTGGAGGCAGGGAGGGTCAACTTTCAAACATCATACACTCATCTTTTGGGGCACTCACTTTCTTATTTCAAACTGTAAAAGAAAATAAGAATGGCTTGCATGGTTTACACCTTGCTGCAAATATAATTCATTCAGATATTATGCTCTGTGCCTTTCCACATGACTTGGAAAAGCTAACTCAAGTGTTTGAAAAATGTTTAAAACTATGTGAATCAGGTCTGTAATTTGAAACAGCAAGGCAGTAAGGTCTGAAGCAAAGGCAAGATGGGCACTTATTGCTCCGAGTTATTAACAGGGTTTCCAGCACAATTCCAAATATGGTCCCTACCGGCAATCTCGAAGAAAATTAACTCCACCTCTTCCAAAAACTGCACAGCTCTTTATGCCGCTTCGCACAACGCGGTTTGGCAGAACACAACCAAGCGCAAGGCGTGCACTGCCAATTAGTCACTAATTACAAGTACTATTAGAAGGGCAGACGATTCAAAACCACGCCGTTAACTGCCTGCGCCGTTTCCCCTCAGCACATAAAACCAGCAGGGCGGATCAGGCCGTAGGAGCTGCGTGCACTGCCCTCACGCCATAGCACGGCACGGCACGGCACGGCACAGCACGGCACAGCAGGGCAGACGCCGCCTGTTGCAGGCGCCACGTCCCCGCCTGCCCGGCCGGGGCAGGGCCCGGCGCCCGGCGCGGCGCCGCCCCCCCGGCGGCCACGTTGACAGGGCGGGCGTGGGCCGTGTTCGCCGGGCCGTGTCTGGGTGCGGGTAGCCGGTGCGGGAGCGGGGCAGCTGCCACAGTAAAAATGTCTTCGCCTCCCAAAGAGAAAGCAGAGACGCGGGCCGGACACCCTCCTGCTGGTACGGCCGCCGGTTCCCGTCTCTCCGCTCTTTCTCTTGCCACGCCGGGGGACGGGGCGGGGGGGCCGGGGCGGCCTCGGGCCGGCGGGGCCGGGCGCCGGTTCCCCGCCAGGTCCCCTCCTGTGCGCGCCGGGGCTGAGGAGGGCGAGGGCGGCCTCGGGCGGGTCCCGCCACTGCCGGGGATGCGAGCCCGGGAGTGTGAGCCCCGGTAGGTCCGAGACCCCGAGGGTGCGACCCCCGGTGGGTTTCCTCGCTCTCCACTGCGCTCCGGGCGCGGGAGGTGCGCTGGGATCCCCGCCTGAGCCCTGGGCGCCCGCGGCGCTCTCTGCCCTCCGGCAGCCTCTCCCGGTGACGGGCCACGCTCCGTGCCCTGCCTCGCCCCGAGGAGAGCTCCGCTTATGGCCAAACCCTCCTCGGGTGTGCGCAGCTTGGCATCTCCAGGCTCCCACCCGGCAGCCGGGCTGCGTTGTCTGCTCCGGCATCCCGCCCTCGAAAGGCGGCGGAGGCCTCCGGAACCCCGCCTGGGGCTGGTGGTGGGGTGGGGAGGGGAGCGGAGCGGGCTCGGCCCCACGCAGCTTTCGGGGCTGTTCCAGCGGAGTGTACGCTGAGTGTGAACAGACACTGCAGACCAGGAGTGCTCTGTGCATCCATTTTGCCTGTGGGCATCAAGGTGTGAGTGCCAGAGCATCCTGCGCGCTCCTGGCTGCGATTCTGGAGCCTGGCAGGATAGGAAACAGGTAAAGCTGCTTGAGAAGTGTCTAGCAAAGGAGCTCCATCGCCTTGCGTCCTGCTGCTGTATGCCAGTGGACAGTCATGGCAGGAGCTGTGTGTCACCTCCAATGGGAAACTCACCTGCCAGGGTCCATAGATGGTAGCACCTCTCTGTGCACAAGTGGGGTTCAATTCCTCGCAATATCGAAGTTGTGTTCCGTCAAGTACTGTTAGTTTTGCTTCTTACAGTTTTCTTAGATAGGGGAACTTTGGTCCCTGCATCAGCAGCTTTACATAGGTCATCTAATGTTTCCCTGTGGAGTAGTTGGTGAGCTTTTTATTTTAAGTGTTTCAGTAAAAAATCCCAAGGTCGCTAGTTTTATATTCAAATCAGTTAGTGAGATTTAAAGCTAAATTTGTAAACAGCTGTTGAACCATAATTGAATTCTGTGCTCTTTATAATGAGGACCTGAAATTCCTCAAAATAGAAGTGAGAAATAATGGCTTTGCTTTTTGCATGGCAGGTACAGTTCAGCAGTGCAGGTAAGTCAGTCTCTTGGCTGAGCAGTCATTCTAGTCCTGCAGCCTCCCTTGTCATGGCATTAGCTCTTACCTGGCTTCTTGCTGAGCTGCTTCAGGGAGCAAACCAAAGCATCATTTTCCAGTGCTGACAGCTTTTGTTGCCCTAGCTCCTGGAGCTGGCTTGTCTTGAGGTATATGTCAGCTTCAGAGAGCAGGGGTCATTAAGATCTTACATTGGTTTAGCTCTGTCTTCCAGCTACAACATTGAGGAAACAAATATGCTTTGCAGCTGTATTTTCTGGTGTTGTTCCATGTTTGAAGGTTTTGCTTCAAAACCTGTCTTTTGAAACTGGCGAAAAAATTTTAAAGACCTGAAGTGAGCCTCTCTAGGCCACATGAGAAACTAGCAATGCACAACGTTAAAGCTCAGCTGGAGTACAGTACAGGTTTCCTTTGCCGTCAGAATATTTCCGTTTGAGCTTTTTACTTTTTAAAACATGGGCCCACATATGAATTGCAGAACATCTTCACCTATGTGCCATCTAAGGCATACCTGTTTTGGTTTTTTTTCTATCTTTGTGAACATGCACACAAAATTTATCTTTGGAAGAAGGGTAATCACTCAGCCTGTCTTTGAGGCAAAAAACCCCCTAATGCTTTACCATATCTCCAGGTCACTTTGTTAAGAAGATTTTTCTAAACTGTTTGGCCCTTTGGTCATTTACGACTTGGAAAACCCACAAGAAGTGTTATGACTAGCAAGAGTATATATTTACTCTAGTAGTTGAAGATAGGTTTTAATTCTCTATCTCAAGCTTGTTTAGATCCCTGAATATTAGAATAATGCAATAGATCAGTCTGCAAACAAGTTTTAATAAAATGAAAGTAAGAAATTCTTTTAAAAAGTTAATACAGGTGGAATTTTACTCATAAATAACAAGGCAAATTTCTTTCAAAGAAAAGGTGTGATCTCTTTTGATAAATGGCTTAAAAGCCCAGGTTTTGCTGCATACAGTTCTATAAAGAGCTCTACCTGTAATTACAGATGTGTCTTACCCTACTGAGTATGTTGGACATGTAAATTTAGAAGGATTTGGGTCATCAAATTAAAAGCAAAATTGACAAATCTGTTGTGTTTCAAGTGCACCGTTTGCCCTTGCTTACTGACTGCATTGCATTCCTCTGCATTGATCTTTCACATAGGGGGAAAAGAAAAGGCTCTTGAAAAGACAAAGGGTAATGAAATGGAAAGAAACCTCAAGACCTCAGTGCAGGAAGCGACTTTGACCTCCCCTCTGAAATTTAAGAGGGCCCTAACTTAATCTTCATTAAATATCCGCCTGTCATTGAGCTCAAGTGTGCCCATAATACATTGCTGAGTAGGTTTGTACAGTTCCTCTGAAGAGATCTGTGTAATTATGCTTTAGCTGTTCATCTGGTACATGCTGTGGAGGGATAAAGGAAGGTGATTGTGTTAATAGTGTATTTATGAAGTTTTATGATAGATTTCTGAAAATAGTTATATGCTTTTTTTGTATATTGAAAAAAACAGCTCTGAGCTGAGATTTCTGTGAAATGAAGGCATAATAACTCCTTACTTTGTTGAACACTAATGTATGCTCCCTTAATATAATGTACAACGGCGTATTTTGTGTTTCCCTTTTCATACATCTTATCATCGTAATGGAATCTGTTACTACACACTACATAAGAAATAAAGTTTTATGTTACTATGGAATACACACTCAAGGAATAGGAAAGCTGCCATGGTCTGCACCCTGAGCCAGATAGGGCCAGCCCTGTCCCTGACCTGTGGTGCTTCTCTAGGCTCTCGGTACTTGCTCCAACTCACTGGGGTTTATTTCAGAATTCAGTCCCAGAAACAGAGAGCAGTCCAGCAGTGGGGGCAGGGAGGAAAAAGTAGCATGCTTCCTGACTGCAGATCAGCTTGAGTGGTAATTGATTAACACAGTTATTTAATACATTTCCAGAAGGAGTAGCCATTCCCTTATGAGGAACACAGGCTGGCATTCACAGGACTGACAAGGTAGTCCTGTCTACCTCTCAAGGGGGGGAAACATGACGTGTGATAATTAAAATCCAAAACTTGTATTCAGTAGTGAAGCAGATAGACTTGTTGCTCTTCTGAGTGTGCTGGCAAATGATCCCTTCTTTATTTCACGCTTTAGTAAAAGGCTTAGGGCCACTTGGCTGTCACCACTCCAGGGAGCCATTGCCTGTCCTCTCCTGCCTTAGCACCTGAGCTCTGCACTTGCTCTTCAGCTGAGGAGCTGTTTTCTTCCTAATCCCAGCACAGGGTCGTTGACACCATCCACTTCTGGACACTGCTGTATGACAGTGTTCTGGAAGGTGGTTTATCAGTTATTTAAATCCTTTGTTTGCAGGATAACGAAATCTGAGCTCTTTTAAGGATAATTTTTAAGTGACAAAATCACCATGGTAAGCATCTGTCGAATTATGTAGTAAATGCTAGGCAAGTAGGAAGTAGCTGATTCCTCATAATTCCTGAGAAAAAAATCTCCAAATGTTGAGTGGGTTTTTCATTAGCTTCGTGGATGTAATCAGTTCTTCTCTTGTGACACCCTGAGGTAATGTAGCTTAGCTGATACCTTTTGAAAAGGAAGGTGAGTTATGCTGCAAGAGTATTTATCATCTTAAACTAAATCTCCTAAAACTGGGTTGGGTATGAGCATGCTGTGTCATGGGTGGCAGATATGTACAGAATGCTATCTATTTATTTCACTTCTGGTCTCACAAATACACATGATTATTGCAGCTGTTTGCTGGTTGTGTCTGCACAGTAACCTTGGATTGCTAAATATAATTTGATTATCCACCAAAGTACTCTAAGCTGTATGTACTATGCCTGACGATATTAGTTCAAAAAAATCACATTTAAAATTCTAAGTTACTGCATTAGTCACTCTTACGCCTTTCTAGTTGTCTGGTTATTTGCTTTTTAATCCCTGCTTTTTAATACAGGCAAATCTGAATGTGTTAGCTGTGTATTTTTTCCAGTGACAGATAAAGAGAAAAGGAGTGGCTGGTGGCCTGATGATATACAATGAGAGAGGAGAGACATTTTAGATCTAAATTAGCACCAAATCTTCAGGTATCATTTTCTCTAGTTTTCTGTTAGATGTTGAAGGACATGGAAGTGTGTGTATTGCTCAGAACTGTTGTTTGTAACCCTGGCAGATGTTGCTGTGGAGACAGCGTCTTCCATGAAGAGTCATTTGAAACAAATAAGTAAAAGGTCCTGACTGTCCAATGATGTTAAATTTAGAAATCAATTAAAATAAATCAATAATTTATAAATAAATGTAAATAAAGCATGGCAGTACTGTGATTAAGTGAGATGTTAAAAGAAGTCTGCACTTGACAAAACTCAGTGTTTGCTTTTGCAAACAAATTTAAATTTCTAAGGAGCTTGAATCAAGACAAATTAATTGGAATTTTAATTTTTGCTTCACTTCAGGCAACAAAGAAATGTAGTTTTCTACAAAGAAATGTAGTCTTTCTTTCTTAGTCCCATGTGAAACATTTCTTACTGATTTAAGTTTTACACTGAAGAGGGAACACAAATGATTTGGGTTTGGGGTTTTTTTTAGTGCATGATAGGAGGCCACAGTTTTGACAGGTTTTAAAAGATATTTCTTTGAGTTTGTCTGTTAATTGCCTGTCTTTAGTTAATGACCTTTATTGAATTAGAAGTTTATCAAATATCACTCAGAATGTAAAATTGTTTTTAAAAGACAGGGCCAAAGCTTTCGCTTTCTCCTGGTGCAGGTCACTTTCTCTTTCCTGCTTTCCTTCACCCAGGCTGTAAAATTTATGCACAGCAGTGGCCTTTCCTTTGCTGTCCTGGTTAAGAATTGGGAATTAGACCTGTGTCTAGGTTTCTGGGGTAGCACTGAGCAGCTGTGAGTGCCCTGCTCCCTCTGTGGCAGGACACAGGAGGGCTGTCAGAAGCACAGCCGCCCTGTCCCTGCCGGCTTCAGCTTCTCCGAGTGCTGCTCTGGCATCCTGCTCGCTCCAGCTGTGACACCTCTGCCGAGGCTCACCACAGACGCTGTGTCAGGCACTGTGAGACGCAAACCAGCGCGTCTCTGTGTGGTTTTATTGACTTCTGACCACTATAGTGGTTTCCTGATGTGGTTGCTGATGGTAGTGTAACCTATCCAATTAGCTAATGAGATGCATCATCTTGTCCTGTGCTGTCCTGTAAGCATGTGTAGCAATTGTTGAAGAAAAAGAAAAGTACACTATTGAACCAGAAAGCAGATCGAGAGCAGCCTGTCTGTTGCTCTGCTTAGTAGCTGCAGTGCTAAGCCTGGCTTGCTTCCTGTTTTAGATTGCACTTTGGAGTGGATAAGTGATGCACATAAGTGGATCTGCTTTCACTTCTTGTTTTGTGTTTCAAAGGGCTGCTTTCATGTTTGCATCATTTCTAAAACTTAAATGATGCAAGAATTTGAAATGTTGTAAATGCTCATATGTTTTGCAAACCAAAAAACTCTCTTCTAAATCCAAGTTAACGGTTCTCCTAAATTTTGCTTTTTATTACACTATTTGTGAAGTACTTCTTTGTATAAATACCATTATTATAGATGTAGCTTTTAACATGAAATGGCAAGTCAGTTTCTTTGGTTTGTGGCCTTCTGTGTAGTGTTATGCAAGTCATTGCCTCAGTTTCTTCTGACTGCTGCAAGTTGGTGTGGGGTGAGGGAGGAATTAAAACAGAATTGAGTTTTCTAAAATGTCATTGGAAGCAGGCGGTAAAATGAGCTACAGGTTCTCAGGATAAGCAAAGATGGCATCATGTGAAGGAGAATGGCAGATGTGGTCCTGAAGGAGCTCTTCTTTAGGCCTGCCACTTTTTAACCCTTTGTGCCTCTTTTTCAAACTGTGGTTACTGTTAAATTGCTATGAAAAGTATCAGGAGGGAAGCAGAGTGTAAGGAATTCCTTACATTCTTCAC
This sequence comes from Ammospiza caudacuta, assembly GCF_027887145.1. NCBI lineage: Eukaryota > Metazoa > Chordata > Aves > Passeriformes > Passerellidae > Ammospiza > Ammospiza caudacuta. The sequence goes on from NC_080593.1 coordinate 82,580,150, forward strand.
TTAGCATTGATTTGACTGAGGTTTGTTGTTATCTATTTAATTTTCATTCCAGTGAAAGCCGGTGGGATGCGGATTGTGCAGAAACACCCACACAATTCAGATGCCAAAGAAGAAAAAGATAAGGATGACCAAGACTGGGAAACCAGCAGGTGAGCACTTTGATTTGGTGCATGTGGTACAGTGAATTTCCATGACCTTGAACCTTATCACCAGTTTGTTTTCCTTGTGACTAGCAGACCAAATATGCAGTTGTTTTTGTATCATAAAGCAGTAGCAAGTTGGACACTCCTTCAAGGCAATTGGGGAATTTGGGAATTTTCATATTGCTGAGCCTTCTTTAAATGATCCTGTCATGTGAGACAAGGCTGGAGAAAAAAAGTACAATAGAAGTAAAACCTCAGCTTTCCTAAGATGTTTCAGTTCAGACTGTGCAGAAGCATAGAGGCTGGGCATATTTGGACACAGGTATCAGGCTGGCAGTCCGTATATGAGGTGATCTTTTGGTGTGCTGGGTGTTTCCTTTTAACCCTTGGCCCCTAATTCTGTCTGTGAGGTCTTTGATGGTATGGTGCTTTTGAATAGACAAGTAAAAATATGTGGTACTAATATTATCTGCTTTTATTTTTAGATGGGAATCTATCAGTTTTAGTGGTGGAGGATATTAAGACTGCAGTTGCTTAGCAGTTTTAACTAGATTTGTGGGATTACTGCTGTTTAGAAATGAAAGCAGGGAGGTTCGACGGACTATCGCTGTTTTTCTGTTCTTACAAAAGCCACCTGGTTTTGTGCTGCTTTCCTCAGCTAGCTGTTTTTCTTTCCAGCCAAGACTATATTTACCTGAAATGTTTATCTACTAACTTAGGGCATGGGTTTGTCCTTGCTATTTGCTCAAGTTAAAAAAACAAACTAGAGAACCATTCCTGTGTTTTGGTAAGTAGACTGACTTAGATGATATTTATTTTACACGTAAAATAGTGGTAATAAATAAGCATTGTGAAAATGTCTAGAAATAAACCCAAATGTGTTCATTTACTTGAATAGGAAACACCTTTTTGAGAATTAATAAATTCAAGTACCAGTCAGGAGAATTAAAATTTGTGTCCTTTCTTCATCAGCCAAGTTAGTCATCTTGTAATTCTGCACTATGACACATCAGTTGAAAGTGTCTGTATTTCAGTCAAGTTTTGTCTAAAGTAAGAAATTTTATCTTGGGGTCAATTTAAACTTTGTGTGGGGAATACTTCATTTTATTTGAGGTGTGTTGACCTTGACTGGGCAGACAGTGTCCACCAAGCTGCCCTATTATTCCCCTGCTCGGCAGGACAAGAAAGGAGAAAGTAAGATGAAAAAACACATCTGTCAAGATAAGAGCAGTTTAATAAAGGAAAAGCAAAGGCCATGCATGGGAGCAAAGGAAAATAAAATATGTATCCACTATGTCCCATCCACAGATGATGTCCATCACTTCCTGGGAAGTAGGGCTTCAGTATGTGTTGGGGATAGCTCTGGAAGACAAATGTCATAGTAATGAATTCTCCCTGCCTCCTCCTCCTTTCTCCTAGTTTGTATTGCTGAGTGGGTGGTCTGGAATGTTCCCTTGGTCAGTTGGGGTCAGCTGTCCTGGCTGTGTCCCCCCCAAGATCTTGTGTACCCACTGCCTGAGGGTGAGAGAATAATGTTGGAGAAGCAGCTTAGGTTCTGTGGAAGTGCTGCTCAGCAGTAGGGAAAGCTGGTGTGTTTTATGTCATGTGGTGTTCCTAGCTACCAGTGCCAAGCAGGGCACTGGGAGGGCTGCTGTGGCGAGAATCTACCACCTCAGCCAGACCCTGCGCAGTGTTGTACATCTGCTTATCTGTCACTGGCATGCCAGCCTCGTGGCAAGGAGCCTCATTAGGATCCAAATGACAAGACTACTTGTGCCTGTTCACAGATCTAAGCCTCTCTTACAACACAGCACCTGCTTTATTCCCTTCTTCAAACAAGATTATGTTTTCCCTGTTTCACTCAAATGGTGCAGGGAAAAGTTAAAATTTAACCTTGATTTTTGTGGCTGTGTCTGCTGTAGCAGGTGCTGTGACACAGTAGAAGCACATCGATAGAGGTGAGCAGTGGGTGCTGAGGACTTAATGTTCACACTGTGTGTGTTTTAGAGATAAATTAGTTTGGTCATCTGGACTGAAGGACCAATCCTAGCTGGCATGTGTTAGGTGTCTCCTTGAAATGTGTGTGTCAGTTTAGCATCACCTCAGGGAGTCTAGGTGAGGTGACCTGAGACCAGTCCCCAGTGTGAAACAAAGCCTAGACAGCTAGGTTGGAATGATTGGGAGAGAGGTGAACTCTTGATCTGTAGATGCTAACAAAAACGAACTTTATTTTAATACTGTGAGCAAAGGTAATGCTTTTAAGACAGAGGAGAAAGTTTAAAGACTTCTAGAGCTATCTTATTAACTAGCTGTGGTACATCAAAATCCATTCCTTCGTCATGTTTTGACAATCATGACCTGATTGTCAAAACATGCACTTTGAGTGTGCCCTTTGCTTTGGTTTTCATTTGGAGGATACATTATTGGTTCGTATTAGGGACTTGTACATATAGTTATTCTGAGTCTGTGTATCAGACTGAAAGCATTGAGTTGAACTATTTTATTTCTTTGATCTGATCCTCTTGAGAAAGAAAGCAGCAGGAGGACGTAAGTATAGTTAGGTGGGAATTAATGTAAATTATAAGTTTGTTTACAAGTCAAGAGAAGTTGTTTTCCTGGTAGAACTGATGGCTTTTTGTGTATGTAAGGGAAAGGATTTAATGTGTCTGTTGTAGGCTCCTTTGGGAATACTTGCACAGCTCTGGTGGCAGTACAGTCTATGTGAGCAAGAAGGTATTTAGCCATAGACAGAATAAGCTAGTCAAAATTAAATTAGGTTTGCAGTACATCGGCTGCTTTTGTGCTGGAAGGTGCAGTCCCCCAGAGTTTGTGTCTGCTCCAGATGATTCATGGTGCTGTTTGAAAACTCTTGGATTCCTGATTGTGCATGAGGGGTGGTTTATCAGGACATGGATTTGTTAGGAGGGGTGAAGTGAGCATTGCTCTCCAGCACCAATATATATGTACTTTTGTGGCTTAGTTAGCTGGTATTTTATGTCCCTTTGTTAGGCAAGTGTGGAAACATCTGTGTTTTTAACTTTGTGCTAGCCGTGTTTTTAGTCTTTGCCATTTTAAGGCGGTATTGTTGATATGATGCAATCTCTACTCCCATTGCATCTGAAGTCAAAAGAAGCAAACAGCCCTTCAGGAAATTTCTGTCAGCTGATATGGGCAGCTGACAATGGGGTGAGAAAATAAGAAAACAGAGAAGAGTAATTTGTGTGTGAAGAGGGAGGCTAGGATGAGTCATTATTTCAATCCCATTGTAAACATATCTGAAGACAAATTAGTGGAACTGGCAGTAAATGGAAGCAGAAGAATTCAGTCTTTCCCAGAGTTCTCTGGGAACTCTGAGAGCACATGACCTCCCCATAATGGCACAGATCTGAGCAGTTGCTGAGCAAGAAGGCTTCAGGTCATAGAACTATTTGTGGCTTTGGAGACAGCTGGCATTGTTTTTGCATCTTGCAGGAAAAGAATTGGATCAGTGTTTCTAGTCTTAATGTAAATGAAGCTTACATAGGTAAACACCCCTGACATAGCTAACTGTGCTGTGATAAAGGTGACTTTAACATTCACCGGGTAGGTCTTTGATGTTTCTTTTTCTCAGTTGTTTAGCTACTTGAAGTCAGTTACTGTAATTTACTCTGCAAAGTATTTTACTCAATTCTGTTTCCCAAAATAAAATTGTTATGGCAACCTCCCATTTCATGAAATTGTAGGGAGACTTGTCAGGGTGGTGATTTGCAATCCCTTAAAACAATATGTGATAAAGACCATTTTGCACAAATTTAAACTTTTCCTGCAGGGCCGATTTCAGCCTTGAGTTGTAGCAGAAATAATTTCATGTCTCTAGTATAAATACAGTTTTACTTAAAAAAGGAATGTCTGGATATGATTATATGGTGGAGAAGGCTCAATGGAAGAAAGTCGCACAGTTTGATTTAGGTGACCTAAAGGTACGTGTGGCATCAAAGCCAGTGGCACCCCCATGGTCAGGGTGTCCATGTCAAACTGTGCTGTGTGGTAGGATCCTTGGCCCATATTCTTTTCAAGATGAATGATTTTGATCAACTTGTTTAGAGCTAGGATGCTGTCTGGCTGAACTTCTGTACTGATGAATTACTGATTTTTCTCAGGGTTGTATAATTTCTTAACACTTGTGTTGGTTTGGTTTTTTGGATATGGTTGCAGTTTTTATTGATTGACAGTCATACTGATTGCTGCTGGAAGCTTTTTTTGTGATGCTAGAGGAGGGTGAACCATATAAATAGAAGTATGGTTATGAATCAAAACCATCATTTTTCAGGACTGTATGTTGTCATAGAAATTATTTGGAATAAATAGGCTACTCACAGTCCTAGTCTTTATTAAAATCCCATTAATGCCTGTTTTACTGAGATTTGCAGTATCATGTGCATTCCTGTGCCAGCAGCTGACTCTAAACATAATAAATACTCCTGAAAGACAGATAATTTGAATTGAGAGCTGCATGTTCAGTTTTGCACAAGAGATTCATTAATTGTCACTCTGGGATCTCAAGAAAAAGAAACTGTAATTATCTATCAGGATCTAGATTTAAAAAAATATTTAAAGTATCTGGCTTCATTTTAACCACAGGGTAAACTGCAAAGGCTTTTATGTCTTAAAGACTCTTACCTTCTCTTTTGTTGTATTTGTGAAATAAAGTGGGTAATTACCATGATTTAATTACTCAAGATAAATGCAGTAGTGTAGTTTCTCTATATATGTTTAAATTGTATGTGTTTTGTATCTTAAGCCTACGTGGAGATTGTGAACCCAACATTATGCCTGACTTTTAGGTTGTGGATATTTGCCTTTCATCCATCGGGTGAAAGGAAAAAAGCCAAGAGAGTAATTTAGAATGTTGACTCAAAAGCAAAATTATGCTAATGAAGCATATGGGTGTTTGTACGCCAAAGAGTACTCCCAAAACTTAGTTACATGGTGAGAGAGGAGTTGTCAAAGGCCCCTGTTATCCTTCAGTGTTACTTGTTAAGTTTGAATATGCAAGTTGAGCTAAAACTGTTTTTTTCTTTCGGAAGTGCAGTGAAAATCTCAAAAACTTGGGTGTGGGTATATACTTTCATTCAAGAGCAAATTTGTTTTTCCTTTTCCTCACTTTGCTCTGCTGCAACTGACAAGAAATAAGTCTCAGGCATTTCTGTTTTTTTATTTGCCACTGAAGATTCTCCTGTCATTAAAATATTCTTAGTTTTTGCCTTGTCATGACCCATGTTGACCAAACTTCTGACAGAATTTAAAAAATATAAATTGGCTTTATAATTAAGCCATTAGAGAAGGTTTGTATGTCTGTTTACATCCTGAATATGGAAGTGTTTGGAACTGTTTCTGTTCTTTGTACTTTATTGTTCTGGTTGTTTTAGCTGGGGTAGAAAGTGTAGAGTCAAAGTTCTGACCCTTTAGCTTGGGAATAACTGCTGTTCAGGACAGCTGCAACCTGGGAAATGATGTGTAGTGTTCAATCCACTTGCATGCACATCCTTTAGGAGGTAGTTTCCATCATGTATGAAGATGTCCTAGTCCAGGTGGTTCTGATGTAGTTTGTTGTAGAGTCAACAGGTGTTTGACAGAGGGAAATATTGTATAGTTATATGTAAACAAACAAAATCCCTCCCAAAACTTTTCAGCTTGTTAAACATGGAAAGCAAACCCATATAAATGTGAACAGGTAGCAATGAACTTCCATAAATACTCGGAGTGAATAACCCATTGGTGTTCCTCCCATGAAGTTCACTGACGTAAAGCTGAAAAAGACCTCGTTACCTATGTTCATGTATCTGTAAAACCAAAGTTATGTAAATGTAAGCAGGCGTTGACTCAGTGTGGTGAATATTTAAGGTTAAAAGAAAGAGACAGGTCAGGACAGACAGATTGCTACACCTTCTGTGTAAGTTTCTGGAGAGGAAATGTGCAACTTTGGTGGGTAGAGGACTGACTGAGTCCCCTTTTGCTTCAAAGGTCCCTTGGGCTACTGTGTCAGTGGAGGCAGCCTTGAAGGAGTGAACTAGTACTCTGTAAAAGCATCTGTCATCCTCTTCTTGGACAAAATTCAAATTTCTTCTACCATATTTCTAACCATCTCTTTTTTCCCATCTTTGTGGCCTGATTATGTTACCTCCATGAGCTGATATGGTTGCACAAAAGAGGTTATGTTCATAGATTGTATTGTCATTTTACATTTGACCACATAAAAAATGAAATTTGATTAAAGATATGGATATAATGGGTATGACTCAGAGGTTTTTATTCCTGTCTTTGGCTTTTCAACTCTTGTTACTCAGATATGGAGCTTTGGAGGCAACTGGCCTTGAAAATGAAATGTCTGGTGGAGATGCAATGGAAAAGCAGCCTGGCTCTGAATACTTGTGGTTTCTGGGAATTGCAGCAAACGCTGGGTGTTACCCCATGGTCATATTAGAGCTTTGTGTGACTAACTCTTTCTTTACTTGGCTCAATATTCCAAAGGTTAAAAGAAGGTTCTGCTGGAAAAATGCTGTTGAAGAACTGCAACTATAATTTTGTAATATTATTAATATTATTAAGCATAATAATAAGCATTATTAAGTAACATAGCAGAGTTACGGAGATAGTTTCCAAAATATCTTTATTTCCAAAAAAAAATACAGTGCTTAGTGCTTGGGGGTTTTTTTAATCCCTTCCCCATTCTTATCTTTATTATTTTGGACTTAAATTTACTTCACAGTTAAGGGAATAGCTTCTTAATAGTGTTATACCATTCTCCTTTACATAAGTGGCATTGCCTTCAATGCATTTTTCTACTTTATTATTCATCTTTGTGTCTCAGTCTTTTGCCTAGGGTTTTTATGATTAGCAGATGCTCAAGTCTGCTAAAGTTTATACATACATAATTTGATTAGTTATAAAACCTGAAAACAATATTAGCTGTGTTCACGTGATTTTTCAGGACAATACCTTCTGCAGATGACCAGTTACTTTGAGAAGTAGCAGAGTAATTGCTATGACCTCTGTTCACCTCCATCAAACGCCTATGCAGTAACAGACTTAAGTGTATGTACAGAGAATAGAATGTGTAATACTGATTTTTAAATGCAGAGCTACTGTAAAGCAAGAAAATAGGCTGTGAATATCTCCATTTAAGAACTGAAAATATCTGTGAATGTAGGAAATGGGGAAAAAGCTAAGCAAGGTTATGAATGAAGCATTCTCATACAGGAAGATGAGAGCCTTCTGAAAGACTGTTTTATGCTTCCAGTATTTCTTGATGATTGAAGCAGTAAGTTGATAAATCCATCAGTATAAGTGCCAGTTATGACATTATATGGATAGTTCTTTTCACATTCCTAAAGTACTGTGTGCATGTGTGAAAGAACTAAAAAAGATCTGATATTTCTCCCCCTCAAAGTGAATAGAAGATAACGCCATCCAGCTCAGCGAGAGCCAGGTTCTGTCCTGAAAAAACATATGCTGCCTTATGAAATTATCTGGAAAGCTGAGTTGAATTGTCAGCCAAGCTGGTGTAAGAAAAAAGATTTTGAAAGAATGAAAGTCTTTAATTTGTATTCTGTGTGATGAGAAAGGTGAGAACAGCTTAGTCATATATGAGAAGAAAATGGATGAGAAGCACTGTCTTTACTGTGGCACAGCTTAGTTAGCACAGCATTCCATGTCACTACAGAAAAGTCAATGATATTGAACTAATAGCTTGTGTGGTATTTTCTAGTTCTTTTCTCTTGATATCTTTCTGAAGTATTGGAATGCATGGGATGAAGGTGACTATGCCAGTCTGTCTAAAAGCACAGGTATTATAAAGCACAAAAATTTTCAAACCCAGAAGTACAGTCAAATCCATTTCACTATGCTAACTGAGCCCAAAGCTCTATTATTTAAATGTTCAACAACACTAAGAGTATTTCTAAAGCTAAAGGTATTAATTTCTCCTAGCAAAAGCTTGCAGAGGACCAGATGCTACTCATTTATTTAGCATCACAGCCCTGTGTTTGAAGTGAAGTCACCAAGAGCTGAAAATGAGTAGGAGGTGCGTGCGATTGTCACTGTGTGCCAAGGAGGGGGGTCTTTTTCCAGTAGCACCTTTCTCTCCTTTAAGTTTCTTCTGCCTCAGCTGCATCAGGCACCAAAATTTGAAGTAGTTTAATATTAAAATAAACTTTGAATTATCGTTTCTTAACTGTCACTGTTCCAAACAGGAGGGAATTTATTTCACTCCCAGCTGCTCCCAGAACACTGGTACAAGAAGCAAGAGATACATGGGAGATAGATAAGAACAACACTGAAAACATTTGTTACATTGTCATCATTAGAGTTTTATTTAGTCTGCTGTGGCTGCTTGTCGTTGCTTGTTGGGGGAGTGTTCACTGCAGTAGGCTTGCTGCCTTCTGATATTACTGTAACATTTTAATCACCACATCTTGGTCACAGACATCATGTTAAATAGATGGCAGTTAATAAAAATACTTTAGCAACATTCACACAAATCTTAGTTCTGGAAAATTTCAGTTTCTCTGGGACTTATTCCTTAGAATATATGTAGTGCCTGGAGCTGGTACTGTATTCACAGGGCAGCTGGCTTTGTTGCTGCTGGGTACAACCAAAGTGGTTAGTTCTTTTCCTTAATAATCTTGAAATTTAACTGTTTTCTTCTTCTTTTTTTCCCCCAGCTTGTTAGAGCTATAATTAAATACTAGGCTAGCTCTCAGTTATGTCTGGCTTCATCTAGCACCTCACAATGCAGTACTGAATCAAACAGTCCTTGAGATCCAGGTACTTTTGAGTGCTGAGTGTTTGCCCATTGCTTTCCAAACCCTATTCTAAAGCCTTCTTTTTTACTTTAAATAAATAAATCAGTGCAGAGCTCTGGGTGTTACAGTGGAAGAGCTAGGTTGGACTTTTTGCTAGAACAGTTTAAGTGTCTGTTATGAGAGTATTTAAACTACCAAAAATGTGCAAAATAATTCAGTAACTAAAATCTCATTACTCACTGTGTCCATCCTTGTACACCTTGGATGTTGCTAATAAGCTTGACTGCATTCCAGTGCTGATGATCACTTTCCTGAGACTGCAACCTCATATGAGTGTTTAGAACATGCAGTTGTAAACTGTGTTTACTGTTTAGTGGTTGCTAGTTAAAAATTGCTAGATTTTTGTGTTTAAATATTTTATTTTTCCATGCAGCTTATTAACATATGTGCTCATGTGCAACATGTTATTGTTACTAATAAGCAAATTTCTTTTGCTTGTAATGTAAAATTGTTTTGTGGAGCACTAAGGAATTAATCAATCAGTTAAGTGACAGCCCCATTTGGCTTGCTTGTTAAAATGTTGCTTTTGTATGGGAGGTGATGGAATGAAATTCTAAGTTGAACTGAGTATTTTTCACTTCTATAATTCTTCGTTTATTTCTGGTATCATGCTACCCAGTGATTCTAGAGGAAAAGTGTATTTAGCCATGTGTATGCTGTTTTATATCAACAGTGACACTAATAGCATTACCACAAATTCTTCCACATAAGGCTATTTAGAAGGCTTGTGACTAAATGAAATTTAGCCTTCTTAATTTTTGCTTTGAAAACTGCTGTAGAATTAATTTCCTGTGTTCAGAGATTACATGATTCTGTTTCTGCTGGTGTGTTTGAAAGATTTTATTCTCCTTCCAGTTTACAATAGGGAAAAAAGTCCAGAACAAAAAAAAGCTTCAGAGGAGTGGAGCTTTGGATTCTGCTGTTTTCTCCAAGCATAGGCTTTCTGGTTGATGACATTGGTTGGTTTGGTTCCTTCCCTGTATTGGGATGGTTTGGATTACCTCTGTATGGCTTCGAAGTTCAATATTACATTTTTCCTTCATATCTTAAAACAATTGCTATTAGAGAAAATTTGAATTCCTGCTGATAATGTATTATCTATTCCTTCTGCAGTTCCTTTGAAGATCTCTCTTTATAACACATTGTTTCCTAGTTCAAATTCTTATTTTGTGTTGTGTCTGACTCTTTAAGTGATTTCTTTATTAGTTAGTGATCACCAGTTATTGTCATCGTGTTGTATTTTCCTAAATCACCTTTTTTTTTTTTAACTCCTGAGAAGAGTTTTAATGTTGAGAGACCTGTATACTTTTCATCCTCCTATGCAGAGCTAGCAGATTAGCTGGTCTGATGATCAGGACTTGGCTCTTATATTAAAATTTTATGTGTCAGACTGAGAAATAAATAAATCTGCTGTTTAGGAGCTGTGAAGTTCTAACAGAACTAGATGGTAATAGTCATATGTTTTAAGGCCATTTATGTGTCATTTCTGTATTTGACTATTGCCATTTCTCTCTGCTGTATCCCATGCTAACTCAGTTTAGTGAGAGGTCTTACTGGTGTTTTTGGAAATCTCTGCATACCCGGTAGGCTAGAAGATTTTTGGGTGTTTTTTTGCTTTGATAATTCCCCTCAGGTTTTAATACCTTTTACTGGGAAGAGAAACTTGCCAAATTAATGCACACTGTTGTCCTCTGCTGTGGGAGGAGAAAAGGGAAGATAACTGCTCACAGTTAATGCGCCAGATTTTGTCTTCCTTTCTACCTTTTTAAAAATTTTTGTAGGTTAATTACATAATGACTTTTTAAGACACTGGATCCCTGCCTGTTCCCATGTCTTCTAAAACAATAAATAAGTAGCAATACAATGAAGGAAAGAGGGAGTAATAACCTTGTTATAGTCTCTATCTTTCTCTTCTGTTGTAGAGAGTATGGATGTCTCTGCAGGGCCAGCACAAATATCTGCCTGTGCAGCGCTCCCCTGCAGATGGTCCTTTGGAGCAGTGTGCAAGGAGAATTTGTGTACAATGAGCCCCATAAATTCCTCCAGCATCTAGCAATCCAAATTACTCCTGAGGAACTTGCTAATCAAAGTACTGACATTCAACCTAGTTCCTGTTTTTCTATCCCTCTTTCGACCATATGGACATTTCTCACCTTGATGATCACACTCCAAGTAGTGTGTGCTGCAAAAAGTTTTTCTTTTTGCATGCCTGGTAACTTTTTCCTGTGTCCCTCAAGTATTACATACTAAGAAATACTGAATAATTTACATTCTCCTCTTTATTGTATATTTTTCTTGAGTTCTCTTTTATCAGTTTGTTTGGTTTTTTGGGGTCATAACTGGAACTGCAGTGTGGAGGGTAAAAGCCTGCCCCAGACATATGCACTGAAAAAGTTCTATTTTTCTGCTTGTTTTCCTTCTCTTAATTGTTCTTGTGTTACAGTTGTCTTTTTAAATGCCTTTTAGGTATTAAACTGCTGATTTCAAAAATCTTTTCCCAGTGATAACATTTGTTATTGAGTTTAATAACTGTGGTAGAGGCTATCATCATGTAGGTTCAGTTAACATTGTTTTTCTCAGTGTGTGTTTTCTGCATTTATCATGGTGCCATCTTTCTTCTTTCCCTTTATTGTTCTGTCATTCCTCTGAGATCTCTTGTAACTGTTTACATTCAGGCTTTTTTTGTCTTGAATAATTCACTAACATTAGCATATATTGTCATCTATTTAGACCTGTTTTCAAGTTATCTATTTACAAGTTATCTGTTTTTCAAGCTCTTGCAGGATCCCACTGTTAACCTCCATCATTATGGTATTTGATTTATTCCTCTGCTCTATTTTCAGTTTGTGATTCTCGAGAGTGTCTTCTGCCATATCCCATGATAACTCAGTTTATCTACTGAGGAGCCTTGTTTGCATTTTTTGGAATTCTGTGCATACCAAATAGACTGACTTTTTTTTTTTTTCACTTGATCATTGATTCAAATTTTAATACCAATCCTGTTAAATATTTAGCCAACAAATATAAACTCTGTTTTGGGGTATTTTACAGTAACTTTACCTTAAACACTCATTCTCTTGCTAGAAAATCCTCAGCTAAGATTTCCTAATACTACTACATTGTTAGATAGCATGCAAAAATATGCAAACAAAGCTATTAAGTAATAGATTCATCTGCTGAATCTAAAATAGCATTCATATTGCTGAAAAAAAAAGAAATCTTTATGTGCTTGTTTTTAGTATTTCCTTTTCTAAGCTATCTTTATGTACATACTTGAGAGAAACCTTGGCAAATAAATAGCTTCTGTGAGATAAGTGGCATTCATTTGTTTTTATTTGAACTTAATTATGTTACTACAAATGTGGTGAAAATATCATCAAATGAGACAAAATGTCTGTGCAAAGAATCTAGCAGCAAAATTTCCATCAGACATCCCCTTGGGTTTTCCCAGCCTTTTTAGTGATGTTTTTCTAACATTGGAGTTACTGAATCATCACAGTTGATGTTTAGTCTGCCGTAATTTCAGGGAGTGTTTACAGCCATGAGAATTCCGTGGTGTGTCCCACCTTTCAGTAGAGAAGGCAGTGCTGAGCCAAGCTTCTGGGCAAACAGTCATGCATTAGGATTTGAATAAATAAACAAAAGCTGTGTTTATGGGAATGGTGGGCATATTACTTGATCTGTGCAACAGTAGCAGGGTTGATTGTTGTCAGTGACCTTGGAAGTAAACAGTGAATCTTCAAGTGTGCTAATGGTAAATAGCTGTTTTGCTTAGTTAAATGCCACACCAATGGTGAGGAACTCCAGAAGTGCATCAGTAAAGTCTGCAAAAAAACAATTTTGGATTACAAAATCCTTGGAATGCAGTTGGTACTATAGGACAATACAAGGACACAGCCTCTGGCTTGGGAAGTTCTGAGTTGCAGATTTCTGGAGAGTGCTCTCAGGAGCTCGCTTCTGCATGCTCCATCTTCATCTCAGGGGCAGCGAGGGGAGTATGTGGTCCCGCTGATTGTAGGCTGAGTTCATGTTAACATGAGTTGCTGTTTCAATAGAGAGATGTGTTGGGAAGAAGTGATGATCTCATGAAAGCTTTATGTAGTTAAACTGAGTAATGGAAATGTTTGGGAATTTCTTCTCAGTAGCTGTGGTGGTGTTGGTTGGTTACAGAGGTAACCTGGTACTGCTGTATTGGGCTGCAAAACGTTTGCACTGGATTTTTAGGGACTTGAAAAATCAGAAGCACCTTCTAGGAAGGCATTTTAAAACTGATTCTAAGTTATTCTAATAACCTGCTGCTTTTCTTAGCCCTGCTGGATGTAGGATAAATAGGCTAGAGTCTCAGGCAGTGACAGGCCTGCCTCCATAGCCTTACATGAGGATTGAGTCTCTGTATCCTATGTTGTGTGCGCTGTCTGTAGGCTCTACATAGAGCAAATTCACAGAACAACTCAAAAGCAGTGTTGCTCTCTGGATTCACCACTGCTGCACATATTATTAATACCTTTAATCTCGCAAGATTCCCCAGGCGAAAAGGGCTAGAAAAAAATTTAAATCTTAATTGCTCCAACATAACACTGATACTGTTTAGAGTACCTTAGAACATGTCTCCTGGCTAGACTCTGAGAATTAGTTTGGGGGAGGGTGAATTCAAGGCATACATATGTTAGTTTGTTTTGGTTTCTTTTTAAGATGTCATTGCCAAGAAGTGCTTCCAGAAGTTCAGTTTTGGCATAACAGTGTACGAATTAGCACCTTGATTTTCCTAGGCTTTCCTTAGATTTGTATCCATTATCTTTAACATGTGGCATAAATTCAATGGGTAATTCTTCTCTGGTTTCTTCAGACTGTAGTCACAGATGTAAATATGCACTGAGCTTTTCTAGCGGATACAAGAAAGGAATGAAAAGCGAAGAGAGGAAAAGAGCCTCAATTTATACATTTTTCAGTTTGATTTTTTCTTTCATAAGATTAAGGAAGGTGAGAGTTGCAGTGTTAGTTGGAGATTCATGATCTGCCAAAATAAGCTTGACTAAAAGAGGAGGGGAAAAATAGCCCACCCAAAAGTCATGTTTTAGCTTTCAAAATATGGAAAAGGAAGGAAATATAAGTGTTCTCACAAAAAAAGGATTTTACCACAAACTTGGCAGATATTTTTGTGGAGAAATGTGTGTGTTTCTGCAGATGAAAATTGAGAAAACAACCTGGTAAATAGAGATGAAAAATTTAAGTACCACATGTTAGTCTAACTAGCACAGTCTCTGCAAATAAGTTCTAGTAAGATCAATCAATCTTTGGATGAATATCAAGATATGGATGGTTTTGATGTTAAAGTTTAATTTGATTCTGTGCATACATCTTTTACTTTCACTTCCCTAAAGTAAACCATTGGAAGATATGAAATACTGCTTTATGGAAAGAAGCCTGGAAAATCTTTATGCAGAATTGAGTTGCTTTAATTCAGTGTGTAGTACTTGATGTTCATGACTTTTCATATTCAGTAATAAACTTCTCTTCACTCACCTGCCCCTGCAGCCCTGGTGCTTTTCATTTTGGATGTAAGTCTGTTGTCCATCTGCTCCTAGGCATCTTGAAATATTTCATTTGTAGGAGATGTTCCTTTAGGTACAATGTCCTGGAAGGGTTCACGTTTGGTGGGAGTGCTATTGGCAGCATAAATATTGACTTTTGTGGTGCTTGTCTGTGGCACTCATCAGCTGGTAATTACAGGCAAGCCAGAGATGATCAGAACTGACATCTGTCACGTGCCCATGCAGAGACACTTCTTCGGCAGCATCCAAAAGTAAATCTCTTTAAACTGGAGCAACAGCAGCCTTTCCTGAGGCAAGAGGAGTCTTCTGAAAGCATGATAGAAGTCTTCTTGTATCCCTGTATATAGCATCTTCAACCAACCATTTTCTATTAATTTTTCAGTGGCCTTTGTAATCCAAACTTTTTTGCAGAGTTTGATGCCATTCTGGAATTCCTCTCCACTGGTAGGGCATTTATCTGAAGGGCTGTCAGGTAGGCTGGTGAGTGGTATTGGTGCCTGGGCTGTGGGTGGTACTGTGTTTTGGGAACAAGGTCACAAGCACCCAGTGTAAACCCAACTTGACGCTGGAAGACCAGTCTGAGCTCAAGAAGGACCTGTCCTTCCTGTTCACTTCCACTCTTGGAGCGCCCTGGTTTGGAGCCCTTTCCTATAAGGTTCATGATAAGCAAGAACCTGCATTATTTTGGTTTTGCTAGTCTCCCCCAGTCTTAATCCAGGAGTTATGGATAGGGAGGGATTTTTTTATGATCAAGTACCACAACAGCATGAGAAACAAGATGAAAATCCCTTCAGTTGCACTGTCGTCCCTGCTTTGCCTTGCAGATTGGAACACTTTCAGGCTGCTGGCAGTCTTGTTACTGTCTGAAATATTCATGTGGCACCTTTGCATCTTGACTAGATTCCTGTCTCTGGCATGGTGGTAGGGAGAGACGGAAGAGTGGAGGTGGGGGCAGCATGCTGTCAGTGAGGTCAGACAGTAAAACAGTTAAGCAGCTCCTCTGCAGTGGGAGCTCTGCTGCTGTTGCAAGCCCTGGCCATGGGCTAACACAGTTTTGTGCTGGTTAACAAATAAAATATCTGAAGTCTAGGCTGCAGCCGGAGTGAGAAATAACCTACTTCCCCTACTTGCACCAGCGAGGAGGAATAATCTGTTGCCTGAGGTTATCTACAGAGCATTTGAGCTCTGTGCTTACTTTTCAGCTTAGCCAGGAACAAGCTTGTAGTGGTTTTGGGTTTGCAGACTATACTGCTAACCCTCTAACTTCAATTTGAAATACCTTCTTGAGGAGAAATAAATTTGTGAGGCAACAAAGTTGGCTACTACTTCTCTCACGTTTCTGTAGAGGTGAATGATTTGCTTTATATGAGCCCAATTGTGAGTTAGAAATTACAAACTGTAAATTTATGATCTTGTCATAGTAAAAAAATGATGCCGCATAAGTGTTCATTTCTGTAAGCAATCTCTGAAAAAACAAATGGTTGTGGAAACTGTTGGATTGTTCCCACCTGTCTGTGATCATCCAAGAGAAATTGCAGACAATTGGGTATTTGCCCTAGAGGCCACTTGAGCTGCTATCTATGGGTATCTGTTTCCTGCTCTGGGTAATATATGGAAAAATTCTTCAGGGCCTAAGGCACGTTTTAAAGACTGCAAGCTGGGTTGTACTCAGGCCAGCAGAGATAAGAAAAGATATTATTGAGGAGCCCTGCAAGGCAGTCAGGTTGGTGTTGCACTCCTGGGGTAAGCAAAGGTGTGGAGGCATCAGCTTTAAAATCTTCTTTTTTTTACGTGCCTTTAAACATGGGATCTTTGACCCCTGGTGCAGGTGGTGCTGTGTGCTCTGTCATCACTCACTGAGAAGCAGTATCCAGTGCACAAGTCCTTAAAATATTTATGAAATAATCTTCTGCATCTGTGCCACTGCTCTGTTGAGATCTCTCCTTGTTCTTATTGAAGTTCATTAATCAGTTGTGGAGTTTTGGGATTTAAATGCAAGTCCTTCATATTTGTTCTTCATCACCTGGCATGCAATAAACACAGCTGCTGGAACTTGAGTTTCCTCAGCAAAACATGCTGCAAGAGTGTTGTGAGTAGATTATGAAAATCTGACATACTCCAAGTCTCTTAAAAAAAGAATCAGCTTTGCCAGATAAGTTGGCACTTCCTGCCTGAGTGAGCAGAAGGACGGAGTTGAAGTTGATTGGCAGGCTTTACAGGCTGGAGAGGGGAGCCATTGTGAACATGGTGAAGTGCAGCATGGCCAGGTGCAAAGTCCTGCACCTAGGCTGGGACAATTGCCATCACACAGGCCGTGTGATCAATGGATTGAGAGCAGCCCTGCAGGGAAAAACTTATGGGGATTCTGGTGGATGAGGGGCTGAACATGTGCACTTGCTGCCCAGAAGGCAAGCTGTACCTTGGTCTGCACCCACCTGAGTATTATATCCAGCTCTGAGGACTCCCAAGGTAAAAAGGATGTGGACCTGTTGGAGTTGGTCTAGAGGAAGGCCACAAAAATGGTGAGAGAGTGGGAGCACCTCTCCCATGAGGAAAGGCTGAGAGAGTTTTGGTTATTAAGCCTGGAGAAAAGCAGGTTCCCAGGATACCTCTTTGTGGCTTTTCATCTTCTAGGGATTTGACAAGAGAGATGGGGACAGACTTTTTAATAGGACCAACTACCACAAGGGGCATTGGTTTAAGCTGAAAGAAGGTAGATTTAAATTAGATGTTAAGAAGAAATTCTTTACTGTGAGAGTCATCATGTGCTGGAAGAGGTTCCCCAGGGAAGTAGTGGATGCTCTGTTGTTGGAAGTACTCAAAATCAGGTTGGATGGGACCTTGAGCAGACTGCTCAAGGCAGCCTTAAAGATGTCCCTGCCCATGGCAGAGAGTCATGTTTAAACATGACTAGATCATGTCTAACAACCCTTACAACCCAAACCATTTGGTGGTTCTGTGTCTACAGGTAGTGCCTATGTTAATATTTTGAGAGGAGGGGATTTCAGACATTGACTTATGACTGTATTTTTAAAAGTCCAGGCAAAAAACGAATGTTTAACTGAAGCACATTTGATGCAGAGATTTGGTGTTATTGCAAACAAGAGCTGTGGAAGATTTGAAAAAGAAAGACTTGGAGTAGCAATGTTTATAGCCTCATTTATGTATAAACCATTTTCGTTAAAAAATACCAGCCTCCATATGATACAGTAGAAAGAAATTTCCTTATAAGCAGATTCTGGTACAGTTTGCTTGCTGTTGTATGTCTGACACCTCTTCCTGAGGCAAGATGAGGCTGTGAAGGAAAGGGAACACTGACTGATACTGAATTAAAAATACCAAGTCTTCAAGGCTGATTTTCCTGGCATTTCTTTGAGTATTTCTTTTCATTTGATGTGGGAAGACAGCTGTCCTTCAGTGTCCTTTGGTTTCTAGTAGTTAAACATCAAGGGTTCCCATTGCATGACTTTGGCTATTGTTCCTTAGGCCTGGAGGCACCTTGTAGACCTCAGCTGCAAAAGGATAAGGGCATGGACAGATGAAGAATCTGTCTGAGGAAAAGCAATGAAGTGTAGAGGGTGTTTGGCTTAGTGAATGTCAGTTCCTCAGAGGGGCTGCCATCCTTATTTGACAGGGTAATACAGGAGCAGTTGTCTTGTTTCCTGTACATTAGCAGCAGGGTCACTAGTGTATGATGGTGACACCTAAGTCTGGATTTCATGTCTGCTTCTTTAGGGGGCAGAGAAAACCTCTGTTTTGTTTACCACCTAAGGGTAACTAAGAGGTTTGCTGTATTCACTGTAAGAATTTGTGGAATGACAGGAAGAGCAGTCCCACCTAGCAGGAGGAGTATCAAGAAAGCTGTGTGCTTGATGGAAGCAGTATTTTGAAAGAGAAGAGGTATGTGTTTTAGTTAAATTAGTGCGTGTTCTGTCACCAAGGGATTGCCTGTCAGGTCTAATTTGAAATGAAACTAATTGTTAGTCTGACAGCTTGATGTGCTGGGAAACATGATAAATACATTGGTACCAAAAATCGTTTTCAGCTCTATTATCTAACTGTTGTTTGACTTAATGAGAAAGGAAGAGCTGAAACATGAATGTTTTTAGGAACAGCTGCCTATAAGTTTTGCTTACGTAGAAATAATGCAAGATTTTTGGGCTCTTTTCATCAAATGCTTTTAAAAACTGTTGTACTCTTGTTTCATAATCTTTGCTAATTAACATAGGCATAAAAATATTGCTAGCTCTGGTAACGTTAGTATGTTTATCCTGTTTTTCTTCCCTACTCAAGCATATCCAGGATAGAGAGCAATCTGAATTCCCTAAACTACTGAGATGTAGAACTAAAGAATTAATTTGCATTTTTGGTCATAAGAGATTTCATTAGAATCACTTGAACTTTAAAGAACTAATTGCAAGCTTATTTTACAGCTGGTATTAAAAGGACAGCAAGGTCACTTTCTCTGATCAAAGTGAAGACTGAAAACAACTGCCTGGCAAATCACATAGATAAACTTGGAACCAATTGTATGAATCATCAAAGTTTTATTGTTACGGCTTCAGACTGGTGTAATTAGGCATTACCTTTTGGGCAGACACAGAATGTAGTCTCCCTCTCAAAAATTAAAAGCAGCTTGCTGTGAGACTGGCTTTGAAATAGAAAAGGCAGTGGTTTGTCAGGAAGGTAGGACTTCAGGGACAAATCTGGGCTAAGTACTGTCTTTGTAGGCAGCTGTCTTTACTGCTGCCACCAGTTTCTTCTCTTTGCTTTGTTCCAGCAGTTGTTTTGATTTTCTGAAGAAGTCACTTAACATTGCCTTGTGACAGTAGCCAAACCTGTGCAACAGTACCAGAAAGATTTTCAGCACAGCTTTCAAGTTGAGTTGACTCCTAAATATGTGTAAGCATTTGTTTCTTTCTTAAGGAATTGTTTTTTTTTTCTCTTGTTTTGCAGTCTGCTGTCATCTCTGGAGGGGTACTCGTTAGTGGCAGCAGGGAAATGTTCTGTTTTCTGAAGTTTCTTTTTGATCCTGCAACAAGATGTAAATCAGCAGAGGATCCTTGCTGTAGAAACATCCAGGGACTAATGTCTCCGAGCAGTAATTTATCAGAGCTAGATAATAAGGGAAAGGAATTAAAGATCCTGAGGGGATGAATATCTTTCTAGGACAAAGAAGGGAGGGTCAAGGAATAGGAGACTCTTGGAAGAAAAGATTACTATTTTCTGAAAAGATAATGTGAAGGTGATTGTCTTGAGTGTGAAAGAGACCCCTGAACTGTACTAGATAGGGCAGAAAACTGAGTGATAGGCTTACTGAAATTAATAAAGAGCTGGATAGAAAGAGGGAGAGGAAGGAAGAGATCAAAATCAAGACTTACTAGAATGGCAGAAGGGATTAAACTTGAGAAACAGAAAGGAGTTCAGTGCAGGAAAATGGATTTGCTCCTAATACTTCTGCTCATTCTCCTTTGTGGCCAGGAACTAGGCACAAAATGTCAGCAGTGTCCTTATCTCATGCAGTGCTAGCCAGTGCAGAGGGCTCATTACTATTATCACCCTTCTGGCTTAAAAAAAAAAAAAAAGTGGCTAACCTTCATCAGTGTGATGATTAGCATGATGAACTCTGTTTTCCAACTTCACTTGTTAAAGGCAGACTAGGAGATTTAGTCCCATGCAGGCTTACCATCTAATGAGCTGTGTGCAGCCCTGCACCCCTTGTGAAAGCCATCTTCGGAAGAGCAAAAAAAGCTTTCTCCCTTTTCCTTACCCTGCTGCAAGAAAGATTTCAGCCTAAATGATATTAAAAAAAAGAAATCAACTTGACCTTCACTGATCTTTGTTTTGGTGTTTTCTTTTAAATGAAATGGGGGCTGCAAAAAACCTTTCAGTTCTTTCAGACTTGAGAATTCAATAACAACTGTTTCAGATTTAACTTCTCTTAATTATTAGACCATCACACTGAAATTATACCAACCAGAAGCTCCATATGTGCAATAGTTGTCTTAAAATAACAGTATGACTTCATTCAAGCAAACAAATCCCCTCAAACCTAAGGATTGGGGTCAAATCTGTTCCATCTATATATTCACTGAGAAACTTTAGTTGCCTGATCAACTCTCCAGGTTTTCTTCAGAACTTACTTTATTCTCCAGAATTTATGCCATTAAGAAGGTGCTTGCCCAACTTTTTATAATACCTATTGAATTTCCTGTGGCTCTAGTTCCTATTTATTACACTTTAAAAATCTTTTTTCACAGCAGTCTCTGAATAATTTCCTTATGGGCTTTTTGATGGTGCTTATAAGTGGTGCTTTCAGAATGAGTTTATTTTTAAAATGTTCTTCAGGTATAAGGAAGCCAAGTTTGAAGTTAAAGTATAATTAATGGGCTGGCCAGCTTGACCCTAAGGTGCAGTCATATTGGAATACTTACTTTGCATGTAGCACTTGGTATTTTCCAGCTATAGCTCCTATTGCCTTTATTTGCATTGGTCTTTCCTGCATTGAATTTAATATCTCAAGTAGGATGCTATAAAAAAAAAAAAAGAAGAAAGTTTAATCTGTGAAAAGTTTGATTATGTGATTTGCTAAGTAGAGCTTTTGGATATTTTCTGGGAAATTACTAGACTCCTTTAGTTCTAGATGTCTTCTTTCTTGAGCATTCCCTAGCTTTTTTCCTAAATCCTTTCCAGCTGTTACAGCAAGGGCACCTCTTGTGTAATCTTCATTGATACCCAGAGGTCTGTTCTGTTTGCTGAAGAAAGGGTTTGTGTGAGGATAACGTAAAAGAAATTAGTGGAGCATTCAGTGCAATTTGTGAGTTCTGTTTATTAGTAGACAAACTGTGTAGAATCATCTAAATTCCAGTAAGTAACATCTGGTTCATCCACACCTTCATGCTACTTTTCTTTTGCTTTCTCAGCCTCTTTCATTTTAAAACAATTTACATGCCATTAGCAGAATTTTGTTTTCTACTGGTTACATGCTGGTTAGATGGGTGTGTACATTAATTGAAGGTGATTTCAGATGTGTGCAGACCATGGTGAGACTTTGGAAATCTCTCATCCAATTGCCAAAATGGATGGGAGCAGATTAAGACAACGAGCTGCTGATGAGATGAATAGCAGGGAAATGATCACTTTGAACTTAATTTAGTCATTAGCACTTTTGCTAAACTTTTGCAATTGGTCACTATTAGAAACTAATTGCTAGGTGCAGATTGCCTGGTTTTCTGAGCTTCTTATAAGCCATAGCATCTACGGACACAGTTCAGGCTCTGGATCATGAGATAACTCAGGTTGGAGATGGCTTGAGAGATCTGTAGTGTAGGCTCAAAGCAGGGATGAGCAGAGCTCAGACCAGAATGAATACTCATGGCTTTATTGACCCAGGTCTTGTAAATCTCCAGAGATGGAGGCTGTGCAATCCCTACAAGCAACCTGTTCTTCTGCTCCACAGTCCTCATGGCAAGTTTGTCTGCACAGAACCTCCCTTTTTTCAGCTTTTCCCTGCTGTCCCATCCTGCAGCCATGCATCACTGTTTAAAATCTGGCTTCTTGGTAACATCCTTATAGGCATTGACAAGCTGCTGTTAGGTTTTCCCAAAGACTTTGTTCCTGCAGGTTGAACAAACCCAGTTCCCTGAGCCTTTCCTCAGAGGATAAATGATCCAACCATGGGAGCATCCTGATGGCCCTCCCTGAGCTCACACTACTTTATTGATGTTTTGGGGGCCCGGAACTGGACACATTATTCCAAACATGGTCTAGTGAGCACTCAGCAGAGCGGGTTAATCTTCAGCACAAAATAAAGCCAGCTTTTAGGCTACTAGAAAATGCTGCTGGCTCATGTTCAGCTTGCTGTTCACCAGGAATCCAAGAGAGAAATTAGTTATATTAGTTGTAAAATTTAGTCTGATCTCTTCATCAGCCTCATCATCTATATCCTGTATTTCATAATTTATCACTCTATGTCAAGTTTCTCTCCAGATTAGCTTTAGGTGTCTTTACCTCTGTTTTCACAAATCCCAATCTTTTGTCTTTTTTGTCTGCATCTGTGCCTGCCTGGCCTGTGAAGCTCATATTTTCTGCCCTTGGATCTCCTGGGACTTTCCTTTGTAACTGTGTATAGTAGGGACAACAAATAGAAGGAGTGGTGATAAAGAGTAGCTGGTGTTTTATGTATTGTTTTTGGGGATATTGCTGTCTGCCAAAATTGCAGGACAGTCTCATTTGGCTCATGAAGCTTTGAAAATCTTGTGCAGGTGAAGCTGTATTTTCTTGGCCTTAGCCATGCAGAGCAGATACCTGCAAGCAGAAATGCCTTATCTGCAAGCACAGATGGTGTATCTCATTAGACCTACTCACAGAGCTGAAAATTTGGATGACCTCTTGGTCTTGTGAACCTTTATATATTTGAAATACTCAGACTTCTGTTTCATGCCTGAAGATTCCTACACATCTTGCTTTACTTGTGTCACATCATTGGAACAGTGTGGTCCCATTATTGGGACTGTGGCCTCTATGCCTCATTTTTTGCCACATGCACAAATGCCACAGAGAATGTTCCTGACAAACAAGTGGCAATTGAGAGTCCCTGATAAGCCAGGGCATTGCCATATCTTCTTAGAGTTGCTTTCATTCTCAGTATGGCAGAGCAGCTGATCTTCCCTTGAAGATAGTTATTCAGAGACTTCGGCTACATCCCCTTTTTCCAGAGGATCTGCACTTTATGGAGTAGATAATTCTACCTGCAGAAGGTAGACAGCCTTGTTGCTGTGGAGGAAGTCAAGTCCTGGATGGAGCTGTTTTAGTTCAGCTATCTATCACACAGGAATATTTCAAGAAGTATCAGGATGAATTTTTAATAAGCTAAGAGGTAATATATTCTGAATTACATATAGGTGTTCAAGTAAGTAATGTCATCTGAGTCCCACCTTGTGACTTCTGCTGTGCATCTCTTCAAGATCTTCATTTGCATTTATAGCTGTATTGCAAGAACCAGTTGATCCCAGAAAACAACCCTTACCTAATCAGCTTGCTGGTCTTAAGGTATCCTGGGAGAAACTGAGGTAATTTTGCTGTTTGTTTTTTTTTAATTCAAAGGATAATAATATAGAACATGTAAGATTCTCATCAGTCTGCTGCAACCAAACAGCTCAGCATTTGGAGAGCACTCCTTGCCATGGATAAGGGGTTCATTCATACTGAGAGAGACATTATCTTGGATGAAGCTCTCATAGTTGAAATTGTCTGCAATGAATGAAGTAAAGCTGTCAAATTACAGCACAGGAATGGCCATCTAGATATGCATTGGATTTTTTAAAAATTAGATTTATAGACCTGGGCTCACAGACAAGTGGAAAGCCTTAAGTCTAGATATCTATACCATGGTAAAAATGGAAAGAAATGTTTCTTACAAGCTTTGTGTTTTCAATAGGAAAAAGATTGGCCCTGTGTCTTAGAGTAAGATAAACTTATTACTTGAAGTTTTGATATCAGCCTTATATATGAAATGTGCATTTCTTCCTGGCTGTGGAATTCACGTCAGCCAAAGCCAACTGTGCTGTGAAGGGTATTAGGTATTCCTTTTAAAGGGGATGTTGTAGGTTCTTGTGTCCAAGTTTGGACAGGATGAAGCATCTCAGGCCCACCAAAATGAAAGGCAGTTCCTAGGATCTAATTTCATTTGTTTGCCTTTGTTTACATATTGCAGTTAGAGAATTATTTTTGGGGTGTCACTTTTATCAGTGGTTCCCTATTCTCTGCTCTCAGAACTGGACTTCTAAAGTCATTTTACTTAAATTTTACTGTGGTAACTCTGACAGAGACTTTGCTTCCTCTGTCGTGATTCTGGTCTCACACAAAAGGGGATTAAACAGCAACCAGCCAACCTTTGGACAGCTTCATTTTAGGGTAAAAAGGCTAATGGGGGAAAAAAAGCAGTTTACAAGTTAACTTTCATGGGATTTGACTAAGTTGCTGCTGAGTCAAAAGTTCACCAGTCTTCTGTTAAGTTTTTAATGTCTCTTAATCCACACATTTTCTGTGAAGAGGAATTGCGTTGACTGCAGAGGCCCATTGTTTTCCATATTGTCTACGTTCTAGAAATTTTACATGAATCTTCCATTTTTAGGAGCTCATGATTTGTCTAGACTTTGTATCAGTGCTACAGTACATTTTTAGTGTTACATGTGCTGCTTAATTTA
This sequence comes from Ammospiza caudacuta, assembly GCF_027887145.1. NCBI lineage: Eukaryota > Metazoa > Chordata > Aves > Passeriformes > Passerellidae > Ammospiza > Ammospiza caudacuta. Next base: position 82,604,896 of record NC_080593.1, read on the forward strand.
AATATGTCTTCATACAATAATTCCTGAAGTTTCCATACCCCAGAAGTCTCTCAGATGATTATATTAGAATTGTTGAATTACTTTATGCAGAAGTTGACTTCATAAATGCAGGAAAGGAGGAAATTGAATTTAACTGTGCAATAGCACTACATAAAAAACTATTTTGGTAGATAATAACCATGTCTATAGCAAAATACAATAATAATACAGCTGAAATTCACTAATCTGTATTTCCTAGAGGAATGTACATGGTTAATTCTAAACTATAAAATGCAAATGTGGGTATCTTGATGACTTCATGAGTTCATAGTTCTGTAATTATGTTTGGTATTTAATTCAGAATAATCACTGCAGAATCTGATGTCTATGCCTCAACTCTAAAAGTGTTGAATGCTTTATATGGAACTGTGTTTGACAGTTAAAAGATTCAGCTAAGTTAAAATCTTTTGAAGAATCAAATACCTTATTCATAATTTTGACTTTTCAGTCCCACCCTTACAATAGCTTTTTTGTTTTCTTGAAGTACCTAACAGAAACTCTTGGAATATTAAAAAATTTCCCAGTGTTTAGAAGCACTTCAGAAAAGGCAGTCAGGAAGAGCTAGGGAGCTACAGGCTGGTCAGCCTTACCTCACTTCCTGATAGAGCAGGCAGTCAGGGAAACTACTTTCAGGTACTAGAAGGACATGAAAGTGATGGAAAAGTCCACATAGATGCATCAAAGGGAAGTCATATTTGATAAACTTAATAAACTTCTGCAGTGAAAATACCAGCTTGATAGACAAGGGGAGAGTGTTGGATGTTTTCTACCTAGGTTTCAGAAAGGCCTTCAAAGCTCTCTGCTGAAAGATCTCCATGGAGAGGATCTGATGAAGCACGGGCTTGATGAGCAGAGTGGGGTCAGTTGAAAACTACTTGAATGGCCAGGGGCAGAGAACTGATCATTTAAAGGAAGTCTAGTTAGAGACCAGTTATTAGCACTGTATCCCTGGGGTCAGTACTGGATCTGGTCCAATCCTCTTCAAGATCTTCATTGATGATCCAGGTGATGGGGCAGACCTTGCCCACAACAAGTTTGCATACGACACAAAACTATGAGGAAGGGCTGATGTGCCACAGGATGGTGTTCAGTTTTGGGCTCCTTGGTACAAGAGGAAGTTGGAGCTACTGAAGATGGTCAGCTCAGTGAAGGGCCACAAAAAGGATGAAGAAATTGGAGCACCTTTGCTGTGAAGAGAGATTGAAGGAGCCAGGGAGAACTTTTCAATATATATAAATACCTGCAGGTAGGGCACAAGGAAATGGGAGACAGTGGTTTTCAGTGATGCCTTGTCACAGGACCAGAGACAACGGGCACAAACTGAAATTCTCTGGACATCAGTCAAAAAAAAAGGTGTTTCCTGTGAGAGGGACTGAGCACTGGCACAGACTTTCCAAAGAGATTTTTGAGTCTTGATCCTTAGAGATAATAGAAAGCTGCCTGGACATTGTTTTAGGCAGCCTGTGTTCTTGATTGCTGAGCTTGAGCTGGGGCTTGGATCACATGATCTCCTGAGGTCACTGCCAACCTCAGCCCTTCTGTGGTTCTCTTGTGGAGTGCTCTGTAATTACAGTTCTGTAATTTGTTTCATTAGTTTTTTTCAGTGTTGTTTGTCTTTTAGACTTTTAGACTGTCTAGACTATACTCTCTTCTCAAATAATTGAAGACAGTTTTGGTTTATGAACTCTGTATGTGTATGTCCAGAGAATAGGTTAGCAATGAGTGTTTCCAAGACTCTCTTAGGTTGAAGTGTTATAATCTAAGATTGATTTTCAGTTTCTATCTGAAGTGTAGTGGCAGATCTCTGCTAAGAGGGATATTAGAGGAAGCTTGTCCTTTGTGCTGCTGTCCAGGTGGAGCCACCGAAGCAGCACGTACTGGAGACTGGATGATCCAGGAGAGCCATCTAGCCTTTTCAGAGTGTGGCCTTGTACAGCCATCCCCACATCTTATAAATGATCTGATGGGGCAATGTGGAACCTGCTCTTGGTTGTCTGTACAGTTGTGTTGGTCCAAAGTGACCAGAGTTCTGATCAGTAGGCTGCCAGTGTCAGATGAGTGCAAAAAAATAATACATTCACAATGAAATGCTCCATGGAGGAGGAAAAAGCTGGTGATCTTCAGAGCAAAGCAGCTGCCATGAGCATGTGAACCTCCAGAGAGACAGGCTGCCCTGAGCACTGACCCAGCACAGGCTGCAGTGATGGGATTGTTATCTGTGGCTTGGCATCTGTGTGTGGGCACTGCTGACTGAGCCTGAGCTGCAGCCAGATGCGCCACTAGGGAAGACACTGAAGTGCAGGTCTGGGGACAAGGTCACACTAGCAACAATGTTTGAGTTGGCCTCTGCTTGCATTGCCTGTTCTGTGCTTAAAAGGATTATGATCTTCTGGGCTGTCAAGTCCACATTTTGCAGAATACTATATTTCCTTGTCATTACAACCAAATTGTTAATCGTTAAAAAGTGCACGTGAGAAGATGAACAGCCAGCTCTTTTGCACTATCCTGTTTATTCTCAAAGAATTTGTGCTCAAATTCTTTTCATCTTTTCCTTGAGGATTATATCAGATATTTCACTTCTCTCATGCTTCTGTGATAGTGGTTCTGCAGGCTCAGTCACACATTCTACTGAAAATTCAGAAGTGGTTTCTCAAGTGCAAGTACCGCACTTAGTAATCTTCACTCAGTTTTCAGAAGTACAGATGCTCCTGTTTAAATCAGTCACATTTGTGAAGGCCCAAGCCCTTTGAAAAATGCAGCAGGGTATACTAATAAAAATAGCCAGAGTTGAAGTTTACAAACTGCATTTGAAACTGTTGTGTTATGTGGACAATAGCCAAGATGCTGAATGGGTTTCCTTAGGTTTTCCAAGGACATAAACATCACCAAATTACATCTTCCCATTGTTATGTTAATATTTTGATTTGGTCTAAAACCTGACCTACCTGAAATAATTACCAGCTTTCCTGAAGTTTTAAAATACGCATTTTTATTTAAAAACTGCTACTGAAGTCACACCTGTCAGTCTGGTTTAAGCTTTTAATTAATTTGTTCCTTAAGATTACCATACCTAAAAGAAACGGTAACAAATGATGAAATTGCTTCATGTGCCAAGAGTGACAGTGAGATAACATTTGGTGAAATAAAAAATGAAACTTTCTGAGCATTGAGTGGTTTATGAGAAAGTTACGAGGGGCTGCTTGCCAGTCTGTGATACCTAGACAAAGACAGGAATTACTTCAGGCTGGACTTTTGCAACAGTGAATTGCCTTAGCTCGTGTTTTCTGGAGTGTTTCCATTCGTTGTTAACACCCTACTGTTACTTGAAGCTCTGCAAAGCGAATGCAGGCTAAAATCAGCATGACTTTGCCACTTCCAAGGGTGATCATAGCTCTCCCTTTGACATAATGCTGGGTAGCTGCTTTCTGTCACACAGTGTGGTCTGTCATGCCAGCACAGGCAGATACAGAGAGTGGGAAATTCTCCATTCATTTTTCTTCTGTTGAGGAGAGATGTGGCCTTCCTCTCTCACATGTGAAAGTCGTAATGTTTTGATTCATAAAAGATTGAGGCTCTCCAGTGGTCTGTATGGAAATTGGGCTTCAGGAAATAGCAGAGGTACCAAAATAAATGTCTGGTAGTTCATTACTGCTGATAGCTTATTGGTGCTTTACATATGAGTGGCAAATCTGCCTTTTGATGGTCTTTCAGAAGAATGGCAGTGTTTCTCATCTCTGCATAGGCTACAAAACACTTGGATCATTTCTCCATGTCACAACTATAAAACTGGGGGGGAAGGGGATTGGCGATAAGAATTGCATACATGTGATTATACTTAGCCCACCCACACAGAAAAGGGGGAGAAGAAAGAATATTTGTGCACCAGTGTTGTGTCCCTTTGTGTACTTAATAAGGTCATGGCTGAGCCCTTTGTCTGCCTGAGATGGGAAGTCCATGGCAACTTGTCACTGATACCCTGGGGTGCCTACATAAGGCACTTCATAGGCGGATCAGTGGCATCCTTGCATTGTCTTTTCATGGCCTTTCTCTAGCCTTACTTACTAACACAAGATAGCTTGTGCTTGACATGGAGCATATCCCTGGATATTTCTCCTGCCCTGTTATTGGGGCCCATCATAGGAGCTTACACTTCCACTGTGTTTTAGGAAATTTTTCCTGATGCATATTCAGCAGTGCTGCCAAAGGAGAGGATGTTAATTTTTTCTTTCTTTTTTTCCTTCCCCTCCCCCTTTCCCTTTCTTTTCACTTTCTGTTCCCTCTCCTTGCAGTTTTCTTTCCTACTGTACCTCTGCCCAATACTCAAAAAACTCGTGAACCTAGGACGAATGAGCCCTTCTCTTCTTGCTTTATTCACGGATCAAGTAGCATGATTGCACCGTGTTTCTTCTGAGCTCTGGATTGTGCTACTGTCCCCTCTGTGTTGCCTCAGGAAGTGTTGCTGTTCTCTATAGCAGAGCTTCACTACAAAACTTGCTATTCTCCCCTAAAGCTCCTGCATGCCTTACTTTCTACTCCTTTTGATGTGCTACGGTTATGAATGAGGATTGGTGCTGTAAAATTCATGGACCTTTCTTTACAACTGGAAGTCATTAGAAGAGATCCCTCTGATAGGCAAAAATGAAATTAAACTTCAGTTTGCAGCTGGCCATTATGTAGCAGCAATAGCATTGCTGTCATCTGGGTGCCTAGGGTATGTCTCTGTGGGCTTCTTCTGTATGAAGATTTTAAATAAATATGACAGGAGCCCAATACCCTTCTGTCAATTTTAATGTCATAGCAGCAAGTACTCAGAGCAAGAATACACAAGAGAATCTGTCTCCTCTCTTGACAGTGCAGGTTAATAATAGGAATGCCGTGTTGGTTAATGGAAACTTTTTCCATAAATATGGAGGATGAAAATTAGAAAATTATTTTTCCTTTTGATAAATTAAGGACATTCACTTTACACCTGCTCTTTTTGCCTTTTTTTTTTTTTTTTTTTTTTTTGTGGTCACATAAGGAATGGGTAGGCATTTGATGTTAAAGGTGTGTGCAAACTTGTTTGTTGGTCAAAAATTTACATGTATCAATTTATAAAATGTGATCTCAGAATGTAATGTCAAAGGAGACTTATAAGTGAATACAAGTACAAGCAGTAAATATCTCAGACTCTGTTTTGGCTTCTTATATTCTTAGTTTGAGCTTTTTGAGGTCACAGCTATCTGGTTGTTACCAAAAACCTATTGTAGTGCATGCGTTGGGTTTTTTCCAGCCTCTGTTCAGTGAATACATTTTCACTGAACCACAGCTTTTTGTGTCTGAGCAGCCTCAAATGCAGTCTGGCCTCATGGCTTATTTGCACCTGCCATGAGTAGGTGCTCTGGGAGTCACTCAGAGACTGAGAAGTGACAACAAATGACACCAAAAATACATTATTGCTACTTCTAGCATTGTTGCATTCTGCTGACCTTTGCTATTCTATGTTTTGCAGCTCTCTGCTAAATAAAATATTCAAATAATACCTCTATTTTAATAATACCTAAGTTAAATGAAAACTTTTATTTTTTGGGGGGAGCTCAGTTTTTCAAGATTATCTGCATTGTAAGATATCAAACCAGAATGTACAGCCTTAATGGAATCTGAGGCCTCTCTCAGATACATGCATTTCTGTCAGTATGATTTCTCCTGTGTCTCACATTCTCCATGAGATGTTTTTCTAATGAAAGCAGGATAACCATCTGAATTCTTCCCTGTGTTCTTTGACTTAGCAATCCCAGGGCAGTATATTTTCTGTCCTCTTCCTGAGTCTTAGATTAAAAAAAGAGGAAGAACTGTAAGATCTACATTGATGCTGTTGTTCCTCCAAAGTATTTTTAGGACTTCTCGTTGCAAAGGTTTTCAGCTGTGTCTAAGATCATGTGAATCCAGAAGAGTTCAGCTGAGTCAGGCAGTGCATCATCTTACACTCCAGCCTGTAGCAAAATTTGGTTGCTACAGGTTCCAAATTCCTGATGTATTTACACGTGAAGTGATTATGCTGCAAGTTACAGAGATGCTTTCTCAGGAAAGCACTGACTTTGGAAATACATTATCCAAAGTCATCACATCATAGAAAATAAAGAGCGTGGTGATTAACTTGCCACTGTTGCATAGTTAATGTCTTGCCGTTAAAAACAACTACAAAAACTACTGGTTTGGGATCAAGTCCTTGGGGGCTAAAAGGCTGTTAGAGAAGGACAGGATCATTACCTCCCCTGTACCCTCTGCCAAAAAAGTACCATTGAAAAATTTCCTCTGGTACTTGTTCGTGCAGATCTTGAGCTCCCTCTAACCACTTGCTTTCGTAATGAAAACTCAGCAGGGATGTGTTTTATACTGAACTCTTAAAATAATCAGCATTCCACACATATTTAGCCCTGAGTCCCAGCATATTGAGGAGTCTTAAAGGTGTGAGGGGAAATAAGGAAATATAATCGAATCAAGAGATAAATAATCAAAAATACATTTTTGTAGTAGAAATTGCTCCTATTTACAAAATGTTTCTTCCAAATAGGAAAATTTGAAAAGAATAGGCTATGAGTCACCCCACATTATGAAAAGTTATAAAAAGTAGTGTTTACAAATTGGCTGTGAGTATGATAGATGGTGTAGTTATTGTGACAATTGCTATTTCACTTTTTAATGATCTGAAAATCTGATTGTGGTGTTGTATGTTTTCATTAATCTTCACATGATGTACTGGGTACATTACTACATAAAAGTAAAGATTACCTGAATCATGGGAAATCTGCATTTTCATGTTAATAGGCTTTTACAAAGCATGTTGCAATTCAGTAGTAAATAAAAAGCCGTTAATTAAAATGGTTCTATGTCCAAATATGCACAGAATTACAGAAATAGGTTTTTGAAGCGTACAGAGGAATGGTATTGTTAATTTTGCTAATCCAAACAAATCTAAGATGATGCTTAGATAGGTACACTTTTCAAAGGTGAGTATGGTAATGATTTCTTAAGTCAGTTCCCATTATTATATTGTCATTTGTTATAACATCCAGACAGTGGCCAAAGGTACTGACACGAGGCAGTTATTTTGGAAAAATGGTGTTCTTGCTGGGGACACCCTTCAGCTGGAAGGACGGAAATGCAGCTTTAGACAGTACTCTAGCCAGAACTGTCCCACCAGGTAGTGGATAAAGTAAAATTAGTAACTTTTAGTGCATCTTCATTCTTTTCTGTTGTGCTGTGTGTGGAAATGACGAGTATAAAATACTAGTACAAACTGGCAGCATGAAGTACCACTAGTACTGCTGCTGCTTAATAAATGTAAGCTCAGCTGAGACTGTGCATGCATGTTTTATTTTCATTCCTCAGAGAGGCTGGTCTATATGTCCCATAGAAGCAAAGTGAAGAAGCAAAGATGTGCACCACAAACAGAAAAAACGTAGTCTAACCTGCTCTGTATGGTAGAAGGTAATTCTGCCAGGTAGTCAGCTGCTATCCTGTGGGTGCTATAGTGCTTCTTTAAGGAAATGAACTGCTTTTGCTGTTACTAAAGCCATTCAAACAAATAGAACACCAAGAAGTGGCAGATCTAAGAGATTGAACTAGAAAAGTAGCAGTCATTCTTCTTTGATTAACAGAAAAATCACTAGTGGTATTGACATTCAGGAGTTTGTAGTTGCTTTAAAATTTCTACAGCCCATTGAAATGAATGGGTACTACTTTAGTACTATATTCAGATTTAACAGCACATTGATCTGTTATCCATTTGAATTGTCATGGCTTCTGTTGTCACTTTACAAAGCTAGACATTTATTTCACACAGAGTGAAAGCTTAGTGTCTAAGAACTCCTCTTGACATCCTTCAGATTACAATGCTTTGAATCCCATTGCTATTGATTTCTTGAAGGTTATTTTCTGTGTATTTTCATGGCACCAAGTCCCAGTCCCATTGACAGTGGAAGTTTTGCAGATGATTGTAGTAATATCTGATATTGACCTTCCAGATTAAACCCATAAGATTAATATGGAAGGAAGAAACAGCCTGTTCTGGTAGTGTTCAGGGGACTGGATGTTTCTGGATGGAAAGTGATGCTGCCTTTCCAGCTACCACCTCTCAGCACAGGCACCGTAATGGTAGTGGAGGAATCGAGTGGTTGCTTCCTCTCAGGTCAGTGGAGGTCAGCTTCTCTGTGGAGAAATTGTAGTTCAACAAGTTCATTTAAATGAAGATGCACCTGTGTCTGAATCCTTTTGAGAGAACTTAGTTCCTTGTCTTGTGTCACAGTAAAAACCTATCTGGGCTAAGTGTATTAGGGACTAGGGGGTTTCTTGCTATTAAAAGTAAGCTGTTAAGTTAAAAACATTTCTTAATTCCATCTTCTGTTGCTCCTGTGTGAGCTCTGAATATAAAATTGCATATTTAAAGAATGTTCTCTATGTCTGGATGACATGATTTATGACTCCACTTGCCACTGGAGAATAGGGAAAATTGTGTCGATAACTTTGGCAGGGTTTGAACTAAAGCAAGTTTTTGACTAAGAACAGTCAGCTTACACAACCTTCAGCTGGCATCTGATACTACCAGAGCATCTTCATGACCTTCCAACAGCATCCTTTATCATATTCAGAGCTTCCCCAGGAGTGGCCTATTGAAATGGACAGGAAATTCCTTATGGTCCCTTTTGCCATGGGCAGAGACATTTCCTTTGGAGAGCTTCACATAACAGTAGGGTGTGGAATGGAAACCATTCAGAATGAAGAGTGTAAAATTGGGTTGAGAAGGCTTCTCACTACAGTTGTATGGCTGTGGAAGGTGATGTAGTGTTTATGCATGTGCAATACCTGCACGTTTGACTTCATGTCTGCACTGATTTTGGGGATAATAACAAATGATACTGCAATTGCTCAAAGCACTAGGAGAGTGAAAGGTGCACATCTACTGAATGATTAATACTGTGAAACATTGGAAAGCAAGATTCAGGTTATGAACTCTTAACAGGAAAGGTTGGGAAATTTCGGGCCAGTGCTGTGTGGCTCTGAGACAAACACAGCTTCACCTGGGCAGAAATGATGAGATTTTCACCTTCTCAGCTTCTATCTTCTTATGTTTTTCTCACTGCACTGACATCCTCTATTCCTGGTACAGCATCAAGCTGTTCTTCCAGTTGCACTCCATCTTTCATCTGCTGAGAGATGGAGGAGTACAACAGTGCCACAACTGACTCCTGCATCTCTGCAGCCAAGACTGCAGTGCAGGCCCATGCTCATGATATTCTCAGCATGGAAGTGCATTGCTGTCATGGGAACGTGCACAGGGATGCACTTCAGCACCTGACAAACACGTGGAAAATTTGGTCTTCTCTCCCTTTTGAACCATGGTCTTTGGTAATTTTGCAAATGCTTGAAGTCTACCCTATTTCCTTCCTTATTTTAGAGTTTCCTTGGAGTTGCATCACCATTTAAGCACTGCTTACTTCATATAAGTTTTCACAGCTCACTTTTTTCCACAGTTAAGTAGTTAAAGATTATTAAGTGGGCTGATGCTGCAGTAGCTGCATGTGAGAAGTTGGTCATGGGTGTTCACTAAGAGCTAATGGAGATACTGCAATAACAGGATGGAACCTTTATAAATCAACCAGCAGTTGGAGAATTGCGGACTATTTCTAAATCCTCTGAGTCTATGGAAAAGGTGAAATACTTAAATCTTCATTTTGTGATCAGAAGGCAGCTTGAAAGAGAAATTTATTCTCTGATAGCTGTATCATGTATAACAATATAGATAAGAGATGGGATCTCTTTCTTAAATAATTTATTTTTATGGGCTATACTTGAACTAAAAAGATGAATGAGAGGCTGGTGAGATTAATCAGGCCATATGCTGCAATGCCTTAATAGTGAATGTTAGAATAGTGAATGTCAATCAGTTGCTATTAAATGTAATGGCCAGTCATTTACCACCTCATTAAAAGATCAGGACAGCCGATTTGCTTGTATGTGAATAGCAAAATAAATAGTAATTATAATTTTCTGATAGGGCATTGCATTCTCTTGGAGTGTGTCAGGGCACAGCCTAAGACACGCAGACAGGAAAGTTGAATCCCAAAGTAGCATCTCTAGGTATGTGTAAGAATTTTGTGTGTATTTGTATATGCACTGTGTTTTGTCAGCATTTGTCATCAAGGGGAAGTACTGCTTTTTACTTGTTTTAGTATTTTCTGCAGCACCTGGATGTTTTTGAGGTTGTTCCCTTCTTCGTCTGCAGGAGACTCTGAGGTTCAACAGTGCCATCCTGTGGATGATCTTAAAGATCTGAAAGCTTTGGCAGATAAATGACCTCAACACAATAAATAATCATAGAATATCAGATACTGTATGTCCCAATGCAATCAGCTAAAACATTTCCCTCTGGTAGTCAGTCAGACTAATTATTACTTTTCTGTCCATAAAATTGATAACCTAAACGTATTACAACCAATGGGAAATTATTTCAAGCAAGCTGATGAGCAGGCTTGTTAGTTTTGTTCTGTTGCTGAGAAGTGTGATTTTAATCATCTCAGTGTGGTTTTAATCATCTTAGAATTTGTTTTTGCAGACAATGCCAAAATCAAAGGCAGCTCTGTAAATTCCAATAAGCACCCCTGTAATGACGTATCTGGACATCTTTAGAGAAGCATTAGATTGAAACTAAGACTAGTTAATGTTCATGTTTCATAACCAGAAAATACAAATTCCCAAACAACCTTGAAGATTAAGGTGAATGATTTGAACAACTGGGCACAATACTTTCAATTGCAGAAATAGAAGGGCAGGTTTAAAGTATGATGTTTTGTTGACTGAAAAAGAAATTCTGCTCAGAATACTTGGGGAACCTGTTTATGGAGTGGATATCATGCCAGGAAAAAAAGTAAAAACCCACAAAACTTGCTCTCATTAGGAAGCAGTTGGGGAATCAATGAGTAACTGCAGATCTTAGTATTTCATATATAGTTTTCATTTTGCTTGCCTAAGTTAATTGTCAGGAAAGTGAATGGTGTTTATTTGGAAATGAGCAGGGAAATAAAGGCAAGCTGATCAGTGGAAGGTTCTGCTCACTTCTCAAGTCCTTGCTGTTTTGGGGTGCTGGAGGGGCAAGTGTATGCTGTCTGTGTGCTGCCTTTGCCTGCAGGGTCAGGGAGCTGGGTGCAGCCCCAGGTGCTGTGCTGGAATCTCTTTGGTTTGCAGGAATTTCTCCTTTGTGTTTTCCCTGCCTGTCACAGAAATTGCTCCTTTGCTTTCCACAGCTATAGGCCAACTATGAGTCACAGTACATGCCAGTGGATGATTTGATTAAAACAAGGAAACATCAAGTCACAAATTCCAGCATTATTCTTGGGTAGTTAAAAATGATGAGGTAATTTCTGGTTCCAAAGTCTTTGAAAAACATGTATTTATAGATTCCATATATCTGTTTGCCAGGCTTACTTAAAAGAGCAAAAGGTGATCACCAGTGTTAAGACATACCATTAATTCCCACAAATATGAAAAGATAAATATGAATCATTCGCATTCTTTAATCCTAAATATGAATAATTCCATCTAGAAGATTAGTTTAATGCAGTTTTAATGATATAACTTTAGTCTAACATATTTTGACAAAAAAAAAAATCATCCAGTCTAATAAAAGCCTTGCATCTATGTAGTTTTGTCCTTTTTAAAGTGGGCTAACCTGTTCTGAATGTTGGCATAGTGGAAATTTTGAGATTGATGCCTTATTTTCAGGAGAGTCTACATTTAAATCTATTTTAAAGGTATCTGCTATTAATAATTTTAATATTAATAATTTTAAATTTATTCTTTTGCAAGTGTCACTTTCTACTTGTACTGTAACGAGGTAGATGAGAGCACTATTGCCTACTCCTTTGTATACTGTATGCTAAGAGTTCTTAGCTGTCTCCTTATGTGGGTTCTTTGTGCTCTCTAAACAATTTTTTCCATCTATATTTTTGTTCTTGTTCTTCACTTATGGTGTTCCTGGTCTGAATACCATATTTTAATAGAGGTATACTGTGAGCTACTATTTTTACTATTGCTTTTTCTCATTCTTTCTTTGTCTTGGTACGTTATTTTGATTTTTCTGATCACCAGTGTACATGGGGCACTTACCTTCTCCACTGTGGCTGCAGTGAGACCCACTTCCCATTTTAGGAGCTTTTATGTTTGTGTGGACAGCAGCAATGTTTGGGGGTGTTTCCTGGTTTTGTCATCTCTGAATGGAGCCTTTTGGTTTGGATTGCACTGTGAGCAGTGCTCACAATCCTTCCTCCAGACTGGAACTGCTCTTCAAACTTCTGCTGGAAGCCAGCATTATATGCATTCCATCCTATCAGGTAAGGGATGCAGTAGGTAATTTGGGTGCACCAAACACCAGAGTGGCTGCAGGTGTTCATCCCCCCCACAGCAATGTGCTCTGCTTTGTTCTGCATTTGGGCCCACTGTGAAACAGCTGTGAATTTGTGTCATCTCTGTGTGCATACGTGCACAGCCTCTGCACATATGTGCACACCTTCACTGCATTTATAGAGAGAGATACAGTTAACTGTAAATTTCCCTGTTGAGTTACAAAACTGATTTAGTCAGGATCTCTGTTTTAATGGAGTTGGATAAATGCTCATCTGCTCTATGTGTGTTCTGTGGCCTCTAGGAGATTTCACAGTGACTCCTGTGTCACTGTGTTTGTCTTTATAGTATGTCTGTCATACTTCAGTTCAACCAATCCCTCTGAGGTGAAGGCACAAGATTTTAGTATTATCAATGCCTCGTTTCATCTAGTTAATGATCTTTGCAAGTTATTTCATCTTTGTGATTTGCCTTCCATGTCAGATAAAGATCCTATTTGAGCTAAGTATTTTGGAATAATAGAAATCTATTCTATTTGAACAGTCAGGAGAAATTAATCCAATAGAGAATCTGATGTTAAACAGGTGCAGCATCGCACATGTAAAATCAGGGTAAGTTCTCTGAACACTTAGATCTTAACAGATGTGTTCTTTTTCTCCATATGTTAGAACAAAATAAGGATTTGCTTTGAAAGTATTGACACAAACACTAACCAGTCTTGGCAAACACAAAACTGTGTTCCTTACACAGTATCAGCTCTGACTATTCATTAACTTTAAATAAATGTGTGCATTAAATAGCAGTAAAGCATGAATATGTATAAACAAAATCAGGTTTTGTCAGAAAATAAATTTTTTTTTGCTTTCTTGTTTACTGATGCCTAGACAAAGGAATGTTGCATCTTCAAAACAACATCTGTCAAACCGATTTTCATCAGATTAAGTATATCCTCAGAAAAACCATCACAGCTTACAAAATACTGGAAATGTAGGTTGTGCTTTGTATAAAACAGCAATAGAATTTAAAGCACTTAAAAGTGTTGTATAAATGTAGCAATGATAGCCTGTGCCTGTTCTACATTTTTGTTTCTATTTTCAGGAAGTTCTTGGGAAAGATAATGAGCGATGTTGCAACACTGCAATCCCAGTAGATGTCTCAGAGTGCAATTAGAGAGTTATGGTCCTGGCAGCTAATCTGGGTCCACAAAAGCCCATGATTTGGGAGTCTGGCAGTAGAGATTGAATTTATTATGACAAAGTTCATCTGTGGAAAGATTTCTCTCATTAGGAATGAAATTAAAGCATGAATCAGTGACTGATTATCCAGGCCTTTCTCTGATCTGTTGAATTCTTCATTAGTACAGATGTGTGATTATATATGCTCTGGCCTGGTTCTGGTTCTATAGATCATCAAAGATAAGGAATAATACTAATTTTTTTAAGATTTTTTCTGAAACAATGTAATCTGGTAGAAATGTAAGGAAAGCCAGTGGCTTGACATGGGACATAAATAGCAACACAATCATTCCAATTTCTGGCCAGCTTTTGGTCCTTTTCCCTGCTACTGGATAATTAATACATGGAAATGAGCTTCCTATTAAGCTGTTGTGTCTCTTGTAGGAGGGAAGCATTTTTCCTGTGTAACAAGTTAAATAGAGAGGTAAAGTCTCATTACTGTGTGCACCTGCAGCTGGTCATGGAAACCTGGGGCAGCCAGAGACAAGTGCCAAGGTTTCTGCAAGATCTTTGTGGATGGAAGGTAGAGGTGCTTGAGCTGGAAGCTGGGTCAGCATTCCCATTAGTACTTCCATTTAAAAACTGGAAATCTAGTATGGAGCAGGGGGAGTCCAGTCAAAAAATCCATGAAGATGACAAACAAGGGGGAAAGTCAAGGAGAAAACTGTTCCAGCTGCATCAGGGAGTAGATACCTTTTGCAACTCTAAATTCCTGTTAGGTTGTTGTGTGTGTGTCAGCACTATCCTAGAGTGTCCCACATGAACTCTAAGTGAGGTATTTCGGTGCTTACCACTCACCTTTGGGAGAGCCTAATCAGTGTCCTGTTTCCAAGGCAGTGTAACTAAAGGCAGTCACAGAACCCACTGCATACAAACAAGGCTGCAAGGTTGTGTTGTGATAGTGTTCAACACAAATGCTTTGTGTCTGAAAAATACAGTTTTTACTAGGAAAATGGTACTGCTGACTTTCATCTTCTTTATAAAGATGTGCTAGCTGCTTCTGAAGTACTACCTGAAGCATAAACCTCAGACTGGATTTTAGCTTACCTGAAAATGACAATGATCTTTACAGGATCTTCAGCCTAATTCCTGAGACAAAAGAACGTACAATTAAAATAAATACAAATTAAAATAAATACAGAAATCTGCCAAATAGTCTAACCATATCCAGCTCTATTGTGTACTTGGGAGACTTAACACTTGCAAGTTTGGGCTCTGTGAACATGAATAGCATGACATTTTAACAGGAGGCTGGGGTTTCTAAGCAGATTTTTGTAATTTGCAGTGGTAAAAGATGTTTTTGAAATGACCATTATGCAAGAGATTCCTTCTGATTGTCATTTTTGGCCAAAGCCATAGAACATTGCACTTGTTTTTGAAGTAAGAATTAAGAACTCCACAGCAGGTAATACAGTGTGGTAGTTGAAGAACAGCTCATGGCACATTCAGCAAATACAGGCTCTGCTGGGGAAATGTTGATTTGAATTTCATGCATCATCCAAGCATAATGAACATTGAAAGGTCATGTTAAGAATATTAAAAAAAATCCATTTGATTTGACTTTTTCACCATCCAGTATTGTTAATAATATAATGTCAAGCAAAAACAGTTTCTCTGAGTGTGACTAAAGCCAGATTCCATGTATAGTTGAAAAATAAATTATCATACTTTTTTTTTTCATTTACTGTTCATTTCCTTTATAATGTCATGGTGTAAATGTGTGAATTGTACCTTGAACCACTGCAGTACATCTGTATTTTCTCAGTCAGAGTTATTTCTTTGAGTTTGTTACTCAGCATCCAGTAAGTCTCATGCAGACTGTAGCATACTAATTGGCTCAGTATAATTAGAATGAAATGGAAGTGTTTTGCTATTGATCTTTGCTTGTTACTAGTTTGTACTGACAGAAAATTGGATAGAAAAAGTCTAATACAGCTATTAAAATGTTATTTCTCATGGCAGGAAATATCATTGCTATTCTTCCATGGAAGTATTTTAGAGCAGAACTCTTTTCCTTTCTCCTTTTTTTCTAACCTTGTCTTTCTGACTTTTTAAAAATGTCTAGGAGGGATGCTGAGCCTTGTTAAATAACCAGGCTGTTCAGATACTGAGCAGCAATACCATCACTTAAACAGGGCTCAGGCAATATTTATGAGTTCATTATAACAAGTCTAATACTGTGCTGCTTGTTATCTTAACTTCACACAACATCATGTTAATAAAGTTTTACAAGCTGTGTAGTTGTAAAGTGCATCATAGTAATCACTATCATTCCTCTAATAAGTCATTTGATTTGTGTGTGCCTTGTGTTGTTCCAGCCCTGTGAGCTGTAACATCTTGGGGTAGAACCCTTCTTGTGGTCCAGGTTAATGGAGCTGCTCTGAGTTCTCAGTTACAGGTGTTCTCAGGGGAGGGACACCTCTGCTTCCCTCTGCAGTGACTCAGCTTACCTGGATTTCTTACAGGAGAATTACCCCTGCTGTGGAGATTTTCTGGAGCTCCAGGCCCCAGCCCTTCTGCAGACTCCATGCAGATGTGTGGTTTTACCTGCCCCAGAGGCACTGAGGTTGCTGTGTCTGTAATTCAGACTCTGGCAGTGCCAGCAGGGTGAGCAGTTGGATGTGGCTGTGCTGTAGCCTCCAGGTAGAGGTGGTCACTTCAGGAGATCAGGGAAACCAATGGCTTGTGCTGACCAAGCTACAGAGAACTCTGGCTGTGGAGAGTCTGTTCCTGTTGGTGTGGGTGGAGGGGCTGCAAATGAGAAACCAGGAAAGGCTTTGCTTTATGTTTTCAATATTTGTTTGATTACAGACATGTTTCTTTTTATTGTAATAGACTACCTGCTTGAAAATCTGTAATTTAAAGTGCAGTCTGTTGCTCTTTCTGAGACTCAGAATCCTCATTTTTTCGATTGACAGATGTAAACTTGAAATTCCTTTTATTCTCTAACACAGCAATGACTTTAGTCCAGCTACAGTTTCAATTGTGCAATACAAATACACTGTGTCTAAAGTACTGCTGGCAGTTTATGTAAAAAATTTGAGGATTAAGAAACCAGCGCAAACAAAGACTCAGCTTTAAGAAGCAATATTGTTGGACTAGCCTCTTCTGTCACAATCATTGTGAAGTAATAGGAGCAAAAACCTAAAGGTCTGGTTTTGGCTGCAGTAAGTACTACTAAGGCAATAGTCATTTGAAGAGAAAATTTGTCTTGTCTGTTTGAAAAATTAATCAGCTTCCAAAAATGCCACCTTTCTTTTTTGCACTGTATGTGTGATTTCCTTTTTACCTTCTAAATAAGTGATACAAATAATCTCTCTTTTTTTTTTCAGCCCACCTAAGCCAGCGGTGTTCATCTCCGGTGTCATTGCTAGGGTAAGATTATCAGTAAATTTCTCTCAGCCATAGCAAAATTACCGTAAGCTTTTCAGAATTACCTCCAATCAGAGCAAAATTAATCTTTTTCATACCCCTTCCTCTTTTGTGAGAGGAGGCTTTGTGTTTTCTATATTCATGTAAGGCCCTTTGAGCATTCTTTCTGGGTTTGTGTGAAATTGAAATTATTCATTGAAATTATTTCCCCCGTTTTTCTTTGAATTTTAGCACTTTAAGTTTATTGGATCATCCTTTTATATCTAAGCTAGATATTACTGTATTCATTTCCTTTGGAGGCAGCTGCATATTAAACTGCTGCTGTAGCTTGATCTGTGATGAGGAGCAGCCCTCCTGCCTGTGAGGTTACATGCTTGAAGATTGAGTGTTTCAGCTGCCATATGTGCCGTGAGGTACTTGGGATTTAGGGTGCTATTCCCTGGACTTTAGGAGCAGGCAGGACCTGTAAATCCTTAGTATTAACTAGCCATTAATCATGTGATCAGTAATTCCTGCATTGTGGCAGGGTTTTAGCATGGCTTTGTGTGGTGGCTACCTTACATCACTGGGGGTTGTAGTGTGCTTTACTGTGAGATGCTGTGCTTGTGTCAGATCCCATAGGAAGGAGTGAGCTGATGCCATTTTCCTTAGCCCATAAGGAATGGGCAGTTGGCAGCATCGGGGGAGGGAAGGCAGAAAATGTCAGGTCTGAGGAAAGCAGATCTTGGAACACTGGAAGCAAGTTGGAGAAGAATAAAAATTACCAAATGTAACAAGTTAACAAAGTGATTAAAACGAAACCAAAACAAAACAGTGTATGGTTGTTGCCCTGTGAGCCAGTGGAATGCCCAGAGCTTCTGGCATATGATGTTTGTCCCCCTTTCTGAAGAGGGAAGTTGTGTCCCCCTTCACTATTGTCCCCTTGTCGCTGAGCACTGATATATTTGTTTCCTGTTGCTTTTTGAAAGCCCCACAGGACTGAGCCTAGAAATGGCAATGGTAAATAGGTGACATATGGCTTACACCTGGACTGAGGCTGCCCAGCAGCAGCACCTGAGAGCCAACACTAGCAGACCTGGTTAAAAGAGCATGTTAAACTTCAAAGCCAGCCATCCCTAAGATTTGAGTCATAAGTAGTTTTAGATCCTGCTTTCTTCCTAAAGAAACTGGCTTTGTTTAGTTTGGGAAAGAGAAGGCCTTGGGGTGACTTAACTGCATCCCTCAGGATGGAGTCCTGAACAACCTGGTCTAGTGGAGGGTGTCCCTGCCCATGGCATTGATGTTGGAACTGGATGATCTTTAAGATTGCTTCCAACCCAGGCCATTCCACAACTCTGATTCCTGCAGCAGGCTTTTTGTGCAGGTATTTTTCATGCTGCCTTAACTTACTTTTAAAATAGTCTATTCTTTCTAGTGGCTTCTTTGAAACCAAACACTTCTGAAGATAGGAATATTTTGATTTTTTTCCCCTGGGGTCACATTAAGATACTGTATTATTGGATAGTGTGTGTAACTGGAAGAAGTGAAGCTTGCATAAGAAAAATTTTAAAGTTGGCTAGTAAGAATAAAAACATAGAATGTGTAAAGAGGAACCCCAAAGTAACATGCAACACTGTTTTTCATCTGATTTTCACAGTTTTTAGAATTTACATCAATTTCAACTGGAAAGTACACTTTTAAGATTCCTTAAACTTTTCCTGCTGTGTTCTTCAAACAGGGTGATAAGGACTTCCCTCCAGCTGCAGCTCAGGTGGCTCATCAGAAGCCACATCCTTCTGTGGAGAAGCTTCCCCACCCTCAGCACGTCAAACAGCACATCCACCAGCCGCGCAAGTGAGCTCCCGCCAGGACCTCTGCCAGCCTGCTTCACTGAATGTGTGCAAGAGAAGACAAAAACCCTCTAGTATTCACACTGTCAAGTCTGTAAAATTGACATCTAAAATAATATGCTGTTTCTTTTACTTTAATTCTCAAGGGTTAATAAGAATGAAGACATTGTTCAGTTGTTATCCCAGATGGAAAATTCTGTATTGGGTATTTGCTGATCAGGGGTGCTTTTTTATAAGATTTTCTTATTGCCAAGATAAAAACTTCAGTATGAATAATATGATTAATGGGCTTAAAATCGGTACTTTTAGTTGTGGACTCAGAGTAGCAGATAGTTAATATAGTTTTTATGCTAAGCCAGTGAGGAAGAGCAGCCCTTTTGTACTGGTACCTTTACTGTCTGGAGGGAGTTTGTTGGGTGTGTTGAGACAGAAGTCAGTGGTTGTCTTGATTATGTAGAACCCTTGCAGCCTTCAGTATCCTCAGTGTTCCACCCCAGTGCCCTCTGGATTCAGCCAGGGAGATGATGACAGGGGCCCCATACATTCTCAAGTGGGCAGAGATGCAGCTGAATCTTCTTTACACCCCTTTGCACTCACACAGTCTTGCTGAGATTTTTCCCTCTGGTGGTCTGTGGGAATGGAGAGGAGAGAGAAATCAGAATTACAAGAAGACTGCTGCTGTAGACAACTCATTTGTAATCTCATGGGTCTCACTGGGGGCTGTATTTTTGAGGTGATTATTTCACATTCCAATAGCAAGCTAAAGGAGTTAATGACCCTCCATGTTGAACTTATAATAAGTTGGTGAAAAATCTGTTTCCTTTTTTTAATTTAGAATTTGAGATCACCTTTTGAAACTAAGAGGTACCATTAGTAAATATGTTTATGATCCAATCTCTTTTGTACATAATTTTTTTTCCTAGTCTTCTTATTCTGAAATACAGTAGTGATATGAGGGAGTAAAAAGAAAGTTATTTCCAAACGGAGCAATCAGTTTATTTTTGCCAGATAATCAAATAATTTAATTTCTCAGTTCAAAATCACTTAGCTCTGTCATTTTCCTTCCATAACTCACCTCTGTAAAAACCAGGAAAAAAGTTTTATACATTCTACCTATTTTAAAGTGTCCTTCTGTTTTTAACTGACTATAAATACAATACAGCCTTTGGTTTATAAAGCCTCCAGGTTTATAAAGTTTCTAATGATGTCAGAAAAGTGGGAGCTAATGTTGCAGCCATTCACCTGGCAAATCACTGAAATGTTAAGGTCACTTGGGGCTTTAGCAGTTCATTTGTGGTTAAAAAACAGTGTGGAAAGTTTAGAAATTATTATTTTTTAAACATTCTGTAGATTTAATAATTATTTCCTGAGCAGCTGATTTAAAACAACAGCAACCAAATAATGGGAAATATGGCCCATTTCACAAGTGGAACAACTCACTTTGTGTAGGTGCAAGGGACCTGACATTTCCATCTCTTTGTAGGCTTGAAATGGAAATGATGTTTTACAAATTATATGCACGGACATGCTTATTCTAAACCCAAGGAAAGATCTACAATCTACATATGCAGTCCTTATTTTCAATTTGATTGGAAACCATACTTGCCTTAAGGAACGAGTGTTGTTTGTAAGAATTATTCTGTATTAGAGTATGCGTAACTTTTCAAATCTGCTTTCTGTGTCTGATGTCGGTGCAGCAGAGGCCTTGTTTGTAGCTGCTTGTGAGTGTACAAGTGATTCACACCTGAGCAGCTCATTCATGAGGGTAGCATGGCTGAGCCTCTTGGGCTCTGTGCAGGAGAGGATTTGCTGGCAGGAATGTTTGCGGGCAGGGGACGGGAGGTGGTTGGTGGTGCCGCCGCAGCTGTCCGAGGGCTGTGTCAGCGATGGAGCAGAGCAGAGCGTCGCCGTCACCTCCGGTACCTGCTGGCTCAGGGGAGCTGCTGTGCCTGCATCTGGAGCAGTGCCTGGAGCCCGGTGCAGTCAGGAGGGTCAGCAGAGCTTAGGCATGGCACCATTGCCCAAAGGGAAGAGTCTTTCAGGGTGAGCTGGATCGCTCTTGGCTCCACTGACTGCTGTGGGAAACTAAACCTTGGCGTGGAGGCACACGGTGAGGTGGGGCTGGGTACCTCTGCTCCATGCCTTGTAATAGGTAAAAACAGCTTTGAAAGCCACACCACATCTCCATTCTGACAGTAAAAGTTAGGAGCATGGATGCTTTCAAATTGCAAACTACTGCTCCTGGTTATTAATGCAATATATACAGCATATATAGATAATACCTGATTTTTGTCTTTGATTACTTAGATAGATATGTAAGTTTGTACAATGAGGTATGGCTCTTAAGATAGCTTTAGTGGCTTTTAGAGCACAGAAATTCCTATATAATTAGAAAATGTCTCTGTATGAAAGCTATATATTGTTGGGAGGTATCCATGTTTATACATAGATGTCCTTACCAAAGCATTACCTTTTCCAAAATAATCATAACTGGTGAACTGGATTTCTTATTGATGGTTATTGATACTTTTAAAATATGTTGCAATAGCATATAAGCACAGGAGATGTTCAGATGTTACCTTGAAATATCTGCAAAAGAAATTTGCTGTAATTGTCAATGTGGCAATAATGCAACAATAAAGCATGAAGTTGTATATTGGGCTCTTTTTTCTCTGTAAGTGCAATGTAAATCAGCAGGGTGCATCTTTGTGGCATTTATGGGATTTTATAACAGATTGCTGCATGACTAATCAACATTTTATAGATAGTGAAATTTATTATGAAGTTTTATGACACAGTGGATGAGCTGTTTTGAATAGTCCAGTCTCATGTAAAATAAAAAGTAGATGCCACCAGCTAGAATGGGAGTTGCTGTTTTCCACTATGAAATTGGAGATGCTCACTCAGCCCCTGTGAAGCTGGAGAATCTAACCCTGGTAACAAACCAGGATGGTAAAGGAAACTAAATGTAATATTTTTCACTGCTTTGCAAGTTCTAGTCTTTCAGAAAAAGCAAGTATTGTAATCAGAAGAGGTGGCAAGCTTTTCATAAAGCTGCAGTTTACACAGTGCAGGCCATAACACAAGTGATTTGCTGAAGAATACGGAGAAATTGCTGAGTGTTTCTGGGCCCTTTCTGATACTTTGGGCATCTTGTGTTTAGTGCATGAGTGGTGTGCATGTAATGCAGCAAATGGTGTGGTACAGTGCAGAGGTGGTGGCTGCTGCCCTGGGACTAGTGCAGCATTGCATCCTCAGGCTCTGCACTCACTCTGTGGTCATAGAATGTTTAGGTTGGAAAAACCCTTAAAGTCATTGAGTCCAAGCATTAACCAGCGCTGCCAAGTCCACCACTAAACCATGTCCCCAAGAGCCACATCCATACATCTTTTAAATATCTCTGGGGTGGTGACTTAACCACTTCCCTGGGCAGCCTGTTCTAAAGATTGAAACCATTTTGGTGAAGAAAGTTTTCCTCATATCCAATCTAAATCTCCCCTGAGGCCATTTCCTCTTACATTGTCACTTGCTACCTTGGAGAAGAGGCCAACCCTGCCTTGCTACAACCTCCTTACAGGCAGTTGTAATGAGCATAGGGTCTCTTCTCAGCCTCCTTTTCGTGCTACACTATTCAAAAGATACCTTCTTTCACTAAAAGTTTGGGAAAATACATGTGCATGGTGTCGGGCATGCTGTTGATTGCATTGTCCATTGTTACTCCAAATTTCGTGGCCTTGTAATCAGCAGTATTGCAAATGTTGTTAGTAATTAGAAATTACTTACTTCTATGTCAATGGCATGATCTACCCTTTTGTCACTGAATGCCTTGAAACAGAAGTCTTATACTGTTTTCCACAGTACTGTGATCCCTGTATGCTCCTGGCTGTTTAATGAGAATAGTCCCAGCAGTTTTCCATACAAAGATGAAGGGAATGAACTAACATATGTTTTTATCCCTTTGGAATAACTTTATTCTGTATACTCACCATCTTCATGAGGGAGGGAGGTGTGGGCTTTATAAGGCACTTCTTGTGTCCACTTCAGATTTGGGTATAATGAGTTCAAAATTATATTTTAAGTCTAAGCTAGTGCCTTAAGATGCTGGATTAGTACACATAATTGCATTTTAGAAAATGTGGGGATGTCAGTATGGGTGCAGTTACTTTTACAACAGGGGGCTGTGCTGCTGGTCAGAGGCTGCAATGATGTAAAGAATTAAGCCAAATCTCTGTTTTAATTTCAATTCTTTGCAAACAAACCTCTTACAAAATAAAGACATTTAAATATAGCTGGTTACAGCTAATGTTATCTGCCATATAAGGATGCAGAGGGATGCAGATCATGGTGACTAGCAGGCTCAAGAAGAAACTCAGTCAAGTCTGCAGTAGTAAACCATGGGATTTCTTCAGCAGATAGGTAAAATAAGTCAGCATTGTAGCTGTAACCTTTGGTAAGTGCTGTGCATGATTCTATCATATAAAATTAGTAAAGGTAGTTTCTTAAGAAGGGGAAGGTTTGTATTTTGCTTGTCCTTGTGGTTTTGGGTCTCCTTCAAGAATGTGCTTTTATTGGTTTTCTTCATCCCCCATCAGAGGAAAGACTGCAGCTAGTGTATGCTATTTCTTGAATCATAAAATGGAAGCACTAGCATTCAGATATGAGGCCTGAGAGGAGAGGTGGAGTGCATTGTATTTGACAAAGCACTCTGAGAACAAAGAAGTAATTTCTATTGCAATGGCTGTTTTCCTTCCCTTCAGAATGCTGATCAGAGGTGAGAAAAAGAGTATGATACCCCATTCTGGGAATGGAATTTATTACTATTAAGAGCTCACAGGCATGCATGGTTGCTGATGATGTTTTGCAAAACACAGAATGCTGCCAATGACAAAACTGAAATGAAGGATACTAAAGCCATGGCAAGCATAGATCTTGCAAGTGACCTTGAAAGAAGCCCTGTAACGTAATCTCTGCTGCCCAGCTTACATTGGAGGTATTTTTAGAAAACGTAAATGTCTGGCATTCTATAGGTCACTTGTAGCTTTAGAAAAAGAAAAGCATCAGTAATCCCCAGTGATTTTAAGGATTATGAAATCGGTCAGCTGCTGATGACACTGCAGCTCGCATCAGTGTCAGTGAGGTAACGTCGTGTTACCTCAGTAAAGTCTCATTGTCCTGACTAAAGCTGGTTCAGCATAACGGTTTTTATCCTCCTTTCTGGCAGAGGAGCAAGTGGCAGGCTAGGAAGGTGTGTGGAATGGGTTCATACAAGCCATGTGTGGCAGCTGCTCAGGTGTCAATGGGTGTCTGATACCAGGTTAAGATGGATAGTGACATCACTTTGTTGCACACAGAGAGAGGAGTGAGTGAACTGGAGAGCACAGCAATGAGATCAGTTTCCAAATCACAGAATACTCTGAGTTGGAAGGGACTCACAAGGGCCCAGTGAGTCCAATTAAGTGAATGGCCCCTGGGGGGATTGGACCCACAGCCCTGGTGTGGGTTAGCACCATGCTCTGGCCAACTGAGTTAATCTCAGAGTCACAATGGAACCCACCTGGCTTCTCTCTTAAACCAGAAGTGCCTTTTAAAATATAGAACAGCGGAGTTAAAATGAAAAGCAAGAGTTAGCCACTTATTTCTCTATGCTGGTAGCAGTTGAAATGACAAATATCTTCTCATTTTTCAGGTGTGACTGAAGCCACATTTCAATGCCTTTCAGAGTAAAATTGCACCAAGTGTGCCGGTGTTTAGTCTGAAGGAAAAGAGGCATCACCTTTTTCCTTGTTTCATGCTTACATGTGAACCTAATGTGTTTAACTGAAAATTTCACTTGGTATTTAAAAAAAAAAAAAAAAAAAGCCTTATTTCTAAGCCTTATTTCAAAGATGAGATGTGCACCTCATCTTAAGCTATATCTGATTTTTCAAATGGTATCTCTGAGGCCATAAAGGTCATCTGGGTTTGTCTCTTGAAGACCACCAGACTGGGGCACATGCCAGTGGAATGTTGCACACTTCATCTTACTTTCTGTGTATTTAAATCAGCAGTGAACAGGAGCTGTGATCAGAGAAGTAAAGCTTTAAATATTAAAAGTAGAAGAGTAAATGGATCAGCACAGAAGTGGATTCAGTTGTGCTCTGTAAAGCTGTTGTTAGAGGATGATAAGAGAAAAGCAGCAGAACTGTCATATTCTTTCAGAACTGTACACTGGCCATTTCTTGTGCTGACCTCAATTCCCCATGCCTAATTACATACTGAGAGGACAATTCTTTGATTTGTAAATCTACATGTCCTTGAATCTTTTTGCGTGGAAGAGGCTTTTGGATGAGGGAAATTTGCAAATGCAAATGCATTTCAATAAATTCTGGTTATTTTAACCTACAAGGTTAAGCATAAAGAAATGTATATTATCTCTCTTCACTGCAAAAGGCAGCATGTATGTGAATAAAGGATGTAGAATTAAGATATACTTTAGTTGAACTGAGATCTAATTAATATTCATGTATGTGTGTGTGTGTGTGTGTCCCTACAATGAGAGAACAGCCTGTTTTAAAAAATAGGATGTAAGATTTCATTCATCCCAGAGGTATTAAGCAATGGGAGATCAGATTCTTTGGAACATGCAGTTTGGGTGAACACCTTTAACATCCTTTTTGCAGGTAGCTAGTGTTACATCTGAGTCGCTAATAAAAAAGACTCACATCAGAAGCTAATTCCTTACCTTATTCCTTCCCTTATTCCTTCCCTCTGGACAAGAGATAATGAATAGCAAATGCAAGAATTCTCCTTTTAGGGCCTGATGTATTACCCAGAACATAATAAACATTAGCCTGCTGCTGATGTGACAGTTGTGACAGCTGGAGGGGTTTGGAATGAAAGGCTGAAGCCTTAAATAAGCCTGTCAACTGAGCTTGTTACGAGGATCTTGGTTAAGATCCTTGGTTAAGACTTTGTTTTTCATGGCCCCAAAGAGCTCCTACAACATCCACAGTGAAAATTTCACAGTGTGAGAACTGTGCCTTGCATGCTGATGGCTGGCTCACCACCAGCCAGTGGTGGCTAAGTAAATACTTAAAGAAAGCACTGAGCTTGATCCAACTATTTATCATGACCCATGATATCCCTCTCCCCTAGATGCATTTGTTTAGTTTGTTTGTGCACCTGGTTTTGTTCCTGGCTGTCGTGGTGTGCTGTGTGTGTCACTCTCTGATGGCTGGTCCTTCACAATAGCAATGACTTTGTTAGTGGGTGCAGGATAAAAAAGAGTCTTAAAAGGCAGAATCTAAACATTAAAAAGTATGGAAAATGTTACCAATGTCATCTAAGCAGATCTCCCCTGGGAGATTTAGGATTCCTACAAGTGTAAGTTCATTCAAGGCATTTTCCCATCCCATGCAGGCCAGTGGTCTTTTAGAGGATTTCTACTTTGTGTTTATAGTCCTGTTAACTCCAGTTCTACTCTCCAAGGAATTAAGGCAAGTTCAGATTTATTTTGCAGGACTGGAGAGTCAAACTAGGTATTTTACATGACCTAGAGACCTCCAAACATCCCTCTTACAACAAATGTTGTAAGGTCTATCAACCTGAAAGGTGGTGGAGAAGATTTATGGGCAGATCCTTTCCTTTATGTGAGTTGTGTTTGTGGAGGTCTGCAGAGGAATGCTGGCGTTACAGGGCTGTGTCCCATCTTCAGTTCTGCAGCTTGGTCACTGCTAAGCCACTTCTTCAACATTGATTTCTGGGCTTTTTCCTGGCTCACAAATGTGTTCTGAAGCTCTGGCTTCAGGGCATGAAATGAAATTTGTCATGCAAAATATGACCCTATAGTTGTGTAGGCCCCATGATTACAAAAACAGGGGACTGAAATTCAACAGAGCTCCTTGGAAAAAGGAGCACAGGTCTGTGCAGTGCTCCTTGCTGGAACAGCAAGTTTAGAAGAAAAGATTACATGAGTGAGAATATGAGTTATTTTTTAAACAGTTGAACAAAATGCTTCAGAGTAAATTAGCTTATGAGATAGAAGGAGACGGGAATCACTGTTTTAATATACAGGTGTACATGTACTTCTAAACATATATATGTTGTATAATTCAGTATACCTGGTTTTAATAACTAAGGGGGAAAGATCCTAATTTTTCATTTACTAGTAAACAAGTGTACAGTCTGTTTCATCAGAAACAAGCATAAACGCAACAACGTCCCCTTTTTGAGGAATGATATAAACATTATATATAAATGTATATTTTTAAAATTATATCCTTTGTTTATTTACAAAGGCACTCCCAGGGTTACTGCTCTGCAATATCTCTTTTACTTGTTGCTTTGCCTATAATCAAACGAGATTGCAAAACAACTGGCAAGATGTCAGCTCAGCCTGCAGGTGCTATTGAAATGCTTTCAATAGTCAGAATCAAACGAGAACTTCACTCTTGATTTATTGTGCTTTATGTTCCAAAAATACAAATATTTCTATGGCTGAGATTATAGAGTGAAAAGATTAAAGCACAGCACTTGAGGAAGAGCTGTACCAACTACCCTGAGAAACAATTCTAAATAGTATTAGTGACCCAGTACTAGTATTCTGAAAGGTGGCTGAGTAAAGATGGCACCTTCATATTCATTTTGAGCACTCCATTTTGATAGCTTAGCATTTGTGCTCAAGGTGAAATGCTAGGGCCCATGTAAATGGAGAACAGCACTTTGATAGCATTATAGTTCTAATAGGTAATAAAAGCCACAAGGAATGAATATGAGCCCTGTATATTTTTTCAGCCTTATTTGCTGGCATTAATAACCATAGAGCTGAAGCCTTTTTGCCTTTCATCAGCTGTGCAGCTCTTCAAGTGTAAAAGGAGAGGTGAATTTGTTTTTATTCTGCAAACTTAACAGAAATGCTTCTTAAAGCGAAATCTTCAATCCCTGTGTGCCTGGAGTCACTGAGAGGCAGTGGTGTCTAACAGCCTGTGTCATCTGCTGGCCTCTGCTCCCCAGTGCTGCACTCTCAAGGACAACCTGTCACCACACGTCATGGCCCAGCTCCTGCCTGTGCCTTGCCAAGCCACAGATTAACTTTGATGTAGCCGTGGTTCTGTTTTGTGGGGTGCTACACTGCTTAAAGGTGGGACCTTACTCAGGTGTGGGGAGGTGACTAAAAGCAGCAGCTGGGAGAGCATCCAGTGGAGAGAACTCAAGCTGAACTTGTATCTTCACTCCCTAAAGCTGTCAGTGCATGCTGAGCACCAGGTGGGCCTTTTCTGTAGGTTCACTGAGGGATGGTTTCGCTGATGAACAGAATTTGGGGAAGATGTCAATTGTCACATTCACATTTTCTGAAAAATTCCTTCACCCAGGATTTTTCTCTTGGGAAGCTGAGAAGCCTCAGAGAAAAAGGAAACTAATAATTATCTGATTTGCTTCTCCTCTGTTTTGTTCATGTGGGATGTGTTTGAAGATTGTTTATCCAACAGGTGATTGTTTCATTGGTTTCTGGTGCGAGTTGTTTTCGCTCATTAGTGCCAAACTGTGTTGAGACTCTGGAGAGAGTCATGAGTTTTCACTATTATCTTTTTAGCATTCCATAAGTATCCTTTCTGTATTCTTTAGTATAGTTTAGTATAGCATTCTTTAATATTATACAGTATCTTAATATTATAAATTAGCCTTCTGAGAATATGGAGTCAGATTTATAATTCCTCCCTTCATCTGCGGGCAACGCAAATACAATAATTAATGAAAATCAATGGTGTGAGGCTACAGCAACTGAGCTGTTTTAGCTTTGATATTTTGAGAGGAAAATGCTAGAGCCTTTTTTACAAATGCATCTTGGAAATGTCGATGCCTTGGAGCATCAACAAAGCCTAAAAGGTGTTGTGCAGTATTAGAAAGCATTTGAAAGCATTTTTAAGTGTTCTCAAGATTCTTTTTTATTAGAGGTGAGTCTTCTGGTGTTGTTCTGTCCCAGTCAGTTCTCTGGACAATGCAGTGGACAGCCTTTGGTCTTAGCCAGAGGCTGGCATGGAAGACCAGAGTGTGGTCTCTGTACCCTTCCTTGGGGAGGCTCTTTGAGGTTTATCCCCAAGTGTTATTGACATGGGAGTTTGGAGAGCCACTGCCAGGGCCACCTCTCAGGACAGGGCTTTGCATGATCTTTGGGGACCAGGCACCTCAGAGAGTGCATTTCTGGTGAGCAGAGGCATCCAGCCCCCAGGAGAGGCTGTGAGAGCTTCTTGTGCTGGAAGAGAGGGCAAAAAGAGTGTTTTGTTCTGGACCACTGGATGTGTCTGGAGTTTGCAGCAGGCAGAAAGTGTGTGGGGTTACCCCGCCACCTGTGACTGCATCTGCTGGTGATGCTTAACCTAAGAAAACCACACCCTGAGCAGTGTTTACTGCAGTGCCTGCAGCGTGGTGCTTATAATACAGACTCAGATTTTAAGGGATTTGGATTTCTAGTCCATTTCAGTGAAAGCTTTTATCATCTTTCATGGAAATTGATTGCTTACCAGTAAAATCCATGTGGTTTATTGTTACAATTTAATAGGGTTTGCCTGTGAAAACAGATGTGGAAAAGCCCTTAAATAGCTACATGCCCTGCCAGCATCCCAGCATTCACCGCCCAACTCAGTAGATATTTTCTCAAAGGAAAGATGTGGATAAAATTGAAATTAGCAAAACACTTTGCAAGGAATCCTAGGAAAGGTATGAGTGCTCTCAAAATATTTCACAGGTGTAGACCTTTCTGCAGTGCAGACCTTCCTGCAGAGCTGTGGGTGTAGCATGGTACTCAAGAATTCCCAATTCAGCTCCTTCCCACCACAATGGTTTTATTGACACTACCCTGAAAATGTGAGCAGTGTTGCCTTCTCTGGCTTGAGGGAGAGATCTTCAGGCCACGAGGATTTCTTCACTTTTCCTTGTGTCTAGGAGTCCAAAGGCTGTTTTGGGTGAGTGTAAACCCACAATTCTGTAGGAAGATTCATGTCCAAACATTAATGTGATTTTTAAATAACTATGTGAGGGATGATTACTGTTAAATTAGATCTTGGCTTTGTCAGACTTATTGCTGCTGTTGCTGGTCTGCTGCTGCCACCTCTCCCTCCTTTTTTTCCCTGCCCTGGGTTCATTTAAATTCCCCCCAAGTGTCATTCTCAGATGTGCCTTCTCTGCTGGCACAAGGCTTTCAGAAGAACCCAGCTAATGGGAAATGGCAACACAGGGATTTTATGGCATTTAAACTGCACAGACCTGACTTTTGCTTTCATAACTTCATAAATCTCTTAAATGGCCCACTGGAATCTTCAAAAGCTGGAATTCTTCAGCAGAGTAAGGCATAACGGTGGTATATATGATGCAAAACTTTCTTAATCTTGTGTTTTAGGCCAAGCTTTCCTATACAGCCAATACTCATTTACCTAAGGAAATCACTTGGTGGAAAAAACAGGCCAAGGGCACGGTAAGCTTCCCGTTCCTCAGAGGGAAGGATACTTTTCACATGTGTTTGAGGGAGGGCACCGTTAATGTTATCTATCTGTACTGTAGGGAATGCATGAGCACTCTTGCCTTTCTTTGTCTCCAGAAGCTGTGTGGGCTCAGCCACTCTGCAGCCATGAGCAAAGATGATCTGTGTGCTGGATGTGTCCTGGATGTGTCCAGCCTCACCAGCACCTGACATCTGAACACTGCCACGGGGATTGTCACAGGCTCCACAGGCCTCTGCTGTCCCAGCTGCCACCTCTGAAGAGTTTTGCGTGGTTTTCCAAAGCTAAGACATCATGTTCTCGCTTTGCTTGACTGACATAGTTTTCGTTACATGGTTTTGTTTCTGTGGATTTTCCCATCCATCCTTTTTCCCTCACTACCTGATAACCAAGAGCTGACTTTATGGATTTACTTGGTATTGAGGAAAATATTTCTCTTTAATTGAGGGGTAGACTGAGGCACACAGGAAATGAACAAGTCTGACTGGAACAAGCCCTGCACTTGATCCAACACATGCCAGCACAGGAACAGCTGCATCTTTGATGCTTATGGAAATACCAGATGGAGAGCTTGGCTTTAACCTGTTTCCTTCCCTCAGAGTTTTGTTCAGTTATATCCCTCTGTGGTGGTGGATTTCTTTCTCTCATACAACCTTGCATTCTCTTGACTTTGGTCATATTTGAGCTGACTGGTGTGCAACACTCAGCTCTTCACTATGGCCTCATTTTGTTGCTTTTCCGATTTAACTAATTCTTGCCCCAAGGAAATGCCATTCAATGCCCTAAAAGAAGAGTGACCCATGTAACATATGCTCTGTGCCCTGGGATGATGGGCTTAGGAGACAAAGGGCCAGAGTGATAGTCTATCATATTGGTAGAATATTCATATCATATTTATTGTTTTTATGCCTTTTTTTTTTTTATTTGACACATCCCAAAGCTGGGGTTTTTTTTTTAGTGACTAAAAATAGCTACAGTTGTGAATGTGGTCTGCATGTGGCAATTGAAGAACATACCTGGAGATAAAGAAGGACGGGAGGTCTCCAGCCAAGCCCCAGGTATGCAGTCTGGGAGGTGGGCTGATTGTCTGCAGGGGTTAAATCCCATGGCTGGCTCCTGTACAAACTGTGTTTTGTAGGAGCTGGCCCTGGGAGACCTGCAGACAGGGAATTACTGTAATCCAGCCTGAATGTCACGAAAGCATGGATTAATATTTCATCTTCTGACTCTGACTGTTGTCAGGCTCACTTTGTTCCTGAGCAGGGGCTGTGATCCTCAAAAGACAGTGTTGAATTAAAGATTAAGCCAGTGTTTTACTTGATGGGAAGAGAGCAGTTCTCTGTGGAGGATGCGGCTCTTACCCAGTGCTGCATGTGGGGGTTTGGATTTTCCCAAATCCAAATGACAGAGCAAAGCTGCAGCGTGCTGCTGGGGATGGTGTGAAGGGAAGGATCCCTGGCAGCTGTGAGCCATGTTAATGAAAGTGACACTGGTAATTAGCTGAAGGTGAGCAAGAGGCACTGAGTGGCTCCAGGAGATGCCATTGGCTGCTGTGTGTGAGAGAGCTCATCATCAACGAGTAAAAGGGCAACAAGTACCTGCTTGGAGAAATGGAAGCTGCAAGAAACCAGCAAGGACAAGCAGAGAGCCCAGGTGAGAGCCTTCCCCCAAGTCAAGGATGTGGCAAGGCAGCTCTCTTTGCTGGAAACAACACACTTAAGGGGCCACAGCTCTCTGCACGGAAACCACTTTCAGGATGAATGATTTATATCTCTGTAACCACAAACTGCTTCTGATTGGTTAAGTCAAGTGAATACAAACCTGATTAAAACCAACCCAAGAGAGTTTGTGCACATTAGTTCAGCTTAAAATGGCTCAATTGGGGTTTTTTTGTGTTGTCTTTAAAGGCAACAGACCAGACCTTGCCATGTTGCTTGGCTATCTCTTCTCTGGACAGCTGACATACAGCACTTCTACCTTGGCTTTCTCCGAGCACGGTATCCTAGTCAGTCATGCAGATTCTCATGAGGGCTGGAAACCCTTCAGAAGCCTAAAAAGGCTCTTGCAGAAGACCTGGGAAACCACAGGCAAACACTGCTCATCATGCCCATGAACATAAAAAAAGGATAATGCAGTCAATCATGCGAAGAATAAACCCCACATTTTTCAAAAGCTAGAGCTGAGAAACTGATTGTGTAAAATACCCACAAAGTGCATTTTTATGATCATGTTAGTGGAATTTCTGTTTGCCAAACAAATTTTTGAGACCGAAACAAAGGAAAATAATTTTAATAAGGCTGGTCTGTTCAGTTCTGTTGCTCACCAAACAAATATTCTATTTCACTCATATGAATGCACTTCAGGAGGCTGTAACTGCAGCTTTTTGAAAATGATACCAGGCAGTAAAAGACCACATTTCCCTTGAGCAGAACATGAGTAAATGCTGCATGACTACTCTTCCACTAGCCTTCCCTGTGAAAGCAGCCAAGCTGATGATACAGCATGTCTGCTCTCAGTACAACTATGTTTGTATATTCTTTTTAAATATTACTTCACTTTGGTTTGGAACAGAACTTTTAGTGGGGTTTAACTTAAATTCCCCATTTACTTATTGATTTGTGTCCCATTAACACTGTCACACAAAAATGCAGAACACTGGATTCTGCAAAAAAATGCAGAACACTGGATTCTGCAAAAAGCTGGCTTCGGTATAGTGGCAGCAAACACAAGGAAACATTAACTCCCTGCTGCTGCGTGTGGTGTGAAAGTAAATATTTTATCACCTTTGTCAGCACAGAGGCTCAGGAAGCACCTTTGTTGGTTAACACCTCTCTGAGCTGACTTCAGTTACTATGGCACCCAGAGTAAAAACCCCATTGGCACGCACACACACGGAGCAGAGATGTTCCAGCAGCTCCTGGGCCCCTTTCCTGATCCACATTTACAGGAGCTCACTGCTCCATCAGTGCCTTGTGAGAAATCACTGGATGCATCCAGGACAGCACCCATGAGCACAGATTTTGCACATCTGCCTCTGGAGGGTTTCTGCTCGTTTTCTGTTTGGGAGGAAGGGCTTGGGCAAAGAACAAACTGGCATTTGTGTGGGAAGCTGCTACAACAGGAAGGGGAAAATGAAGCACCTGAATCCATTTCCCAACCTCTTCTGTTTCCCTGAGAGACAACTGAAACAGGAGCATTTGGCCCACTAATTATCCACAAACCTGTGCACAGTTTTATAGATATAAAAGCATCCAAAGCCATTGTAAATTCAAATGTGCCAAGAGAAGTGGCAAATTTAAACCTGACTAGGCAAAATTAATGTGCATAAGAACTTTAATTATCCAATGAAGTACAATTTTCACATAATCCCCTGCCTCTTCTCATGCAAGTGCTCCATAGTGTTCAGTGAAAAGGCAGCTGGTATGTTTTCCCTTTGTAGCCTCCATAATATATCCCAAATTATTTGTTCCACATACAGAACAAATATTTAATACTGGCTTTTTGAGAGATGGTCATCATTAACATATATAAGTGCTGCAGAATATCACTAGGAAGTAAGAGGCTTTTTACATGTATATGTGTTAATAATATATGTTAAAAAAATTTAAATTACGTATGTATCTATATATTTTATGTACGTATCTCATTATTACTTTATACTGGAATGGTGTTTATGTGTGCCTGTTATCTGCAGGTTGTTTTATAGGTATGGTTAAGTGTAATACCATGTGTAATTAAAATTATCTAATTAAATAGGTGTTTATATAGGTGGGGAACTGATTTGGAGCATCCAGTTTGCCCAGTCTGGGATATCCATATTTAGCATATTTAGCATTATAAAACACATCTCAGTCTCAGCACGGATTTGGCTGATATCATTTATACTTCCCAGTGGTCAGCAGCTCCACAGCCAAAGCAAAAAGGGTCCAGAGTTCACAAAGCTTTTCCATAAATGCTATACTTAGCTGTACATAGGAATTCGCCAAACAGAAGAAAATTCCTGCTCTCCAGAATAAGATGAGTTGGCCCTTATCATTTTCCGGCTTCTTTTCTAATACTGTGACAGCCTGTGATACCTTGGGAGGTATCTATGAATACCTTTTGGTTTTTTCCTTACTTGGATGATGCCCAGTGCAGTGGCCGCTATTGGGTGATGGGGAAGATGGTGCCTTTCAGGAGCAAGGCTACTGGGAACCCCATGCTGAAGATCTTCCTTACCAGAGATGGGAGAACAATTTTAGAAAATGTTGGGAAGCGGTAGGACTTCCATCTTCCACTGTCACTGTCATTAAATCCCTGTTAGTACAATTACTGCAGAACCAGGTTAGCCATGGGGCTGGGAGCTTCCTGGGAGCACCGTGGTGAGATGATCCCAGGGCACCGAGACAAGGAATGGCTGTGCTGGCAGACACAGCCCCAATTCCAGTTACAGCACTCCAGCACATTGTGCTCCCACTAATGTGCCACCCTACAGCCTGGCACTGAAGGCAGGTACAACACCTCCCTCTGCCCTAAGAATTAATGTCCTGTTTCCCTCTGAGGAGCATCTTTCTGCAGCAGCACCTTTGCCTTCCCTCAGGGGCTCCAGCTTCCAGAAGTGCTGCCAAGGGTTTGCTTGCTCTTTTTCAGGAGGTAAACTGTGCTGCTTGAGTGACCAGGAGCAACCTGAAGTGCAGCCAGTATTGCCTGGCATTTCATAGTTATGGATCTCTTGGGGGAAAAGAAATGCACAACAAAACACAGATCAAGCCACACTATTTGTGCTGAAATCCAACAGAACTCAAATCCTCCCTGGCAGCAGCAGCTCGAGGCGACAGGTGGCTAAAAGCAGTCCAGGTGTGCCTCCTCCTCCTCCTTCTCCTCCCCCTCCTTCTTCTTCTCCTCCTCCTCCTCCTCCACTGTGGTCCCTTTGCCACAGGTTTCAGGAAGAGTTTTGTGGGAGCTTTGCCCACTGCAACCTTCAGACAGGTAAGATAAACAACAAGTGAGGGGTGCAGCCTTTAGGGAGAGGACAATGATGAAGAGGGGAAGATAGCAGGAGAGCAGAGAGGCAGCAGAGGAGGAAGGCAATGAGGACACAGAAACCTGTGCCCTGCACTGCCAAAACTAGCAAGTGCAAAGCTTTACACAGACTCCCCAAGTGGAGTCCCACTCTCAGCAAGGATACTGGGAGACCACCTGCTTGCAGCAGAGCAGCATGGACACAGGCCAGCAAAGCAATGACTTCTCTCTCCAGCAAGACAACCAGTGAAAACCTGATGGGAAACAAAAGCAATAGTTTTCCTTAACTCCGAGGGAAAAATTCAAAATGAATGGAAGTTAACCCACAATAACTCCAGGGAAACTAAACAGCTTTTTGGTGATGCTGGTGAGTGTTTTGATGAAAGTGAATGGGCTTTTAGATCCACTGGAAAGTGAAAGTCAGCATCCCCAAGCCCCTCGGAAGAATGAGAGTGCCAAATAAGTTTAACATCTTGTGCCTCTTTTAATGGAAATATCACGTTTATGCACATAAACACAGTAAAGTACAAAGGATTAGAAAATAGGCTTAATTTCCAGCCCCTAATTCTAACATACTGTTCATTAATCCCTGAGTGCACCTGTCAATTGTCGGTCTCTTGCAGGTGGTACTGAAAGTGCAAATTCAAGTGCTCAGCTGTAGCACAGGTTGCTTTTCAGAACCAAATCTGAGTGCTAAATCTTCAAAACCTTGGGTTGGCAGTGAACAAAAATTAACAGTTAAACCATTCAATCCAGTGTACCAATTTGAAATCTATCCTGATACCTTTGCCACAGCCAGCCAGAAGATTATCTGCCTGCTTTCCAAATAAATTTGTTCAGCTTGTACTCTGGTCACCCCAAAGCCATTACAAAATTGGTGCCTATGAATTGCACAGCCCTGATGCACTTGCAGATTAAACTGCTATTCACATTCCCAGGACTGGGCAGGTGTATTGGCAGGTGCATATTCCTCCAGCTCTGACCCAGGAGGTGCCACCTGGCACTGTAGTCTGGCCAGCACAGAAGTACAAAGAACAGGCTGTGTGGAAAAATCTTTATCTCCCACATCTGCCCTAACCCCTGTCAGACCCCGCAGACAGGAAATGGCAGTGCGGATCTGGGCTCCAGTTTTCAATCTCCTGAATTTATTTCTCCCATGGCATGCACAGTTTCATTACAAATTCAGTGAGACTGTGGCCAGCCTTTGTGCTGTGGGACTAAAGGATGGAAAAGTTTTTCCTCTCTTTAATTGAGGGGACAAACTTGGGACAGCAGCAGCAGCTGCTGGGGTCTGCCTGGGCTCCAGCACAGCAACACCTTCAGAAGGAGACACTGCAGCACATTTCAGTTCAAATGTGTGCAAAGCCTGAGCAAAACCTGAGCATGTGCTCTGTGCTGTTTGCATGGGACCTCTACTTCTATGAGCGTGGTCTTTCTTCAGCAAGCAGCAGGTTTACAGCCCTTCCTGACCAAAATCTGCCAGGGCTTGGCTTGCTGTTCAGCCTGATGGCTGGTACAACCAGAGGACTACTTAATGGATCCTTAAGGGAGCACAAAAACTTGCAGCAACCTGTGGCAACTGCCACTTGGAGATGCACTTCCATGCTAGGGAAGATTTTCTCCCGGTGTGGAGACAGGGGGTGAGGTACTGCCCTCCTGGGGCACGCAGAGGTGTGGTACCCAAGCTTACAGGGACATCTGGCCACATCAGTGCCTGAGCTGCCTGGTACTGCACCTCTGACTGGGTATTCACAACTTGTGGCTGCACTTGACACCTGGGAAAGTTGCTTGAATCTCTGAAAGCTGCATAATATTCTTGTCCTGGCTATATTCTGGAAAGGCTGACAATAAACCTGGTGAGTTTTTTAAAAAGAAACTTAAATATCAACCTAAAAACTATCCACTGTGCTTCACCATCTCCCTTATTTCACAGTTAAAAGCAATGACAAAATATTCCCTGAGACTAAAAAGGAGACAACAGATAATGGATAAAGGGAAATCTATTGGAAGAGGCATATCTTAGGTGATGGTGGCAATCAAAAATTGTCTCATCTTCTATATTTCTTCAAAGAAAGAAATTTTCTCATCTTCTATATTTCTTCAAATCACTCTCTGCACCTGAATTACACTTGGAGAAGATGTGAATACCTCAACTGCACAGATATTCATATTCAGCCCTTTTTAGGTTCAACAGAGCAAACAATAGCATTAAGAACTGCATCCATACAGACCGTATAGACCTGTACTTAAAATCTGTTTACTGCAATAGAAATAAAGTGCTTAGTATATCCAAAACAATTGTAGACCTGTATTTTCACTGCCAACCATCACTGTGGTAAATTTTAAACTTTTAATTATTACTGTAAACCTTTGCAATATGTCTACCTAAGGAAGAAGAGGGAGGAATGTCTAGTGTCAAAAGCACAACTCCTTAATTTTGTCCATTACAAATGAACAAACACAAACCACAATCCTTTCAAACACATTTTTCAAGCTGTTTCACAGTCATTCACCAGGAGCTGGAAAAACAGGAATCCACAAGAGGACTGCACCACTTAGAACGTCCTGTCAACAGCAGACCAGTAAACCTAGTAAGTTTTCCAGCTCAAAATAGCTTCCTGCTCCACCATCAGCCTTGCTGTGGTATAGCCCTTGCTGTATTTATGCTCCTTCCCTGCTCCTGCCATGACTCAGTATTCCAGCTCCATGAGCAGTGGGCATGCACAAAGGCATTCAGTCTGTTACCTTGCTGGGATAACAAGACTAGCAGCTCAAGAACCTCCTCAGCAGCTACCCTCAAATCAGGTCCTGCTCTGGGCAGGAGACACCTGCCTGGGCTTTTGAGCCTCTGCTGCTCTATTCTTCTCCAGTTCCTCTGCCTTCCTCCGCTCCTCTTTCAGCTCCTTGTATCTCCATTTGGGAATCTGCAGGTAGGGGTCCTCCTTGGCACTGCTCCTCCTCCTGGCCTTTTCTGGCTGGAAGGTGGGCGGAGGAGCCTTGCTGACACGGACCTTGGGGATGACAAATCCCGGCCGGACGCTGCTCCGTCGAAGCAGGTGGAGCGGCAGCAAGCTTGCTTTCCTCGTGGCTACTGTGGTCACCTGGGACATGGCCATGCTGATGGGCTGCAGGCTGGCTCTTCGCTCCTTCTTCTTGGCGACCACGGTGACTTTGGAGTTCTGGAAGAGCTTCTCGTAGCTGCTAACGTGGTCTTTGTCTTGAGATCGGATCTCCTCTGCTCTCTGCTTCCTAAGGATCTCCTGCACGGCCAGTCTGCGTTTCCCCACACAAGGTGGGCTGCCTGGGCACACAGTCCGGCACCCCAGGGCGATGAAGGGGCTTCCCAAACTTGTTGTCACCTTCACCATGTGGTCAAGGACCCCATCCTCTTCTGGGCCATAGAAAGACCGGAACGAGACAGCGGCCCTTACGCACTCAGAAATCTTCTG
This sequence comes from Ammospiza caudacuta, assembly GCF_027887145.1. Classification (NCBI taxonomy): domain Eukaryota; kingdom Metazoa; phylum Chordata; class Aves; order Passeriformes; family Passerellidae; genus Ammospiza; species Ammospiza caudacuta. The sequence goes on from NC_080593.1 coordinate 82,643,673, forward strand.
CAAACAGCTTTTTGGCTCTGCAGCCTTGGCAAGAAGTTCCTTCATTTTTGGCCATTCTGGTTTATATTGATCAGAAAACTGTTCTGGGCATGGCCTGTCCATTAGCTTCTGCATGACAAAGGCAGACTCTGATCTTCCTGTGAAACAAGCCCATTCCCACGAAGTCAGTCCCCGGCTTGGGTCAGTTGCATGAACATTTGCACCTCAAAAGAAAAACAATTAGCATTAATTAATTAAAACACCCACATTTCTGTTATCAGAGGTGAGTCAGGCAGATCCCTACACGAAAACATCACATAAAATACACAATAATATTTGTGTCAAAAGGAACATGCAATAAGGATACTGATTGCTGACTTTATGAACTCCTTATGTATTTAAAACAAGGTAAAAGGCATTAAGACTGCATATATGAAATTCACATAAAATTACAAATAATGAAATAATGAATTTCACCTGCATTTAATCTTGACTGCCTTTTTAATATCCATGAGCTCACAAGAAAAGAGTTACAGATACGGAAAGAAACTATTCTCAACAAAGAAATCCTTCTCCATATAGAATGGTGGACTTCTTACTGGTCACTTCCACTTGGAAGAAAGGTCTTAGGCTAATGATTGCAAGTTCCATGAAAATGTCCACTCACTGCTCATTATGGGTAAAAATAGCAAATAAAATATAATTAATTTCTTTTAAACTATGTCCATTAAAAATGGGGTAAAAAAAGAAAGTTAAAAATGTGCAATTCATGCTCTCTTATGTCTGAAAGGACCCTGTAGAATTAGGAAATGTTGAGAAGATGGTAACAAGAGTGATCAAATATAAGGAAAGTATCCATAAATGTCAAAGAGTGGATAATGGGTGAGATGGACCTTCACTCTGAACCCCGAACAGCTGTTCTCATCTACCTGAGATTACCAGCCCTAAGGAAATGAATTGTTAGCCAAAACATTCTGTTATTGCTAAGTGGACTGGCCATAAAAGGCAGCCGGGATACAGGCTACACAGCAGAGGCTTAGACATCTGAAATGTTTTGTCCTGGAAGGAAATTAATTCAAGTGGCCTATCCTCCTCCCATTCCCAATTTATGATCTTTATCTCTCCAATTCTGATGTCTGTCCCCATCACCATTCTTTCTTTCTCACATATTTCTGCATCCTTTTACATCTTTGAATTTCTTTTGATCTGTCCATCTTCCTATAAGACCCCACACATTAGCTTTTGCCCTTGTTCTTCACTCTTTTGTTTTCAAGTGGAGTTACACTCTTCTCCCCGGGGCCCTTGGGTGCTTGTAAAGAGGATACAAGAATATCATGAGAAGCAGGCATCCTAGTCTGCCCTATGGTATTCCTTAGTATCATACCCACATTCCTTGGCAACCAGAAAATTTCAGGGAAGTCCTCCCATGATACTGAGGTGGGGCTGTGGGCATTTGTCAAGGAGAGCGGCATGTGCCCAGTCCTGCTGACAGAAAAGAGCTCTGTCAAGGACACAGGAAGCTAAATTCAAAGTGCACCTGTGGAAGAATTGCTGCAGAACAATGAACAGCAGCAAAGGGTTCTGGAAGCTGAAGTTAGCAGGACACTGTTGCAAACAGCCAGCAGATAACAGCTGGTGAATGCTAAAGGATACAAAAGACCTGTCAAAAAATTGGCTCGATGGCACCAATTAAAAAGAATCTCAGAGACGTGTCAAGGACTTGACAACTGGCACCATATCCTGTGCTTTGCATCCAAGTGATCCTAGGCACACCACCTGGGCACGCACATCTTGATGCTTTACAGTACATGAGTGTGAAGGTGAAGAATGAAATCAATGAGAGAATGAAGGAATACTCTTTGGTGTCAGGCAGACAGGTTCTTAAACTGAAAATCCTTTGGTTTATATTCTGTCTTTGAACTTTGACTGATCTCAGAGGAAGCTTTGCACGCTCCAGTCTGCAGACTGCTCAGCAGATCTGTTCCCTGGGACAGGCACGGGCACTTTGCCCAGCCGCCTTCAACATACTGAGCTCTGCAACATTTAGTCATGGTTTACTCATATCTCTGTCCCTGCAGACAGTTTCTGGGTTTCTTGAAAGAGTTTAAAGCTGGGATACAAAGAACATTTGATTTATTGAAGGGCTTCTTTACCAAATGAAGGACTATTTTCAAACAGCCAACACAAAACTGACCTACACAGATCTTGCCACAAAACTGACAGTCAATCCCATTGCTTCGCAAGAAGGAGATGTCCAGAAATCTGAGGAAAGGACCAGAGAATACTGGTAATGAGACTGTTACCAGAATACTGGTACAGAGAATAATAGTAATTTTTTTCCAGGTGGATTATCATGGAGACAGCATTTCAAACTGAAATAAGGAGTACTTGACATAAGGAAAAGCAACCACAATCCAGTTTGTGGTGGGTTCAGTATAACCTTTCCCACAAAGGACGTTTTGTCATTAGAGGAAGATAAAGGCAAAAAGAGAGCACAGGAAAAGTGATAAAAACCTCAGCTTTATTAAATTAGTTCCTAAGTCTCTGAGAATATCCCTAAAGAGAAGATGCTGGAGACATAGATCAAGAATGGATGTGGAAGGAGACACCCTAAGCAAAATTACTGATAACAGTTTAAGTGTAACGTAAGTGAAATTTGCAGAAAGGACACTCAGAGAGAGAGCACGAGGGCACTGCAAGGAGTCAAGCATGGGACCCAGACTGGAAGGCAGAAAGGAGCCAAAGAGAAGGAACGAATCAAATCAAGGAGTTCACGAGCTATGGATTTGAAGAAAGGATTGCAAGATCTCAGAGGCAGAACGGTTTGATGAAGTTCATGACTGCAGAAATTACAGATAAATCAGTCAGGGAAGGGAATAAGACATACCATCACATACCTTCTGCTTCACTAACCTCTTTTTGAGCCTCCCTACACAAACTTCCTATCTTTGGATTTCCCTCATCTCACAATAGCCTCTTGCCCTAGTCTCTTCTCAACACTTGCCTGAATCTGAACTCCTTCCCAAAAGAGCTCACTGTGACTGTGGCAAATTATGGAAGTTGTTTCCTTGATGTACATATAACAGACAAGGAATTAATACAGGAATAACAGCAGCTAAAGGAATTGTCTTCAAATAAAAAATTAATTCTCAGCTCGTAAACAAGCAAGAGGTCTGAACAGCTGTTTACCATTATCGTCAAGAAAAAGTAATTTCAGCTCTGATATGGTGCAGCTGTGAGAATCTGGAGCAGAGTAGTTCAAAAAGAACAGTGTGAGAAAGTGCTCACTGGGGGCTCCCCACCTTTGCTTGGGGCCTACACTCAGCTCTGATCCTTGTCTGGGCTATGCCTGTGCCCTGCTGGCCTGGACCCTGACCCACAGACTTAATTTTTTGTTTTGCCTCAGACCTACCTTGTCTCTATGAACTTGCCTTTGTCATCGTGGACTTGCCTGGCAATCACTGCAGTGCTGCCTGATCCAGGTTATCGACACCAGCCCTGCCACGTTCCTTAAGGGAGCACCATTGTTGATGAGGCTGGTGCTGTCACCCTTGGCTTACCTTCCCCTGAGGAGAAGCCCATTCCTTCTGACAGATGGGTCCCCAGGTGTTTTGGAAACTCTGTCTCAGAAAACAATACTACAGAGTACTGAAATCCCAACCTACCAACAGAAATCAATGCTGACTTTGTACCTTGTATCACAAAATCTCTTCTAAGGCGTAATTCACCATAGTTTTATTGACTTTCTGCACAAATCAGGAGACATTCCTGAACAAACTTGTCATTCAGCAGAATGCCTTATCTGGAATATACATGAGTAGTCATGTCTCTTTGTAAATGTGATAGCAGTCTTATAGAACTAATTGCCATTTCAGTGTAACTATAGCCTACAAGTTTTCTTTCAGGAATGCTGCACTTGCCACTTGCCTTGCTTTTCCTAGAAGTTTCCCTGAAGATCATTTTCAGCACAATCAATTTGAACACACATGCTCCCTTAGGATATAAATATCCTATTTTATTAAGACTTCAAGTCCTTTTCAGATGCAGAACTGGCATCTTGATTTTAAAGACAGGGCTGAGGAGGCTCAGTTGTCTGTTGCCAGCTGGTTTTTGGGTGGTGTTTAAAGCACAGTCTCCAGATCCAGGGCCACTCTGACAGCATTACTAAAGCAGCACTGAGTTTAGACTGGAGATTACAGCAGGGCTTGACACGTGAACAGCAACCAGCATTTGTGGCTGGCTCCCCTGATGAGCGCTGGCAGCGGCGCGGTGCTGGCAGCGCAGCAGCCTGTGACAAACTGCCGGTGGGAGAGCGGGCCCCCTTCACCCGCTGTGCGCTCACAAACAGCACATTCACGGGTTCCAAAGGCTCCTCTGAAAGAGCAATGCTATGACCAAGTGTCGCAGAGTGCCTTAATCTTGTAGTGATTGACCTTGGCCCCCCTCCACGAACTCAAATTTCAGAAAGAGCAGTCGCTTTGGCAATCCAGCTCCGACCATCTGTCACACATTGCTGTTACCTCTTTCCCCATCTGACTGTGCTCAATCCATGCTAAGGCAGCTAGGAAGGTGAGTTATTCTGCTTTGCTGACCTCCTGCATTGCCATCAGCAGAGGTCTTACCCAAGCCACTGAATGGATACCAGGTTTAAAACCTCCTGGCTGTAACTCTTTTCTGAACACACATAACTGCTTTGTAGCTGTGCAAGGAGACCCATAGCTGATTATGGGTCTTTCCCCTCTATCCTGCCATGCATTTTACATTTTAATATCAAAATTTTGCTGCTTTATTTGTGAAATTGATTTTTTCACCAAATCTTTTAATGACGTCTTTTACCTTCTGCAGCTCACTAGTACTTAATTGTCAGCATCCACTCAGTGTCTCTTAAATCCCAAACTACTTCTAAATCCATTCTGAATGAGAATTTCCCTCCTTCCCTCCCTCCATTTCACCAGACTGTGCAGTGCTAAAAAATACTCGGATATTAAAATGGGTGAAGGCAAATTACTGCACTTCCTTTGTGGCCCCTAATTTCAGCTGAGAATGTGAGGAACTGCAAGTACTCACCAAAACTGCAATTTAGAAAATGAAAAGTATATTAACTTGCCAGATCTTTAGTTGGTGGATGACCTTTGGTATCCTCTCCATCTCTGATGCAAAAACAGGCTGATAAAGCTTTCTGTAGGCAAACTCAAGATGGAGGCTAAAAAAAACCATTTTATGGCTGTCTAAAGGTTTGTTCTCCCCAATGTTCTGGTTTTTTATGAATCATGGAAACAAGAAATGGCTATTCAGATGCCAGAGGCAGCAACCACAGAAGTGAACTTTGATAATAATATTTTAGTATAAGAATCAGAAAAACAAGTAGTGGGTTATTTGCATAGATGAAAGGTTGGGAAACAGCTCCTAGTGACCCAAACAGAAAGAACAAGTTTTCCTCAGATCTCTAGTGATAATAATAGGTCATGACACCATAAGGCAAATTTGACAAGTCAGAAAATCATAGGATTGAAGTTTCATTTTAAGTGATGATTTATAACACTCACTGGAAAATTCTGAACTAGCATCTGCATGATGTGAGTCCAGACAGTGCATCTGTTTCTAGTGGTATTTGAGCTCTGGCAGTAGTTTCATAATTTTCTGTCATAAAAATTTAAAATAAATGATCCAGTTCCTAAGCCTTTGTTCCAGAGTAAGAGGCTACAGAACCTAGCAGAAAATAACACACCAGTTACCACATCATGTTTTCTGTGTCATATCAATGTCTAGAAACTGGATATTATGGAATGAAGGATAGTAATATCACTATGCTTGATAAAATTGTGCGACTTAAAATACTCTGATTATGAAGGGTTAGACTCTTGTGACAGCAAAATCACTGAAATGAACTCCTTGTTCAAGATCTCTCCCAATGAGATGGACCTGTAAGACTCTTGATCTGGACAGTAACAATATTCACATGCCATTTGTTATTATTCCCACAATATTTAATTTGTGTTTTCATATTTGCATCTGAAAAACAAGAATACATACTAGTATAAGCTAGTTATTTAATTGTTATCTAACAGTTTATATAACACTTACTTCATATAAAAAACCCATACAATATTGTGGCTGAAAAATGCTGTATGTTAGGACTGCTCTTGTAGAGGCTGGTGCCCCTCAAGGGGCCTTCTGATTCTCCTCTCCAGGACCCCTTCACCTTGCAATGCAACACAGCCAGAAATTCAACAGCAGACAAGAGCCAAGAGCAAGAAACATAATTCCTGTTCTCAGATGCAAAGAGAGACAGGTGGGCAGAGAGGGACCTGCTCACTCCCTGTGCCACAGCTCCCTCCTTGCAGCAGACACAGACCTGGTGGTGTCCCGTTGCTCATAAACCTGGAGACCAAACTCAGAGCTGCAGAGGCATTAACAAAAAAGTAAGTGACCAGATTTCCCACCAGTGTTCCCTGGTGGGATGTGGCCCCTACACCCAACACTCCTGACAGGGGCTGGAGCCCCCCAAGTTTTCCAGTCCCCAGCACAGTTCAAGGCAGAAATGGAGGTCTGGCTGTGGTCCCACCCTTGCAGTGTCTGCCACACACAGAGATGGCAGCCAGCGACCAGCGTGTCTTTCCCCCTGTGTCATGGATTTCATTAACTCCTGTTCTACAAATTTTGGTGATCCTGCTCCCCAGACGCTCCTGGAAACAATAAATCTCACCTTCACAGCTCTAGGAGAGCTCCTGGGCGAGGTTGTACAAGCAAACTCCTGCAGCACATGCCTTCACTGTCTTGCCTATGGCTTATTTAAAAGCTGCACCCATTTCCAGGGAAGGCTGTACCACAGTCCTCAGACCAAACATCCCAAGAGCCAATTTTCTTCTTGGTAGTTGTTAGATGGTGACAAAGAGGAAGAAAAGCACTTTGCATACCTGCCATCATCAAGGCTTTCACACATTCTGTTCGGCCTTGCATTGCAGATTTCATCAGGGCTGTGAATCCAAACGCATTCCTCTTCTCAATATCAAGCCCAGGAAAATAGTTCAACAAATAGTTTGTAATGGTTATGTGCCCTTTGAAGAAACAAAAAAGCAGAGAAAATGTCATACAATGCAGGTGCTCTCTCAAGGATAAACCAAAAATTTACTCCTGCAGGTCTGATAACTGGAAAATGCAGATAATTAATAAGATATCTTTTCTTTGTGTCCTCATCCACTCAACGCTGTCATCAGCCTTAGGGTTAAGTGGTCCTGACTTTGACCAGAATATTGGGATAGGAGGTGGAAAATCTGGGTTCCCACCTTCTCTCAAATTTCTCTCTTTTCTGAAAAGTCAGTTTAAGGTAAGGGAATAATTGAAGATCAGAAATGGTCACTCTGAGTTTGCAAGGGGCCCCAGTTTCTTGACCCAGTGAGTAGCACTGCAGAGGGAATCCTACACCCGATGCCCCATCACCAGGGGCAACTTATTGCAAAGGTTCAGCTTTTTCCCTCCCCTGGTAAATTTGAGCCTTACAATCATGCTGCTTCATTAAAAAGTGATGACTGCACATAGTTGTTCCAGCCAACAATGTTTTCAAACTATGCCAGGCCTGATACAAGAGAAATGTAGCATCCCACATTTTTATTTTTCCATCTGACAGTGTAAAGCCACTTGTCTACTCTCCTGCAGTTGGGAAATGGGATTGATGTTCAGTTTTGGTAGTAAAATAAATTATTTAAGTTCTGATTCTGAAAGCAACTGTTGTTGCCACTCATGTGCCTCATGTGCCAGGATAACTGGTGTCTACAAGGCTAAATGGAGGAGCTGAACACATCTCTGGCTAAATGGTTGGAAGACCAATTAAGACATCAAATCTTTATAACTGGACTATCAGATGAATAGCTAGGGCCATTATGACTCATTCAAAACAGTTTTCCCTTCACTTGTCAATCATTTTATGATGCTTTGATGCTCTATAAAATAATGCCGTCTGTCAGGCAGCTGCAACAATCACAATTTAATTAGCAAGAGCTGTAAAAATATTCTCTCATTTTGCTCTGCAGACCAGATGACTATTCAGTGATGCATGCCATTCAAATTCATCTAGAAATGTTACTGAAGCAGATTAGAATTCATACAGGACAATGTTAAAAGTCTGTAGCATCACATCTGCTGTAGATTTCATCAGCAGCCACTTTGTACCAACACAGTCCTCCATTCATTTTGAAAAGCAAGTTAAGAAAGTCTTTAACAATTAATTTGTGTTGCAAGTGTTACTCTTTCTCTCCTAAATTGTTTTTACTCTGTTACCTTTCTGCATAACTGGAGACTCTCATGAAACCTGAGCAGATGTAGAGATAATGCAGATCAGATGAGCAACTCCAGAGCCAGAGAAAACCAAATAAAAAGCTCCCTGTACCTTGAGTAGTCTGATGAGAATGAAATATAAAGTTTCATCAAACCACAACAAGCTGAACAAAGCAAAAGTGAACTGTGTTCAGGGCAGGATCAAGTGACCTGGTCCTGCTTACTCAATACAGAGAATTCAGCTTTGCTGATTCTATGGCATAAAATCAAATCCTAGAAAGGAGTCAGTTGCTTCTGGGAGAATTTTTGTGCCCAAATTGTTTTGCAGGACATGCTCTGATTCAGTGATATGCAACGTGTGTCTTCATGAAGGTTTTGGAACAAAATCCTGCTTTTTGACCACAAAGACTAGAGACAAGATGAAGAAGTAGTAATAATAAAATGGAAGATTTTTCAGCAGTTATTACATCACTGACAATGTTCTTCCTTTTGCCAAAAGTATAATTACAGTAAGAGATGTTTTGCAAATCTGGAGTGATCCTTAGAATTAATCCTGAAAGACCTTAACCAAAACTCTCCAAGGGACTAGAAATGGCCTCAAATTAGACAGAAAAAAAATAAGAGCTGTAAAATATGAAAGAAAATTAAGAAGCTTGTGATTCACAGAAGTTTTGTGTCTCAGGGATTCCTGAAAACCAGTTTTAATCTGGAGGACCTTCTGTCCTCTGAGGTTTTGCTTCAGATTTCCAGTTCAAACAGATATCAAATTCAAAGCAAAACTCAGAGCTGCCAAGTTTTAGTTCAAACCCTGTTGTACACTTTTGATTTAATGCCATGAAGTTTGCTTTGGTTCTCCTGTGTCTGTGTGAATGAGCAGCCTGTACCTAATTTATAAACTGGGTGAGCCTCCTGTGATGTAAAGTCTGCTGTGAAAGCCCTGTGCAGCTCTAAAATAAACGAGCCTGGGCTCAGCCTGTTTGGTGATACTGAATTCAAAGCAGGCTTTTGCTGTTTGCAAGCCAGATCTACTTCCTATCAGAACTGGCATGCCAAGGGCTCACTTCTTCTCCCTGCGAGCCATATTTAGAGATCAGCACAGATGTCTGTAATAGCTTAATTCACTTAATTGCTGCCACAAAGGAAAGGCCTGTAATGATGACAATATTACCTAATAATCTGTGTAATGCAGGCAGAAGGATAAGCTGCATAGTAAGGAAGACCCTTTGTCAAATAACATCTCACTCCTGAACTGTACCTGCAAAATTCTTGTGTTTGGTCTGCAGGCAGCGAATGCTTCCTCACAGATGGATGGAACCAAAGACACCCAGAAGGCTTTATCCTCTGGGTGCTTTAGGTGTTTGTGTTCTCATGTCTTTCTTAATAAACAGAAACTGGGATAACTTCCAATTTTGTGTTCCCAGCAAGGCTCTCAAACTGGTGGCTGTAACATAAAACATCCATACTTTGTAAGCAAATACAACTCCCTCTGAGCACCAGTGCATGCCAATTACTATACACTGATGTAGCTATGTCCCCATCAGCAGCAGAACTGAGAAAAAAAAAATTGTAATTTTCCTTCTTCTCCTTTTCCACTTGTTATTTCAACCACATGTTTGTATCAATCTCCCTTTTTTTTTCTGCACTGTCCTTGTAATGATATTTAATGATTTTGCTTCTGCTTCAATAGCATTGCCACCCATTTCTGGGCACCACCTGCTGCAGACTGCAATGAATTTACAGTTCTGGAAGGCAAGCTCTCTCTGAAAAGGGATATAAGAAATAGGAAACCTAGAGTAAGCAGGCGAACAGACCAATTTTCAAATGTGACATTTACATACAAAGCAGAGCACTTTGTGGTTATTTTTCTATATTAATAAGCTTGTTAAGACAGAACTGCTTTTCACTGATCCTTCCAACCTGTCTTTCTCTGGTCAGCCCATGCAGAACACTTCAGCCTTAGATACTTTTGTTGGAGGATGAGAATCTCAAATTAGAAATGGCATAGGCAAATGTGGATTTTAAACTCCTCAGCACAAGTGAAGAGACCTCCCTGTCATCTGTTTTGGTATCTATACACAAGGAACAACTCCTCAAGACCACATGATTTTTCCCATCCAGCTCCCCTTTGAGGTCTGGCCATACACGATGGCCCACCTGGCAGTGGATCATAACAAAAATGGCAGCACTTTCTGAAACCTTCAGATATCATCTCACAGATATCTGAAATAACGTGGATTTGCTATTAGACTTTCCACAGCAAACCCCATAGTTTTGGTATAAACAACAGTGATTTCAGAATAACTTATTTTGCAAAAGTGTGATTACTTTCACAGCCTAAAGTTAACCCCTCCCCCAGCAAATAAATTCTCCACTGAAGGCAAGCTTGCATAAGCTTTGCTTTCAGGTCTTTATAATGCACTGCTCAGAGTTACTACTTTACATCCGGCAATAATTAAGCAGCATCTATTGCACTGTAACTCCTCTGGTTGCAATGTTAGCCTCACAGTAATCTCTGTTAACACTGCAGCAGTATTGGTGTAAACCCTGTAGCTCAGGATTAGCACAGGCAGGGGAAAACATCCAAGTTGTTGGGGGTTTGTATAAATTTCTGTTGACTACAGTAATTTCCAGTTGCTTTTGGGATCAATAGCAAGTACTGGCAGAGAGTGTCAAGTCAATGTCAGCCCACTGGATTAATTCTGAGCTCATTATCATGAGTTATAAAGGTCAAGAAGGAGGCAGTGTTAAACCTTTTTTAGTTCAAATATATATTAGGGCAGATAAATAAAAGTAGATTAGTGTTTTGGGGACTTCTCCACCTTCTTTGGAAAGCTACTGTACTCATGACTTCGCTATGAATGTGGTCACAGTTCTTTTTTCCAGTATTCAAGACCCATCTTGCAGGAACTTTCACAGAGTTCACTTTTTGGCACAATACAAAGCAAGGTTAGGTACTACCTGGAAATGTCCAATGGCGCTATTACTAAATTGACATGGAAACCGAACTGCTCCAGTCTTTAGATGTGGCTTGTAATGCCCATTGATGCTCCCTGATGGCAATCGGTTCCCTTCAGGCAGCCAGTGTCCAGGAGTAAGGACTATGTCCCAGGAGCTCCCACAAACATCCCAGACTCCTCACCAGTCAGCAGACATGATAAAGGCCAGCTGTGCATTGCCTTGGAAAGTGACTGCCTTTTCAGAGTGCCTTAAAACACCCAAAGGAAACCAGAGATGCAGAGCCAGGCAGTCCCCGGCTTTTAGACCACAAAGTGATGGCTTCCTTCCTTGGAGAAATGTTTCCTGATTTACATGGTTTCGCACTTTGTTGACACTCGTTAGAGAAAACTAAACCTTCCCTTAAAGATTGAAGCACAGCCCTTCAGTTTAAACAGAAATAATCAAATTATTGTTTTCTAACTCAACACTGGAAGCAAGGAACTCTCCTGGGAGCTTCTCTTACATCTAAATGATCTATAAGACTCATTCACTGCACATTACCATGCTGGGTGGGATAAAAGCAAAACCTTGTGCTAAACTCCAGCCTGCATCAGGATTAACATGGTTGATGTTGATATCAGCTGTTACAAAAGGATCATTGGCAAATCCTAAATCCTGCTGAGATTTTTTGCTTTTAAGCTGTGGAGTGGATGAAGGATGTCTTAGCAGATAAGGTATTTCTTAATGATGATATGTTTTCCTACAGTTATCAATTCCTACAGACTCTCTGAGGCAGGTGCAGCAAATATGGGAGGAAAGCACTAATGCAGCATATTACATGTCCAGTGCTCAATTGTTGCTTGCCAGAGCAAACATTGGAAAATCAGCTTAAAGGAACTAAGCACTATAATACTGCACACTTGGGATGAGGTTTTCTTTATTTTAGGCTAAAATAATTAATGGTGTCTACTAAAAACATATAACTTTTGCTCCCTTAATCTGCTGGATAAATACTATTGTAGATTAATTAGTTCCAAGAAAATCATGACAACCCTATTTGGGAGTGGGCTTAGCCAGAATTATTTTACACAGAATAATTTCTTTCAGGGATTTGAAAAAAAATCCTAAAATTAAGTGGCCTAAACACACACTCCTCCCAAGACCCTGCATGTAAGAGGTGATACAGAGAGCCTTACCTGCCTGAGCAGCTGTAATTAGAGCCGTGTTCCCCTCGTTGTCCTGCCAGTTCACATCAAGGTGAGGGCATTGTGCTAAGGCCATTACAATATCCACATAACCTTGGTAACAGGCAACAATAAGACCATTCTGTAAGTAAAATATAAAGAGAGACTTAGGTTTGCCAGACTGAGAAAAATTCACTGAAGAAGATTACTAGACAGCTGTTTCAGTTATTTTTTTCTTCCAGACTGAAGAACTGAAAAGGTACCAGCACAACTAGTGATCACCTCCAGGCACAATGTTCAGATCCATACACTTCTTTTTATCTCTGCCCTTTGGCAAGTAATGTTTGATACTCCTCATAAACACCTAAGAGAGTAGGTATTACATTATACTACATGCAAAGTAACTGTTTATAAATGGCTTATGCTTATATGGCTATATACTCTATACCCAAATGAGAATAAATCTGATTTTATTATATAATAAAATGAACTCAGCAGGTAAGATGAACTGGACCTGTTCTGAATATTCATTCTCTGAAAAACAGCTATTTGTTCCATGAAGGGAAAGTGGTGGGCAGGAGTTGTGTTCATACTGCCTGTTGCTATCGTTAAATAATTCAAATTTCCCATTAGAACTACGCCTCCTTTTTTTATAATCATAAATAAAATTAAATTGCTTTTAGAGGTCCTGTTTAATGTGTTTTATAACAGCTGGAGGCTGTAAAATTTCCAAGAGGAAGCCAAGCCAGGAGGTAAACCCTGTAACTACGCTTGGTACCCAGATTGTGTTTCACTCCACAGCAGCAAACTGACAGCTTCCCTAAAATACCGCAAAATACACGTGTCATTAATTAAATAGAACCACAGTGCTTAATCCTGGCTGCTCTCTTGACCACCAGGATTAAAGCCATTATCTCCAGTCTTCAGGATTGCTTGGGCAGCCCTGGTTCAGCCTGGGCCTGATGTGTGTAGGGGAGGGCAGGCGCAGACGCATCAGCGCTCCCTGCGCTCCCTCGCTGCTGCCAGCGCGTAACTCAGCGAGCCTGAGCTCAGCATGAGCATCTGACTGACTGCCCAAAAGATGGGGGCAGAGACACAAATCTCAAACTGCCTGCTTGCCCTGCCTGCCTGGAATGCACTCACACCAAAGACCTGCAGGGAGAACCTGGTTATGCAAACAGACTGGCCCACCCCGACTCCTCCATCATTTTTCTCTTGCCTACACATTCTCTTTATTTCTTTCTCTATGGACATTACTAAGACAGAGATGTTCAGCAGATGACAACTGTGGCCTCTTATTTATTGTCATCTTAACTAGTTACTTATTCAGTGTCCTGTTTCACTGTTGTTCTGGATAGTTCTCTTGGCTGAGGTGGCAAACACCTTCACTGATATACAGGAGTGAGAGATACTCTTCAGGCTGTTCACAGGCTATGTAGGTTATTTCTCAATTACATCTCTCAATAAAGTAATTACTCTGCTTTCTTTTGTTCTCAATTCACTCTTGCCCTCAGCATGAAGCGACACCTACCATTGCTTTATAAAGGGCATCTTCATTTTCTTGTGAAGTACATCTAATACTTCAAAGCCTTCCATTGGAATAGTACAGAGGAACAGAGGATTCTGCCAAAAGTCATTTATTTTCAGCTTTTTTTTACTGAACGTATGTACTTTCCTGGTGAGAAAATGTCCATTTTCTCACTTTCCTGGTGAGTAAATGTCCATTTTCTAAGGGTTTGAGCATTATTTCCATTCTTTAATAATTTAATTTTTCACCTGATGATCAGGATATAGGTCTTTACAACTCCAAAAACAGTGAAGACTTAAAACACCATGCAGTCATTCAGTAAAATGTCCGTTAGTTCTGATAGCAGAAAATTAAGTTTACAATTGTTTGGAGACCAAAAGCTTTTGACAATAAGAAAAGAGATTCTATTATTCACTGGAAAAAATGGCATTTTTGAAGATAGTTTCAAAAAGGTTGTAAGAATAAAAAAAAACGTAGCTATCTCTACCTCTAATGAAAAAAATAAAAACAACCTGTTTCACCCAATATCTGGAGGATATTTTCACAGCATGTTTTCACAGAACATTTTTTTGTCCTAAAAATAGTTACCAAATGCTTAAAATAAGTTTGGTTTTTTGTTCTCTTTGTAAAAGTATGAAGTTAAAATATTGTTAAAGTGCAGTAAAAAAAAAAAAAAAAAGATAACAAACATTAGTGGGTTTTTTGGTTTTGGGGGAGTTTTTTTGGAGGGGTTTTTTGCAAGAGGTTTTTCCATTACAGTATGGAGGGATTTTGTCCTACTTTTAGTGGACAGATAGGAACTAATACATCTAACACTGGCATTCTGATTTCAGCAGATATAAGACACAAATTGTCTTCAAATCAATCAAACTCACTCACCATTCTGTGTTTAAACACCAGAAGGATTACTTAGGTGTCAACATTTTCTGAAGTTTATTTTCCAAAGATGCTATCTAAGACTGCTTGCTTAAGGATAAAGAAAGGCAAGAGAGAGCAGGAGCTTTCTGAGGGATTACATGATGCAGTAGCACAGAAAATCATCCTTGAAGAACAGTTTTACAAATCTGAAGTGCGCCAGATAAGAGCGTGAGAACCCAGTATACAGGGGAGTGCACATCTAGCAGTCCCTGGGTGAGAAGCAAAACAAGCTATGGCATGAAAAAATAAAAACAAATCCCTTCTATAAAGCTGATGTGGTTGTTTTCACCCCTTTTGCAGTTCTATGGGAGGTGGGTGAGACAGACTGCTTGCTGAGGGACTGCTTTCCTTTGCACAACCCTTCCCACCCTAGTGTCAGATGCTGGAAAGGGGTGCAGGAGGCTGCAGCTTTACCATGAAAGCTGCAATAGACTTCTGGATTTGATGGTTATTTTCCAAACTTCATGCAATGATACAATGATAATTTGTGTTTTCAGGTTGCTTTTCTTTTTCCTATTTTTTTTCCTTTGCATCCATTTCTGACCCTGTCTATATTCTGCTTGCTGAAAGCTAGTACAAACAGATCAGCCAGCATGTGAAATCAGTCACTATCAAAGTGACTCAGTCTAGAATCTTCAAATTCATATACCAATAAGTACTTCCATATATTAAAAACTCCTTCAACAGTCTCAATTAATAAGTGATACAAAATCGCCTCCAGCAAACTGTCTTTTGAAGAGATCAATAAAGCAGTAGCCTTTATCACAGCAGTGTGCAGGAAAATACAGCTGTGAACTTAATGTCTTTTCAAAATCTAAAATAAATGAGTTTTAGTTAGAAAATACTGAACCTGAACAATCTGGTTACCCTCAGAAGAGACATGACATTAATATTCTACCAAAGGCATCCATTATTCTGCTCCTTATATGAAAGGCCACAGTGCAATTATGAAATGGTTAGTGTATATGGGAAAAAAAGTATTTTTAAAATTAAATCTTACCATTATTTTTGTCACAAAGATCAATTCTCAGAAGTACTCACTACTTGTAACAGCTTTAGGAGAAAGAAAGATTGATAATTCTTCAAAGAATATTCTCTGCCTAAACTTCGACAGCATCCTTTCCCCTCTCTTCCCTTCTCCATGTCCTCCAACACCACTTATTTTAAATAATAACAAAACTCAAACAGTTCCCATTAATATATAATAATAAGTATCAATTATTAGTGTAACTGTACACATGTCACAAGGTGCAAGCAGAGCATCCTTGCTTTTCAGGGATACTCTGTTATCTGCCTTGCTCTCTCCCGATCAGTGGCCAGGGTTGCTGCCCATCATTCTCCCAGACCAATGAGACAGATCCTCTGTGCATAAGAGACTTAAAATATGAAACAAGGTTTGCAACTGATCCTATTTCATTTTTCAAATACCATGCACAGGCCCTGTGAGTCAAACAGGAAAGCGTGAGCCATCCATCACACCAACTACATTAACATTTACTGTCGTTTTTGCACAGAAGGGGAGGTGGAAAGCAGCTCAGGAATGGGTTTTTTCCAAGTAGAAGCCACAATACTTCCAGGTGTTGAGGGCTCTGTCTTTTCTCTGGGGAATATTTGACATTACACGGAGCTTTCCCACATTTTTTCTGTAGTATAGATATACCTGACTTTTGTGTAACCAGCACATTTTGAAAGATCCCCCTTTGTTTTGAAGTGTCAGAAAAATTAAAAATGTTTAGAATATATGACAAAACAGTCCCAAACAAAATACTTGTTTTCCATACATTCTAAATAAAGTATAACTACTTTTCTTATTTTCTTCTCACAGTACACAAATTAACACAACAGGCATGGGACTACCTGAAGTTACTCAGATGTTGCAACACCTTCCTCAAGCAGTGAATCTTCTGATTCTGTTTCAAATTAAAATTCTCCATGTGCCTTTGATTTCATGCAAGACTGGAACAGTGCTGCCACTATGAAAATAAACTCTGTTTTGCTCAGCTGTGTTGGCTAATGACATAATAACATGTCTGATTAAGTGAGGTCATGGATACCTCAAGAGACAATTTTATAAATCAGATATTATGACAAAATTACTGATGTAGGGCTATTTGTATGCTAGATCATTACAGATAATAGGGATCACAAGAAATACTGAAGGATCAATATTGAACTCAAGCTGAATAACAAGCAAATCACATGCAGCATGCAATTTATTTAGCTTTTTTAAAGTTCTCTTCAGGCAACCTATTTTCCACCAACATGCTGAGAATGAAAACAGCTTATTATAGTTTTTTGCCAATTACCCCAGACAAAATGAGTCTGGCAAAAGGCTAAAGTGGTATTACCCATTTCTCTCCACAAGCACTGTGATAAACAACTGTCCAGTTTGCTTTGCATGCATCTGTAAGTGCTAATGACAATTCTGCAAGGCTGGTTTACTAGCAGTGATTAAAACCACATGTAATTGAATTAAATGAGATAATGATTCATTGTAATCCATAATCACATGCAAGGACAACAATGAAAATTAAGTGTAAGTTAAAAACATGTTATTAAAAAATATTGAAAGTAGTAGAAATGAAAGAATAAAAAATAATAAAGGAATAAAAAGCTGTGTTGAAGCATTTTCTTGTTGATTCATAAAAATAATAATTCATGTGTTTAATATTTTGTCTTATACAAAACTCATATGATAACAGAATTTTAAATAATTTCAGGGTAATTCTGATAATTCTGATCGCCACTAAAAGCTCTGCAACTGTGTGAAACTTCACTCTAACAGAGATTTTACATTTATGTTGTATTTAAAAAGCAAAGTGTAGCACTGA
Organism: Ammospiza caudacuta; assembly: GCF_027887145.1. Lineage (NCBI taxonomy): Eukaryota > Metazoa > Chordata > Aves > Passeriformes > Passerellidae > Ammospiza > Ammospiza caudacuta. The sequence continues at coordinate 82,661,324 of NC_080593.1, forward strand.
GCACCATGATCTGCTACATACTAATTTTGTATCATGCACAAAACCTTCCAGTATAAAAATGGCAATCTGAGAAACTTTCAGAAGTGGCTTGAGCTTGTTTTATATTTGGTTTAGGTTGATTATTTCAACAGCGACAGAGACGAGTAATTATTCAGGTCATCAGTCCCTCAAGAAGTGGTGTTGATGTGCTATAGAAATCCATCAAGCACATACGCCCTAATATTATCTGCAGAAAATAATTTAGGCTGACCTTTTAAAGGAAGGACTGCAATGGCTTAGCCACATGCACATTTGTATTGCGAAAGAGACAACAAAAAGAACGGGAAATTTAAATAAGTTTTGTCCAACGGTTGCTTGATGACAACTCCACATGGCTGGAGGGGAAAGGAGGGAGAGGTTAATTTTGCCAGGGAAAGTGTTCAGAGAAGTACAAAAGGGTGTCCAAGCATGGATGGAGCATCAGTGTGCAAAACTCTCTGCCTGCTCTGCAGAGGAACAGAGTAGCCCAAAGCCTAATCCTGCATCCAAAATCGAGCTCAAGTGGTGCTGCCCCTGCCAGGGACTCAATACCACAGGCACAAAATTGCCACCTTTGCTTTGCAGAGTTGTGAGCATTTACAGATTCATTTCCCAGTATGGACCGTGCTCCACTACATAAAAACACAATCCACTCCATGGACACACCGACGATGACCCATCATTTTTCTGCTCCAATTTTTGGGATGTGTTCAGCTTCACTTATTCCATAAGCACCTCTTCAATCAGTCAGGCCACATGTCTTTAAGGAAAGGTATATGTATCATCTCTGCAGAAATCCTTACTTAATCTATTCTAATCCAAATCCCCGTGATCACCTCTAAAAATAGTGCCAGCAAAGTTCGTTTTACTACGCCTGCAAAAGCTTGCATTACACAACAAAGAGAACCCGTGCCACTTGTGTAATAAAGCAGACAACAGGAAAAGGTAATAAAAATAGTGGGATTTTCCTTATTTACTAACATGTACATCATCTGAATTAGTTTCAGCATCACTGGTGATGCAAGCAGCTGGCAGAAACCAGAAGTAACTGCTAAGAGCCATAAGGGACTTACAAGCAAATAAATACATGCTGAGTAGTCAGAGATATTCCAGTGCGTGGGATATATAAGAAATACATGGCAATTCTGAGAGATGCTTATGAGATATTAACCTTCTCTACTTTTTTTTTAATAATATCAAGATACATAATAAAAGCAAATAATTCAGTAGGAAATCTAAACCCCATGAGCTGATGGGGACCTAAGGGTTGTGCACTGTTCCACAGGAGGCTGAAACATGTGCCCAGCTCCGGCACTGCCCCATGTATCCCAACACCAGCCATCTGGCTGCCTTTTGACACAGCTTTCTTGACCAAAGTCTAGGGGAGAGGACAGCTGAAGAGATGATCTTCAGCCTATGGGAAGCCTGATGGGAGGAGAACAGGAGCATTACACCAAAAATAGTGATCCTTCCTTCCTCCTTGCTCCTGAGGCAGTTCTAATCTTCCCATGAGGCAAAGTCCAGGTAAGACAACACCTGGGTGCTCGGGAGCCCCTCACCTCATCCTGCACCCCAGGGATGCTCCAGGAGCTGTGGAGGCTGACTTCTCTCTCACACTTCTTTATCTGCTCCATCTGCCATCACCTCCCACCCTACACACTGCCACCTCTCACCCCAAACCACACCATGTCCAGGGGCCTGGGGGGTGATAAAGCACAGAAGATATTTTTGGACTGTACAACCTGACCAGCAGCCTGTGGTGGCCAGCACCAACTCTCCCCATCACCAGAGAAGAGGGCTGCTTTGCTCCTGGCGGTATCACATCCTCTGGACAATCATTTCCATGGCAGAAGCAGGCCAGAAGCAGAGGACACTCAGGATTACATCTAACAGTGGGAACAACCCTGCAGAAAAAACATGAGCCAAGGGATGCTGTGCTGACTGAGTGGCAGGAGGCCTGGGCTGCATTGCCAGCTGTTTTCCTCTGACTTATGCTGATGACACTTCTTGAAACAGCAGCAACTAGATCTATGTTATCATGTGAAAAATCTTTTGCTGCTCTCTCCTCTGAACCTCAGCTGGAGCTGAACATGTGAACAAGAACCACCAGCAGCCACAACTAGCTTGGGCATATTTTAATGTTGAGATGCATGAGTTAGGTTATGTAATGTGATTCCATTAACACATATTTAAAAAAAAATAAAAACTGCTCAAAATGTTAGCAGATCTACACATTCATGCTCGATACCAATTCTGTTAAAATACTATATTTTTTTTCAGTGACAGATGGGAAAGGATTAGGAATCTACTCATCAATCTGAAATTTCAGCAGGAAGAAGTTCCTTTGCTAGTCACAGCCAAATGACATGCAACAAAGCAACATACAGAATCAAGAAGTTTATATGGAAAGACTGGGATCATTTTCCCACAGAGTGATATTTGATGTGTGCAATCAGTCAAAAACAAAGCTTAGCAATGTATGCAAGATCTCTGGTCACAGCAGAACTAAACAAGGCATAATTTAGAGAAGGACTAAGTAAGGAAACTTCAGGGAAATATTGATTAATACAAATAACATATCCTTCAAATGAACTGACAGGTCATCTAGTGGAGTTTACCATCATTATACATAAGATAAAAAGAAGTTATATCAAGATTCAATAACATGGCAAAACAGTCCAGAATTCCATTTTTGAGAAAGGGTTCTGTGTTCTGTTTATGAGGTGCCTGGCTGCAAAGAACAGAAAGTAGTTTGAGAAAATGGCAGGCGAAGCAACACGAATTGTATCAGATTAAATGTCATATTTTAATTTTATTTAGACTGTCATATTGGGTACAACTAATAAATAGCAATAATCCCTGATAAATAGTGCAGCCTTTACTAATCCTAGCTTACCTGTTTGTACTGCACATAGTAACAAGTGTTAGTATTGTCAAATGTTAGTGCTGAGATTTCATAGTGTTGGTGGTAGTAACACAAGACCCACAGCAGCAAATTTATACAGTCCTCTATGTTTTGGCATCAGTGCTAAATGCAGGACATTCTGCCTTACAAAAAGCAAGAGGTCTGGCTTCAGAAAAGAATGTTAATGATGTACCGTGAGGGTGGTGGGGCACTGGAGCAGGCTGCCCAGAGAAGCTGTGGGTGCCCCATCCCTGGCAGTGTTCAAGGCCAGCTTGGACGGGCCCTGAGCAGCCTCGTCTAGTGGAAGGTGTCCCTGCCCATTGCAGAGGGGTGGGAACCAAATGATCTTTAAGGCCTCTTCAAACCCAAAGCATTCTGTGATTCTGTAATTTATTTAATTAGGGGGTCCTGCTATAAACCCTGAAGGCATTTCTACCACAAGTCTCATGTCTTAACTTGAAGGTGCTTTGAACATTAGCAACTCAAACCATTCACTGCAGAAGGCTGGGGAGGCAATTGGACAGACTCCTGCCAGCATCAGGGTCCTGCTAAAGCAAATGGTGAGTAGATTTTAATTTCATTTCTTTTTCTTTCTGACTTGATATGCAGCATTCACCAAGGCTCCCAATGGCTGGAAACCATTCTGTGGGCAAGGATAATGTATTTCTGGGTGCTTAAATGAACAGTACCTTACTGTGCTTTGCTTGGAACAGCTGTTTCCAACTATTGATAGATTCAAAGCAGAAAAGTGCAGACTGCTTCCTCCTGAGGACACCTGAGGCTGGGATCACCTGCTGCTTTGGCTATTTGCTGCACAGAGCTGCAGTGGGTTTGGGCATTGCTGGAAGAAAGAGTGCTTGTAATAAAGCTCAAACTGTACCTTTTGTGGATATGATTATATGTAAAACATTTTGGAGAGTCTCTCAATTGCCAGATTACTTCAAAATCCAATGTCAAAATTGTAGCCTTCCCTATCACAAGCATTTTGTTTACTCTGTTTTCAGAATGACTAAACCTCCTAAAAGGTAAACAAAGTGATAGTCAAAGCTGGGTCATCTAACAGCATAACCAAACCTGGTGTGACCTGTATGCAGGGCACTCTCAGCACAAAAGGCCTCTGGGAACATTCAGAAACAAGTTTAGATGTGAACTTCAGCTCCTGTGCCTGACAAACTCTGCTGTCAACTTCTCTCCTTGCCTTTAAATATGTGTACACCTTCATACACACTCAGGATGAAAAGGAGAGTTTACATCATTTAAAAAGCATTTTGTAGGGCATTCAGAAGCCATGTGAAATGCATTGTGTGCACTGACATAACTCTGTCAAAAAGAGCTCCCTTTGGCTTTAAAGTGTATGATTCAACTCCTCTCTGTGTTTAATAGATGCATTTTCCTTTTTGTTATATTCTGTCAGATGCAGGCAGGTTGTAGTTGAGATCTGCTGCAAGAAGTTTAATAGAGTGTTTGAATGCATAGGGGTTTTTTCAGGAGGCCTCTCACAAAATCTTCATAAAGATAAATTTTAACTTGACACTGAGCAAAAGATGAATGTACAACCTTTCACACCATCAGAATCTATCACTGTATCTAATCTGTCTCTTCTGTAAAGAATATTTTAAAGCCCCCAGAACATTTTCACTCTGAAAGTCTCTGAAATGACCAGTTATGAGCTTGCAAGCACCCTCTTGTGGCAGTAAGGTACTGCAGTTTTCTTTAGGAAAGACCTTCCCAAGAAGTTTCCCAAGTTTTCCTCCAACTTCTGTAAATTCATTTTGCAATTGTTCTTCTGTGAAATCACACCAGACCCAAACCTTGTAATGAAAGAGCCCAGGAGCAATTCTGTCCATCAGTGGCTAATCTGACACAGGGGGGAAAAACAAACCCAAAGCCCCAACTAACTAAAAAACCCAAAAACCAAACAAACAAAAGCCTTAAACCTGAAAGCTCTTTTTCCTCAGAAGAAATCAACTTGATGAAGTAAAATACCCATCAGGGTGAAATCTCTTCCTTGCAGAGGCCCTATTCTCTCAAGAAGAGAAACTGTAGACCCTTCTTATGACTCCAAAGAGGGGAACTGAGCATACACTACACACAGTGCTGCATATGAGGCAAGTAAAAAAAACTAGATGAGTTTTAAACTCCCCTCCAACCCAACCTGCTGTATGATTCAGTAATACCACACACAGTCGGGCCAGCCTATTTCCTCACCCTTTGATCCATGGAAGCTGCAAGAGCACTAGAAGCCCAGTCTCCGTATTAGAGTGCCATTTGACAATGAGTTTCATAATGGCATCAGTGGAAACGTAACACCCTCATTGTATCTTCTTCCCAACTAATCCTGTGCTCCACCTCTTGAACTTCATTGCTTCCTTTTCTCTAGCACTTCTAATAATAATAACCCTCCCTCTTGATCTTGGATCTTCTAATAAGCTTATTGATCCTGAAATTGACCCGAATGGACCAGGAAAATGTGGCAAACTTTCTTCCCCAGTGAAAAAAAGACAGGGCAAAGGGAGCAGCTGCCCTTGCACAGCAGAAGGGCACAGGTGTCTCAGATGAGAGTATTAGTATTTCCCCTATAGGATTCACCTTACATCCTTCTCTCTGGCTGTGCTATCACATAGCAACAGCCAAAATCCTCTTTTCAAACAAGAGGATAACATGGTGACAACAACCTTGTTCATGGAAATGCAAGGTTAATACTAATGTAGAAAGAACGGTATGTTGAAATATTACTTGTAGATATGAAAGGGATTCTCCACCTGGACCAAACATTGCTATTTTACTTCTATCAAGCAAAGGTCCCTCTGATGGAATCTCACTATCTTGCCCTTCAGGTTATCATCAACTACTGCAAGTGACAATGGTTCTTTGGATGTCAAAGTGTCCAGGTTCTTAAAAGCCCTTTTCATTATGCTTTCCACAATGAAAAAGCTTCCTTCATCTCAGTTATGCTTCTGGTTTTACCTAGTCTAGTTTTCCACTGATTTATGCCCCTTCTTTTTCTTTCCCTAGCTCTAAAAAAGCAAAAAAAAAAATTTTTTTGTGTGTATAAATATAAAAAAGTCTCCTGCTTTTTATTAGAAAATAAGTGGTTTTGAGCCACAGATGCATCTGTGGCGAATGGATGGGACTGTTTTTCACTCAGAGACCTAAAGTGGATTTTTATATGTGTGGATTAGTGTCAACTCTTGTGATCCTAAAAGGTTGCAATCCTGTAATCCTACAATTCTACGGAATGCAGCTGCTGTGGAATATCACAGATGACCATGCTGGAGGCAAAAAAATGTATTTTTATAGGTATTATTCCTAGTATTCAGGTGTGTGAAACTTGGAGGAAAGTACCACAGTTCCTGACTTCATAGGAAGTTTTTTGCTCTTTCCCACCTATGCATGGCTTATTAGTAGCACTCCACAAACTGCACTGAAACTGAGTCTCCATAAAAAGAAGAAAAAAAAAAAAAAAGGGAGAGAGAGAGAGAGAGAGAAAAGAAGCACTAATAATTATTTTTCTAAACACAATCTTGAAAAATTCACAGTTTCTGAATCCTGGAGATTTTAATTTCCGGGTGAAAGCACTAACTTCAAACAAAGTATGCAATTTTGCAGTAATGCATGGTTCACAAGCACTATAAATTTTATTCTCATTTTTTTCATCTTTTATAGCTGCTAGAACCACTGGTGACTGTGATCACATTTTAAATTACAGCAGAACACATGACCTGTGTTTCAGTAAGACCTCTATTTTTTATGTAAATGTTCTTTGGTCAAGGTCAAACATGGTTGTGCTCTTGTGACTTACACCTACAACACTGGCTCTGTAATGTTCATGGCTGATTAGAGAGCAAGGACTCCTACTATAAAACCCATAAACCTACAATCCTGTCTATTTAAGTAATAAAGTAACTGATAGGCTGCACACAGCCACTGGAGAGGAAATCCAGCATGCCTCAGGCTTCTCATTAAGGAACGGTTCCTTCCTGAAGGTTTAGCATCACCCTGTGAAGAATACATCTATTTTAAGAAAAGGCAGAATTACAGTTTTGTAAGATCAGAGACTAGCACTTGGCTAAACCAAGAATGCTGCTGCTACTGGCTTGCAAGTCCTAGTGAATAGCTTCACATTAATTTAGTGATGTATTTAGGGAATAGGCTCATCCACCTTATTAATCTGAAAGAGGCTCAGCCCGGCGTTTTTTGTTTGAGAAAGCACACACTGTGACATGGAATCAATCTGTCCAGAGGGACATTTTTTCCTCTAGTAGCTCACTGGTTTTTTATACTCAACTTTTTAAAAATCATGAGTAACGTGGTTCAAAAGCAGGCTTGGGGTTTGCTGTTGGGTTTCATTATTTTTCTTAAGTGTGCATTCCCATTTTAAATTTCCCTTTTATTATCTCAGTTGGCTAGATAAGGATTCACTGTAGCTGTAACAGCTAACAGGTATCAGGGTGTGAGTAGACAGCTCAAGAAAGATAAAAAATCATGTTTGGAATACCCAGGTGGGACACAGTAGCATCACCATCTTATCTGTCTCAAGGTAACTACAGTATTACAATTTGAGTTTAATAAGCAAATACAGCACACGCTGGTACTGCATGTCCTTGCCTGGTGGCAAGAGCAGATTTAGTCTTCCCTCTTCTGTAGAGCCTGTGACCACCCTGTTTATCTCAGCTGAGTCTAGCTCCATGCAATGAAAGGCAGGAAAGATCTTCTTCCTCTGTGCTTGGATCTAAAAACTTAAATCTTCTAATGAATACACCCCATTCACCTAAGTAATAAAGAAATATAGGGAGCAATTGAACATTAACATACTATTGAATCTGAAGAAGACAGAATTAAATATCTGTGAAAAAAAGAGGGAGAAGCAATTTCACATTTATATTCAAATAGCTGGAATTTCTAGAGATCACTTGCCTTTGTTAAAACAGCTAAATCATTAATACAATACCTATACTTTATAAAGCAGTTTCCGTCAAGCAATCCAGAAACAGTTCTACTCCATAAAATTGGAGAATATTTAGATAAACTGTAACACAGACATTACTAAGACAGGAGTCCAGAAATTCATATAAGCAATCTGCTTTTTAATTTAGGGACCGATACCTATGGGAGAAATGGTAGACATTTAGAACACACATTTCTCAACAAATGAACAGCTTTTCTGAAAAGAAGCACTCTACAAAAACCCAGCATGTATCAATCTGATGGAGGTTTCTCAGAGCAGTTTTCAGTGAGCTTGACAGATCTCTGTGTATCACAGCAGCTGAATTACAAGAGTATTTGGGTATGTCAAGACTTTGCTTGACTGCAGGGTGGCATTTTTTTGATAGCAGCTCACTAATGAAAGCAGTATCTGAACACACTGCAGGACCTTCAAATGATGCTGCAGGCCCTGGAGCAAAGAAAAGATAGCTGGCTTATAGGAAATTTTCAGTGTGCAGGAGGAAAATAACACTCAGAATTACACAGAACATGCTGAGTTGGAAGGGACCCATCAGGAACATCAAGTACATCTCCTGGCCCCACACAGCACCATCCCCAAGAGTCACACTTGTGCCTGAGACAATTGTCCAAACGCTTCTTGAAATCTGTCAGGCTTTGTGCTGTGACCACTGCCCTGGGGAGCCTGTCCCAGTGCCCAAACACCCTCTGGGGGAAGAACCTTTGTCCATATATCCAACCTAAACCTCCCCTGACTTAGCTTTAGGCCATTCCCATGGGTCCTGTCACCGGCCACCAGAGAGAAGAGATCAGTGTCTGTCTCTCCTCTCGTCCTCACGAGTAAGCTGTAACTGCAATGATTGGTTCGTTGACTTGTTCATTCAAATAGTACAGGTGACTTGTAAACACAATTTTCTTCATTTTTGTGGTGCCCAACTTCAAAGCTACGGAATTTCTTAAGACATGAGAAGAAGCACATTTGCTTTGAAGAAGTACTGCAAAGAAGATTCCATTATTATTTGTGCAATTTTTACATTTCATAATGCTGAAGAGCATGACAGAGAAGGAAACTCCTAGACCATTAGAAAAGCATGGAGTGGTTAGCAGTAAATAGGAATAATGAGAATAAAAAGCTGGAATGAAGAGGTATTTCTGTATTTAAAAGGAAGATAGTAAATGCTGGTGTAATTAACTATTCTATTATAAATTTGGTATTCTCTTACTAGAAATGCATGATAACACAAATTTTCAGCTGTGCAACATAATCGCATACACTGAACAAAACCCACTATGTACCTACTCCATAAAGAATAACAGTATTTTTTCTAAAGTTAGCCCTTGTCCTTTTAGCAGTCACTCACAAGCCATACTCAAGAACAAACCAAGCAGTTTTAGAGGAGATGGAGGCAAAAACAGAAGATTCGCTTTTCTAGATTTGATTGATGATTGAATACATTCAACCATAATTAAGATGATAAATGGTAAATATTATGCCCAGATTTTTTTTTTTTACACTTGTTTCCATTTCATCACAACTGAGAATGTGGAGCACTAGCTGCTCTCCTTCACCAGCAGACCCTTAAGGAGCATCTGTAAATCCATCTATGCATGGCCTGAGGACAGAAAATCTCAGCAGCATTAAACCTCCCAGCTCCATGCACAGCTCCCCAGGGAGCCTCAGCCTTCCAGCCTGTTTGCTTAGACAGAGCCCCTACTAGAGCAGCTCAGCCACAGGAGCTTGTGAGGCAAACCAGCAGCACAGGCTGCTGCCAAATCTTGCTCCTCTCTTGCCCTGGGCATGGACACAGGGCTCAGCAGCAACAAACACTCTCCTTCCTTACCACCAAATCTACAAAGGTGCAGGTTCTTCAGCCCTAACCTCTAAAAGCAGAGGCACTGAGAGTTACACATTCTGCACTTCATTTTTTAAATTCTTCTAATAAGCATTTTATCATCCAGTGCTAAGTGTCTCATTTCCTAGGTCCGATTCCCACCTTGTTCTTTGGCCAAAGAAATGCACAAATGATACTTTCAGTTCTGAAAAGGTGTGAGATTATATTCTAACTATGTAGGTTTCAAAGCCTCTAAGCCCTTTATTCCACAGAGAACATGCCACTTGGTACAGAAGGCCACCAGGCTCTGCCCAGCTGTACCAAATGAGAGCCAAAACCCCTCAGGTAGGAAACAGAGGTCAGATGAGATTGTGTCAGCTGCACAAAGCCAATGACTCATACAGCAGTAAACTGAAGGGCATGTGTACCTTAATGACTTCAAAGACTTTTACAGGTTATGCTCCTTTCTGTTTTTGATTCAGGAGTGTCATGTCTCCCATCTAACCTTATAAAAAGTGTGTTCTAACCTATCCTACACAGCTGGATATTAGAAAGCACAGGGAGGAAATACCAAGATTTTGCCTCTACTGGAAGACTAACAATTTATAATCTCCTTCTCTTTTTAAATTCCTTGCTAAGAAAACTTGTACACCCAGATTTGAAAATTGTGAATTTTACAGCATTTTACTTTCTGTGTATCTTCATTCATATTACATTTTTATGGCATGAATAACCTCATCAATATGTGCCTTTCTGTATCATAGATATCTGGCCTAAATATTTGCTGTAGGAATAATTCCTCATGTTTACTTAGACTTAGGATCTTTTCAGAGACTATATAATCAATTTCCTAAGTAATTCCTGGTTTCTCCTTTCCCTGCTGCTAAAATTTTCATCACTCTTTCAAAATGTCTTGATCTGGAGGTTGGCTGCAAAGTTGTGAGTTTCCACTGGCTTTTACTAATAGTTCAATAGGAATTAAGGTCGCTTAGGTTTGTGTAGAAAAGCTGCAGTGTAATAAAAGCAACAGGAAGGTTTGCTAAGATCTTCCTTTACTCACATCAATGAGAGAGGCAATTTTTTATGGAAAAGAAAAGAAATTTAATTAAAAAATAAGAATAAATATGGATTCGTTCCAATTAACATTTCATCTTTCTCATGACTTCAGAAGATACTGTTTGGGCTTTGTTTTCTTTTCTCTTATTTGAGGAGTGGAAGCTGACATGCTTAGAGTGTTTACAGTTACTTAACAAATGCTGCAATTTCTCATCCCAGATTTTCTGAGAACTCTATTATCTCCATTAGCTAAAGAGATCACAAAGTAGCAGTGGAAGAATGGCAAAACTGTTGTTTTTCTCCCACAGTATTCAGACACCTAGAAGCAGTAGCAGAGTATTTTTGAATGTCTTTCTCAGTATTTGGAGTTATTTTTCTATTTCTCTGACACAAAATGAGAGAATGCTACTTGGTAGTACAGAAATCTTTTAAAGACCAAATCTGGTCTTTTCATTTCTACCTGAAAATTATGGGCAGGCTGTCTCCTGCTCCCTTCAGAGTCTGACTCCTTCAATCTATCTCTGGAAAGAAACAAATAGTAGCACCTATCCAAAATGAAGGCTAGTTGCAATTAACTGATTCTAACTAACATTGGTATCAAAACCCTACAGCCAAAAATCACCTTCTTCCCCTTAACATTTGTAAATCTCACGTTGGATTTTTGAATTTACTGTAGAATTTCTGTAAATAACATGGTTATACCAACTGATATTGCTTTGTAGCAATAATCCTGAAAGCTCAACCAATATAGGTAGACTTCAAGATCATGTATTTTGGAATGTTACTGGATGCAGTATCACCAGTAATGAAGTAGGATCATTCCAGATGCACTCCCTGAGGACCTTAAAATCTGAAAGGAAATAGCAGGATACAGCTCTGGGAAGAGAAGAAAGTTTGTGAAAGCAATGCTGACAATATTTGAATGTTTTTGTAAGGGTTTACAAATCACATGAACAATGCTCACTTGCCCTTTCCCCTGTGACTGATAAGCTGTCAAATTGTACAGGCTTTGCTCTAGTTCTTAGTTCCTTTAGGATACACACTAACAATTTAGTAATAAATCACAACTGATGAAGTCACTGCACTAGAAATAGAAATTACATGAGAAAGAGGAAAATACAGTATTTTTAGGCAAGTACTCAAAATCTAAACAGGGTATCTAAGCACTATTTTAAAAACCTCTTCCCCAGAGGAATGTGTTTTGTGGATGGCAGGGAGTAAACAGAAAAAAGGGCCAATACACACATTAAACTCACAACTGCAATTACTACAGTTACTATTTTACATTACAGAAAAACCAGCACTGATTTTTTTTTGTTAATTCTCAAAACAATTAATTTATTTTTATAAATTCTCAAAGCATGAATTTGGATATATTTGACCTAAATTTTCAAACTCTGCAGACAGACAGATAAATGACAGTAGGCTAGCTCACCAAGGATATTCATTACAAGATTGTGCTCCCTTGCTCACCCAGCTTGGGAAGTGTTCAGACAGAATGTCTGTGTTGCCCTCTAAGCAGTGCAGCCTGAAGCCACCAGCCCTCAGCTCACTCTGCTGGGGAGGTGTCCCTCAGTGACACATGCACAGCAGGTAAACAAAGGGGATTTGCACATGACTAGTGAGTACCTGTGAATGTGGCCTGGTGAGCAGGTGAGGCAGGGTATGGTCCCCTGCCCCAGCAGACACAGCAGCTGGCACCTGAGCTGGAAGCTGCAGGGTGAGAGTGTCCCTGTGGGTTCAGTGCCTGTGCCCTGGGCACCCTGCTCCTGCACCGCCATGGCCTGCCCTGGAGTCACTCTTCTTTCCACTGCCACTAAAGGAACACCTGTGATTTTTAAAACCCTTCCTCTCTGTGGTATCTTCATCCATATCACACATATCTATGATATTCAGTCAGCAGTGTTGATCTGTTTCTCCCCATGGTTACTGTCTGCGCATCCCCTGCAGGAGGGAGCTCCTACTGACCTAGCATCAGGTACTGAAGCTCCAAAGAGAGATCACAGCACTTTCTGCTGACACCTGATAGCTGAGGGGTTTCATAATTTTAACAACAGCAGAAAAGAGAGTGGTGAGATATGAGAAACAGCATTACCTTACTTGAAACCTCCATGCTAGGTTTTTTTTCCCTCATTTGGCTTCAGATCCTAAGAGGATGGTAAATGCATTTGTGAACATTGCCATAGATGTATACCTGAATACCTCAGCTCTGCCTGCACCCATCTGTGAATGGAGCCTCTGCTCGTAAATCAGCTGTGCTGACTGTAATAAGCATAAACTAGGTCAAGCTAAAAACACCCACAGAAAAAAAAAATGGCAATAGCAAGTAAGAGACATTTCATAATCTCTTGCCTTAGAAGAAAATAATTTGGGTGATTAATTTTAAGAGAAAGGTTGACATTTTTTCACCATCTCTTTTTCTTTTTTTTTTTTTTTTGTTTCTGGGCTGCTGATATCAGAATCATAGGATCAATAAGGCTGGGAAAGACATCCAAGATCATCAAATGCATCCTTCAATGGAATGCCAGCATGCTCACTAAGCCACACTGAGAAGTGCCACATCTACTCATTATTCAACATTTGCAGGCATGGCGACCACACCGCTTCCCTGAACAACCTGTTCCAACATTTAATCACAGAATGACACAGAAACACACAGAATAAGCTGGCTTGGAAGGGACCCATCAGGATCACAAAGTCCAACTCCTGGCCCTAGGCAGGTCACCCCAAGAATCACACCTTGTCCCTCAGACAACTGTCCAAAGGTTTCTTGAACACTGTAAGACTTGGTGCTGTGACCGTTTTCCTGGGGAGCTTGTCCCAGTGCTCAGACACCCTCTGGGTGAAAAACCCTTTTCTAATATCCAATCTAAACCTCCCCTGACTCAGCTTCAGGCCATTCTCTGGGTCCTGTCACTGTTACCACACAGCAAAGATCACTGCCTGCCTCTCCTCTTCCTCTCACAAAGCTGTAACTGCAATGAGGTCTCCTCTCAGTCTCCCTTTCTCCAGGCTGAAAAAAACCAAGTGATTTCTGCACCTCCTCACACAGATTCCTCTTTTAACCACTGTTTTGGTGAAAAATTTTTTTTTTTAGTACCCAACCTGAACTTCCCCTGACACAACAGAGGCCATTTGCCCTTGTCCTGTCACTTGTTATTTGGGAGAAAGAGGACAACCCCCACCCTACCACAATCTCCTATCAGGTGCTTTAGAAACTTACTGCTTCTAAAATGTTTAACTTGAGTATTCAATATTTCAATATTTGCTTCATGTATCCACATATATGTAAAGGATCTTACACACTTCATGGGAACTTTTATGAAGATAAGTATTGTAAATGCACTGACACATCTGACTTCAATAAACACACTATTTTAATTCAAGTAAGGAATTAAAAAGATTAGCATGTATCAAGTACTCAGTTCCAGTTCCTATTCCACAGGCAGTTCTGCTCATGGATATCTTCACAATTGGAGCATCCTTGTTGCATCCTCACAAGAGGAAGAATTTTCTGGACTGTAAAATTCTTGCAGACCATACAGCATCAGTGCAGTAAAACAAAAGAAAGCACAGCCACAAATAGGTGGCAAGGAAGGTTCAGTCCCCCCCCCCACATAAATGACAGCAGGACTCAGCACAGCTTGGCCTGTCCCACTGACTGGTGATGGCAGGAGGTTGAGGGGGATCCCAGAACCACCAGAGCTCCTTCACACAGCCTCTGCTTGCAGGCTGTGGCACAGCCTCTGCCTGGGAGATTGCCCCTGTCCCTGGGGTACAAGAAAGAGGCTTTCACTCCATTCCCAGAGTCCTTGACATTGTGTTTCTTCCCTGTCAGCCATGAATGGTTTCCCTCCCCCCTCAAACCACTGGCAAGGATATTCCTCCAGGAACCCTGTGTGTTTTATTCCAGGCTGGCAGCTCTGCATGGGGAGCTCAGCCGAAGCAGTGTAGCAGAGCAGTGTCTCTGACACAGTCATGCTGTCCATGGACTCACCTAACACAGCAGTGAGCCTGCAAAGTGCCTGTAGGACAGCAGAGAAAACAACCTTTTTCTTCCCAGACACAGGTTTCCTCTGGCTGGCATTGTTCCATGTTTCCAGGCATTTACAGCTTGTCTCAGTGTAACCAGAAGACTTCTCTACTATGTTTATATTTTTACTAGCTCAGAAGGGCTCTTATATTTCATTAGTGTTTGAAGTCTAAACACTTCTATTGCATTAGTGTTTGTGGTATTTCACTAATACTTGTATTTAATTTTGCAGAACTGGCAAATATGCGTTATCCTACATTCTTTGTCTAACAAGTTATTGCTACTTCATTCTTTTTAGAGAAAATCTGCAGAAAACTCTGTAGAAAGAAAAGTATTTTAAATTAACTCCTTTGTGGAGCTGAGCTTTGACTCTGCCTTCTCTTGGATCCTTTATCAAACTCGTGTGATACTTGCAGATACACAGAAGTACCTCACCACCTTTCAAAGAAACTCTTCCTTTCCTTTCATCCACACTTAAAGACACTTTTATGAATACATGGGTACCCTTCCTGTGTTTCTCAATCAAATTCTAAACAGTTGAGCTGAGCCTTGTTACTATTAGCTCCAAATAGCAAGATATCTAGGTTTTGTAAAGAAGAAAAAAGAAAGAAAAGAAGCCAAATACCACCTGAAAGGCTCTTTTTATGAACAGATTGAATATGTCCCATTATCTGCTACTTTTGAACTTCAGAAAACTAATAACAATGGATTCTGCATAGGCTTCCCTCCTATAGTAATAGAAACAAAACTTCAAAACTTCTCCATGAGCCTAGTTCTGAGCTCTGGTGGCTGCTGGCAGCATCTCTTGTTGCCAGCAGTTGGTCTGTCCACACTCCAGCTGTCCCAAAGATGAGGCCTCATGTACTGAGAGGCAGAAGACAAAAAAAAATCCCCAACCCTCACATGTGAGAGGATATTACAGGATCAGGCTCAGAACATTGTACATCCGAAACGTGTGAACCAACAAAAGCCTTACTGTGAGTCATTCCCATTCTGCATCATCCTGCTTTCAAATTGCTCCCCATGGAATTTAACAGACATGATAGAAAATAATAGAATTGAAAACTGGGAACTATTTCCACATAGAGGGCTTTTCCCACAGTGGATACAATTTGAATTGCTAATTCACTGCCAGATGTGCAACCACAGACACTGTGACAACAATCTTCTTCCTACAGTACTTGATTATTTCTTCTTGTGACTCACTGAGGATTATATCAGGATTATATACAGGATTATATCTAGCCCAGGTTGGAGGGTTTCCATTTTTGTATTTAATTAAAGAACGGTCAGAAACAGGTAAATTCAAACTGATGTGGCATAATATTTAAAATCATTTAAAAGGGTAATCTTCTGAGAGAAACTTTATTTATGAAAACATTAGAAGTGAACTCCTGTCTCAAATAAGGCCTGTGGGAATTCTTCATTGCTTTCACATTCTCCAGAGATTTTCTATTCTATTTTTAAAAAATCTACCAGCAGTTTTTAGCAACGTTGCCATTAGTTTTTAGTACAATTCTACCTCATTCCCAAAAGATAAACCTAATTCCACAGTGCAATGACAGATGATACAGAAAGAACACGCAGGAAAATTCTCTGCAGGCAATACAGCACTTAGATAAATTGCTAACCCCTCCCCCCCAACCTCAGCCAAAACAGAATAATTTGTCCAAAATAAGTACAAGCACTGGAAAAGATATGGAAATTAATGACCAGAATTCCAGTTTGGGAAAAACTGCAGCATCTTATGATCTATGTTATCCTACTTGAAAGCCATCTTACCATATCTGAAATAAGTATGTGCAAATAGGTATTTTACCAGTTTTAGTACCAGCATAGTTAATGATTTCCAAAACACCATAATGCAACAAATTATGCCAGTTTGGGCGTTTGAGCTCAAAAGCCTAAAATCAAATGATGAATGAGGAGAACAGACTGGGACTGTGGGAAAATGCAGGCCAGGTGCTGGCTGTGTCCACACCAGAGATGCTAACCCTGCACAGGGTAGATGTGAGCTGAGCTGCACAGGTGCTCTTGTGCCAGAGATGGTTTCCTTTGGCAATGCACACACACACCCATGCTCATCTAGGCAGTATTTTCTATAAGTAAAGGTGCTTACATCTTTCAAGTCTACCTTTATTTTAAAACTAACAGTGAATTTTAATTGGTGACCATGTATCACTTCTCTTTAGAGGAAGAAAAATGTGTTTTAATGAAATATAATTTTACATAAACTTGATATACATTTGGCTCTTCTGGTGGGAAGCAATCAATCCCTGTAGAGTCATACAAGAGTTACCTACTCATCTCCTCTGTGAAGTTGAAGTACTATCAAAATACAGAAGTATTACAGTAAAACACCTGATTTTTGCCGGTCTCTGTCAGACAGTGGTATTTTCCAGAATGTATAATGGAGTTTTGGGGATTTTATCTTTCTGTCTATTTCTTCTTGAGCAGTAAATCCAATTAGATGTTTTGATTGCTTGTACTCCTCATTCAACTTTTTTTAGTTTCAACTTATTGTCATATTTTATATTCCCAAGCATAAACACAAGAGTGTGTGACTAAAATTAAGATGATGGCAAGTGGTTTCTGTGCCACACACAAAAGGGAACATTAATGCCTCTTTCAAAACCCTTTTGGAAATGTCCCCTGAAACCCAGCACCAAGGCAGACTGAGTGAAAGACAACCAAGTCTCACACCTCTGAAAAGGGAACTCCCTGATGAGGGGCTGACATCCCTGTCCCTGCCTTTCCATCTGTTGATACTGACTCAGGAGCCTCCAAGAGCCACAGCCCAGATCACCACTTCCACCACCAGGCAGCTTTGAATCTGGTGTCTGAGACAGGAACATTTTTTATTTCTTCCTCAGAGCCCTTGCCTTGAGACCTAAAGCCTCGATAAATCGAGGTACCACTGTTGCCTTACTGGCACTTAGCTTGGGAGCTGAAGAATTTGGGAATATTGGGGCTTTTGGACCACTTCCTTTCCCAGGAGATTTGAAGTCCAGTACCTCCTATAAGCTACTGAACTCAACAGGAACCCATTTTTTTAGAGCAATCAGATGTTTTGTAGCAGTGCTCTCTGCTTCAACTTCCGATGATTCCTCAATAAATTTTCCCCGAGGAATCTTTGGAAGCTTTACAAAAGGAAATTAGTGCCAATATTCCTTCTTGAGCAATTCCTCTATGAGAACATAAATTTGAATTTCCTAATGGATTGAAGGCATTAGCAGTGTCAACTTATGCACTGTGAAATAAAGCTTTACTATTCTTCTAGGAAAAGGCAGTAAGGCACCCCAAAGTCCCATGTGTTATGGACATGTTATGCTAAAAACACATTATATGTCTGTCATAATTACTGATGAAAGCTGTCCAGGACAACCAGTCTTGTTAGGTTACCATGGGATTTTAAATGCAGCTGTATTTTTAAATATCTGCAGCCAATTTGTGCTCAGATGGGTAACCAGGATCATCCCTCCATCTCTGAGGAGCCCTGCAAGCCACACACTTGATTTAAGACACTAACATGAAACATTGCTTAAAGCAGAACAGAAGATTGATGTGACCTTTACTCCTGTACCACTGTCAGACTAAAAACACCTCTCCTCTTCCATACACTTCCCATTAAGCAATTTGTCAAAATTCTTCAAGGAAGCTACTCTTCATCTGGTTTCTCTAGAAGCTGAAACTATCACTTGAAAGTAGATTAAACTTGCACAACTTTCTCATCTGGTCTCCAAATCTGTATTTTTCCATTCCAGTAGGACCTACATCTATTAGCTAATGCTGCTTTTGACACTAAGTACAAATTATGTCATATTACCTGTCAGCTCCATGAAGGACACAGCCTGCTCTGGCCATGCATTTCCAGCAGTGCACTAAAGACTTGCATTGCCATTCTTTAATTCTACACACCCTCAGGGTCCTTATTAATTGTTCTCTTTAATCTATAGAAATTATCTTCTGTGCACATACTTTTTCTCCAGTAAAGTTACTTTAAAGGATTATTTTTTGTGCCAGGTTTACATAGGCATTAGTCACCTAACAGTGCAGATGAATACAGAGGAGAGGAGGCAGACAGCTAACCTGCCCACACTCTTCTGATAATGCCTCTGAGTGCCTACCTGCATCAGTCGGGTTCGTGCTCTTTGGTTAGCTTACCAAATTCCCTCTTAGCCAGCTCACTTCATATTTTCCATGCTTTGTCTACTCCTTTCTGATGGCTAACCTTGAGCTGTAATTACTGTATTAGAAGAATTCCCCCCTTTTTTGACATCTATAATTCTTTGCTCACTTCCTTTTTAAGCACAAACATGTATTTCCAGGGACATTTTTTACTGCATTTGAGGATTTCTGTACTTTTTAAAGGATTTAAATTATATTACTTTTGTTGTCTTTTTAAAAGTACTTTCACTCCAAAAAATTCCCTTTCATGGTTTAGTGTCATGATGTTAAGTTTCAATACAATTGCTTCCATGAGAATGCCCTGTATAAGATAATATGAAGGAATTGAAGCTGTCTATGAAAATAATAATGAAAAAATATTCTGAGCACTGTAGGAGATTATGTTCTTAAAATCCTTTGTCTGACATGGGTTAACTTGGGTTAGCTATGTGCCATGAAAACTGAAAAGCAACATGTGACAGGGGAACTTCATCCCTTACCAGAAAATATTAGGCTCCTGATTTTTTATTTTTACAAGTTAACATTCTGAAGATTAAAAAATATATATATATATATATATATAAAACGAGTTAATGGAGTGTTACACAAGCTCTGGTACTTTTTGTGATACGTGACTTTTTAGAAAAGCCTCATCCAAGACAAAGTTCCCTCACCCAGAAAGTGGGAATCGAACCACTGGCTCCCTGTACTTCACAACCAATTACAATTTCAGAAGGCCAGCCCTTTGGCAAGGACAAATTCAGGTGTCAGCTCCATGGAGGATTCACTGTGCATTGCTCTGAGAAAAATTCTGAAGGGCAATGCTCCCTAAATTGGGTGAGCTCCCAAAGCAGTTTCACTGTGGCAGTACAGAGCCTGAGGAGCAGCCCGCACCACCGGGAAAGGAGAACATGACAGGTCTGATGCCTTGGATACTGTCATGGACCCAGTGAGGAAACCAGGTGAGTGATGCCATTCCAAAACATCCACTCACAGTGTGCAGTGCACAAACAAGCCTAGGCTGCACTCAGAGAAACATTCCCACAGTTATGTCCATAGCTGTCTATGGAACTGGACAAAAGACTCAAAAAAAAAAAAAAAAAGAGAATAACTGAAAAATACTACAACAGAATATTCTAATATTCTTGCTAATATGGGCTATACCACATGTAAGATCAGCACAAAATCTTTCTGTGGATCAGCTGCAGTGATTATTTTCAACCTGGCAAGGGAACGTTCTTTGCCTTCTCTTCTCTCTCCCACATCTCTTAATGCTTTCTCTATTGTCATGGCAAATTTCTAAATTTGCTTGTATTCTGCAGTTAGGTAACACCAGATTTTGAAACTCTGTCTTTCTAAGTATACATATATATATATACGTGGTCGCCAGGCAAAATTTGATATTAAGTGATGTTAAAATGATGAGATAAAAATATCTGAAATTCTAGAAATTTGGCTAGTGAGGAAGGAGAACCAGATCCATGTGGTAAGGTGAAAAGTAGCACCATTAGCCAGGTGATACTAGGGTCTCAGTCAGGTCAGGAAGTTTCACCAGACCCATGATTTTATTTTCCCTTGTGTATTTTCGAATCACTCTTTACTGTTAGGATAAACAAACACACACTGAAGAATGAGAGGTCACCCTGCACAATGTACAATTTGTATATTCTTTGCTGTCATAGTTATTTTCCAAATATTTCACTGTTAGTTTGGGTCAGGAGAGGAAATGAGCAGTACCAATCCAGTCTTTCTGAAAATTCCATGGACAGCCAGCAGTGCAAGAGAAGATGAGGGGATCAGCCACTTGGGGATCCTCTGCAGTCGATGATATAGAAACTGCTTTTGTCTTGACAGTAATGAAAAGAAGACAGGGAAGGTGCAGATCTTCAGGCTACATGTGGTGACTAATAAATCAGATGTTGTGGAGTCTGGTTTACTGCAGGAAGGTGGATTTAATGAAGACTTGTGCCTGGCAGGAGGTTCTGCAGCTCACAAAGAGTGTACAGGGAAAACACTCTTCTGGAGAAATGATACAAGAAGGCACTACCCAAGCTTGGGAAATTGACTCTAAAGAGACAATTGATGTATTTTGGCACAAAGGGTGCAGGAAAATAAGTAAGAGTACCTCTGGATCCTAGCAATTCCTGGAGAACTGCTTCTACATCTTACATTTATACACTTACACTTCAGGAACAAGGTAAAACATTAAAAACAAAGCAGGCACATTGTGCCCAGTTTAGGGCATTTGGAAGTTATTTCATGTTACATTTTGTGAGCTGATTTTATTTACTTTCAGAATCAAAGTATATAGTGTTGTCTTACTACAATATCTTGTTACTTGTTTTGACTGTTTTGAAGAAAACTTGATTTTGAAATTGTGAAAATAGACTGTAATGTACCTACATACCTGAGGTTATCAGATCAGGATGGCGAAAATAGTTAATATCCTCAGATGGAAAGCCCTCCCCTTCACCACCCCACTTCTCAAAAAGCAAGTTATTCTTCATTCTCTACCCTGTCACATCAAAAAGAAATTAAAACTTTGAAGACAAAAGTCTAGCTTATTTGGTCACAGTGTGGAGAAAAAAAGATGAGAAAAAAAAGTTAAAAAAGAAAGGTAAAAATATTTTAAAACAAGACAAAAATAGAGCTTCCTAACAAATGCATACAAGATAACATTGTAGAAAAAATATTATCCTGTCAAAAGAAGATGCTGAAAGCCAATAATAGTTTTAGTTTCACCAACTAAAAAACTTCATGAGAACAACAGATATGTGTAAATTGTTTTGTTACTTTGTGGCAGCAAAATTGTCTTGTTCTTGAATAATATCCAATGATTTTATAATGAAATTCAAGAGAAAAAAACATCCGCAGAAAGGGCAATGAAAGGCCTGTGTAAAATTTCCATCTGTTAGGTAAAGTTCTCTAAAAAAGGTGAATTTCCTTTGCAAAATAACGAGAATTTGCCTCTATACCTCCGAGCAGGAGTCACACCTGAAGTTTCTGCTTCCTAGTCAAAAGATTTCTCCCACCCCCTTCACATCTCAGGAAAAGAACAAGTGTCCTGCTCTGAGTGTCCTGTACTGCTGTGACTGGGGCTCTTCTGTGAGGAAGGCAGAGAGAAAGTGAACTCATGTCTACCATATCATTCCTGCAGCTTCACAAGTTGCTGAATTCCAGAACCTTTTCCTTTGTATTCATAAAAAAAATGAAGAAAACAGAATTTTATGCCAATTTTTAATTTCAGGTCAAATTGAATATTTGCCTAAGTAGATATTCTTTTTGTTTTGTTTTGTTGGGTTTTGGGTTTTTGCAGTACGAACAAAGAAAATAAACTTTCAGATTCAAACTAAAATTTTGTCTCTTTTCTCTGGAGCTGAAGAGATAAAGAACACCTTGCTTTTTTGGGAGGAGGATAGTGAAGGGAAGGCTGTCCAAAGAGGAGAATTTGCTGCTTTCACAACCCTGATCTGATCACCTTTGCCAGAAGAGCAGTTGCAGGATGAGGGCTGATGCTTGTGCTGAGCTCTGTCATTCCTGTTGACTGAGGTCTGCAGAACCCCAGATCATCATATCCTGGCCTAGGCAGAAGAGTTGATGTAAATTATTTCTGTCCTTTGTTGCTCATTCCCACCTTCATACCATAGGTTGCTTCTCCCTCAGATGTGTTAATATGACCTTTTGTCTTTTTAAGAAATTTACAATAAGTCTGATCACTGAAAATCTGTATTAAAATAAATCCTTTGGAGAAGAAGTAAAGATTTTTTTTTAGCAAAAATCCTAGAAGTACATATATCTAAGCCACAAGAAAAGTTCCTCTCCAGACAGAGCCGAACACAAATCATGGTATTCTTTTTGACATAAAGACAACTTACGTTGCCAGAATGTGCAAGTTACTTGCCCAATAATACAGGTTTCCTTTCAAAACACTGCTGTCACATATTAGTCACAGAATTGTTTTTGCAGATTGTTTATGCAAAATAAGTTTAAAACAAACTGTAGTAATATTGCTAATCTTCAATATTGCTGTTCAAATGTTGCAGAAACTCATTAGCCAGAAAATCTTTCCCAAGTTTTCACCTTCTGATTTAGAGGAGTACACTTCTGCCTCTGCAATTAACTGAGCAACAGGAAAAAACAGAGCCACAAAACTTGTAGTGATACAAGCCCCAAAAATAGACTATCAGCCACAAAATAAATACAGGGAGAACTGAAAAATGCTGATTTTAACACAGGAACACCCTGAACCCTGCTTGGCAGTCTAGGAACCAGGAACAAGCTTATGTTTTTGAGGGAGCTAAAAGAAAAAAAAAAAAAAAAAAACAACTAATATAAAAAGGGGGAAAAATGAAAAAAAATTTAGCAGCAGTTCAAAATTTCAAGGTGAATATCATAAAGTATACTGCAGGGGATGAACAGCCCAGAAAAGAGGAAGGTTTTTTGATGCTGAACACAACCATTACCAGCGATACCCCTCTCTGTCCTCAATAAACAGAGGGAAAACAAGACAATTCAAAACTGATAGCGGGAAAACCGGAATCTCTACCTCCGTCTCATCCCATAAACCGGACCCTTCCTTAGCCAAAGGCGGAAAGTCAGGGCTGTAAAGTCACACCCATCTCTGCCCTTCGCTGCCGGGGGTCCCGTTCCCCGCGGGGCTGCAGGGCAGCACCCCAGGAGGCGGGAGGGGCGGCACTCAGCCCCGGCTCGGCTGCTGCCCCGGCACGGCTCGGCTCGGCTCAGCGCTGGGGGCGGAGGCGGCAGCCGAGCCGCGCTGCCCCGGGCAGGGTGCGGGGCGGCGGGCGATGCTCAGTGCTCACTCACCCTGCGGTTGCGGTCGGCCTCCCGCACCTCCTCCTCCTGGGGGCCCTGGCGGATGAGCGCCTTCAGCACGATGCTGTTGTTGGTGCAGCAGGCTCGGAAGAGGCTGAGCGCCTCGGGGCTGTCGCGCTCGTCCCCTTCCAGGGACCAGATGTCCTCGTCGTCGTCGTCCAGCCCCCTAGGAGGGTAGAAGGAGTCGTCCGAGGCGATGCTGCAGGTGTCGGGCAGCTCGGAGAAGTCCTCGTACTCCTCGCAATCCTCCTCCTCCTCCACCTCCTTCTCCTCTTCCTCCTCTTCGTCCGGCTCCTCGGCGGCCGCCTCCGCCGCCCCCTGCTCGGGGCTGCTCTCCGCCCCGGCGCCGGGCATCTCCTTGGCGGCGGCGGCGGGCGCGGGGCAGACGCGCTCCCCGGGCAGCTGTTCGCCGTGCCCGGACAGCAGCACCATGCCGGGGCCCCGCGGGGCGCTCAGGGCGCCCGGCAGCCGCGACTCTGCCTCGCCGGGCCCGGCTGCCGCTGCCCCCTCACGCAAGGGTCAGCCCCGTCCCGCGGGCGGCCCCGCGGCAGCCCGGCCGCCCCCCGGGCCGGGGCATGCCGCCGCCTGAGGGGAGGCTCGGGCTCCGCGGGGGCCGCTCTCCGCCGCCGGCCCGGCCCGGGGGAGCTGCCGCCGCCGTGAGGAGCGGGGAGAGGCTGCGGGCGGGCAGGGCGGCTCTGGGGAGCGCAGGCACTTGTCGAACTCCCGGCCCGTAATCCGCTCAGCATCGCTGTGCGGAGATTGGGGCTGGGGTTTAGCGGCGGGGCGCGGTGCCGGGGCGGCGTGAGGGGGGAGCGGGGGCGGCCGCGACTGCTCCCTGCGGGCACCGAGCTGCAGGTGCGGGACCGCGGCTCCCCGAGCGCCCCGGGGCTCCTCAGACTCCTGGGCTCGGAGGAACCCGCGGGGGCAGAGGCGGGAGCGGCCCCGGCCGCCGCTGGTCCTTCAGCACCAACTGCGTGGTGCCGAGAGCCGCGGCTGCAGCGATGTACGCAAAAACTTTTCAGGAATACAACCGGCCTGTGCGGAATTCGTCTTTTGAAATAAACACTGAAACTAAGGGGAATGACTGCACAGAATTGCCGTGCTGTAAAAGCAAGCAATTCATTAAATCAGCCCTGATGCTTTAGCAGCTGTAGAGGTATCAGGCACGTACTTTTTATGGAAGGCATTTGGAGATTATGTTGAGAGGAATAATACATGTATAAATTGAGTTCCTGCTTTGTCACAGTTCCTCTAAAGTCTCTTTCCCTTTCAAATGTCAGGGATTAGCAGTGTTCTCTGCCAAGGAAACAGTGGGGAGAAGTCCTTTGGCCAACAAAATAGGGTTGCTTTCCTCAACAGTTTTTTGAAGTGAATCTCATATATTTGACATCCTTCAGCAAGTGAATGTCCAAGGTCCAAGTCCCTGTCTGTCTGATGGGAGAGAAAGGAGGTGGTATTTCTGCACGAGGAGAGGCAGACTATGAGCCACATTTTTTACACTAAAAGAACATAGGAAGGAAAAGTAAAGCGTAACTGTGAATTAAGGGGCCCCAAATAGTAGTTGTTTACAGTCTTACAAGAAATCATTGTGTAAACCAGACATGATGGGTGATACAAAACCCAGCAGCTTCTTGCTGAATCCTGACTGGCAGGGTTATCCCAGTGCCCAGCAGGAGGATATCTGTAAGCAGAATTAGTATTAAATAGTTCCCTGATTGGCTGCTTCTGCAAAGGAGCTAAACTGGGAAAGGAGGAGATTAAACTATCCCCTCACCTCCAGACACCTCTGAGATCACAGCTGTGTAGATTACCAGCTTGCTCATGCTGTCTCCTGTTATTTGCTTGGGTAAGGACAGGCCTTTTCTCCACTGCTGCTGGGTGTGTCTGTGCCCAAATCAAACACTTCTGAGCTGCATTTAGCTGCTGCATGACAGTGCTGTAGGATTCACTTTCTACACTTATTGCCTATCCATTTGTTATGTATTTGCATTCACAGAGTTTAAGGGCTCCATTCATTCAACTTATGGCTTTCTTCTCAGTCAGTGTGGCCAATGAGCTGCTTAACAGAATGCTACCTCTTACAATAGCACTTGTATCTTGAGAAAACTTCATTTTTGCCTGAGATCCCGCAGCTGGTGAGGAGCATTTGAGTTTTCTCAGCCTGAACTCATCAGAAAAGCCCAGAAAGTCTCTTGGCTCTAGTAACTTCAAATAGCAGAAAAAGGCCCAAAATAAGTCTACTACAGGGGAACAAAGGGGTTTTTTAATGAAGATTCAGCTCATCTGTAAGAATTCATTAATCAAATATACTTGCTTTGTTTCTTTCTTATAAAATCAATTCAGAAGAATAAATATTTACCACATTACCAGACTTTTTTAAAATGTTATGTGAAGTTTCTTAGCAAAGAGGCAGAGACCAGTAACTTTGAATATAAAGAAAACCAAAGTCAACAACAACAAAAAAACAACCTTGAAAAACCTTAATGCTAACTAGAGGGAAAACACAGACAGGAAAAAAAATTTGACTCCGGAAAGTCATCCTTTTTTTTTTTCTCTCTCTGTGTTCAGTTTACCTTATCAGCTTATTAATAGAGGAGAAATGAATCAGTTTTCTCCCACAGCTGTAGTAATTCTGCAGGGACCTTGGAGATGAAAACTGTTTTCTCTTACCTCAGCCTGTCACTTTCATCTCTTCTCTCAAAGAACAGTGATGTATTGCTTAAGCTTTCAAAGCAAGGTGTCAGGCTGCAACAGGGCAGACATAGTGTTTCTCCTTGAATTTTTCACTTTTACAACTGGTATTGAGGCTATATTTCAAATTATTTAACCTGGATGCATCTTGACAAAAAAGCTGGTGCAGCTAATCGGACATAAACTGTTACTTGACTCTTTAAAATTCTGATGCAGCCATTTATCTTGTGACACACAGGTGCCCACCAAGGCTGCTCTGCTTGGGCACAGCCATAGGTGTAAAGCAGATGATGTCTGGTTTCTTGATTCTTTCAGTGACACAGCTTGCATGTGACAAACAGGACTTCTCGTCACTTGTGCGTCAGTTTGTAAATCAAAACAAAAGAAGGTGAGGAAAGGCCATAGAGTAAATCTGCAGATTCTTTAAAATTTTCCAAAACAACCCCTATTTTCATGGCATTTGTAAGAGGACAGCCTCAAACTTTCATCTGGAAAAGAAACCACTTAATATAATTGAATTAAATTCTTGTATTCCTAAACTTTGTATCAAAATCTCAAAGCAAATTCCCCAGAATTATGAGTCATTATCACCATCCATATCTCATTAAAATCTATTGCTGGGAATTACCAAGGCAGGAAATTAAAATACTCAGTGCAGATACCTGGCCCTATGCAGACAAAGCTTCCCTTGAAGAAAACCAATTTTTGAAATTACTATATCATGGGATGCCCCCAATTTGCCTCGTTAAGGTTTGGAAACTGTTGCATTTATAAAACACTCTGAAATCGAGATTTAATGAGATTTATGTGCAATAATAAAGACAATAGTAAGAAAAATAGTAAGACTCAGTGCATTTTATATGTTCTTCTTACACTGAACAATTTAATCTAAGGAAAAAATTCCTAACACACTGAAAGCTATTGCCAGTATTCCTAAAAGATGAAATCTAGTCACTTCAAAAGCATTGGAAAATAAAATAAAATAAAATAAAATAAAATAAAATAAAATAAAATAAATGTTTCATTTTGGTTGTTTCCATTACTCAGGTGTTCAAAATTTCTGAATAACAAGGAGCCAGGTTGTTTGGTTTTTTTACCCGTCTGACATCTAAACACTCACTTTTGAAATTCAGAGGGTATTTTTCCCTTCCTTAGTTGACCTGCCTGTAAAAATATCTTAGGTAATCTGAGGCTGAGTGAGCATTTGCTGGTAAGACATTTAGGCTGTTTAGGCACCTTGCTGGTGTATTCCCCACCAACTGGCAACTTTAGCCACTTCAGTGATCCAAGGGTTTCACAAACTCTTGGTGGCACACCAGGCAGGTTTTTCTGCATCCATCTGACTCCTCACTCATTTCTTTGTAGGTTTGTGCTGGGAGCAGGTGAAAGGATGGAGCAGCATCTCCTTACCTGGCAGCACCTGCAGTAATAGCAACGCCACAGTGTTAAACATGAGAGGCAAATCACTCACCCCCTCTCTCTGTTTAGCAGCTTGTAAAAACTCTGAGATGCACAGGAGGAGTTTCTGTGGACACTGCAGCTCTCTTTCACAGCATTTCCACCAGCACCACTAAAGGAAGCATCCAGAGCACAAGGAAACCTCTCTTGAGCTGGCTCCTATCTTCACAGATGGGAGAGGAGCTGAAGCCCCCAAAAAGCCAGTGTGGGGAGGGAGTTTGGTGTTATGACCTAAGTCAGCATCATCCCAGTGCTGCCCTGGTTCATGCCAAAGGCCACCACAGGTGGTCCAGGGAGGAATGTAGGCACTGAGGGAAACAAGGTGCTAAAAGAGATAAGATACTGCTTTTTACTGACAGCATCCTTTGGAATTTTGGGGAGAGACTTTCAAAATTACTGCCTCCAAGCCTCGCATTGGTCCTCAAAACAGAGTGCCTGCATCTTCAAAAACTGTCTGCTTGAAGTTAATCTCAAGAGAGTTTGTAGGCACAGGTGTAAGCAAACTGGTTTCTGGGGTTGCTGAGTTCTTGGCAGAGCTAGCAGGCTAGTAAATCCAAATTCTTGTTTATCATGCCTAATAATAATAATAATAATGTGTTTTTAAATGGGGTGATTTTTGGGGGCTGTAGCAGGACTGCAAGCAGGCTGGCTGCTGTGAGGCATCAAAGTGCAATTAACTTAGTCAAAAAACATCAGGTGGTGTACTATTGGCAAGGTGTGTGTGAAGAAGGCATTCAAGGTAAAGAATTAAGCTGAAGAAATGATTAAGAAAATGTCACCTCTCAGCTCTAAAGAGCCAAAGAGAGACACAGTTGTTTTCATATTTACCTGATTTGAGGTGTTGGAGAGAGCGTTTATAAACTAACAGATTCCGCAGCACTTGCTAAGGCTTCCCCACTTAAAAAGTCCTCTGGAAGGAGAAAGGTTGGAGTCTCATTTTTCCTAAGCTCTGTCCAAGACTTGATGTGAAATCCTGGTTGATCTGAATACTAACAGCTGCTAAGGAGTCATGAGTGGAAGTTGCAATGTGTTTCCTAGAAACCAAAGGCTTGAGCTGAATGATGAGAGCAGAGCCAGAGAATAAAAAATACTAGCAACAATCTTATTAAATCTTATTAAATACTGTTTTCTCAGTTGCTAGTATTTTTCCAGCACTTGGTCTGGCAAATTAAATGCTGTTTAAAGCATCTGTAGTACCAGCTTATTGGTATCTCTGTGCAGTTAATACAATAAAGGGTTATAAGGGTATAAATGTAATACCAGTTCATTTAATTTCATTCACTAGCTCTGACTGAAAATAATCAATGTTCTGCTTTCAGTATGAACCTGTATTTTGTTTGCACTGACATCTAAAGCATAGCCCTTTCCAGAAAAGGAATTGTTCCTCAAGGCATGGTCTTGGATCTAGCTAATCTCGACCTAGTTGTAGCCAAAGTTTGCAAGCCCTGTCAGTGCTGAGGACAGCAGTGGTTAGTAGCAGGTAGGTCTCTCAGGGTAAGAGTTCTGTGATGGTTCTGGGCACGTAGGGCAGTTCCTGATAGCCAGTGGCACCTGGAAGGTGGGGACCTGCCACCTAAGCACTGCCTGGTGGGGTTCAGCTTCACTGGAGAAGTATGGAAGCTACTAAAATATTTTTGGACTATTTCCTCAAGACTGAAAAGAACAAGTAAGGCACACCAAATATGCTAAGAGTTTGCTTTTATGTGTGGTTTGATATTTTTGAATGTAGTAGGTAGAAGTGGAGGAGGCTGTGCAAGTGAAGAGGGGAAAGATGGAGAGTACTCTAGTTCCCACAGAGCTGCTCTTTTCAGCTATATGCTGCTGTAGACTGTGATGCTGAAGATCCTTGAGGCTTCTCAATAATTCTTCAGCATGGAACTTCTGCTTTCATATTTCTGTCATAGGGAGTTTCTTGGGAGAAAACTGTTGAAAATTTGTTGTTGTCCAGATGTTGATTTATTGATGAAAACCAGAGATTTGCATAAAATCTTTGTGTGGGAGTCTTCTATCTCTGAAGAGTACATTTTTAAAATCACCTCTTCAAAATAATTCTTTTTCCTTTTAACTTGGCATATAATTTCTTAAACTGCCACAAAACCACATAATAATAGGGAAACAGCATGGCTTGAAATGTCAGTGGATTTCTTTTTTCGTGGAGGAAGATTAACAAAGATTGAGAGAAGGAGAGAAAAATGTTTCTCAAACTATAAGTTTAATTTTATTTTTCTGTATTTTGATATCTTTTACCAAAATAGCACAATACTAGACATTAACACATGTATAAAAATTATTAGGGAAAATAATCCCGTATATATTCCATTGCAAAATTATTAGATCATCAGGGCTGCAGGTAGGGATTGACTGGATTAGCACACATGAGAATTTATTTGGGAATTGTTATTTTATTTTTGCACTCTACTGAAGAAGAAGATTCCCCACATATATGTGTGAAAATGTGTCCCCCAGTTGGGTATCTAGAGTAAATAACTAATGTTATTTTTATACCAAAATTTTTGTTCCTGCCTAAAGGAATTCTTTCTACATACAGGGGATAAACCATGTATCTGCTTCACATTTTCCTAAAATTATTCCTCTTCCTTTATTGTGAAATTATGCACCCAAAAATAGGCTGGTTTGATGCTGGTATGAGTAAGCCTGCTGATGCCATTCCATATGGAGAAAGCATGTAGCACATCTACGCTTGCACTTCTGATCAGTTCACTCCTCTTCTACACGGATTTCCTGCGTGGCTGTGAGAGCTTTAAGCTTCTCCATATCTGAGGTTTTGTTCTTGAATTACAATAATGGTACTTCTGTCTATTTCTGGGAAGTTTGGGACCTGAGGGCATTGCTGTTTGCTAGAGTTTCTGGTGGTGTTTGAATTCAAGTTTTGAAAGTAGCCCAGATACGTGTCCATCTATCCCCACTGTTGCCCTGCATCAGGAAGCTGTAAAGAAGTCAGTGATAAATGCATCCTAATTTTAATCTTTCTGACAAACCCTAGAGAAAGCCTTAATATGTGACCCAGTTTCTATTTCTGAAATATTATGGCTTTAATCCTCTTTCCATTTCAGTTTTGTCTAATTCAATCTGGGGATTGGACACTGCTACCTAATGCAGTCCAGTACTGGAAAAACATTGGCATAAAAGCAGAAACAGAAATCTTTTCAAAAAAGCAAAGAAATTAAAGGGAAAATCTAGAATTTGCTGCCATAATTTATTAATATATACCATCTTATTTTATTATCCATTCTCCTGTGAGAATTTGGAGTGCTTTATACTTTAGCTTGCATTGAATGACAGGTTTCAGCAAAATATCTCATCTCATGCTGTAAAGGTGAATGTCATAGCCATTTTATAGATGCTGAAATTGAATTGCAGACTACTCAAATGCAGCAGGGCATTGTATAATATATCTAACATACAGATGTCTTATTTTGGCATTACTCAAATGCTTTAAATGACTCATGGTTCAAATGGCTTACCCATATACCTACATAATTAGGCAAATGGAGTATAGGGTGTGGTTACCAAGTGGGACCATTAGAGAAATCCATCTGAGTCCATGTGGTGTATCTCCATCAAGGGCCACAAATGGTCATCTTGGAACTATTTCTCTTTTAAGAACATAATGAACACTGGCCAGAAAATTACAAGTAGCACTTTAGGACAAAAAATTATTATAATCAGTGCATTGAATTTTTCTCCACCTGTTTCTTCTATGCTCTTAAATATAAACCAGGATACTGAGATACAAAGTGGGCTCCAGCAAGGCCGTGTGGACACAAATCCAGCTTATTGCCTTAGTAGGTGATTTCAAGATTGTATTTGTTTCTTCATACAGTATCAAAATAATACTACCCTGTATTTGGAAATGTGAGTCCTTGTATGTGCAATGAGTCATGCTATGAGGATTTCTTATTTTTCCTCTCCCACCCCATCCTGAGATAATTGGTCTCTGGTGTTAAATGGTATTTCACCAGACTATATAAACATGTGAACAACCAGAGGCTTTCATTGAAAGACAAATATACTTACATATTCTGGAAAAAGCTTTGTGCATGTATTTAAGTGATTGAAAGAATTAGTATCCCGATAAGATGTGTGTGGTTTGAAAACATTTTAGAAACCCACAGAATAACTGTGGGGCTATTATTGTTTCCCTATTGTGTGCATTATCTATTAGGTTTCCTTGTCTCTAATAGGATCATACTCATTTTCATCTTTGCAGAAATGCAATATTCTCCCATGAGATTATTTAACATTATCCTGAAATCATTAGAATTGCCATACTGCCAAGTTAAAATAAACAGATGCTTATCTAGCCCAATGGTTCCATTGTTTCTTGGTGTTTTCATAATGTGATTTTCACAAATCACAAACATCATGGGACTCATCCCAGGAGATGTTCAAGTGAAAGTAGATTATCTGTAAAACATTCCCCTTTAGAAATCACACCTCCCATGTGATAGTCATTTAAGCAATTTAAAATATCCTGCTCCCTCTGTTTCATCCCTTTTTATCAGAATTCTTTCACTTAAGAAAATATGTTCCCATTAATTTGCTGGAGAAGGAATTAGTGGGGTAAGTCAGTAGCTAAGTCTGACTGCATTGTGGTGGTAAATCCTCTGCAGTTCCATTTCAGCTCTGTTAGTGCCCATAGCCCCTGTGTGCATACAGAATATGGAACTGAAGAGCAGCCCCTGCTCAGAGCATGTTCTGCCACAGAGGGCAGGCATGGAGGGTCCTGCTGACCCCCTTTACAGGGCCAGTTAACAAGCAGTGCCAAATGGAGAGGGCAGCATCTCTTTCCTGTGATGTTCTCATTGCCTGCATTTTCTTTACAACTCTGTGTAAAGTCTGTTACTGACCCAGTAAAGGACACAGATGTTTCTGTGTGGTTGTATTGTCTTTGGAAACATCCCATGGGTCCAACGTGATTTCCTTTTGATTGCTTCTCACATGTCCAGCAACAAGTACTTTTTTTAACTTCCCCTGTAAGAAGAATGGCATCAAGGGATGACATTTCCATAGTCAAGCCACTTCAGAAGCAGCAATTAACAATCAGAAGACACTGAGATAGATAAATATTGTTATCTCAGCTTTTCAGCTGGTGAAATTGAAATAACGAGGTCAAGGTCAACATCTTCCAATTTAAAATTTATGGTCAGACTTCGATGGCTAAATTAATGACATGAATTGCAAACTTTTGAAGCCTACAAAATCAAAAAGACTGCACATTTTCAGAAATCATGGAAATCTGAACACTTATTTATATGCCATAAGTGTTGTAACCAAGTTAAAAGTTCTTGCTTCAATTATTAGGGCAATGTTAAGTCTTGGTCAAAGATATCTTCAATCATTTTAGGTTTTAGAGTTTTGTTTTATGTACAGCTGTAGATAACTGCATTTGCTCCCTCTGTTTATTTGCACTTACAACAGCATTAACATCTCATGAGGAAATTTTCCTTAAATACCATGGTTGCTCTCAAAGCTAACTTGTACTTAGATTTCTCTGGTTTGCTTCACTACAGTCTGTCTCACATTCATGAAGGAACTTGCACACTAAGTGAAGGAAAATTATCATCTATTCTGTGGGTGGTTGTGGAAAAGATGAAAACAGGCACTTTCCTCATGAAAAAAAGGAAGGAAAGAAAGATCATCTTGCTTTCCCAGAGGAGAGTGTAGGGAAGGGACAGGACCAGAGGAGGCGGCTCTCTAGAAGAGAGAGAGCTTTACACTTGACTCTTCTCCATGTCCATGCAGTCCTGTTTGAAGGGGACTCCAGGCATGGTGGCAGGTGCTGCTGCAGCCCACAAGCTGTACAGTGTGCTTGCACCACAGACAGGGAATTTGTTACTGAAGCCCTGACCAGATGGCCCCCCAATGGCATCAGTTTTTGTACTCATTAATTTGGGCTCTTAAACGTTGAGGAGGGGAAAGTTAACTACAAAACTTGAATGTTTTGCACTGATCAGCCCTCACCCTCACATTAAGGCACGTGGCCAAAGCAGAGGTTTTTTCCATTTTCAGCACACATGGCACAGAAAATACAGATATGCTGCCTAATTTAGTAATCAGCACTGGAAGAAAACAGGTGTTTCCTTTAACTTAGCACATGATCTGACTCCCTCTCATGCTGCATATTTCTTCTCCTGGCAGAGTCGTCAAGTCAGGTATCTCCTCTCTCATTGGTGCCTGGAGGAGGCATGTCCTGCCTGGAGGCACTGATCATCCTCATCATGTAATGCCCCACATGGGGCCAATCGATGAGGGGAAGCACAAGCTGGGGAATGCAGCTGAGGCAGATGATAACTCTCACATCAGAAGCCTTGAGATGGTATTTTGGTAGCCTGGAAGGGCACATGCTTTGCTTTAATTAGGAACACAGTTAGTTATATTGCTCGTGAAAGTTTCATTACACTAGTTAGCACATTAGCATTACAAGCAACATAATGAAGCATAATTGGTACAAGGGTTCAGTGTGAACTAAGTGATCTGTAAAAAAATGACATTTCAGAATACAAACAAGAAAAATAAACCTTGATGTTTCCTAGAAATTTCCAGGAGGGATTTTATTTATAAAATATTAAGATAGAATTGAGATCTTGCTAGCAAGCTGATTTAATTTTTTTGTTGATTGGTTTATAAACATGGCATCTTGTTTATCACTCAGCAAGGAGATTTACCTGCAGGGACCTCTATATTGAGCTGTGTTTGATTGGAAACTACTGAAAATGTTGGTTTGGGAATAAGAGGATACATCACATTTATAAAAGATAAATTGCTGCTGGTTTTTGTTTTAAAGGTAAGTACATTCAAGTAAGGTTACTGAGAGAGGGAAAACCATTCTAGTTACAAAAAACCTGTCAGCACAGCTATAAGGTCTTGCTGTACAATTTGCTAACTGCAACAGATAAGTTTTTGCCATCAAAAATGGTGACATGGCATTCAATTTAAACCCTCTTCTGTTGCACTTCTCTCTTGTTCTTAGCTAAATTAAAAATACATTTTCCAATACTGAAAAAAAAACCCCATGGAGATCTAACATTTAGTTTCACAAATTATCTTTTTGCTTACCCATATCAAACCTAACTTTGGAACCTATAAACTTTTCCTTGTGTCAGAGCCAAAACGCGCTCCTGTGTTTCTGTAAAATAATCAGGGTTTACAATTATAGTTGTGGAAGTTAATGAAATTCCCTTTAAACAGCTAAAAAATATTGTTATTTAAATGAGCCTTGTTACTAGCAGTTTTGGTGAGATTCAATTGTTTTTATGTGGGCAAGCACCAACATTTTTCTGGGGAGAAAATCCTTTGCTGATGCCATTGGGATGACTTCTGTAACAAGAAGCAAAGGTATAAAATGACCAGAGTCTCGTTTCATGAATATAGCTTGGATCAAAGGTATGTTTTCACCGGGTGCCACTGGTTTTACACCACACAAGGTAGTGGTAAATATTTGAATAGCAAATACGTCCTGACACTCATAAAGTGAGCAGAGTGAATGAGTTCTCCATGTGATTCACAGCTGGGAGGCTGAGGAGTGAGGCCAAAGGCCGGGGACTGGCCTGGGTGAGGGGCACTGAGAGGAGCAGAGCATGTGCCCCAGAGGGGAGAGCCACATCACCTCACTGGTGTGTGCTTACCCTCCTTCTCTCCTGGCGTGACAGCAGCACGTTTCCTGGGATTCCGAATTCTTCCTAGTGACATCCTGTGTGCTCTTCACCCCATTTTATTTACCTCTGCCTAGTAAATCCCTAGTCACGTAAGACAAATGTATTAATAACACTTTAAACCACTTCATCTCTGCAAGAAACACAGAGCTGAGAGCTGTGACAGCCAAGTTCAACACATAATTTGCCCATTTGAAGGTTTTGCAGTGAGTCATTTTCGGGTGTGTGTGCCAAGTGCACCAGCATCAGTGCTGCAAAAGAGGCAGTGTTTGTTCCTGCGGGGTGGTGTCAGCTCAGCACAGATGGTGCAAATTCCCAGCAGAATCACCAGGTTTCGTGCAACAGGTGGATTTGCTTCCTTCAGGGATGAAGGAAGAGCAGGAGGGGTAGGCTGAGTAAGGAGGCCTCCCCTACCCAGCACTGCAGCTCAAAACGACACCAGACAGTGACTCCCAGCAGGGTATGAGAGAAAAGGAATTTGAACTTTTCATTAAGTCAATAGCTACATGCTGTCTAAATTACATTTAGATATTACATCAGCATTTTGAGCTAATTACAAATGCGGAGGAGCGGCACATTCCTCTGGTGGTGCTCCTCTGGTCTGGTTGGCAAGTGAGGCATGGTGTGAGCAAAGTCCCTCATTCCTCTGGAGAGCCTGAGGAGGATCAGTGCCAACAATATGCCCAGGCCAGAGACTATGGAATAGGGATCACCTTACAGGTTTACATTGCCAGGGCAGCTGCTGACACAACTAGAGGGTTACAGTGGAAGTTTTAGCAAAGGCTGCTGCTGAGAGACACATTAAAGGGCTTGGAAGTGCTTTGAGATCCACTGGGAGTAACTTTTGAGAACAAGATATATGCTGGTGGGAAAACGTGTTATGAATCACACGAACAGGCCATGATCCTGAGTAACCAACTGTCGTGGTTTTGTCCTGATGTCTCATGATGTTCCCATCTGGCTGAAAGTCAGAGCTCCTGAAATCATCTGCTTAGCTCTAAATGTCAATTCTAAACTAAAAAGATGAGTAAAAGTAATGGTGAATCTATTATTTTACATAGCTCATGATTTTGGAGATAATCTAGTGATTTATGTTGCTGAGTGCAGGATCTTTGGAAGTTTGAGTGTGGCAGGCCTTGAAATCTGTGAATCCACTGTCATGCATTTCTACCAAATCAAATGCACAAACTGGGAGCAGTCCCCCGGTTCATCACCCATCTGAGCTAATTTCTCTGCAATCTGGGATACAGATCCCACTTTCCCAGTGGTTGCTGATGGATACAGTGCAATAATATATCTCAATATCTCAATGACTTCACAAGCTAGCAAATAATCAGTAAAATCTCTGCCTAATTTCACATTTCCTAGTTTGGGATCAGTGTTTTGGAACCTCACTGATATGTGAGGAACCTGTGAAGTACACACCTAACATAGGAGGAACATGTTAGTAGTACAAGAGGCACATTTTATTGCCCTATTATTCTGATACATAATCAAAATAATCTTTCAGAAATAATGGACAATCCAGTCTATAATCCAGCAAATTCTTGGCTACTTTTCTGCATGTGCTTTTAAATTTCATTCCTGCATTGCAAGTTTTTCATATGTGGCTCAAGGACATAACAAACTGATTTCATATAAGAAGCCTCTCGTTAGTGGAGACCCAGCATCATTTTAAGAGAGAAGTTTCTGCAGTTTGTAATCGATATCAATCTTTCCATGACAGAGCTTCAGCCACTTGGTGCCTGATGTAATTAAGTTGGTTTAACATCTTCCTATTAAATGAACCCTGTTCTGTTACTTAAAAGTTCATGATACTTAGGAAAAATTCCTTGGATTTTAGGAAGAGTGCTTCTATGACTTTGGTTTTGGCTTTTTTTAACTAAGTCATTTTGTTACATTCAAGAAGGGAAAAAAACCAGAACAATTGTGCTCATGTGGCATGTTAAAACAACCGGTGTCATCTCTGAATGTGGTTATTCTGTAAATATTATGATGGATTCTTTTTTTCCAGCCATATCATATTTCAGCCCTTTGAACCAAGCTGACTAGTGATCACCAGCTGTGTGTTTCTGGTTTTCAGAGAGCCTTGATTTCTTCTTTTCAAAGTCCTTGATCCTTTTTTCAAAAATGCTGATCATTCACTATGGCAGCTGAAACATACCTATGCTGGACAGAGAGAGCACCTGTGAAATTCCTAAGAGAAAAGTGAAGGTAAATAGGCACATGTATTAGGTACCTAAATAAAATAAAATGTTTGCTGGCTGTGAATTGGCACCTCCTGTGATGTGCTCTAAATTAGTAGACACATCTCTGTGCATCTCCTTTGAAAAAGCTTTTTCAGTATGTGAAAAAAATTTATTTCACAGTGTAGCATTCTCTTTAAAAAGTCAGATTTCACTTCTACTTTTTTTTTTGAGCCAGGAAATATGAAAGTTAAGTAGAGAAGAATAGTAAAGTAGTTTCTGGACTATCTTAAAAAAATCTGAATATTTTCCTGACTGCCTTTACTTTTAGCAGACTCCATTTTTTAACAGCACCACCCCCTTCAAAAGTGTTGCTCAAAACATTTTTTTCATCATGATTCCTCATGTGCTTGGCATTCTGCTGTGGTCCCTGATGAGGCAGTGACATGCCACAGCTTTTCCTACCTGTGCTGTGTGCAGCAGAGATGGGGCACTGCCAGGGCTCAGCTGCTGTGGGACAGGCTGAGTAAAGTCTTATCCCCTGTGCAAAGCAGCTTCTTGGGGAGGAGGCAAGCAGGCACCACCCCTCTCAGTCTGTTACACAAGAATTGGTGAGACATCTGCAGTTTACATAATGGTACCCAGCGTCCAGGCAGTGCTCTCATCAGTAGACAATAAAAATGCTCTTTAAAAAAAAAAAAGTCAGTGTTATCATCCTCAATTTACATATTCTGAGTCTGACTTTGAAGAAAGGGCATTTTTCTCCTGGTCAGAGCAATGGTAAAAGACAAGACAGCTTGTGCAAAGATTTAAAACGCTTGAGCAATGTGCCTGAGTGAACAAGGCTTATCTATTTAGTGCTTAAGACCCGTGGCTGAATCCAAAACATACCTAAATTATCCTTGTGTAACTTTGCAGGCATGAAATTAAATATTGCTAATTACCTTCCTGTCTCTGATGTGTTATATTTTGGGCTGCAGAACAAGCAGTGCCTATAGATTGATTTGTTTAACACTTCACACTAAGACCTTGTCTTTAGTTGCATGTAGTCTGTGTGTGTGCACAGCTGTGCAGGTTAGGATTTTCTGTCTGAACAGTTTTATCTTTAAAGACAGGTGATCTTGAAAAATCTTTTAAAGCGGTGCTTCTGTAAAAAAAATTCAGCACAAATTGAAGTTTGGGGGAAAATATTTTTAGGCACATCATGGGGGATTTTCAGTCTCACCCTGACACCGGATGCAGGCTTTGAAATTGCCACTATTATTTCTGTGCCTGCAATCCTTGC
Organism: Ammospiza caudacuta; assembly: GCF_027887145.1. Taxonomy (NCBI): domain Eukaryota; kingdom Metazoa; phylum Chordata; class Aves; order Passeriformes; family Passerellidae; genus Ammospiza; species Ammospiza caudacuta. Next base: position 82,700,408 of record NC_080593.1, read on the forward strand.
ATACCCCATTCCCACAAGCCCTCTGCTTTAGTTCTGCCCCTGTAAAAGGAAACAACAGCACCTTCTTTATGCAGTTTTTCCAATGTTTTGCCTTTTTGGCCTGCAAGCTCTTGAGTCCAGAGTACCTGTCTTAAATATACTGTCTGGCTTTTCTGGATCCAAATGTTACTCAAGAAACTTGCTGTAGCTTCACTGCAGGAAATTTTTACTAATATAATATTATTATAGGCTTTTTGATCAGAATTTCACAACATGATAAAAGAAAAATACATATAGGAAGAGGAGTGTATAGTGTAGGAATGATCATTTGTTTGACCTTAATCTGTCATTGACAAAGCTTCCAGGCTGCACTGTATTAGCAGATGGATAATGGGCTCCAGCTGAAATTACTTGCACAGTTAAGTACTTTATTTTCTCATTTTCCTACAGTGAGAGTCTCTAAGAACAGGGCTGGCATATAAACACTCCTGCATAAACATGTTGGCCTCATTGTTTAGACTGTTTCAGTGAGAAGCTGAGCTGCTGCCATCTCTTCTCCAGTGCTTTGTGTGAGGAACAAAAGCTGGAGCCAGGTAGTCACTGTTGTTTCCCTTGGGGAAAGTGGGGACCCTGGCACAAAAGTGCAGCACCTCATTTGGGACAGATTCCAAAGGACAGGGGGAGGGAGGTTTCTCACAGACTTCACTGGATTTTGGATCATCTTCAGAGTTTTTATCCTAGAATAGCTTGCAAAGCTTCTCTGTATTGAGCTTTTCAGTGATGTCTTTGTGCTGTGTAGAGAGAAAGTAATTAAAAGAGAAAATTTACCACAGCAGTAAACAAAATTAAAAATCACAAAGTCCAGAGGAAATAGGATTCGGGGGATAAAACCAGAGAAAACAATAGAATGAGCACTCATTTTGCATGCATATGATCTTATTGCCTATAACTTTTGTTAACAGGTTAAGGAGAACTCTTGCAAAGATTTTTATTAAAGTGTAAGCAACATGAAGAACAAAAATGATCAATGCTACTAATTACACATCTTCTGATGACTTTGACATCTCTGGAAAGGAATTCCTCACACCACAACAGGACAAGATCTGCATCATTTTTGTCAAGATGACTATTTCCATAAATGATTCAAATATTATTAGAGCAGAATTAAGTGATGTGCAATTCCTGCCTGTGAGCCAAAAATAGTCTCTCATTTGAACACCAAGATGTATATCTTTATAAACTAAAACATTATAAGCAAATTGTGCACAAAGAAAGGGGTGCACCCAAGGGTTTTGTTCAGGAATAATGTATTTATTTATTCCAGAATGATATAAAGAAATTTGCATCTATAAGAAGATTGTATGAATGATAATAAAGATGCTTAGTAGTTACAGAAATGTTATTGTTTTCATGTGGTAGGAAATTGTCATTTGAAGCTGGCTCCTTTCTTAGCAAATAAACCTGACATAACTGTTTCCAATGACACAGTGTAATTTTAATGAAACCTAATTGAAAGAAATTGAAAGGCAGGTTGGATTTGGTACTCCCATCTCAATTATATTAATTCTGCTTATATTAACCAGAGACAAAAGAAATTCATTTAACTATGCTTTATTCCTAACAGAATCATGGGTAAATGACATTCAAAGAAAATTGAAAAAAGAAGAGCAGATTCCCTGCTTTGAGCTGTAGAAGCTGAACAGAAAAGCAGTTTTTTTAATGAGGAAAATATGTAGCAACCAGTGAAATTGCCATCGATTTTGCAGGTCAGATGGGGGTTTAGTGATGTCTGGCACATCCCTGGTGTGTCAACTGTGGGAGCACTATAGCCAAGTACCAGTGGTCAGTGTACAGGTGAGTAAAAAAATCTGGGAAGAACTGAGCCCTGTGGATATAGGGCAGAAACAAGCATGCTATGGCATGAAGTCACAAAGAAGTTCAATGAATGTGAATAAAAAATGTATTGGATCAGGAGCCACAGGTTTTACAAAAAGAGACACAAAGCTTTGATCAGCTTGATACCCCAATAAAACTTCCTACCACTGAGGTGGCAGAACCTGCAAACATGGAAGTCTGGAGTCTTGCTGAGCCAGTGGCTGGCCCACACCTTTGCCACTCAATTACTCCAGGCCTGAAACAGTGCATGACCTAGTGGAACCTGTCAAATTGGGATGGGATACAGGGCTAGAGCAGGAATTTAAAGTCTTGGAAATTTGCTCTGAGGTTCAGTTTTCTCTGCTCGCAAATATGTATGTTTTACTGAGGGCAGAGCATCTGCAACATTTCTGCTACTGCCACACAGTGCACACAAATCAGCTCCAATGAGAGGTGAGGCAAATCCTTCTAGATTGCTTGTGGCTACACATGATTGATAATAGAGCAAAGGCAGATGGGACATTTTTTATTTAACTTAGGGAAGCAAACAGCATAGGCTATGCCAGCATTAAAAATTACATATTGTCTTGGAGCAACCCTAAATGTTGATGAACTCCTTAACTGTCCACTGACAGCGTTAGATGGATCCTACACCTGGCCCAGATAGAGCTACTGCATTGTGGTCACACAAAATTCAGGAGTAAAAGCCCTACCCAGCTTGTCAGCAGCTAGCCTGAACATTAAAGCTCTACCAAGGCTGCCGAAAGAACCCATTGGCACAAAAGAGGGATAATTACATATTTCTTGTACAATTGGACACTGTCTTATTTGAGCACTACTGTTGGTCTGGGCTGGTCAGAACTCATAAAAGAGTAGAGAGAAAGGGTGCTAAAGATCACACAGTGAGCTGTGAGTGAACAAGAGATGGCGAAACTAAATATTCCCTGTAGATGCACATGAATTTAATTTTCTTTTAAAAGGTTATTTTTTTATCTTCTAGCAACCTTCTAGAGCGACGTCTGTTGATCCAGTGTAGTTATATTCTGAGTTCAGGTGCTGAATCAGGTGTGAAATCATGAAATTATTTTTGTTTGTTTTAAGCTAGCATGTGTGAATGACAAAATTACTTGAAAAAACTGTACAAAACTGCAGTTTTGTTGGACTTCACATTTACAGGGAACATTTTCTCTAGTTCTGAAGAGTCCCCGTACTTTGTATAAATCAGCAAGTGTTGGCATTTTGTTAATGTCACTAATGACATTTTGGCCAAGAGGGTCTCAGCTGACTTTATTTACTACAGAATAACACAAGGCATGTCCTGAGGGGAATTGCTGCATCACTGGGTTTGTTTACATTACTCTTTAAGCTGCCATCCCCAGCAAGTGTAATTAGCTGCCCAGTGAAACAAGATCTTTCATTACCATCTTTCCTAATGCTTAATGTAGGAAAAATTCTCTGGGATCTTTGTTTTATATGGAGTAAACTAAGTATTTCCTTCTCAGTGGGGTGAATAAAGTTACCATTGTCAAATGCTGAATGACAAAAGACAGAGTTTGCCCAAAGGAACCGTTTTGGGGGGATAACTGAGGGAAACAGACATTGATCTGATGCAATGTTGCCAAGGTTATTATATAGAAAATTTAGCAAAGAACATATTATTCCAGGCCCTTATAGAATTATATCCACCAAGGGACCAGTTAAGAAAGTAAAAATCTCTTTCCAGGAGAAAGAGGACCTCGCTGAGCATTTGATAACAGCTGTGTTGTTATCAGGTGATGGTGATGGATTAAGCCAAGGTTAATGCAACCCAGCTGAACTCAGAGCTACTGATACAAAGAGGAGGGAGGTGTGGTGACAAGGCTGCCCACTGTACTGCTCTCTGGAGAGCAGAGTGTGCTTACTGCAAGAGTTGTATGCCTTAACCACAGCATCCAGCCAAGCTGATTGCTTTTGGTGTCAGTATTCAGTGCTTTGGGGATAGCAAAAGAGTATCAAGTGCTCCTACAGAGTCAGAGGGGTTTTAACAAAATACCTAAATCAGTTATGAACAGATTTGCATTATGACTTGTGGGCATAGACCACTTCAGGAGTGTTGTGAAGCTGCACCCAGGATATCTGGCCTCCTACCAGCAGGGCAGTTCAGCCGTAACTCTGACTGTGAGCAGCATTTTAGGACACTGTCATAGTGTTAAATATTCCACCTTCATTACCTTTTTTCCAATTAATGTATATTTCTCTCTTTCTTCTGATCAGGTCAGTCTTGGCCTAACTGGAGGGGTGTGCGGCTACACAATGGGATCTTTTGCCACATTATACTCCTAAGATCTTGACATCTTATTTCTTCAGAGCACAGGCTGTGTTAGGGCAAGGCTGTGTTAACCCTGATATCCCACTGGTGTCAGAACAGCACAATTAGAGGGCTCAACATAATAAAATGTGCTAAGAGCCAAGGGATGTAAAAAAAAAAAAAATAAAAAATCTGATATTTGAGCAAGACTTCACTGCATACAACCTGCGCTTTCCATGCTCCATAGAGGTTAATTATTTGTCTGGCAAAAATAATGTCTCAAATGACATGCTCCCCAGGAGGTTAAAATTCTCCCCTCTTCAACTGGGTTACTGATTGCCTTTTCCATTATGAAAAATTGCATCAAGTTTCACTGGAGAATAAGGTAGTGGTAGAGGGGATGGAAGTGCTCATCAGTGCAGGGACCATGACCCATGATTCAGCTTCCACAGGCAGCGAAGGTGGAAGAGACAGTAAAAACTGAGGTGTCAGAAAAAATGGAAAAGCAATCCTGACATTTCTTTTCAAATCCAGATGGTGAGCCAGTTCTCCATGTGAGAGTTGTTTGACTTTAAAAAGATACAGCTTTGTTAATATTTTTGTGCAAATGAGTAACAGGGATGGCTTTGTTTTTTGTTTGTTTATTTGATCAAAAAGAAAGTTATAGAAGAACAAGTAAACAAACCATGACTTTTATCAGGCTGACAGCAGTGCAAAGAAAGGGGGCAATTAGATGCTGACACAAATAGGTGTCGGCACCAGGGGAGAAGTCAGTACAATGCTCCTTTGAAATGCTCATCCCTTCTTGTCTAAACCTAGTTGCCTGATTTTCCTTTGAACTGTTCAACAAGTGTATGGCAGTTGGAAGAGTCTGGAGTCATCCACAAGTCATCCCACTGTTACATGGCTTTGCAAGGGTTCCTCAGGGTGAGAGAGATAGACGAGAATCTTGCTTCATGATCAGAAGGCTGGATTTATTAATTTATGATATATAATACACCAAGATTATACTAAAAGGAATAGAGAGAAAAGTTCAGAAGCTGCTCAGCTAAGAATAGAATAGGAATCGAATCAACGAAGTTCTGTGTCCAGGCAGAAAGCAAGAAAGCTCTCCTGTGAGTGGTCAGAAAATCCAAATGCTCACAGAAGACCAATCACAGATGCACCTACCTGCTTCATTCCACAGCAGCAGATAATTATTGTTTACATTCTCTTTCTGGGGCCTCAGCTTCCCAGAAGAGGAAAAATCCCAAAGAAAGGATTTTTATGGAAAAAAGTCGGTGACATCCCACCACTTGAACTGCAGTGGTAGAACCCATGGCATCCAGAGGTGCAGCCTGGTCAATGGCACCTGGTACAAAGAGAGAACAATTTGCCTTGAATTGTGCATCAAATAAAAGTAAAGCAGTCCCTGGAATGCTGATGTAGCATAGAGAAGAAACTAAATAATTCTAGACCACAAAGAGTTTAAACATGCTTCAGAGGTATTAATTAACTGTATGTTAATTAATAGTCCAGGTATGCAGGTTCCATAGAATCCTTTAGGTTGGAAGAGAGCTCAAAGATCATCAAGTTCAACCATTAACTAGGACTGCAAGCCCACCACTAAACCATGTCCCCAGGCACCACATTTACACATTTGTTTGAATGCTTCTAGGAATGGTGATTTCACCACATCCCTGGGCAGCCTGTTTCTATGCCTGACTGCCCTTTCCGTGAACTATGTTTTTCCTAATAATCACTCTAAAGCTCTTCTGGTGCATCTCAAGGCAGTTCCCCCTCATTCTGTCCTTTGTTCATTTTCAGAAGAGACCAACCCCCACCTGGCTACAGCCTCCTTTCAGGCAGTTGTAGAGAGAAACAAGGTCCCTCCTGAGCCTCCTTTCCTCCAGGCTAAACATCCCCAGCTCCCTCAGCTGCTGCTTACAAGACTTGTGCTCTAGTTCCCTAGTTCCAGCCAAAAAGAGATTAAATAAGTCACTCGTGGTCCTGCTCACTGCTTGTTTTCCTGAATCCCCTGGCATTTGTGTTTCTTTGCTACAGGATGAGTATCCTGCCTTGAATAGCAGAGGGCAAGGCCAGCTCATATTTGCATGTCCTTCATGCCCTCTCAGGATCTTGTCTCAGCTGGAGAGCCTCTTATGAGGAAGGGCTGAGCATGGTGACAGTCTGACACCAGGGAATTTGCAGAAGGCCTTAGATAAGCAGTAATCTAAGGCCCTTCCAATTACTTGTATCCCTTCATTGAAACCTATCATTGTATCCCTAACATTGAAACCTACAGGTGCAACAGAAAAGGTGCACCAAAAAAGAAGAAGCTGCTGTCAGCTCATCCCATGTTGTCTCAGATACTTCTTCCTCATCAGGGGAAAGATTCCTCACACCTTCCCCTGTTGCAGCCTTGGGTCCATCTCTATGGAGCTTTTAATGTTTTAGTTAAGAAAGCTTAATAAAAATCAAAAATTCTCTGACATGCAAAATATGTTAGAGTTGGTTTTTTTAAACCCTGTTTACAAGAAAATTATGATTTGCTGCTAACCTGGTCAAAACTACCTCCCTGAGAGGCAGGATCTTGATTTTTGCTTTATTAAAGAAGTAAAGAATGTTTTTTTGCAAATTCTTGTCAAATAATCTTAAAACACTACATAGAAAGAAAAAAACATACACAGGTATGGTCCTCTGTTTCTTGGCAGAATGCCTGGAATGTGAAGGAAAAGGGTTTTTATAACAGAAGAACATGCTATGTGATGTCTTTCCCAAGCAATTATATCCTTTCACAGTAATGCTTTCATGAAAGATAATCTGATGAAATACCTTTGGTCAGGAGCCTATTTTTAATTAAATACCCTGAGGATAGCTCTTTTAGCTATTTAACTTTGAGCTATTTAACTCACTTGGGTTTAATGGCTGTCAGTAAACCCTGAGTAATTCACATGTTCAAAGAAGCTGAATTTATGAGTAAATCCCAACTCACCTCAGCCTGAATCTGTGGTTTGGCAGAGGGGTCATAAAGGGAGTTAAGGACTCCCTCTCTGCTACACAGACCCCTGGAGACTGGGGAAGCTCCTAGGTATCCAGGGTGGGACACTCTCAGGTGGACCCCTTGTCTGATGCCATGCAGCTATTCTGATGCCTTTACGCCTTAACTCCCTACAGTTTCACCTTTTGCATACTCAGCCATCTTGGAGCTCAGATATGCTCTCCAGAATTCTTTATGCACAGCTCCAACAATAAGCAGTCAAACACATCAGGGGGACCAATCCGTGATTTAGGCTGCTAACAGCTCAAATACAAAGGGAGCCTGAAATTAATACATATATAGACGCAATAAAATTGAATGTTATTCACAGATTAAATACATACTTGGGTGCAGCCAATAGTTTGGGCAGCAGTCTCTGCATTCTGCTTTGGGAGCTTCTGGATCTTCCAGGGACAAGGATCAAGGGATATCCAGGATCATTGGGTACACCTGGGAAATGCTGGGAAACTAGAGAGTGCCTGCTGCTGTCAGACAAGAGCAAGGGAACGGCTGGGCTCAAGGAAGCTCTGGCAGCTTCTGATGACCATGATCAGCTGCCCTTAACCCAGCATGCCTGGAGCCTTTGTGCCAGCTGCCCATCCTTAGAAGGGTGAAGCACATTTAGTCAGGGCTCGGGTGAGGACTATATAAGGAACCTGGTTTGGCGCACAGCTCCAAGGCAGCAGTTTGTGCAGCAGGCAACAAGGGAAGGGGCTTCTGTGGGATTTATAGTGTTGTGGCAGTCTCAGCTATGGCAGTGATGTGTCACAGGGCAGCCTGCCTGGCAGGTGTTGGAGCAGCTGCTCCTGCCTGGGTAGTGGCCTGAGGCAGACTCTGGATAGCAGATTAAGGCCTCCAAGCCCTGGGCTGTGGGGAGTACCTGAAGCTTCTCTCTGATGCCTTAGAGATGGCCTGTCCTGCCAGATGTGTGCTATCTTGGAGGATATGCAAACCAAATGGAGGAGTTACAGGTGGGAGTGAGCAAGCTGTGCAGCATCAGAGAAGCCAAAAAAGGAGATAGATGAGTATTTTTGTGGGAAAAAAAATAAAAAAAGGAAAGGTTCTTCTCAGTAGTGTGAAGAACCCTAGACTGCAACTGCAGCAGAGAAGCAGGCAGAATCCACCACTAATATTGAGGTAAGTGTAACTGCTGGACAATGGGAAGGATGGAAGTTCATGACTTCTATCACTTAGGAAATGTTCCTGGCCCCATCTAAGCACTTAAAACTGGGAGATGCATTCCCTGCCCTCAAAGTTCATGAGGAGCCAGGTATGCCTTCAGGCAAAGAATCTGCTCCATCTGACCCTAAATGCAAGATGATGGGGATGAAATGGTGAGGCCATGGAAACAGGAACCTCCCTGCTGCAGGGGACACAGGCAGCCATGTGCTGATCTGACCCTCACCTAGAGCAGTTCTGCTGCCTGTGCTATGACTGAGGGTGCCATGGAGGGAGTGCTGAAACTCCTCCAACCCTCTGGCCACTCTCCTCTGCACACCAAGGAGGTGATTCTTCCCATCACCTCAGCACTGGTGAGGCCACACCAGGCACACTGTTGGTCTGAGCTCCTCAGTGTAAGAGGGATGAGACATTGGTGCATTGGAGAAAGTCCATATAAGGTCCAGGTACAAAGATGATGGGCTAGAGCATCTCTTAGGAAAGGCTGAGGGAGCTGGGACTCTTTATCCTGGAGGGGAGAAGGCTCATGGCTGAACTTATCAATATGTGTATGTAAATACCTGGAGGAAAGTTGTTAAGAAGATGAAGTGAGACATTTTACAGTGGTGCCTGGTGAGAGAGTCAGAGCAAAGCATAAAAACTGAAACACTTATGTTTCCTCTGAAGATCAGAGAACACATTTTAACTGTGAGGGTGGCTGAGTGCTGGCAGAGGTTGCCCAAAGAGGTGGTGGAGTTCCTGGAGATATTCAAAAGCTGCTTGGAAATAGTCCTGGCCAGCTGTGTCTAGCTGATCCTGTCTTGATAGGGATGGGGATATGTTGGATGAAATTATCCCTAGAGGTTCCTTTCAGTCTCAGCCCTTCTGTGATCCTCCCTATTATTGCCAGAGGGCTTTTTGATGGCAACACTAGAAATGTCTAAATATTACTGTGATAGTTCACTTTTTGATTTCACTTCAAGTTTTTCACTGCATCAGAAAAGTAAATTTGCAGAGTGTACCTTGAGACAATACTCTAATGAGAATATGCTCATTACAGATGGAGCTGTCTGAACCCATTAATTGTAGAGAAGAGCATGTCTGAAAAACAGTCCTCAGAGTATTTAAAAAACCTTTGCCTGATTATGGCACAAGCTCAGAGACAAACCCAGAGGTGCAGCCTCCCATGTAACATGCTATGGATGGCCACCCCACATCAGATGGGCAGCCACTCAGCAGCCCCAGTGGCCTGGCCGTGGTTAGAAGAGGGATGAACTCTATCTTAGAGTGGTACATGTGCAATTTTAATTAATTCAGCAGCTGGAAAGGAGGCTGCCTTGTATGGCTAACTGAGAATGCTGGCTGTGCACACAGTCAGCCTAAAAATAGAGGTGGCCATATTGCCAGTGGTACAGTGAGTTTAATTTTGGGTTGACACCTGGGGCCAATATCAGCAAATGGAGCCACATTAGAAAAATATAGTTGCTCCAGAAGCAAAATTACATATTTTTATCTGTTTTAAGTTTAGTTTTGTATCATTATGCTCCAGGATCTTTCTAAAGAAGAAAGAAACAGTGCTTGGGTGATCTACTGAAGATTTGTTTTAAGATATTGATGAAATAACCCCCCTGTAAATAAAAGGTTTATTCAGTGTCTTTGAGGAAAGTGAAGCAACTTACAGGATAATGCGCTCCTCAGGTCATACAATAAATTCATCTTCTTTTCAGAAATACAGATAAAACCTATCCATTAGTTACAAGCCCCCGTTTCCTGAAAGTTCCTTGAAAAAATAATGTCTGGATTAGGAGTCAAGCATTTTTTTAATCTACCAAAGCAAAGCTTGTAACACCAACACAGGCAAGGTTTGAATGCTGCTAATAAGCTAATCAGTAAATCTCCCATTTCTCCTGATCTTTGATGTATTTAAACAATTGACATGAACTTTCTGATTAAAAAGTACTTGCTGAAATCTTCACTTTAATCAAGCCCACTTGTTATTTACTAAGCTTGAACAAATGTTCTGATCACCACCAGTTAACATGCTTTTATGTAAAAACAACATAAAAGACAACTTAGGATACTATTGAAAATATAACTGATTATTCTGAAGCATTTTAACAATGTATTTTTATTATTTGAGGTATATTTCTTTACCAATATTAAGAGTGATTAGGATTTAACTTATAGTGTTAAAAAAACCCAATTATTACGACCAGGCACATCCTGAAAATGGTCACAACCAGACAGTCAAATTGGATTGTTTGGTTGAACTGCTGCAGTGTTGCCATATTGTTAATCACCAATTTCCACAGCAGCAAGTTTTCTTTCTGGTGCTGTTAATGTCTCCCTTGATTCTTTCATAGGACTCTGGTTGTCTTTTAGGCATAAAACTGTCTTGTTAAACTATGCTTAACAGTCTATAATGGCCCTTTCATGCATTTTTTCCTCTCCATAATTTTTGCAATGTGTTTAGGAATAGAATACAGTGCAGTGGGTTAGAAAATGCATTTATGACCAGCTTGGGTATTAATTTGGAGTCTCAATACTTACCCTATTTCAAACCACAGTTTCTCTTTGAAAAGCAGTCCTTTGCCTAATTCATCCTTTTACTCTGTGCTTGGGGGTGGGGGGCTCAAAATGCTTGCCTAAATGTAATCCTTTGGTCTGGATGTTTGGCAAGTTGTCCCACATTTGGACATCTGGGAAGCTGAGGGCTCCAGTGAGGGTTTGCGTGCTCGTGTGTGATGAGGTGAAAGGAGGGAGTGCTGCTGTGCACTGAGACCCACAAGCAGCATCTGTGAAGCCACTAAAACAGCTCAAGTCCTGTTTTCTGAGCTGAGCCGACAGAGGAGTGTGCAGGCACAGAGTTCTGCCCTCCCACCACCCAGAACCACGTGGCTGCATCCAAACGACAGGAGCAGCCCCCCACTTGTACCTGTCCAATGCCTGGCAGCGCTTTGGATGAGGGATGTGCTGGGAGCCGTGCAGGAGCTTTGCAGGCTTGCTGGCTGGCACTGAGCAGGGAAAATCATAGCTCCAGATGCTGTGGATACTGAGGCTGTGTGGAGCTGGCAGTTTGGGAGCAGGCACAGCAGCCCTGAGCAACCAGCTGCAGAAGAAAGACCAAGCAGAGTGGGTTGATGAGGTGAATTGAACTGCCTGTTAAATAATTAAGCTCCCTCAAGAAAGTACCTTTTAGTGAGAGGATGAAGAATGCTAGTGTTTGAGGATGTTTTCTGTGTTCGTTTTGATTGTTGTTTAGCAGGGTGTTAGTGTTCTATTTTTGTGCCAGGAATTAGGATGGCAAAATAAAATTTCCTAGGAACTTTAACAACTTAGATGCTTTCTGGGGAAATTTTGGCATAAAGTAAATTATTATTAATACTGTAATGTGGTGATAATAATAATGAGTAGGCATATTTTAAAATATGCCTCAAATTTTTAATATATATTGTATATAACTCCTGCTAAAAAGGGCGTTCTGTCCTGGAGAATTTAAAGTCTAAGGTTCTACTCTTGTAATTTGCTCGTACATGAGTGCATTTCTTAATCTGTATGCACTGCCAATGCAGTCAGTTGCATGGGAGCAGTCAGTCAAAGGCTGTGGTATTCCTAGCGCAGAACTGAAAATTGCCTGGGAGGATCCAGTGCTGTTTTTTTTTTTTTTTTGTTTTTTTTTTTAATTTAGCTAATAAGTCTTATTTTCTTGTAAAGTTGAAGCAGCTTTCACTTTAGGAAGTGCAGGGCAGTGTAGGGCAGCTCCCATAACTCCCTGTGATTGCCAAGTGAACACTGCTGTGATGAGTCTGTAAATCCCAGCAGGTTTTCCTTTCCCTTAATAAGAAACAGTTATTTACAGCCAGCAAGCACACTGAGCACAGAGGAATGAGCAACTCACCAAAAGTGCCTGTCGTTTCTGCCCTCTGACTGGACAGATAGAAGCCCCTAAAATATTGACCTTACTAGTAGTCCAAAAACTGTCATTAGCAAATAATTATCATAATTTACTTGTACCAGCTTTACTGCAGTATAAATGTCTAAGAGAAGTCATGCATTTTGTTTGTTTATGGTGGCTAATGCTTTTGTAGGCTCAGCAGTCTGCATTCTTTTATGCTAACAGACCAGTGGCAGTAGAATTTTGTCATGTGTGACCTGATATTTTATTTGTCAGGTTTTAAATTTGCAATTGCACTTTGCTAGACTGTCACCCCAGCTTGACCCCAGCTGAATGAAGCCTCCCTTGGAAAGGACAAAGAGTGAGCCAGTGAGGATGGTGTCTTTCAGGGCTTTCAGTGGCAGACAAAACCATAGTCCCTGTTCAGCAGTGATGTTTATGGCTCAGCCTCATGGTCCTTCAGTTCAATCCCTTGTTTTCCTGCCTGTGTGAAAACTGTGCAGTCAAGTCCCACAAGAACCATGAGCACTTCCTTGTGTATTTTGGGATACAGGGCACCCTACACACAAGAAACTTTCTTTCCCAGATATCTAACCAAATAGTTTATGACATGGAAGAATAAACTCTATTTATTGCTGCTGTTGCAAATAGCACCAATTACAATACCCCTTGGGAATCCCCATCTTTCATCACTCACAAGTCCACCCTGTTTACTTATTTTTTTATTCTTTTAAAAGAGATTACTTGGACATTCTTCTTTCCTCCCCCCCCAGGAAAATGTGACTTCAGTAAATGGTATTTCCACCATACTAAGTATCTCATGCAGCTATCATGTGAAAATAAAAACTACTCTGTGGGATTTTCTACTAGCTCTGAATGTACATAGCTTAAAACATAGGACATGTGAGGAGAGAAAATCAGTGTCTTTATTTTTCACAGAGTTTTTTGTTAATCTATCGTGTATTGTAAGTTTTTTTGCTGTTCTAGAGGTGCATGAGATGCAACAACACATCTTATTGACTCTTTCTTTTAACATTGGGTATCATAAGACTTCTTCAAAACTGAATTGCTGCCAGCTAACCTAAATTAGGACTGTGCTTTGAGGAAACTGATTCCCTAGCAAGTGTGGGTGTAGCCTGTTGAGGGATGGCAGTTCTTCCTCTCTGTCCATCTGCCACCTGCCTCAACCCACAGTCTGCTTTATTTTCAGCTGGCAAGTAAGGAGTTTCAAAACTTAGATAGCAAAAAGTTAAATGTATTTTGAACTAGGTAAGCCATTAAAGCAGCAATTTAGAAAAAGCCATCACCTTGATCATAGCAGCTTTAAAAGTGCAAAAAAATTTGTATTTCTTGTACTATTTACAGGTGAGATAGTAATTCCAGGGCAAGTTTCCTTCCAACATGACCAGTGAAAAGTACACAAAGCAACATACATAGTAGCTTAAACTATGTGCATTCAAAAGAAAACAAAGAGTTAAGGTGAGCATGATGAATGATGATGAATGGTGAAACAGTTGTTTCCTCCATGGTCTTTTCATAAAAGTGTATGATTGGTAGGTATAATACCAATCTCTGTTTCCTCTGAAAAACCTACTGCAATTTACTTTGTACTACATGGTGACGTTGTATCTCATTCTTTCTATGTATGTATGTATGAACGAGGGATAAAAATACTCTTTCTTACATTGACTTGTTCCTCTCTTTCATAACTTGAAAGTTATTTGTACTGCTAAACACATAGGAGACAAGATCTGAGTACTACTTGTACTGTGCAATATTTTGCTTTCTTCTCTGACTGGTTTTCTCATTTCCCTAAGTCAGTTCACCCAGTCTCATTTTCTACCAAAATATCTCCTTTTCAGTGTGAGATAACCAGAGTGCCACTCTGTGTGGAGCAGCATGGGAGGAATAGACTTTGACAGCATTTCAACTCTGTATGTAATGAATGACTCATTTGCAAAAGTGATAAGGATATTTATTGTCTATGTTAGTGGTAAATGTTGACCAAGAACTGAAAAAGCATGTGTTTTTTACAGGCACTCATAGTGGTTTTACTCAGAGCTGCAAAGGCAGGTGTAACCCACCTGCACCTGAGGCAATGCCCCCCAGGGGAGTTCCGCTTGTGTCAGACTGAATTCTGATCCCAGCTCTGCTGCCCACCTTCCTCACTGCTGTCTGCACACCCTGCTGTCTCTCTGGCTTCCTCTCCATTTGGCAAGTAATATTAATTGCTGTCATATTTTCTTTCCTGCTATGAAAATTAGAAGGGTAAAGCTAAGCCTATCAGTGAGTGACTTGGCTGGCATGTTGTTAAGAAACCATTTTGATGGTTTTGTGGCAGTCTTCTTTAGCAATGCATGGTGAGGTAGGCATGTCCCTCATCTCCCATGACCCTTCCCCAAGGGCATGATCTCACTGGCTAATCCATGTTGCTGCTTCATGCATTTCACTTGCAGTATTTTGCAGAGGATCGAGGAATCCTGTCATCAATGCCTGCACAGAGGACAGCACATCTTCCTTATTGTAACAAATCACATGTGAAATAGAGAAAGGAAAACAGACAGTGGTCAACCACAAGTGTTCTGTTATCTTCTAAAGGCTTTTCATTTAAAAAAAATATCACCCAAGTGATTTAAAGCATTGCTCCACCCCCCCCAGCCCACCCCCTCTGGAAGTTTATTCCCTGATGCTACTCTCAAATTTCTACAAGACTTTTTTTTTGCCACTTTCCTTTTTAACCTCACTTGGGATTTTTTTCTTTTGCAGTTAAGGGATTCTCTGACTCCCTTAAAATAAGCACAGTGGTGCTAGTTACCTAAAAAACACTGTGCTGAAGCTGAAACACAGAGCTACAAAGACACTGTGCTCTGACTACCAGCTAAAAGCAAGAATTTCCATGCATAGCTTGGAATGTTGTCACCCTCTTGGTTGGTCATGGGGCATCATGAACTACATGATATCATCTTCCTGCGTACAGAAAAAAACATTACTGATAAAAGTTTAGTATTGAGCTAAATTGTACTTACAAGTTTCTAGCCCTGGAGTTTCCACAGCCTTTCTGACTTCAGTTTATTCCAGATTCATTTTGTTTTTGAAAGACTGTTCAATCTAGGCATATATCTCCCACAGAGGCCTTAAAAATGCTCAACAGAATGCAAGAAATATTTGCAGGATTACTTGTTGGTCTTGTTCACTCATCTCCAATTTTCATGGTCCTGTATTGCACAGCAGTCTGCCCCAGGCTTGTGTTCAGCTCATGGTCCACTATAAACCCCAGAAACTGTTCTCCAAAACTTCTTATTTGGTCCTGAGTTGTACTCCTGAAATTAATTACTCCTGCCCAAGGGCAGTGTTTTTCACTAGTCTTGACAAAATTTCATAAATTTTTTGCTCTTTGTTCCTCCAGTTTCTCAATTTCAAATTCTGCCTCTGGTATATTTGTGGGAAGGAGGTAAAACCAGTGATATACTGAATAGGATGACATTAACCTCACATCCTTAGGAAACTGGTAAAAACTTCAACAAGAAGAGAATTCAAGCCTTGGCATTTTGCACTGACTGTCCTACATTGGCAGTAGGAGGGAAAAACTGTGACTACAAACTTCATCTAAAAGTTGTATTCTCCACCACAATCAGTCAGAGCTGAGTCTTGCTTTTGTTCTTGGTTGCCTGTGCAGCTCAAAGCTCTCCTGAGAATCTTGGAACATGAGAACCTGGTGGGCTGCACCCGGATATGCTCCAGCATCTGCTGTTAGTGTGTGGTTCTTCCCAGTGATTTCAACTCTAAAGCCAGGTCTGCTGGGAGCTGAGTGTGCATTTCTGCTTTGCTAGATCAGGGCCTTAATCTTCAGATGAGGTGTGCACACAGGAATACAAGTAAGATGAACTGCTACCAGATTTTCCTACCTTCTAGTAAGAACAAACCAAGCATTTCTTGTTTTCACCCCTGTGCTGACAGGTCACATTAATATGTTACAAAAGCTCACTATTGGTGCTTGAGCAGGAATGCATACTTTTCATAAAGGCACTTGTGGTAAATTTGCACAAGAAGGAGGTTGTACTTTTTAGCCTTGCTTTTAGCAGAAACATCGTGTCATTTACAGACATAATTGTATCTTTGATAATGATTCCAGTATTTAGCAGCAGCTATTTTTGCCTGTTTGTTTGGAAGCCTCTAATGACTTAGTCCAGTTGAGCTCATTTCATAGCTTCCCCTATCTGTGGGCCATCTGTTATCCACTCACTTTTTTTTCTTTCCCTGATTGGTTTCACACAAGCCCTTTAGTTCATTCAATTAGGGTAGTTTGTACAAGATCATACTATAATCTACAGTGGTGTCATGTGTATAATGTCCCTGTCCCACCCCACTCATCCCCCCACAATTAGATGGAAAACATTCCATGATGAAGAATATTGTTGAATTTACCAGGCTCGGTGGAAAAAGACTCTGTGGGGATTTTCTCCAAAGCTGGAGGATTTCTGCAGGTAAGCCTATAAAACCTGCAGAAGAGGGTAATGAAAAAAAATCTAAAAATAGAAAAAAGGAATAGGAAAAAAAAACTAAAAATGTAGACACTTTAATCATACTGTTGACCTTTTATGTATATCTATGCATACATTCATGCATATAAATATGTATATATAAACACTGTTGACCTTTCAAATGTATACATAAACAATATATATTTTATATATATATTATATATGCGCATGTAATATAAAAATATCTATCTCACTTCCTTGGGGAATTTTTCTTTAATTTAAAAATTTTTGTTCATGTAGGTCATGAGTGAGGCTGGAGAAGTATAAGGGGAATGAAGAGATATTAGAAAATTCTTAGAAGCCTCTTGAAATAGATCTCCAGACAGATGAACCTGAAGGTGTCTTTTGCTTCTGGAAATTGTGTTGTGGGTTGGTTTTTTTTTATATGTAATTTCAGACTCTGAGCAAGAGTTATAGAATGGTGGAATGGGGAATTGCTGCTGGGGGGAGGATTTTGGAAGCAATAGTTGAGAAGCAGAAGGGCAATGTCAGGTTGGAGGAACCCTGTCTTACTTCCCCTGTCATTTTGTCATAATGAAGAGAATCCTGTGTAATCTCCTGGGTTTAAAACAATTCTCATGTCAGATTGGGATGGGCAAGCATCAAGGAATAGCTGACAAGTTCTAATATCTGTGGTTTTTGCACCACAGTTGCAATAGGCCACACCATTGGGAAGCATAGGAGCAATCTTAATTTGAGATGTTGCCTTCCAAAGCACAAAGCTCTCCTGCTGGCTGCAGGAAAAAGGGGTTTTGCAGAACTGCTCGTGGCATGTTATTGCTGTGGGCTTTGTGTGAGTGCAATAGCTCTGCTTGTCTTGTGGTGCCTTCAGTCTGACCTCGCCACAGGCTCGCACAGTTGAAATTTTCTTGTATCTTTATTTCATAGCCCCAGGAAGGAAAAATGCAGGTAAAATGTCAGCGTGGAAGCCTTTCCACTTTGGCTGGGAGCGGAGCGGTGCACGGTTTGGGCTGGCAGGGGGCTCGGAGAGTTGCTGTCTCCCCTGCCCTCACTTTGCAGATGTGTTGTGGTGTGTTTGTTAAGTTTACTGTATTACTCCCCCATTTTTGTATTGTTCCCCCCGTTTTATGCAAATGGTTCTGCCCTTCCCAGTTTTCCCGCCATTTGTACTGTCAGTCCTTTAAGTTATATAATTCCTCCTCCCCCTTGTCTCCTTATACGTAAACTTCTTCTCCTCCCTGGGCCCAGTCAATCACCCCCCCCCCCCCCACTCCTCCCAGGTTTCCAGAATCTTCTTCTCTCTGGGGGTTGTGGTTGGCGGAGGTCCCGGGGCCCCTCCCCTACTTTGTTTATTGGTTCTGTTATGCTGTTTGTCATGTTGAGTTCACTCCCTTGTCTTCCCCTATTGGTTACTTGTAAACCCCTCCTTTGTACACCCACCCCCTTTATAAGCTTGTTCCACTCTCCCTTCCTGGTCACTCCCTGATTGGTTTCCTGGGGCAGTAAGTCGGACTTCCCGCCCAGTGAGTGTCCTGCTCCTTTCTCGTCCTGCCTGCAGCGAGATCCTGTCCACAGCCAGCGCAGCCTGAGGCCTCAGACGCCGAGGGGTGCTGGCGGGGAATGAAGCTGGGTGTCGGCCTTTACCACAGGTAGCCGGACACTGACCTTTGGGCCACATACACCTCGCCGCACAGATGGATCACAGGCACCAGCCTGCAGCCCTGGCCTCTGCTCTCCTTGCCTGCTCCTGGAGCCGATGCGAGCTCCGGGACAGGGGAGAACGAGAGAGAACTGAGCTGCCCATGGGGGACGGAACGTTCACAGGATTCCTCGTGGGGTTGGTAAAGAAAGCTCCCAAATAAAATGGGGAAAAGGTAGCGTGGAGGGTGTGCTCCAGGTTTATTACGGGGGGAGTGTAGGGCTTCCCCAGGTGATGTAAGACACCAGCCCGCTCCAGGAGCTAAGGAAAGGCTTCGTGCAGCCTTTCCACTACTGAAATATCCTTGCGTCCGTGCTGCTGTGCCATCCTGGCAGCGGGGAGGAAGGTCCCCAGTCGCTACCTGCAGCAGGCGTGGATGCGACAAGGAAGAGCCAGGGTCGCATGGCAAAGCTGTGGACTGTGTCTGTCTGGGGACAGGGAGCCCCTCCGTGCTCCGGTGCCGGCCCGTGTACGGGACTCCGCCGCTTTCCACAGCACCACTTGGTGTCGGGCCACGGCAGGGTAGACCTTCCAAAGCCGCTCCTATATCCGAAAACCTCCACTGCCATTGTCTCGGTGCGTAACAAAACTGCTTCCCTGGGAAGGCCTCCCGGGGTGCCTGGTGGGTACCGCCGCCTCCTGCCTGCCGCGGCTCTGCCCTTTGCCAGGAGCAGCGCTGGTACCCGACGCCCTTCAGCTTTGCAGCTGCCCTGTTCTAGAGTGGTTTTCTAAGAAAGGATGGACTGGCACTTGGATCTTTTATGCCAAGTATCACTTACTGGGATAAACTGTTGATGGCCTTCTCATTTATCAGCATGACCAGGCTGTGAGCAGTGACAAACCTCAGGTGCCACCTGGAGCATGCTGCTGCACCGCTGGCTCCTGTGCTAAAACAGCAGCCAGTCAGGCTCGCTTTCTGTGGGCAAGAGCAGCCACAGCTAAAGGCTTTTATTAGGAACTGTGTGTTTACAACTTGCTGCCCCTGAGATCCCAGGCTGAGGAGACAGGAGGTAGTCAGGGAGCTCTCTGAATTGCCCTGCAGTTGCTGCCTGGGCAATTGCACCTGAGCAAAGCCATGAGGAGACAGGGGGAAACCTTGGTATCAGGGAATGGGATCCTGAATCTTCAGCTCTGGGGTACATGTCTGCAACCAGAAAATAAAGCCTGGTTTGGAGGATGTTGCTTTTTTCATGGGTACACAGTAGCCATTGGGGTTTTTTTCTCAATACTGAGTGATGAACCTTCAGAGCAGAGATGATGCTACTATACCTTGCACTAGTATCTGTTTCTAAATCAGTGTTTCTACTCAACTTCTCATCTGGTTCCCTATGCAGCCACCTACAGACAGGGAAAGGCAAGACTGAGCTGAGGTATTCTGACTTTCCTGGCTGCATCTCCATTCCTATAAGGTGTGTAAATAGCCTTCTTCTCTCTCTTTTAGCAGGACAGGTTTAGGGTTGGAGATATGGCTTGCAGAACAGACTCAAATCCCCCATGGTTCTTCTTCTGCCCCCCAGAAGCAGACATGAAGATCTTCAGAAGGAGCTCTTTCAGCTGTAGGCTCCTGCTTATCCTGTTTCTAATCATGGCTGTACCCATTAAGAGTCTGCTGCCGGAGCCAGGAATAGACCAGAGTAATCCTGGTGCCCAGCATCCTTCCAGAGAGTTTTGTAATTCACGGCCATGTGTGTGTGTCATCTTCACTCAGCTCACTCTGCCAGGCATTGCCTTTTGCAATATGTGCAGGTGGGATCTGCTGCCCACCCACCAGGCTGTGTTCTCCACATGTGCTGGAGGTGTGAGAGGCACCAGCACTGCCTGTCAGCTCTGCTACAGATAGGAAAACATTGCACTTTGTAGCTTAAACCATGTAGTTTTAAACCAGTTCTTTTTACACAGCTTATGCCTCTGTGTGTGTATTAGGTGGACTCTGATTATTGACATGCTTTGGCTTTGCTAGCAGCTTTTTGCTGATGGGAGTGGAGCTGTTTGCCTCCTAAGTAAGATATGTCCTGTTAGTGCTTCTATACTGCTTCTGCTCGGGTGGGCAAGAGACACATCTGAGGTGAGGCACTTCACTGCTCAGCAGTTTGACAGGCACAGAGAACAGCACATGCAAAGCTCTGCCTGGAAGTCTGGAAAGTGGAATAAACAAGTGCTCAAAGAAAATAATCTAATTCTTCCCGCACACTTGCAGAGAAGTATTTGCCAGGCTGCTGTGTGCACTGGGATGGAAGACCTGGAGAAGTGGGTGAGGGTGGATGCTTTTCCTGGCACTGCAGCCAGGCTGCTCTTTGCCTTGCAAGGCTGAGCTTGTGACAGACAAAGCGTGTGCTGGGGACAGACAGCAGGATGGGTCAGATCTGCAGACACACTGGTAAGCAACATGGTTTTCAGTGAAGGTTTTGGGTATCAGTGGCAGAGTCAGAAAGACCTGGGATTGTGCAGCTTCTGACATAATGGGTGGGGATGCCTGCCAAACCACAGCTCTGACTGGGGAGGAAATGGGGGAAAGCTTGCACAGAAGGAACAGGATGGAAAGAAGCCTGCACCAGGGAACAGCGGGATGTGGAAACCACAGTGTCTGTGGTGAGTGCAGTACTTTAAGTGCAAAACCGTAATGACTTGTGTGTGTGCAGAGCTGGGAGAAACTGGCCAAGGGGTAGAATTTGACATTGTAATTGAGGCATTCACAAGTGCTTGAGGACCACTTCTGATCACAAGCAAGCAGCACTTCTGCTTTGTGTCTCAGATGAGGGATGAACTTCCAAATGTGATGACACTAGGATACATACTGGGAGTTGTGCTGATGAAACACTATCACTGATGAGCTCAGCAAATATGCTGATCTTGAATTATGAGTCCCTGTGAGAGCAAAAGCCACAGTGTACTCTCCCTATTGGCAATCACTGAGCAGGATCTGTTTCTCCCCTGCACTTGCTTTCTCCTCCCTGCCCCCATGAGCTTGGAAAGCTGCAGTGTGTGACCATTTGAGCATATGCCAATCTCTTCAAAGATTCTCCATAATCCCCTACGCTAATCCTCCTGGAAGAGGAAGGATGCTTGTAGGCAGCACTTGCAGATCCACACCCAGAATATTAAGCTTGTTATAACACCTGGCCTGTCCTTGCATCTGCTGACTCATTTCCAAGGAAATTGTTGTGCATAAGTTCCTCCTTTGAAATGTTGCTTCAGGTAAAAGTAATATTGTTTCACATATGAGAAGAAATGGCAGCATCCAGGGACAGCTATCATTATTTACTGCACTAATAGTGCTGATCATGAGAGGCCACATTTTTGAAAGTGACCTCTAAGGCTGCACAACCCTGCAGTTACAGCAAAAGTAGGTGGTTTGATCCATGTGTCCAAACACTGACCATCAGCCTCATGCCAAGGATTCACTGGGGCCCCCAGAGAGGAGATGAAGCTCCCTAGATCAGTGCCAAATGAGGTACAATTAAGACATGCCCACATGATAAATGCAGGGGGAACTGTAGCACCAGCTGAAACATGCAGTTGGCACAGGACTTCTGTGTTCTCTAAAGCTTCCCGAGTAGTGCAAGTGCAGAGAGCGTGGCAAGGTCTGTGCTGTTTCAGCTCCCTTGTGTGGCATTTCAAGCAGGCATCAATCAGAAATCAATAGCATGCTTTTAAAAGAAAAGCACAGGCTCTTCTGTGCTTCCTGGCAAAAAACACAAGGAGCCCTCTGCTGGAAGGATCTCCACATCTGTGGCAAGCAGGGCACTGGCACAGCTAAGCAAAAGAAGGGGCTGAATTACCTGCCAGAGACTGCCACTTTTCCACAGTCATGGCCACATTTCAGTTTAGCCAGTTTCCTTCTCAGAGTATTTGTGACAAAAAGTATGGAAGAGGCTTTTGTTCTTCACAGGGATTATGTTTAATCACAACAGGTGTTAATGAAAAATTATTAAATAAATAATGATGCCCACTAGACCATTAACAACCAAGGAGGAAAAGGCAAGGGAGAAACCTGGGCTCCAGGCAGGTGGCAGGTATTAGCTTGTTGGAAAGCTCACAGCAAGGGAAGGGCAGAGAAGGGAGCAGGCAAAGAATCCAGGGTTGCAGGGCAGAAACTGTGAAGGGCTTAAAAATAAAAACCCATGAAGGCTTCAAAATACATGTTAAAACTTGAGTGTACAAGAGGGCATTGGATTTACTTCTGGTTGTTTAACAGTGAACTCCCAGCTCCATCAAGTGAGAACACCATGCTTTATCTTGAAAGATAAGAATGATACCAGCCTGATTAAACTGATCTATATCTGATTAATCCATGAGAGATCACAGAGAGATATAGAGAGAAGAATCAATAAGGAATTAATAGATGCTAGAGTTGCTGCCGGTAAATCAATTTGGAGTTGTCCAGTGCACTGCAGTTCATAAAATACACCACAGGCTGTAATTGTGAGCTGGACTAAGTTACAAAGGAATAAACATCCACGAGCTAAGGAATTACAGCAGGCTCTGAGTGCTACACAGCTGAAGCAAAAAACCAGCTGCACTCCCCCAGCAAAGAAAGCAGTGAGGTCTGAGCATTCTCTGATTACTCTAGTTGCCATCAGCACCTGTACTGCTCGACACTGGACTTTGGATGAGCTGGAAGGCAAGAAAATGAGAACTTGGACAGCAAAAGATGAAAATTAAATTCTTGTCAGTGGTCTGGTAAAGGCAATTTTGGAAAATATGCCTATGGCATAAACGATACTTCTATAAATTGATTCATATGTGCTAGAGAAGCTCACCTCATGTCCCTGTAGATAAAAAAGCTGGTTCAGCTGAATTGAGGCTACAGATTTTGAATGTGGCATCTTTGCTGAAGTCTAAGGTAGAAGAGAGTAAAACCAACAGTGACCAAAAAAGAATGAAATGCAGCG
Source organism: Ammospiza caudacuta (assembly GCF_027887145.1). Lineage (NCBI taxonomy): Eukaryota > Metazoa > Chordata > Aves > Passeriformes > Passerellidae > Ammospiza > Ammospiza caudacuta. The sequence continues at coordinate 82,723,714 of NC_080593.1, forward strand.
TGGACCGTGGCCTGAGACCTTTTGACCCGTCTAGTAGAGAGGGCGGCCAACAGCCCCACTGCAGCGGGGGGTGTCAGTCCCGGTGGCAGGGCCCCAGGGCTGGCAGCTTCAGGCACCCCTCGGCGGCGCAGGCCTCGGGCTGTGCCTGCGGGACGAGGTCTTGGGGGAGAGATGCGAATCAAGACGAAGAGTGAGAGTTGGACACTTCCTGGGGTCCAAACAGGTTTAATGCCCGGGGGCAACCAGCAGGGAGTGACCAGGAAAGGTGGTAGAGCATGAGGATGTAAAGGGAAGTGGGAACCAAAGGAGGGTTGGAACCAAATCACGAGAGGTTGGGGGATGAACTGAACATGACAGACTTGAAAGGAGAACCAATGGATACATAGTATAGGAGGGGCCCAGGACCACAGCCAATCACGTCTCCTACTGAGGGGAACATTCTGGAAAACTGGGGGGGGTGGGGAGTGATTGACTGGGCCCAAGGAGGAGAGAAAACTATACATATTTGGAAATGGAGGGAGGGGAAATTATATAACATAGGGAAAACCATGGCAACTACATAATAGACAGAAACTGAGGCGGGGCAAACTGGGAGGACAGAACCATCACAACAAAATGGGGGAGAAACAGAACATCCCAACAAAACACACTACAACAATGAAATTTAAGTGTCTGAAATTCAAGTGTGCTTCATCTTCACCAAATCTCTCTCATTTTTGCAGAGTGACACTGTTGCTACCAGCCTGGATATCACAACTCCTTCCCTGGAGAAGATGAGGCTGACATGCATGCTCCAGCGGCAACGGAGAAGAGGTGGCAACAGCCAGAGTTGAGGTGAGTTGAGCCAGCTCTGAGGTGAGTACAGTCAATCTCAGCACCAGGATGGGACCCCCAACCTTCCTGTCCAACACCCCCTGCTCCTCCAAGCCAAGGGGTGAGTGTTAAGGAAGCAGCTGCAGTTTAAACTGCCCTAGGGATCTGCATGGCATATGTCCTGGGAGAGTCATTCCCTGCTGCAGGATAGACTGTGGTCTGCCAGGTGCTGGCTGCCTACTCCATATCCTTCACAAAGATGCACAGATCTTGTTGTAGATTTGCCAAGCACGTTGGGCTGGAACCAGCAAAAATCTGTCACAGTTGGAGGTCAGGAGCTGTCTTTTCTATCTCCCAGGCCTGCATGGGCTGTCTGGGCCCACAAGCCAGGCTGCTTCCATTTTGGCTTTTGGGTAGTCCCATGAGGTTTCTGTTCATCCTACAGCTTGTTTTGCCTGGCTCCATGGCCCTTTTCCCATCCAGGAATGTGCATGCCGAATGTGGTAAGGATTGAGAAAACTGTTACAAAGCTTGTTTTATTTCTCTTTACCCAAAGCATGTTTTAAAAAATTAATAAATTGAGCTTTCATATTTTTCCCTTGTTTCTAGGGGTAACAGTGAACACAATCAAACTGTTAAGTAGTGCTTTGAATCTAAGGAATAGAAAGAATGCTAAACATGAAAAATGTCTTTCTTTCATGTTAGAGAAAAATTTAGTATACTTCTAAATAAATACCTGGCTGCAGAAAGTCTGCAAGGTTCTTTTAGTAGTGGAGGAAAAATCTAACACAAGCCATGGGATGCTCCTCCCTGTGTCAGCTGTGTGGGGAAGAGGTTTGCTGCTCAGGAGGAGCCTCCCACTCCTCCTGCATATCCATTAGGAAGGTTTGGACCTTAAGAGCAGTGTGATTTCAGTGTGGTTTCAACCTGGCACTCTTGGAGGTACCAAGTGACTTTGTTGGCTTGGGATCATTCAACCTAGGTTAAGCTTTGTGCCCCAGGGTATGATCCTAAACTAGGTGGTTCCTGATGTGCCAACAGCTGGAGTATCTAGCAGTATAAATTCAATCTAAAGGAAAGCACAAGGTGGTACATTTAAGGAGTTCTCCAGAAGCACTGTATGGTTTTTATGTTGGCTTCATGTATGCACCAATTCCCAGTTGTACTTTCTGCTTGTCCAGCAGTTTAGGACTGTTCTGCTGCACTGTGAGGATATTTGGGGATGATTTCCACAGAGCCTTTCTCCATAGATCAGTGCTGTCCAGAAAGAGCGCCTACAAAAGCACCACACTCCTTGCCATGAATTGCAGCTCTGCAAAGGCGCTGCACCATCCTCAAGCACCCCTGCTGCAGCATCCTGCAGTGAGGCAGCATTCCTGCCTGGGGAAACGCAGCTGTGCACTTTCCTCTCTTCTTCTCAGAAGGGACCATGAGACTGAGAGTGTTAAGCTTACATTATTAACCACGTGTTAATGTTTGATGACAAAGTCACAGCACTGTTGGGCAGCAGCAGCACAGTGCTGGGTGCAGGAGAAGAGGGTGTGCCACAGACTGGAGACAACAGCTGGGGAAGAGTTTTAGCTGAAAGACTGTGACAATCCCACTCTGTGCTTGATGGGAAGCCAACCTAAGTGTGATTGTGCCTGGAAGAAAAAGTGGTGCTATGAACTTTTGTAAGCTGATGATCTTTTTCTCCCATCCAGTCAGTTTGCTCCTGGAAAGTCTGTAGCCACAATTGTACCATGATAACAGGAACTGGGGTTTTTTAGAGGAAAAGAAGCCCCTAAAATAATTTTGAATCATTCAAAATATTGTTGTTTAACTGAACAAAACATCTACCCCAATTACTACCAATTTAATTTATAAACAAACAAAATCAATTTTTTGTTTAATTTTTAGTCATAAAACAAATCTGTGTGGATACTTTGTTGAATTTGACTTTCATAATTTTGAATAATTTTTTTTTTCCAGTGAAGATGGTCAAAACAGTTTTGCACAGCTTTTCTCAGTCCTCTTTTGATAAAATGTGTTAATGCTAGCGAGTGTACTGCAGCACAGCATGGATGAAAATGCAAGTGCAGCTGGGAAGAGTCTTCACAACAAGTATTCTGTATCATGTGATGTCAAAGATCCCCAGGCAAATGTAGTTAGAGGCACCAAATCTCTCAGAGGGCTAAAATCCCAGCTGAGTCTCAAATTCGCTGTGCAGGGAAGGGCTGTAATCTGCTAACGAAAAGCAGATGTACAGAAGTCATTCTGGCAGCTGCATCTGTCATGCTGCCTCTCCCCCACCCTGCCTTGATAGACCCACTGTTCCATCCAGTCGTGTGCTTTCCAGAGACAGCAGATAGGCAAGCACAGATGTCAATCATGTGAAATCTATCCCTTAACGTAGTCCTTCTTTCCTCATCCTGCCTTACAGTCTGATTGAGCCCTATTGCTCCCTCAACCCCTCAGCGAAATGCTCTCAGAATTAAGGCCAAGTACTGGGCAGGACCCTGGGGTATCCCTGTGCAGCCATGCAGCTGCTCCCGCACTGACAACACCCCTGTGCTCCACAGGGACACAAACCCATCCTGGTTCTGCCCTGCATATCCTGCTGCTTGGGGATTCTCTCACGGTCCCGTGGCAGTGGCCTGCTGGAGGGCCTGCTGTCATCTCACACCACATTCCTCATGTTCTGTGAAAAACGCGTATTTTATGATTGGCTTTTCGCAAATATTAAATGAATATTAAATGTGTTGTGTTAGAAAGTAATGCTGTATTAATTCTCTTAAGTAGTGTGTTAAATATAGTTTTAGGTTATAAAAAAATGTTAAAATAGAAACTATGCTATGTAGGATACTTTTTTTTAAAGAATGGACTTGAAGCAAGGTAGCAGCCACAGAACACCTAAATCTTTCAGAGAAAAAGAATTTATTGCCCTCTTATCAGAAGAAACAAACTTCTTCCCGCCTCGAAGGTGCTGTCAGGATTCAGAGGAAGAAGTTGATGATGACCAGACAGAATCCTGTATTTGAATGGAATTTTTATGCATCATGTATGAGGTGTATGAATATGCAACAGGCTGTTGTTTTTAAGGGTTGATCCTTTGTTAATGGGTGTCCTTGCTCGTGCTGCCCAGAAAAAGGTACCCGGACATCCGTAACTCTTTGTCTTTATTGTCTCATATTGTCCTAATTCAAATTGTCCAAATTATTATTACTCTAGTTGTATTACTATGTTTATAACCATTTTATTACTATTAAACTTTTAAAATTAAAAAAAAAAAAAAAAAAAAAAAAAACAAAACCAAGTGATTGGCGTTTTTGGCGCTTTTCACATGTTCCAAGAGAGAATCGGGCCTCAGGGCCTGGATGGCGACAGGGGGGCTGATGTTCCTCCTGCCCCGTCACGGTCACGGGAGCGCTTTGGCGGCTCTGGGGGCCCAGGCGAGGAGCCCTCATGAGGCGGGCGGGCACCCCGGCTTGTGCAGGGAAGGCGAAGCCCGCTGTCCCCTGGGGCAGGGCGGGGGTGTTCCCGCGGCCTCCCGCCGGCAGGCGGCGCCCGCGGCCCTGAGGCACCGCGGCATTCCCAATGCTTGCTCCTGTCTCGCCAGGCAGTCAGCTGGGAGTGACCCGCACGCCGCTGCCTTGCCGAGCGCCGGAACTTCGCGCTGTTTACACATTTCAGCAAGCAGGGGCGTTAGCAGTCATTGGTTGCAAATTACGTAACTTTTGTGTTCATTGCTACTCAATCCCCATCTGCTGGCTGTGTCTCTTGCTGCTCATGCTAATCAGTCCGTGGCGCCGTCCTGCTCTCCATCTGAGCCTGGGGTCCGTTCTGAGTGGCCAGTGAGTCGGAGGTCGCGGATCGCCCACTGCCGGGATTACAGTCCCCAATCACTGCTCAGCCACCTCACTCTGCTCCTGGTGCCTCTCGTCCGGACAGCCCATCCGACTTGGGATTGTCTTCCCTACTCCCTAAAATTCTAACTGTGAAAAACGCCAATCACTTGTTTTTAAATTTTTAAAAGTTTAATAGTAATAAAATAGTTATAAAAATAGTAATACAATTAGAATAATAATAATTTGGACAATTTGAGTTAGGACAATATGAGACAATAAAGACAAAGAGTTACGGATGTCTGGGTACCTTTTTCTGGGCAGCATGAGCCCGAAAAAGGACACCCATTAACAAAGGATTAACCCTTAAAAACAACAGCCTGTTGCATATTCATACATGATGCATAAATTCAATTCAAACACAGGATTCTGTCTGGTCATCGCCAACTTCTTCCTCTGAATCCTCACAGCGCCTTCGAGGCGGGAAGAAGTTTGTTTCTTCTGATAAGAGGGCAATAAATTCTTTTTCTCTGAAAGATTTGGGTGTCCTGTGGCTGCTATCTCGCTGCAAGTCTTTTCTTTAAAATGTATCCTACATAGCATAGTTCCTATTTTAACATTTTTTTATAACCTAAAACTATATTTAACACACTACTTAAGAGAATGAATGCAGCATTACTTTCTAACACAACACACATAGTATTCATTTTAATACTTGCGAAAAGCCAATCATAAAATATGCATTTTTAACACTAACCAAGCATCCGATGCTGACAATGCAACTGATTAATCGTAACTGACCAGCTACCGGACACTAATTTTAAAAAATAAAAGGCAAAGCTTGACTCAGACCCCTCCGCACCCCCTGCAGACCGGGTGCCGCCCCTCGGAGGCGGGAGCGCCCTCAGCGAAGGCGGTGCCGGGGCCGCCCCTCTCGGTCACGGGGCTGCGCGGCGCGGCCATGGCGGCGCCCGTTGCAGCGATGGCGGCTCGCAGCGCCGTGTGGCTCGGCGGGGACCCGGTGAGGCGGCGGGGGGCTGCGCGGGGCAGGGCGGCGGGGCCGGCGGGCCGGGGCTGACCCACCCGTGTCCCCTCGCAGGTGGAGTGGGTGCTGTGCCCCTACGACGTCCATCACCGTGTCCCCCGCGCGTCGCTGGAGAGGCACGCGGCGTCCTGCCGGCTCCGCAGGATGGGATACTCCGCCGAGGAGGAGGTGGGAGCGCGGCTCGGGAAGCGGGCTCGGCAATGGGGCTGCTGCCCTGGGCTGCCAGCGCCGCTCGGCGGCGCCGGGCCGGGCCTTGACCGAGCCCTTTGGTCCCGCAGGCCGAGATGTACGACTCCAGCTTTTTCTACGGAAACCTGAAGGTTCCCAGCATCGCCATGGGTAAGCGGCAGCGGCGGCACACGCGGCTGGGCTGAGGAGTGCAGGGGATGAGGGGCCGTGGGGAGATCCCGGGGAAGGACAGAGATGTGGGACTAAGGAGGCCGGGTCCTCACGGTAGCTGTAAACTCCCCAAGACCTCCTGAAAGTCTTGACTGTTTCAATCAGTACGTTAGTTTTCTCAAATTGTAATTTGAAATTTGCCTTAATTTACCGTTGTTATGCTTGTATCACTGTGTAATTCTACTCTGTATTACTTTTATATTTTTGTCTTAAAATCCAAGGAGGATCTGTTTTGTCCTCTTAGGAGTTTCTTCCTGTGTTCTCAGTCCTCACTCTTGCATCAAATGCAGAAAATGTATTAAAATGAATGCTTAGAAGGTGGGGAGATTGTCTGTAGAATTTAGAGATAAAGCAGTGGTACAGAGAGCAATATACATACATTTCTTTTTCCGTATCCTTGTAACCCCAGAAATACATTTTTTTCCTTAATTTTCTCCCCTCATTTCAAATACATAGTAGATGAAAATTACATTTTTAGTTCAAATGAACAAAACTATGATGTTTTGTACCATACCGTAAGTGTCATAATAGAGGTTGAGGAATGACGAGTAACTCAAGTACTCGAGAACTTGATGTAAAAGTGTTATGATTTTATTTTCTTCTCTGCCTGCAGATAAAGATCTACAGTTTCACATTGTTAAGCAGGCTAGAGCCCAAAGTGTGAAGGAAGGTGCAGGCTACAGTGAAGGTAAGGAGCAAGCAGATACTGATGTGATTTCACCAGCCTCCTGTGGAGAGCTGCCCTTGTCTCCCTCCTTGCTGCTTCCTTCATTCCACTGAGAACTGCTGTGAGGAATTTCACTTCATTTATTTTTAATATCCCTTCCCCTGCACGTCTTGGAGCAAGATTAGGTTCTACACTTGGGGCAACTAGATGAGAGACTTTGAGTTTGTTGTGCTCATATCTCTTACTGCCTTCAGGACTGAATCAACCAAGCAACAAGCTGGTTACTATGTTGGACTGTTTCAAGACTGAACTAAGAAGTTGTATAAGAACTATGCTGGCACATTTGCAAATGTGATGTTGTCCTTTGTCACTGCTCCAGGCTCACTAATTCCTTTACATTTCATTTTTCACTGGGTTTTGTGACCAGACAGGGGACCAGGCTAGGATGGAGTCTTTGAAGGTTCAGATTTAGATCAAGCAGAAAAATAGGGCTCCCTGTGGAATCTGTTGAGATTTAGTGTATGGTTGAGAAATTACTGCAACACCTGAAGGAACACTTGCTCTCTGTAGACATTGGTTTGTTAAACATATATAGGCAGAAGGAAAAGTAACACTGAAACTTTTCTGACAGTGAAATACAGCAGCTCTTGCTTGGACAGCTTTTCATGGTTTCTTTGTTTCTCTGGCATAGCAAATAGAGGCTTAATGGACAGTTTCTTGGAAAGGGGAAGTCCTGGGATGAGCACTGTGCTTTGAGCATGGCAGGTGCATTTCCTCTGAAGGGACGTGGGAACTCATAAATTTGACACAACCACATCCAAGTAGAGAAGCAGCAGATAAACCCTTTGTGGAGTGGTTCATTGCAAAGGTGCACCAGTGAGCCACTAGATGCCAGTGTTCACTGCCCAGACTGCCCAGCAAGCTTGCCTTTCCCTGAGGATAACACTAAAACTGGATCGGTGGTTCTCATTGTGACAGCTTGGCATGTTGTGAGATTTGTAAAGGCTTTGGCAACAGAAACAAAAGAAAAATAATTTTTTCATTGTAAATTTCCTTTTGAGTCACTGTCTCAAAGGAAGAGATTTTCTTTCTTGGTTTTCTTTTTTCAATTCCAACCATATTTATAATAGTAGCAAGTATATTGTTGAAAAGAAAAACTCGTCTTAATCACAAGTTGTGTAATTCCTCTAAAATCACAAGCATGTAATTATCAGTGCATTTTTATGGACTTCTTAGACACTGGAAGAACACTGCATTTTAAAAAGAGACTTCTAGTTTTTGTGTTTAAATTTATTCGTTCATGTTAGAACAGTTCTGATTTAGGTTCCAAGTACAGTAATGCTGAAATCTCGTATTTTAGGTTTGTTTGTAGAGTTACTGTGGTTTCTCTTCCTCTTTTTTGGTGTCTTTAGTGATAGCAGGATGTGAAAGATTGCCCAGCTTCCATTAAGAGCTGAATAATCTGGAGAAGCTCTAGGTTTGCTGTTGTTGCATACATCCTTCTTATGTGTTGGCTCTGCTGTCTGCCTGGAGATGGGTGGGATTGTGTTGGAGGAGGCAGGATTATGGAGGTCAGATCAGTGGTTGCAGGAAAACTGAAAGTTTTTGACTCAAATGGTGTTCTGCTGGCAATGTCCTAGAGGATTGCATCCTGTATCTCTGTGGAAATCACTTAACTGCTGTTGCAGAGAATTGAGAATGGATTAATTTGTTTGGAAGCAAATATGTTTTAACTGGGGGATGGGAAAGAAGAGTGTTCAGGCAGCGTGCTTGTTTCCATAGCTTTAAGTCAGTTATCTGATCTGGAGCACTTTGAAAGTTCCTTTGTAGTCCTTTTAGCTATAAATTCCTGTGTCAGTCTCTTATAAAAGCTCTGTAGAGAAGGTGGCAGTGTGAGTGAGACTGATTTTCACAGTGCTTGGTTATCTAGTCTCCTAGAACTTTTCATTCCTGTTGGCAGAACAGGTATTGTGCAGCTAGCACTTTATGTAACGTTTTAGGAATAAGATAAACCCACAACATAGAGCTGCAGCCTCTCTTGACTTAGCTCATAAGCCAAGAGCTGAAACTCATGGGAAATTACAGAGGTTGCTTTCATCTAATCTAGTATGATTTCTTTGTGGCAAATGAAAACTGTATCTGTGTAAGCAATCAAGAGGGGTTTGACAGCCTGAGGGGGGCTTGGGAGGGATCTTTGAGCAGTTTTCATCTTCTCAAATTAAGAAGGTTGAAACTTCTTACAGATACATAGGGGAAGGATGAAAACAGCCTGGGAGATACTGCATTGTTTGTTTGTTGAGCTTCTTGCTATTTTCCTGCATAATTATGCTACTTTACAAGTAACAGCTCTCTGTCCAACCTCCAGGTTCTTACTCATTACTGCCCATAGAAGTTCCTCAAAACCACAAGCGTTTCACCTGTGACCTGACCCAAGCTGACCGCCTTGCCCTTTACGATTACGTTGTTGAGGAGACAAAGAAACAGAGGTCCAGATCCCAGATTACGGAAAATGACAGTGATCTCTTTGTGGATTTAGCAGCAAAAATCACCCAAGGTTTGAAGAATGATCTGTTGTTGAATTTATGGCTCAGAACTTTCACTTTGTCCAGTTACATGAGTTTTGTTGGTAGCCAAACAGAATTGATTGTGGGTTTTTTCGTTTTTTTTTTTTTTTTTTTTTTTTTTTTTTGTGGAGGAGAGCATACTGTTCTTAAGAGCTACAACAAAGATCTGGGATCACGAAATGCTAGTTTGTTGTCCTTTATGATGTTTACCTTCTTGGAAAAGTGCTCTGCCCTTTGCACATGTATTATGGGTATCTCAGTGGATGGATCTTCTGTCTTTGCTGCAGCTGTCTCCAGGTTGCCTAATGTTGCCACTGTGCTGTGCAGCCTGGAACAGTTATTTGCTGTAAGACGTGATGAGATTAAAGATTGCTTAACAGTAAAAGCTGAACAGGAGAGGTTGGGAGTCATCCAGGTGGAGCTCTTGAGCAAACATACTTTGGTGTTGTTCTGGAACCTCTCATCCCCGTTGAGTCATGCCAGTTTGTAACTTCCAAGTGCAGCAAAAGCATCTGTGTCACCCTGCAGGCCCTGCTGTGCCTAGGAGGTGTGACAGTGCTTGGCATCTATGCAGGTAACTTTTTTACAGAATCTGGCTTTCTCATTCTGTGTCTTAGCGTAATACTGGCTTTGAAAACATTATTTGTATTTAGAAGGCATTTGACCAAATCACAAGCCTATATATTGGTGTGGATCACAGTTTGGAGACCGAGATCACATAACAGCATTTGCTTGGTGGCTTTTTACTTGTGTGTAAGCAGCCAGCAAGAAGGTTGGAGGAGGAAGCTTGAGATAAATTCACCATAGTTACTAAGTACAGGAGGAACTTGAGAAAGAGCACAATTATTTTATGTTTCTGAACGTACGAGGCCTGCACACCTGCAGGTGCTAACATCCTGCTAATGACCATTTGTTTTACTCCCAATTTTTTGCTAGATGATAGTCAGAAAGGTCCAAAGTCCCATCTTGAAATTCTGGCTGAAATGCGAGATTACAAAAGGCGGCGGCAGTCATACAGAGCTAAGAATGTTCACATAACAAAGAAGTCCTACACTGAGGTGAGATGGGAAAAAAAGCTTTTTTGCACAAAAGTGTTTATTATATATCAGCGTACATATGCTTTCAAAGACAAATAATGGGTCTTTCTCTGCTTCTTGTATTCTGCTTTGTTATTGTTGCAAACTGTAGAGGAATGTTTTTGGTTTGTTGCAGCAAGTTACAAATAATGAACATTCCTAACTGCTAAAGTTTGAATGCGAAAATGCCAGCAAGATATAGCTCACTATCATAAAATGGTGCTATTTAAATGTATGCTGAAACATTTTTCTGCAAATAAGACTTTCTATTCAAACATCTGATGTACAGGGTTTGGGGGAGATTTTTGTGAGGTTAGGTTTTTTTTTGAGATGTTTACAGTTTGTTTAGTGCTAGTTCAGGCACTACCATGAGATGTTTGTTTTTAATATATCTTAATCTGCAGGTGATTCGGGATGTGATTGGTGTGCATATGGAAGAACTCAGCAATCAGTGGCAGGAGGAGAATAGGTTGGATAATTCAGAGATATGTGAAGGAGGGAAGTCAAAGTCTTCAGGAAGGTATGCCACAGCTGACAGCTTCTTCAGGCACGAAGCAGATTGTAATTTTATCTTACCACCTTCTTCTAATAGCACATATCAACATTATTTGAGTCATATGCACGGTTTATTTTATACTAATTCTATTAAGTCTTGCTTGAGAAACTCTGCCTGCATGGAGGATGGAGAAAAATTAATAAGTATCTTTCTTTCAGAGGTAAGTAGGTTAGTTGCACGTAATTCAGCTGAACAGTGAGTTTCTGGTGGAGCTGGGGGATGAATAGTGCTCCCTCTGTGCCCAAATGTGTATATATCTTGTAGCTGGGCACAGAAGGACACTTGGAAATACAAGTACACAATTTCTTACCCTTCCCTACCACATGACATGTGCTAGATATATTACACCTCAGAGTAAAAGTTTCCATAACATAGTAAATATGGGGAGGCTTTACAGTTCTTATCCCTGCAAATGCTGCTGTGCTAAATGGGATGGTGTTGTAGCTATACATATTTCTGCTGTGTCAAGCAGCACTGCACACCCTTCCACATGTTTGTCACTGAAGTAAACATGGAGTCATGACCTAGTGATTGCTTATTTGTGCCTCTTCAGGTCTTTGAGAGGAGAATGTTTTTGGAATACACTAGAAAGTGACAGCATTAAAATGAAGATGAATGGGTGGCAGAGCACTGGAACAGTCTGCCCAGGGAGATCCTGGAGTCTCCCTGTCTAGAGAAATTCAAAACCCACCTGAACAGGTTCCTGTGTAACCTGCTCTAGGTGACCCTGCCTTGGCAAGGGGAGTGGATTAGAAGATCTCCAGAGGTCCCTTCCAACCCTAACAATTCTGTGATTCTGTCAGATCACGACTTAGGTTCTCCAGCTGTAGGTTGCAGCTTAAGGCAGGTGCTTGAAGAGTTAAAAGATTTGAAGCAAAACAGAGTGAACCCCTTCTACTGTCTCCTGTTTGACAAGCAGAGGTGTTAAGGAGCAGTGCTCATAGGAAATAACTGGGTTAGAGTGCTGAGATATGCACGTGGACATTGGGCCTCTTTTGGGAGGTATTGCATTTCTTAGAGAGAAAGGCTTTGTAAAAGATATGTCTTCTGTCTTACATCAGTAGTATGTCACTATATTACAAAACTGGTACTGGAAGCAGTGACTGTGAAACTGTTTTTATTGATGAAAGTCACTTAAGTTTACTTTCAGAAGGGAGGACAGGCGGTCAGCTTCGGCGGACTCGCGGCAGTCAGGGGGAAGCAGCAAGGACACGGAGTGCACGAGACACAGGAGAGACACCAGCAGGAGTCCCAGTAAACGGAGGAGGAGTCGCGAGAGAGGCAAAGACAGAGACTCTCGGAGAAAAAGAGAGAGGTGAGCAGAACACCTCTACTTCTCAATCAGGCAGCTGTAGCTGTTTTCTATGAGAACTTCATGCAGAGGTTGAGAATGTCTCATCCAGTTAAAAAGCTAGGCCAGCCTCATGTGCAGTATGACAAGTCAGTGGTATGAGGCTACTAATATTAAACAACATACTGTGAGATCACAAACTGTGATCCAGACTTCAGAATTTACTGGCACATCTGACAGGTGGCACTTTCTGTAGCATGCTTGCAGGGTTGCAACAGTACTGTAACAGGCTGTTGATTTTTCTCCTTGATCAGTATGGTTAAAGGGACAGCATGTTTCTCATCCACAACTAAGTGCCTGTCATGTCTAATGATGATTTCTGCTCTAGTTGGCTCTAGACCTTAATAAATAGTATTATTAACCTTTCCACATTAGATGCTTCAAAACAATGCTATTGCTCTTTGGTACATCTGGATATACAATTTAGCAAAAGAAAATAAATCTAGGCCACAGCTTGTAATACCATCAACAAAGTTGATATTTACATCTGCAGGAGCACAGGTGTGTGGGACCTGTGTTTGAGCAGACATGATAGGGACTGTTGTGCAGAAGAAATGCTGCCTTGCCCCTTGTGTGTGGGTAAATGCATTACATAACTGCAGGGATGGCAATGATGGCTTGTCTCAAAGCTGGCTTCATTACACTGTGATGCCATTCATCCTAAACTAATTGCCACTCTGGCACTGCATGACAAGGCTTGATTAAAGCAGCATGGAAAATAAACTGTCTAAGAGCAGTTTACTTTCTCTCCTTAGAGGACTACATTTAATTAGAGCTTTCCATTTTCCAAGTTTTTTTTCTCTTCAGACTTTCATGCTGAGCCTAACAGCCCCACACAATGTTTATGTTTTTGTTTCAGGGATGAAGACAAGTATTACAACCATAAAAGAAGAAAGTAGGAACAACAACCTGATGATTTTGTTTGTCAGCTGTTCAAAACATAACTTCCACAAGAACTATTGTTACTACTGTTTTGCCCAAGACAGTAAAGGTATGCACATAATATTGGTGTTGCATCACACCTGTGCTGCTTGGAGACGAAAAAGTGCTACAGTTTGTCAGGATGGAAGCAGTGTATTTCAGATAATGTGTAAATCTGTAACATTTATACATCTGTTAATAAATTATATTGATCTGTCATGTATTTGAGTTATTCTGACTAGGCTGAAGAATAAAATTTATGAGAGGCTGTACTTACTAGCCTTCCTGGCCTGTAAGTAGTGGATATAGAACAGCGCTAATCCCTGGAGTCCAGATCAGTTACAAACAGGGAAGGCATGAAGAGAGCTCCCTCTCCTACCTGACACTGTTACCTCTAGGTGACATTGCCTACTTACAGCATCTGTCAGAGGGTAGATTTCAGAGTTCTCCAACAGGATAAAACATCTTCAACTGCAGCTGGTGTTAAATGGACAATAACACAAAAGTTAGTGTTCCCAAGCTCATGCACAAAGAAAATTCAGAACAATATAATCTGGCAAAGGTGATGAGAATGTAGCTCTCCACAGAAGCTGGGGGGAGGTACCAAGGACACTTGAGTATTGCTGAGTACCATATTCAAACAGTGGGTGCATTTCCTTCCAGCACTAACTAGGAAGACTTCCCACACTGTGAACTAACATACATGTGTTTGTGATAGAGGTTGCTGAAACAGACTTTAAACATGCAGGTAGATATTAAGGATGTACTGTTCTGTTAATTCCTCACACAATTACTTCAGCAAGGTCAGTCACCATCAGCCAAGCTTCTTGCCTCAACAAAGTAAACAACCACAAGAGAACAAGATCCATCTTTCCTAAAATACTTCTGTTTATTCAATGTGCCAAGAAAGGGCACTTCATGTTGCTCCTGGTTGTGGCCTTCTCAGTCAAAGGGAATCTTTCCAGTTTTACTGTAGCCTCTAGTATCCTCTTTCATATCTCAGTTGTTTCTGCAATTAAGTGTGACTATCTGTCAGTAAATATTTGGTCTAGTTTTGATGGATTTAGACTTCTATACCTGTTACAGCAGTTTAACCAAACAACTCTGTGTAAGGTATTCCTCACCTGTGTGATAAATGCAGTAGCTTTACCTGTCAGAAAAAAAAATATATTTTAAAACATCCTTATTTAGACAAGTTTATCCAAAAATGAAAAAGAGTATTTAAGATCTAAAAGGCTTCTAATTAGAGGGAAAACAATATGGAACCACTGCAGTCCTTGCATTGGTTTTGTCTACCAGCTCAGCCACAGTTCTCATTAAGTTCTTTCAGTAGGGCCTGGTAAAACAGTTTAAATAGAGCATGTCCTGGCAGACAAGCTGTATTTGTACCAGAGTCAAAATGAAGTGAGAGCTACCAGAAGCATAATGAGAAATGCTCCAGTTACATCTGCCCTGGCTTAACTCAATTCCATGTTTTACTTAATCAGCTATCAAGTGTAGGTAGGAAGCTCGGTAACAAAACAACTTTTGCTCAATTCAGTATCAGCAGATGAGTGAAGGGGTTACTCCCTAGGGGTGGCCATCAGTATCTGAGAGGCTGGAGAACAATATAACCATGTATTATTCAATCAACATCCCCTGAAGGGCCATCTCAAAAGCATGACAAAGAAAAGGAAATGCTAGAGAAGAGGATCATGTTGTTCTGAAATGTGCAAATTATGGTACTTTGAACACAAATTACTTTCTTGAACTTATTTATTCCTTCTTTTATTTTTCTTCTCACCTCATGCTGAAGAGTAGGGTTGGTAAGGTTGATCAATAAAATATGAAGGAGTATGGCAGGAAGTGTCTGATCAGCACCATGCCAGAGTGTTTGTCCCTGGAAAGGAATAAACCAAAATTTTTAAATGGCACTTTCACATCGTAAATCTAGTGTGTTGGTAAAGATACAATTTAGGCCTATATGAAATGCAATAAAAAGGGGATTTATGATCTGTTAAATCAAAAAAACAGCCCAGAAAATGCTGCTGGTTCCAGAAGCGGGACTATGCAGATGTTACAAGCCTGTATATAATAGCTTCCTATAGGGAAAATTATACCACCCTGCAAAGACTTCAATATTTCACAGAAAGATAGATAAATAACAATTTATCTTTTAACAGTGTAAATGCTGAAGTTGACAAAAAATAACTCTGTATATTTTTGATACAATCTTGGTCATCATGGCTATGCCCAAAAGAAAATGTACTATTCACCTGAAATTAAAGGCTTACGGAGAACCCAGAGGCAACTGATACATTAAAATTCCTTGCACAGATTTTTTACTTACGCTTTTTCTTTAATTTCCTCGAGGAATGCATTAGTCTCTGTCTCTGATATCTCTCCATCAATACTGGCCAAATACAAATAAAGGAACGAGAATGTTTCGAAGGGAATTCGAGCTGCTCCACCTTCTGGGTCTCTTGTTAGGATCTCACAGGCCTGCTTCATTGAACTCAGTAAGGACTGCAGGGTTCCAGCAAGAAATGAAAGGAAAAGTATCAGAGCCATGAACATCCTTGCATATCATGGCAAAATCCACACTGTAAGCCATTAAAAGGGAGGGTAAATGAGATGGAGGCGTTATCATCATTGCCTAGCTTTAAACCCCAAATTTACTGTCTAGTGCAGGCCCAAGGATGGAAACAATAATGTATTTCTAGTAGAGGCAGGAGTAAAAAATACCAGAATCTTGTGATGGTTAAAGATTGCATAGGGTAATCTGAGCTCTCTCTCCATTAGGGCCGAATTGCTCTGTTCTGCTACGGTAAAAGCTCCAACATCACTGTATCTAGTAAAAGATCTTTTTGTGTGTGTTTACTACCTCAATGGCTCCAAATGAATTCTCAGCAGCAGTTAATATAGATAAGTTTACAACCCCCAGAAAATAAATACAGGTTTGGTAATTTTATTATGATATTATATTACATCATTTTTAGATTATATTTTGGCTGATATTTACTGTTTCCCCTATCTCTATGCAAGTTCCATTTTAATCAATAGTAGAAAAAGCACTGAGGCAAAGGCATTTAAAGAATATTTCAGTTTAGTCAAAGGTCAATAACATCCAAGTTACCTTTACAAAACATGCTTCAAATCATTAGTTCAAAATATACTTTGAAAAAATACTTCCTTTAATATGGTGTTGACAATCCAGTGCCCTATGCATGCTGAGCTATATTGGGAAAAGTGTTGAAAATTTCAGCATTGAGTTTCATTCAAAGACTGATTGGATGCCATTGAAGAAACAAACAAGTAAAACCACCATGCACCAAATATGCACCATATATATCCAAAATATAAAAGCACAAAACCAAACCCACACAGGCTTTCTTCCACCTAAGTCTTAATATTTTTCACTGCAACTTTTTCAAAATTTACTCTTACATTTTCATTAACAAGCAAGCGACATCTATGTAAAAAGAAAGTATTTCCTAACAGTAGAATAGCAATACTTAAAATAAATAAAATATCTGTTTAAGATCTAGAACACAGGCCAAAGAAGTGTCATCGTATAATCCCTTACCAGTTTTACTGTATCTTCTCCCCTGGAAGATTTTCAGGGAAAAGAGAAGCAGCTGACCCTATGATGGCCAACTCTACATTTTGCATTTGGCTGCCGCTCTACTGTCCTTTCTGGTCCTGCCACCCCAAACTGCCACGGTCTCTCTCACAACACAGCAAAGTTATTCACATCCATTTTGCCAACTTTGAAAGACAATTTAACAGGCTACCTGTGTGGTCATTTCTCCTTTTGTAAAGGCTTTTGTAAAAATGTATTGATGCTTTACAAAAAGGATACTTCAGACTGGTGCTCTTAAGAAGTTTGTATTTGTCTACTCTTGTATCTCAACCATGACCCTGTCTGACTGTGAACACAATTTACAGCTCCAGGAAATGAATGTAAATTTCTCATGTATGTCTTTCTCTCTGGTTCAGGAAACTGAGATCTAGGTTTCATTATGTAGTACTGAAATCAAACCGTTCACTTACTATCCAAAAGGATGGTGAGATGGTGAAATTTAGTCTGTCTAGCTCCATCAGAATGATGTTCTTGTGACTCCATTTTTAGTTTTGGTTTATTTGGGGTTTTTTTGCAGGAGAGAGGGGTTGTTGTCTTTTAGATAAGTAATGTTGCTGTTACTATTTTTAAATTAAGAGAAGAGCCTGAATGACAAGATCATTTTGGGAGGAAGACTAGAATCAAGAAATGCGAATTTGAAATAAAGACAGACAGATGGAAAGACAGATGGATAGACACACAGACAGACAATTGCACAGTTGCACTGCCAGGCCAGGCTAACATTCAGGCCTTCCAGATATTGCAACATTCACAAAAAATTATTTCACATATATTTTCTTTTTAGTACCTCTTCTTCCCTACTGTAGAAATCATTAGAAATATTATACTTTATAAGAACATCAGCTTAATGCATTTTATAATCTTTCATTCTGTTGAAATGCTCTGCTGAGATTTTATTACTGACATTAAAAGAACTAAGTGAAGCTGTAGTAACATTAAATGCTGCTGAGAAAATTTAATTGGTTACACAATCAATTAAAAATTGTTTCTTTAATTTCTCCCTTCAGTTCTCCTTCATGGACATTTACACTGATGCCATCAGCATCATTCCTGCATCATCCTCTCTCACACAGGACAAGCACCCGGCAGACACACTTGCTCTTCCACTGAGGACTTAGCCATCCTTCTGGTTAAGTTCCCCAGACCAAAATCTGATTCACAAGGGAAGTAAACACTCAAGCCACTTTACCAGCTGCTGCAAAAGCAATCACCATTCCCCAAATCCCTCTGCACTAATTGTTCTATGGTCTATCTTGCATATGGATCCTAGGCAACCCCTTGTGTTTGGATATGAGGGCTGCTGCTGTGAACGTACCCCACCAAGCACGCTGCACCCAAGTGCCAGAAACTTCATCCATTCCACCTCCTCGCCAAAACTGTCCAACTGCAGGATAGCTTCCAGCTGCTCCTCTGGCAAGCCCAAATGCTTCCATTTTTCCCTCAGTTCTGCAATGGCCACCATGCCTTTGGAAGAGAGCTTTGAACAAAATCATGGTACCACTATAAGAACTCCAAAAACCAGAACAAATTTAAGAACACAGTGTCTCCCCAAAATACTTCAAATACTTGACAGTCTCTCTCCCCAGCCATCCCCAACACATCAGCATTCCTCAATAGCATTGTGCATTTGATAAAGAACAGCTTGTACCTGTTTGTGCAAGACCTTAAGGAGTCCTGGGGTCAAACCAGCATCTTTTTTCTCTGTTGCTAATGGCATTTCGAGCCTCTCCTTCACAGGAAGGGGTTCACCTTTAGATAAGGCTGAAAAATACCTAAATGAATGGAAAGAGCAACACACCTTAATGCCCATGGCCATTACAAACTGCACAGAAGTAAATTCTCTTACAGTTCAGTGTAAGAGTCTGCAGGCTCGCCCACAGGAGCAGCAGCACCGGGTAAGTTGTCTACATGCACAACTCCCATATTCCTGTGCCCAAAACCCACAATCTTTAGACTTTACTTGCCCCTTTTCATGACACTCTAATAATTCTTAAGGCATTTAACTTATTTTGTGCATGCTATATTCAGTTCTTTTGGTTGATGAACCTGAGGACCTATCTGTTTAACACTCCCCTCATGCACTACCCAAAATTTACATCTGTATATTCACATTGCCACTCAGCATTTCTGTTCACTCTAAAGTAAAATTTAAGAGTAGAGCATAAAGGGCATTGGATGCACATCCTTTTAATTATAAGGCTGTCAACCTTAAGAACTGCCTCTGCCTTAACTGGCCAGCAAACTGAATTATGCAAGGAAAACTCAGTTTTTATTCAGGTGCATCTAATTAACAAGTTTCTCCACCTGTTCTGCCTCATCTGCCTTGGTCATCCCTGTCCATGTCCAGGCTATCCCATGCTGTGCAAACACCTGCTAAAATACAGCAGGCAGCACTCCAGAACTGAATTAGTGTGACTACAGAAACAGATGCACAGTATGCATGCACAGATAACACCCGGGCTATTTTTCAGCCAGATCCAGTTCCTCATCTGATGATTCACAGGCACCAGCACTACAGCAGCAGCAGCAGCACGTGCGAAGCCACAGCTTTGCTCTGCATTGCATGGCTCCCAGGGACGGATCTTGCTCTGCCAGGTCGGGAGCATGCTCCAGAGAGAGGGGCTGCGACGGGAGCAGCATGAGGATCACAGCAGCCGCGCTGCTGCAGTGCTCAGGCAGAGCTCGGGGCTGCCCCTGCTCCCGCAGCCCCAGCAGGCTCCAGCTACACAGGCAGCCGCACCTCACCTCCATCACATTCCTAAGAAACGCCACACCATTTCAAGGTGGTCCTGCTGGCTTTGTCCAACACTGCAGCGGTAACAATTCAGCTTCAGATTATTTTCTTTCTAACAGACAAGCCGGACTCCAGCCTGGCTGTGTTAACAACCTCCCCTCCCTCACACGGTACAGATGTTTTCCAATCCCCCCAGCTGAGAACATCTCACAGATACCTTGCAAGAGCTTGCCCACACAAACCATAGGGCAGGAAAAAATTATAGTGAGCAGTTGAGGTAAAAGAAACAAACTGTTAAAGGAGAAACATTTAAACATCTAAATCAACTTTATAGAAAGAGATTTATTATGCCGATTATCGCTCTAAAGGTGCAATTTTTCAGGTACTTTTCCCAGAAAGAAAGAAAGAAGAGAAACCTAACCAGGCTTAAGAATTAGAAAGCTAATGTCTATTTTTTCCTTTAAATTCCAAGAACTGAATCTCAGATGAGAAAAGAAAAACCAAACCAAACCAAAAGGAAAAAGAGTTGGTCTTTCAGATAGAAGAACTAATAACAAAAATTAAATTAAGGTGCATTTTTCTGTATGGAAATCCAGTTATTTCAGAAGTAAGCCAGCCCTAAACCTCAAGGAAACAGAAAAGAAATAAAATAAATAAAAATTTTTAAAGGCTTACATGCTGCATTAGTACACAGAAGTGTATATGCAATGTATATGCTGATGCAATATTCAAAGCTGTGTCCACTATACAATAAAGAGGAGAGTGAGGTTTTGAGGGTCCATATGTAGAGCTCTCTGTTGTTAGGTGAACACCATACTTACGCAGCTGCCCACTGCAAAACATCAAAAGGCTGAGTCCTGATAGCAGCTTTAGTAAATTGCTTCAGAATATCGGGTAGCTCCGGGGGGATTTTGATCTGCTGAGCACAGAACATGGTTTCTGGAAGAGGCATGGTGTCCAGTCACAAGGACCTGAAAGAAATAAAACAGCAGTTCACAGATGCAGAAAGTGAATGAAAAGCTGTGTGTGCACATGGGAGTGAATAGTGCCTGTCCCCAGATTTTCTCCTGTCCTACTTGACAGCTAGGGTTTCTGGGGTGCTGACAGACTTCAAAGGGTAAATAGACAAAGCCCTGTGTGGCTCTAGGCTCTAAAAAACTTTATGGCTACACCAAGTACAGCGCATCAGCTTGGGCACCAATCACAGATGGGTGACAACTACTGCTTTAACGGGTGACTTCAGATAGTTTTAAACTGATTTTTCTCCTCAAACCTACCACAAAGAAAATTTGTAAAATGGGCAGTTGAGACAAGTCACACCACACATGCCAACATGAAAGGTATCTACATTGACAAGTCACTACTGCATGCCAAGGAAAATCTTGGCATTTTTGTACAGATACCAGAATACGCAGATGAGCAAGTCTGTACTGTGTTTATGTATTCAAAAATGCTGTGGCAAAAAGTTACTAATTTGTGCTCATGACAGACTTTACTTCAAACAATTACAGTGACAAACAAAACATTCACGTGCGCTGCAAGCACATATCCCACTTGGCTCATACAGCTCTACAGGTGTGTCTGTCTCATTCAGGATTTAAATCATTTGTTGCAAGGAATCCTGTTCCCCAGGGTCCAAAAGAAGGGACAGAGATAGGCTATTGTATGGTTCTTGTCCCATAGCAATGGAGCACATTTGGTGGAAACTCTTCTCATCATTTCCAGGACAAACTATGGCATGCTTAATTTGATTTAGCAACAAGAACCTAAGATGGTTAGTTGTTTGCAGAAAGGAGGAGCAGTAAAAGCAACAGCATTAAGAAAGTAATCAGGAATCATGTAACAGAATCCTCTATCCCTTTGGACCTTTTAAAGATAAGAGTACCTGGCAGGTGGCTTTCTCACACTAATTTTCCTGTAGCGGAAAAGAAAAAAATTAAAAGTCAGAGATAGAGCAATGGAACTGCTGTGGCTCAAGGCTCCTTTGAGGATCAAGCCATACTTAGAGCTTTATTTATGGAGAAATGCAGACAGGGTACAGCATCTTCATCACTCCAATGCAGGCAATTTGCATCAGAAACAGACTTCAAAGTGCACATTTAATTACCACATTGGTCACACACTTTCAGTAATGATTCAAAAACACAGCTCTAGCCAAGGAACAGAAGCTGAAGGCAAAAAAGCGGAGGATTTCAGGATAACAGAAGAACTCTGAGGAAGGAAAACAGCTGGGTATGCATGTACCCTTGGGAAGTAATCAAATAAAAGAATTAAAATTAAAATAATAAAAAAAAAATGTATTGCAAGAGCTGCTTTTCTACAGTAAGCCATTAAGAAGGGCAGAAGTGGCCAGAGACTTCTTGGAGGTCACCTGGTCTGAACCCCTGCACAACCTACGAGCAGGATGCCAAAGATCCATGTCCAGGTGTGTTCCAAGAATCTCCAAGGATGGAGACTCCACACTCCCCTGGGCAACCTGTGCCAGTGCCTGGTCTCCCTCACAGGGAAAGAAGGTTTCTTGCTGTCCAGAGGGAACCTCCTGCACATATATACACACCTAATGGTCAAAGAAAAGCACAGCTAGGTCAGGCAGCCTCTGCACCCCTTCACCATGGGTTACTCCCGCTACAGACAAAGATCAGCTCACTACTTTCACTTCCCTCTAGTTAGCTCTAATTTTCTACTTTTTTCCTTCCGCGAACCCAAGCCAGCCCCAGGTTCCCAGGTTCAGGAAACAAGGCCAAGGCGTGTCCGCACGCAGATGGGACCGGCCCAGCCCCGGCTGCCCGCGGCCCGTCGGCCCCGAGCTGCGGGCAGGCACCGCCGGCGGGCAGCGGCCCCTCACAGGCCGGAGGGAGCCCCAGGGCCGCCCACGGCCCCAGAGCCCCGGACACCCCCGCGGAGGCCGGCCCGAGGCTCGGGGAAGGCCCGGACACAGCCCCTCACCTGCCCTCCTCCGCGGCCCCGCTGCCCCGGCAACGCGCAGGGACCGGCCGGGGCGGGGCAAAACTTCATGGCGGCGAGCTTTAAAGGGCAACAGCGGCACCTGCTCTTTGTACAAACTTTGGAAAAGGCCCAAACCATGGATGAGGAGATTGAATGTAAAGTTACGAACTTTACTTTCGTACAGTCACAGACGCAGCCTGCAGAGTGGGTCGCAGTAGGCTGGAGGATACAGCGGCGGGACAGGAGCCAGCAGTGGGCCCAGGTGGCCAAAAAGGCCCGCGGCATCCTGCCTGTAACAGCAGTAGTGTTGCCAGCAGGATGGGGGAAGTGATTCTTCCCCTGTACACGGCCCTGCTGAGGCTACACCTCGAATCCCGTGTCCTCTCAATTCAGGGAGGAACTGGAGGGGGCTGGAGGATGCTGCAGGGAAGGGTGACAAAGCTGGACAAGAGCCTGGAGCACAAGTCCTATGAGGAACAGCTGGGGAAGGTAGGGTTGTTTAGCCTGTAGAAGAAGAGTCTCAGGGGTAACCTTATTGCTCTCTACAACTGCCTGAAAGGAGGCTGTAGGCAAGTGAAAGTTGGCATCTTCTCCCAAGCAACCAGTGACAGAGTAAGAGGGCTCTTTAAGCTGTGGCAGGGGACATCAAGACATTCAGGTTGGACATTAAGCAGAATTTCTTCACAGAAGGGGTGATTAGACAGTAGAAGGGTCGATCCAGGGAGGTGGTAGAATCACCATCCCAGGTGGTGTTTATGGAAAGACTGTATGTAGCACTTTGTGCCACGGTCTAGGTGCTAGGGTGGTGTTCAGTCATAGGCAGTCATAGTTATCTCAGGCATCTTTTCCAACTTGATCGATTCTGTGAACATCTTAGCCCCATGTAATTGGCAGAGCCATGGCTGGGAAGGCTGGTTCCTGCAGGTGCCTGGGTTCCCTGTAGCCTGCTGGCCCCTGCATGTCCCCTGGCCACAAGGATGCTCTACTGGGTGAGCAGTGTTAGGGTGGCATATCCATCTTGCCTTTGGCATTCTTGCACCTCCTTTCCTGGCTTGGATGAAATGTGAAGAAATGGTGAGTGAGCTGAAAAAGAGACAGGACAATGTATCCCCAAAAATTCCCTCGGAAGCTGCTGCTTCCAAGGACAGCTCAGCCACAATCAATGTCTGCTGGTCAGGCTCCACAGTGCTGGACATTCAGGATAGCAGCACCACTGAGAATCTGGCACCATGGAGAGAGCACAGCCAGTGGCAGCAGCTTCTCAGCGCCTGCTGGTCCAAACTGGCACCATGAGGCAGCGTGGGCTCTCCCACTGCTGCAGAATGTGAGGAACCAAAGTGCCCTCTCTGCCACAAAGTCTTCTTTCCACTGTGGATAAAAACAGCACCAGAGGTAACCTGACTTGCATCCTCTGTAAAGATGCCAGCACATCTCTTGGTTACAAAGCAATACCCCTCCTGTACCTTCCTAAATGGACTGTACACAGCCTGAGCACTCAAATCAACTTGGTAATAGGATTACTCACTTCAGAAAGCCTTCTCAAGCCATTGCTCCAAAGAAACTTGGGTGCTGCATGCTCAAAACAGGCCAAGCAGAAGCACACAATCCTATTTGAAGCCAGGCCTTTTTAATCCACATTATGTCTCTGCTGATGAACATGTAAGGCCATGCAGGACAAAGATAAAATTGTGGGTTGTGGAAAGCAATAAGCACACATTTTAACAACTGTTTAATCTTTCATAAAACAGGAACACTTAGCATAAGCTACAGGCTAATTATTTGGCCTCAAAATACTTTGCAGATTCCTGTAACTAAAGAAAACAGTAACTTCTGACATATAATGACATACATTTCTATCCTCTAGTTGTTTTAAAGCATCTACTCATTTAAGAATGCGATAGCAAGAAAAACATGAAGGAAACATTCTCCTTCAGGAACTCAGAGAATAGAATTCAATTAAACCAATCTCACAGTGCAGTTTCTCAAAGGTGCCTAGTGATAACAGATTAACAACAAGATGCATATTATCTCTCATCTGTGGTCCTTGCACACACTCAAAACTATCCCTAAAATGCTCCAAAAGTAGATGTCATACTCTGAATTCTTCCAGCAATTTGGTCCAGTGCAGTGAAATCATGCATAAAGCTGCCACACTGTATTATGGGAAACAGCAGCATGTAGGTGGAAATTTTTTTCTGCATTTAATTAAATGTATTTTCATAGAATCATAGACTGGCCTGGCTTGGACCTTAGAAATCACCTAGTTCCAACCCTCCTGCCACAGGCACAAACACTTACACTACACCAAACTACTCAGAGTTCCATCCAACCCGGCCTTTCACATTTCCAGTGGTGGGGCATCCACATATTTTCTGGGCAATCTGTTCCAGTGTCCCATCACCCTCACAGTAGAGAATGTCTTCCTAACATCTAATTAAACTTACTCTCTCTCAGTTTGAAGCCACTCCACCCTTGTCCTGTCACTACATGCTCTTGTAAATACTCTTTATATGAATCTATGCTGCTTCCTAGAAGTATTTCCTCCCACTGTGTAATACAGAGTCTTGTATATAAAGAACATTTAGAAGTATATCCATGGATGTAATTGTTGCTTTATAGCAGCACTGCCAGAAATGCTGCTATAAAGCAGCATACCTTCGCATTTCTGCTGCTTCCTACTTCCATGACTCCTGCTAACAACTAGTCAAAATATCCCACGGACTCTCCATTCTAATCCAGCAGTATTTTTTAGATGCATCACATTCCTTACCTAACCCTAGCAAGCCACTTTGGCAATTTGTATCTGCTGAATGTGGCACACCAGTGCAGCTCTGCACTATTTAGGTTTTAATACAGAAATTCTATCCAATATAAATAAAAGAGCTTTGCACTGTTCTCTGGTTTTGTAAGCAACAAGGAATTCTAAGTAAAACTAGTGTCCTTTTCCAGGAACACAAACAGCCCTTGAAAGGCAAGTAATGTTAAATACCACCCACTCTTCCCATGCCTGATGTAGACACCTGCAGATGTTTGACTTCACCTTATATAGGGGAAAATGCCTCTGCAGCTTTGGTGTTGGCCAGTATTCAACAGGTAAGAGATAATAGCAGGTATGCAGATAAGCAGAAAAATTGATAGGCAGAGCTGTGAAATAATTTTGCCATTGCTCCATCTCTCAGTATTATACTGAACTCAAAGCATTCAGTTTATTTTGAAATGGTATTTGACCTCTAGAAATACAATCTAAAAATTTTCCATTACTGAATAACTTTGATTTCTGCATATGATTTCTCAATTTATGGTTACTTCTTAATGAAGAAATTAAAACCAGATGCAGTTTTTAAAAAATGCTGTTAACTATGCAATTCTTTAGTTCCAGCTACTAATTAAGAACTGAAATGCCACAGTAAGACAGCTCTAACTTACCATTATGCTTTGTAAAAGTTGTTTCCTCATCTCTTTTCAGAAAACAGCTTCTTCTATTTTGCATCCAGAACTTCATTACACTACCAAGATTGAATTCCTTGTTTAATGTTTTTACTGTTTGTATCATCATTTCTGCCAAGAGCCTCACTCATTGCCCAGGCTGTACCATGGCCATTATTCCCAAGGCAAGCAGAACAAGAACACTGATCCTACCACAAAACCTTTCCAACGTGGATGTAGAAAAATGGACAGTGACGTCCAAGGAAACACAATGATGCTGATCAGCATGCCAGGCAATCAAACCCCAGCCATTTGTGCTTTGTGAGGTACAGGCCTTTGTGAAGCTTTTTGCAGAGTTCTCTGAAGAACAGCGCAGCTGCTGTGAAGATTTTTATGAGGACCTTTACACAAGTATAGGGGAAGGCAAGCAAAGAATTAATGCACTCAGCAGAAAAGTGATGTGAGCACTGAAATAGGCTGGAGTTGGCACCTTACTGAGAAGTCACTGACACAGAGCAGTTACAGGCACTGAAGGGCTCTCAGAAACAAAATCAAGTAACTTCGGCTTCACTCAATAGAGAAGGGGCAGACAGAAAAGATGCAGAGTTTCAACTATTTTTAATCAATATAAAATAACCTGTGTAAAAACAGTCAAAGCTATTCTGCAATTAACTTTTTTCAATATGCACAAGATAGCTACAGAGCCATCTGACAGTTCTTGGATGAAGGCTTGTGGAACTAACAACAGCATCAGATTCTCAACACACAAAGGGGACACAATTGGGCCAGTACATACCTCCAACACCTCCAGTCAAGACCAAGGTCAACACAAATTGTGGTGGAAGAGTGCACACACACACACACACACACACACACACACACACACACACTTTCACTTTCCCACTTGAAAAGTAACAGGAGCACACACCACTCTGCATCACTCCAGCACAGATGGAAGCCACTGGTACAGTGCTCATCAGCTGTGTCAGAAACAGCCACTTACAAGCTTACTTATCAGGTTTCTATGCCAGGGGAGTACATAGCACACAATAAGGCAAACCACTGAAATTTAAAACAATTTATAAAGTACTGTTATTTAATTCCTGTTCTCTACAACCTCCATATTCTTTAAAAATGTGTAAAAATAAGATGAGGAGATGAGATTTCTGAGAAGTTCACAATGGACAGTTCTGGAAACAAACTTTACCTGGGATCTGTAAAGCAGTGCAAATGCCGGCACAACAGTTGGATTTGAAACCAGTTTTCCATTTAAAAAAAAGCAATTACAGATACTGTAAGCTACATCAAAATAGCTGCAGTTCGCATTGCATGACTGACCTGATTTGCTGTTTTCTTTCATGACTTGTAAAATACCAGTAGAAACAGCACAAAGGCTTTTCCTTAATAAATTTTAATATTAAGACCAGTTTGTCTGGATAAAAACACAGTTACAAGTACCACACTACTGCAAATTCTGCATGATGCACAGTAGTGCTCGCAACATTTGAGTGGCAAGACCATTTTGGAACTGTTTGTGAAAGGTAGGTCAAAAACAGAATCTTGGCATAAGTAATAATGTATGTTACCAGTGAATTTATTATTGTGAAAATATATCTGTCCCACAATGTACACCAATGTAAATAATCAAATGCAATATTTATGCACATCAAAAATATATGGGGTGAATATATACTCAGTTCAGCATTAAATCAGCAACAGTAAATGAAAAAAATATTTTGGCTATTTTTCTATGATTTCATTTCACTGGAAATTTTCTAATAAATCACTCCAAAGGGTGATATTTGTGGTTCAAAACCATCAGGACAACAGTGATTCTGTAAAATAGTATGGATCTGAGAGTGACAGCCCAATCCTCCTGCCACTAGATTCAGATGCATTTGGCTTGTGCTCACTGCCTTAGAACATGAGTCCAGACACCAAAGAATGAACTACCACCATCACAGCCTGGACCACATTAGCTCATACCATGTCAGATCAGAGATGCAACAACAATAAAAGGAGATGATACTTTAAAAGCACCTGCCAGATTCTCAAGTATTAATTATATACACACATGGTAAAGTACAGAATACTGAAGGAGAGTGTACTGAATAGCAAGTTAAATGTTCCATTCACTTTCTCATTACAGCAATGGATATTCACATTTTCCACATTGGTCCAGGAAAGATACTGCAATCTAAGCATGTGATTTGATGCTACTTAAAGCTTTGAGATACTGTTATGTGTTTTCTTTATCTACATAACCCCCACCCCCAAATATTACTGCAAAAGAACTATCTACATATAGAAATAACACAGACTTGATTTGGTGGCTCTTGTTTGACTGTGTTCTTGCAAAGAAATCTGCTAACTTTTCCTTGCCTGTTTAATAGCATATGTATTTCCCTGCCCCTCAGGCCATAAATGGTACATGATAAATCACTTCCTCAGCATTATTCCTGTAAAAATTCACAGTGACCAATTCTGAGAGAATTTTTTTTGGTTGGGTTTGGTTTTTTTTAAAAGTAATTGTGCAATATAAAATTCATACTACAATTTTCAACTTTGGTAACTTACAGAAAAAAGATTTCATGCCATTTAACTAAGGATCAGGTCAGGACGTTGCTCACACTATGCTCTTCGTGCTGTGCAAGCACATCAGTTAATGTTCATCCCTTTTCTTGAGATCCTGAAAAATTCTAATATTGATAAGAAATTGGCTACAATTTAAGTTGTGAACCTATTTAATTTTTCTCGGTACCTTTAAATACTTCCATCACCTAGCCTTAGTAAATTTTTACTTACTGCTTCAGTTAATGGATTCCTGATCCCAAAGCAAACACCCACCTACCCCCTTCAACCAAACAGAAAAATCCAGCTGAGCCTCAACAAGTACATCTGAATTCTCAGAAGAGGAAATATTTTCTTGATTTAACAGCAACTGTACAATATTACAAACTCTGACACATGAAAAACAATCAGGCAATAGAAAAATGTACAACAGCTTTGGTGTTATACAAAATAATAAAAAAGACTGGACAGCAAGATACATAGTTCATTATGTTCTCAACACAGCAACTTCATTGCTGACTGTTAGACAGTTATTTACTTTTGATACTCTCTACGTGGCCTTTCCACTCATGAAAAATCATACTGTATTACTACAATAAGAACTGTTATGAACACCATAAAATAAGCTCCAAATTTTATAAAAACATCTTGCCTCTTCGCACTATTGCTTTGTGGCACATTGTCAACAGAACAGCAGTCCAAAATAAAGTGACAACTAGATTTAATAAATTAATATACTTTTTAAAGATGTACAATGCACATTCTTTTTAATCCAAGGTTTTAGGGTGTCAGGACACTTCTATATACACATATACAGATCTCAGACAGCATTTACAACATCAGAAAATGCAGATAAGAAACAGAGCCTTAACTGCTATCTTGATGCTACCAACAGAAGCCAAAACACTGCTGAGAGTATTATTGGGAGAGATATCCAAAGACGAGAAGAGTCTATGAAAAAAGGACATGTAAAGGCAAAGGGAAGGTCAACATGTTTAATATGACCATCTATTCTTGTGAAGACTGAGGTGGAGTTGTTGATGTGCCTGGTTTACCAGACTTCCGTTCATAATTCACAAGTCGTTGTCCAACAAGGTACCTGGGATCACAGTAAAAACAGAATTTAACACAAGGGAATATTATTTTGTAACACAAATCCACTCTATCTCCTTTGCTGCCGAAGTAATGTTTTCATTTCAATAAAAAGTTATTCTATAAATTGTAAAGGAACAACTTTAGCTGGTCCTTAAGCTTTCTTAAAGGGAAAGAAAATATCCTGATGCTACTCCATGGAAAGCTTAAGGGCTGCAGGCTTCCTTTAGTGTGATATTGAAAGAAAGTTAACTATCACAGCCGCTTAACAGTTTTCATACATTTCACATTATTCCTTGCTTCCTCTATATCACTATTCCACTATTAGCTTTTTGCCACCTAAATTTCTTTTCATGCTTCCTATTTGCATGCTAGTTCTGTGTGTACAAGAGCCCTACACACCTATGAAGTAGTTGCTAGATCAATTGCTAATCTTCTTAATCCATAAAAAAGGAAATTAGGGTAACACCAAAAATAATTTAATAACACAAATAAAAGGTTCAACTAAGCAAGATAACCAGAAAATAATAGGAAAATTATTATTTTTATCAGGCTTCTGAGTAATACAGAGTAATAATTACTGAAAACATCAGAAAATCACTCAAAATTTGGTAAGGACAAACTATCAAAACAACTGAACATTCTTTAACAGGTTAGCTGGACTAATAAGTAGAAAGAGTAAGAAAAACAGTTATACAGAAAAGGTTGAAGAAATGGTTTTATAAGCAGCAGCTTGAGACATTATTTTAACTTCCACGTATGTTGTAATTCATTACAGTGACTTGTTATTCAAGACTACAGGTGAGACCAACAGTCAGCTTCATTTGTGGGAAAACACACTCATGTTAGACATGGGGGAGTGTCTTCCCTTTATAAAGACAGTCTATCCCTGTGTTTATCTACCTGAACCACAGATAAAACATCCGCCAAGAACACTTTGTCTGTTGTAGAGCGTCATTTGTCTACAAAACTTCTTAAAAACCCTTTTAGTCCTACGTATTTACAACACCTGAATTTGACCTGAAGTATTCACATATATAGATACATATGAAGAGGAAAAATTTAAAAAACCCCACTATATACTCACTTGTCATTTTTAATATGTTCATAAAGGCGCTTGAACTGGCGGACTTGGAAGGACAGAATTCCCATCAAAACCACCACCATAAGCAGAAAAGGATAAATGCGTCGCTGAACAAGGTTCTGCATCTCAGCTGTAACTCCTACAAAACAAGACACAATCCTTAGACATTGTAATACTGCTGAACTAACATATTTCTGCTTCTCTTCTTGCTTCCATACTTTTTGCTATACTGTAACTTCAGTAGAAGGGCTGTGAAATAAATGACACATCCATTTACTTCAAAGATCCAATGTGACAGCTGCTGTTCTTTTTAATCTGAAGCACTATGAGTGGAAAGTTTTCCATGAACAGGGTGAAAATCCAGAGTAGAAAAAAAAAAGAGCTTATCAGTTCTTTTTGCCTATTAACTTCTGCTTATCGGCTTACTGACTTGTCCTTGTGTCAGAAAAGTCAACGCAATAAAGGTCGGCATTCAAGTGAGACTGAAGAATAAAGCGGGACTTCTTGAACATGTTAACATCAAGACTAACTAGTACAAGACAAGTCTTGATGAAAAAGCTTATATACCCTGGTTCTAATCAAATTATTTACCTCAATTATTAGGAGATAGGAAAGTCTGAAAAAACCCTATATATTTAAAATTTACATTTTAATACTATTAAAACCTCAAAACAAACCCATGATTTTCACCTGTTCTAAGCTTTATTTAGAATCTGACAAGTCAGAAAAAGATGGCCTCAACTCAGTATATAGAGGGACTAAAATCAAAGGCTGATAGTCCAAAGAAAAAAATTAATTAATCATTCCTTTCCCAAACTAGCTAGATACCTAAAATGCATAGAGAAGAAATCAGTGTCTGCCCCTCTTCTTGAATAAGAGGAGGGGCAGACACTGATTTCTTCACTGTGGTGACCAGTGACAGGACCCAAGGAGCAGCCTCAAGCTGTGTTAGGGAAGGGCTTGGGCTGGGTATTAGAAAAAGGTTCTTCCCCCAGAGAGTGGCTGGGCACTGGCACAGGCTCCTCAGGGAAGTGGTCACAGCACCAAGCCTGACAGAGTTCAAGAAGCATTTGGACAATATTCCTGGAACATAGTGTGATTCTTGGAAGTCTTTAAACATTTACACTTCTCAGCAGGAGCTTTTTGTTTGCATTTTTGTGGTGAGTTTTTTTGGTTTTGTTTTTTTAATAAACTAAAGCTTGAAGTTTTATTTCCACAAACATATCTACCCTGCTGTAAACCATGAGATGACAAATAGGTGTTCTGAATGCATACATACCCAGTAAAGGTACAACACCAGAAGCTATGATGTACGGCACACACAGGGAAAGTAAGAGGACAGAGATTACGGGCGCTGCCAGTTTACGGATGATGAAGTGTAAGTCAATGTTACGAATCCCATTTGCATATACCTGAAATGGAACAAGTTAGAACAGATCAATTAAGAAAGACTTGCTTTGCACTTACAGTAATAATTAGAAGGTTTAACACAATTCTCGTTATGAAAGGAAATGGGTGTTTCCATGACCACAGCTGAAGGAGAAAAAACTCTGCCAATTTACATCATGAAGGTTTCAGGAAATCATTTAAACAATGCCCAAGAGACCAACTTAAACTGGAACAGAGTTGAGATTCAGCTGCAGGAATGCAAGAGACCTTCTGAAAGATCATTTCATAGAGCTGTGGACAACGGTTCTGTGGGTGACCTGGGATCATTTTGCGCTGTTAACTTACTAGAAGAGGAGCCTGTATTGGCTAATAGAATAAATGATAACATTTTGTAATGGGCAGAAAATAGGATCCTATTTTATTTGGTGGGGCAGACCAGAGCCTCTGTACATAGTCTGTGCCTGAAAAAAAGGCCTCCAGATTCTTAAGCTTCTCCAGTTACTACCAGAAGCTAAGGTCAAAACACAACCAGATTAAGCATGGGAAAAAAGCAGTTTTGAATGGCTACCAGCTACAGCTAAACAATGGCCACAGCCAGGCTGTGCCACAGCCTGGAAGGCTCAGGAGGGTGGGTGAACAGCCCATGGAGAGCGTTCAGAATGGAACAGGGAGCCGTGGTGTGCATCAAACATACTCCCAGACTAAAACTATATTTCTGCACTGTGACAGCTGAAGTGATTTAATAATGGACTATGTGCTAGACTTACTCATGAGGGGCACCTTGTGTACAGAGGTTGGGACATGCACCACAGGCATCACATACAGTGCAGGGCTGAAAAATTACCTTCTGACAAACAACTGAGATACTTCATTGAGATGACAACTATGGAATTTAACAGTTATAATCAAGAAAAAAAATACTTCTAACAAAGCTACAGGCCATGTGCCTCTAAACTGCTCAGAGAAACTGTTCTGTGTTGCTTAATAATCAAAGGGGAACAGAAATTGTGTCTTTCATCTCTAGTGATCTATGAATGGGGTAATCCCTACAGCTGCAGAGAAAGCAAAATTCTGTGTTCTTGACTTGTGGATGTAAATACTGCCCAATATTTGGACAAGTATTTGGACACACACACTTCATCTGAAGAAATAATCATGTTTCTTTCTAATTTTATTACAAACCTGAGAAAAACGCATATATGTATACAAAGCATTTTCTTGAATTCAGATTTCTGATTTTTTGTTTTACTGTTAAGTGTACCTTAATGGATTAGGCTATACAATTTAAAAGGTTTTTACAAGACTAGTTGAATTCTACTCAATTACCCATTACTGCAAGAGTAACACTGTTTTTTGACACACAGTTAGAAACATAAAAGATGTATTTTGCAGATAATTCACATGAAGAATTTTTCCTACCTGTTCAATAACAGTTTTCAGCCACCACTGAGGACCCATCAGTGTTATGGCAGCAATTATTTTGGCATGCAGAACTCCAAGAGCCCAGTCCTAATTTTGTAAAAATGTATAGTGTTAGCAATAACATATCTTTAAAAAGTCTGACAACCAAAAGCTTTAAGAGCAATGTGTTAATATTACTTATAAGTGAAAATATAATTACTTTTCCATTTACATGGGACATTGATCCACAGAGATGACATCATCTGCAAATTCCTATGAAAAAGAGAATGCTCTCAAGATTAACTGACATCTGTAAATTTAGCTCCCTGGGACCAGGAAAATCACTACTTCTATTAAACCAAAGGCAAATACAAAATAAAAGCATTAGACTTAAAGCAATTGACTAACATTCTGGTTAAAAACTAACTTACATAAAAGGAAATTAATTTCCTTTCTCTATAGAAGAATAAAAAAAGATAAAAAGATGATAACATGCATTAGGAAACAAGTTCTTCTGAAGTTTAATTATTCCCAAAACCCTACCCAATGTAAGAAAGCTTAAAGCAAAACAATGGTCTTAAAAAAAAAAGTCATACTCTTTGGTGGAAAATTTTTGTTTTGACATAAACTGCACTTATTATGGTATGGAATTAGGACACTGTAACTACTGGCTTCTAGTAAACACTTCACATCGTAAGTCCATCCTTTCTGGATTACAGATATTTTTAAGAGATTTTCAACAAAACCTGCCAAAAATAGAATGCAAAACATAGGCTGATAAAGTGGAATAACCAGCTAAGAACTAGTAAGGCTTGGGACATCACAGACTAAATTAACTTTCTTAACCTGCCGGGGAAATACATTTTCTTGAACTGATTATTTAAAAAGACAATTTTTGTTAATGTCAATTCTAAAGGATTTTAAAAATTGATACAAAAAAAGCACCAGTGTTAAAGTTGATTAATGTTTATTTAAGAATGTAACTTCTGCATAACTCTTTTGGGAAAAATGGAAATTTGTCTCAATTTTGATAGTTCCTTGTTCATTTAGAAAAGTCTCAAATCACACTTTTCCTATATTTTGAAGAAGTTCTGCTACATGAAAATAAAGCTTACCAGTATACTTCTTTTAAAACTTTTAAGGAACTACTATGCAATAGTAAAGAATTTTTATAATCTCTATCATTACAAATTCTTTCCAAAATTGTTTGGAAACCATGATCATCTACCACTGTAACTATATGATGTCCTGATTTTCTGGTCATCTACTCAGCTCAAAAATATACTTGGATTTTAAAATAATATAATTAAATTTGTAGCCAAATTCTCCTTTGCATTACGGCTTTTAAACATTTGGACATTGAAAGTAAATGAAAGCTTAGGGCAGCTTAGAAAGTCACTGTCCCTGAACACCCTCTTCTTATTTAGTAATGGCATTCTAGATGCCTGAGTTATGGTTCCCTCAGATGGGTTTGAGTTATGACTTCTAAAGTGATGGAAGCATTTGTCATTCAATCCTGTATCTTCATTTCATCTCCCAACTTGCAGGACAGAAATTTGCATTCAGCCTGTGAGACGTGATTGAAGAGTAATAACACATAACTATCTCAAAATTTTGCATTAATGATTTGACAACTCAGGCCAAAATCAGCACGACCCTAAATAATTTAAAAATGACATTCATAATGTGCCTCATCACTGAATTAAAGTCTTACAAGGAAAAAAAAAAAATACCAGAACCTCTTGCTGCATAACTGTATGCAGAAAGCTTTCCAGCAGGATTAGAGTATGTGCATCTGTGCACACATACATATAAATATACTAACTTCTTACATAACTACAATTATGCTACTGGAAAAATAGCTGATCACTGAAATGCAACCTCACAACAGTTCAGCTTTTCATAGTTTAAATTCCTCAGCATATCCTTTTGGTTCAAATAATTCTCACATCCAGACTAGCTGCCTTTTCTCTGCCACATACAAACACATTTGTGGAAAATGCTCTGAAGCACCGAATCCACATGAAGCAAGGCAGCCCATACTCCTTACATCAACAGCAGCAAAAGAGTGGGAGCAACTGACCTGCCAGGGATAGAAGAGAGGTGTTTGATCCAAAGGAACTCTCAAAGGTGCGACAATGACCAGTTCAAACAAAAGACCAAGCAAAAGTGGAACCACACCAGCGAGCAGTATAGCCACTATCAATGTCTTCATTATCTAAAAAACCCAAGACATTTAATTAATGTATTTGCCAGAGGATTCTTAGTTTAAATTAAAAAATGTAATTAGAACATAAACACACAGCCCCGGTAAATAAACCCCAAAACTACATAAACCTCTATTTCACACATATACACCCCTAGAAACAATTTTTACTACATACATAGTTTTGCAATGCAAGTTTTCAAGATTGGGTCCTATTCCATAGGAAAAGGAATTCCAGAAAAAATCATGACTGTGCCTACTAGTATTCATATAGTTCTAAACCACAGTCACACTGACTGTTATCAATAGGGAATACTGTCCAAAGGCACTTCAATATATTGCATATGCTCGCTCATATGTTGGGAAATTAAAAAAAAAATCCAAGGCTGCAAATTTTTTCTCTGGAACAAAACCAACCTTAAAAATTCAGTCATTATGGAATGTTTGACTTAAAAATGGAGGACTCAGAACACAGTATTTGAATCTTTATTCTAAAATTCTCCTAATTTAACTGCATCATACAAAGTAGCCTGACTTAATTAAGATAATAAGAAGCAGCAAAGAACAAGTAGAAATTAAGCTTTAGCTATGTATTTTCTTGAAGAAGCTAAAATCAAAATGATGGATGAGGTATTTGGGAAACATGGTAGTACATGAAGAACATGTACAGTGTAACAATTCAATAAACACATTAAAATGTCCATAACAAGCTACATTTATGCTATTGATGTTTAAAGGAACTAGCAAGAAATCTAATACAGAAATCCTCAAAATCAACACCAAGATAAAAAGTTGGGGTATGAATTTGTTTTCAGGCTGAGAATGCCAACTCCTCATAATTAATATTTTTGAGGAAAATATCTTTATTTGAACCATGCAAGTTCAACAGCTGATAAAGATCTTCCTGAAAATAAGCATCAAGCTACTTTGTAGAGATATGGTCATCATCATCTATCAGCTTTATTAGGTTTTGCCATTTGATAATTTCATGTAACTAAACAAGTAAATAGTTAAGTTTCCAGGTTTATGTGAAAATGTAAATGTTTTTGAGAACATGTAACATATGCCATAATAATGCAATAAATTCACTTTTAAAGGAAAACAGAAAAACATACACATACATATATTTAAACATATATACACACAAACATATTTACACTGATTGCCTTCCAAAAATAGTTAGCCTAGGCAATGGGAATGTAAGCTGCAAAAGCTTCAAAATGGTCTGAAAAGCAAAATGTAGTACATATGACAGAGTAAAGCCTCCAAGCAAAAAATAAAACAAGTGCCATTAGCTAAATTTTGGTAGTTCAGCAGAACTTTTTCTCAAGACTCACCATGAGAGACCATTCTTTGACCTTCTGGAAAATGACTCTACGACCCTGTGGCATCCAGGCCACCAGCACTGTCACAGCTCGGATAGTCAGCCAGCAGACATAGAGACCACAGGCAGCTGTGTACAGCTCATGGATTTTGGCAGTCCCCGTCCAAAATGACATTAACCACCGGCCAGCGAACACTGCAAACACAAGCACTGTTACATACAGTAATGCTTCTGGATCTATTAGGGAAGGATGCTCATTAAAAAAGGAATTAGCAAATATATTTGAAATATTCCTGCATAAATATTATTCCTTATAAAACAGTTATTTTGGTACTATACTCGTAATGCGTAAAGGTATGAAGTACTATGCAAAGAGCTTCAAAAATTATGCCAAATAAACATAGAAATCCTTTTCCACCTAAATTTTCATTAGGACAGCAATGTGACCTGAGCTACAGCAAAACAAAGCACTGTTCAGAGCCTAAATACTGATCTTCAGAACTGCAACAGCGATCATGCATTAGTGCGTAAGCTTGAACTTAAATTATACGAGCTATCTTTGGGTCGTTTCACTGCCTCATGTAATTTTTTAAGACTTACTGATGGGGCTTCTGAAGTTCTCTGACAAAAATGGGAGACTGATTTGCTACAGTTCATTTTTTAATAGTGTTTTCATTTCCCTAGTATTACAGTGGAATTATTTTATGTCCTACTACTAAAACAATCACAGAATTTATAACTTTGATCTTAACGCATTATAGACTTTAGGATCATTAGTAGAAGAAATAAATTACATGGTATTACAGCAGACAGGTTATGAAATTCTTCATTAATAGAAGAAGGTAATAAATTACATAGTATTACAGCAGACAGGTTATGAAATTTATGCTGGTTGACATGGCTTCATTTACTCCAAATTATTTTTAAAAATACGAAGTGTTCTTGAAGTACTTATTTGGACATTTTAAAGTGATATACATGCCACTTCACAAAATCTCCTAGTGATGTGTCAAGATCACAGAAGGATAAAGTATCTCAAGTTGGAAGGAACTCCTAAGGATCATGGAGTCCAACCCCCTGTTCCTCGCAGTACTCAAAAATGGCACCTTCAGAATATTTAATTAAAGAAAATACTGTAGAAGACCTGGTAACAATCTACATATTTTCCTTCTCAAAACAGTAAAACAGGTGCAAGAATTTCAATTATTTTCCAGTCAATACTACCGAGATTGAAGCACTTGAAGCCCTGTCCTCAGAATAAAATTATTCTAGAACAAAAAGGGAATGGCAATCTCTGTTGTTTAGATTTTTAGATTACAATTTGACGACAAATTATTAAAAATTAGACTAGTTTCCATATTTTTGCCTTTTGATTTCAAACAATGGTTTCAAAACATCTGCCATGGTTGGCCATGGCAACATACTGAGTTGTTTTTAATGATAGTTTACTGTAATAGACTCACCTGGTAAGGTAAGGCAGATAAGACTAGCAATCAGTAATGTTATGCACATGAAAACAATCAAAAGAAATATCTGAAAAAGGGAAAAAAAAGGAAGGGAAATGCGTAAGAAAGTTATTTAACCAAACCCCAAGAAATCCCAGTACAAAAAATACATTATCCTAGAAAGGCAGCTAAACTAGGATGTTCAAATACTAACTGATGTTTCACTATAAATAAATCAGCAAAAAGAAACCTAACCCCAGTACATGCAGAACACCTGCAGTGTTGTGTATTTCTAAGACTTTCCATTAACTGTTCCAACATTAAAAAATAACATATGAATCCAGAATGACTTAAGTTCTTTGCTTTGTCACATAAAAAAAGACCACCTCAATTTCTGCACTGAGCAGCATGACTTCCATATAATCCTGAAAGATTTCTAGCTCTGTATGCCATATGAGCAAGACAGTGGTTTTAAAAGGAAAACGCTGCTGACAAAGTTCTTCCAGATGTGCTCAGGTTTCTGTGACCAGAAGCTGACAGTGAAGCTGATTACTCCTCAGCCAGGTTTTCACCTTACCAGAGAATTACTATGTACTTGACTTTTTAAAATATTTTTCAAGCACCAGGTGCTATGAAGTTCTGCTTCACTAATTATCAAAGCCACACAACAAGCAAGCTTGCTATGGGACAGCTAACACCTTATTCCAACAGACTGCCAAGAGACAGTTCAATCTGGAACAGACTTTCCTTGACAAGACATTTGGGTATAAAGGAAGGAACCTTCAGATGCAATACCACACTGACCCAATGTTAGCCATTACTTTGATTCTTCAGCTACACCTGAAACCACACTAAGTGAGCTGTGGTGCAGTTTATATTTAACTCAGAGTTCTACTAACAACAAAACAGCAATCTCGTTTAAGCTGTATATTGTTCTAGAAATGTAAGTATTTGCCAATAAAATTTCCTTTCTAATTTTAAGGATTTAGAACTTTCAAGCATTATATGATGCCTTTCTATGTTTAATACAGATGTAGAAGCAACAGAAGTTCTCTGTTTATTTTCTTAATAAAGCAAAATAGTTCTAAACACCCTTCAGCTACAAGACCAAAGTATGCCCCCTTGAAAGCCATGCCTTGTTAGAGGCACACCTGAACTACCTGTTTGAGAGGGGCTTATTGTCTTTCTCTCCATTACTTAGTGTAAAGAAAATAAGATGTCACTGACACATAATACTCAACATATATGGGATCTGTAAATAAAATTGTAATTGAAGATCTTACAGGCTTATATATATATGAGCACGACTGCAACTCTATGTTTTGAAAGCTGCAAACCATATAAAACAGGACCCACCATGTGATTCTGACAACATGGGCTAAATCTTTCTTAGAAAACTTCTCAAATGCCTTTTTCTTTTCTCTGGATGTGTTAGGTATACATACCCTGAGTGGGAATTTTAAAGGCCTACGATAAGGCTGGAAACCCACAGGTCCTCCCTGTTGAAGTATGGCTTGATGGGCCGCATGGAGACCTTCTCCCACAACTGGAATGGCATTATTATTGCGAGCATGCTGGTTGTTAGGTTGCTGATTTGCATTGTTTTCGTTCTCTTCCTGATCACCAAGTAGGTAAGAATGAAGATCCCTGCAACAGTCAAAATTTCAGTTTTGTTCTGTTTGGTATGAATGAGAAACTTACAGAAATATAGGCCTACCCAGAATCCATACAGGTTGTACAAAACTAATACAGGAGTGCTGGCAGAATCTTGATTAAGTAAAATAAGCCTTTTTTGGTGACATGCTCAATATCATCATAAACACAATATAGAAGGGAAGTGCTGCTGTGGATGCAGTCAGAATTCCATCACAAGGGAAGATCACTTATCTGTTTGACTGCTTTAAAAACACCACCTGGTATTAAAGGTGTTGTGCACATGAAAGGAAAATTACATGGATATTTCAGTTGATGTAAGCACACAGCTCTACTAACAGCTCTTATGTTACCATCACCAAGCTCTATAGGAAACAAGGGCCTTCAAACCTAAACCATACAAGGATGGTGCTGCATTGCTATGGACGTGCTGTCAAAATGCAGAGGCAGGCAGAGCCTTTCAAGAAGATTCTAAATTGCTCAAACCTGTTCACAGCTTTTTAAGAATATCAATCCTAGGAAAAAATCAATCTACTTAAAAATTATTCTGTTGATGTTTTCCACACATACAATTAGCAAAATTTGAGTCTGATTAAAACTGAATATTTAGAACTTAGTTTTCCTCAGCTTTAGCAGAGTAAAGTATGTGCAGATATTCTATTAGCAATGAAATTTACCCAACAGTTTGCTTTTTGGGAACAACAGAGCAGAAGATTTTCATATGTGCTAAACTAAAATTACTGAGGAGGTAATTTGCAATTGTCCTAAAGAGCGGCAACAGTGGAGTAAGAAAAGTCATTTCTATCATAATCTCTAAAACTCTTGTGTTACACTATACTTAAACATAATCAAAACTTGGAAAATAATTAAAACTTCTTCAAAATGTAAACCAAGAGAAGAGGAGGTGAGCAGAGTTTCTTTATGAGAAACTAAAATAGACATTTTGGGTTACAGTGAAGAAAAAATCTTTCATTCATTCACTCACTTTCTCAGACATAACTTGGCAAAGAATAATTCCTTATTCTAAGAGTGTAACATGGTGGGAGAATGCCAATATCCTTTGAAGTTAAACT
The DNA here is from genome assembly GCF_027887145.1 of Ammospiza caudacuta. Classification (NCBI taxonomy): domain Eukaryota; kingdom Metazoa; phylum Chordata; class Aves; order Passeriformes; family Passerellidae; genus Ammospiza; species Ammospiza caudacuta. Next base: position 82,764,896 of record NC_080593.1, read on the forward strand.
GAAAACTGTACGGAAACAAAATCAACCTTACTTTTTTCTTGACTAATTTGGCAAACAAGTGATGAACTAAAAAATAATTTCAAGTGCTAGAACTCTGCCTGGCAGTACATTAACTTACTTTATTTGACAAAGAAATGGTTTTATCCTTCTCTAAAATCTGAACTTGCAACTTTAAAACCACTAATTTAAGTTGCTTACTTCTTAAGCTCAATGTTCTAAATTATTTTTCTTTATTTTTCCTTCTTATAGTAAGAAATCTAAGAAGTGCACATGAATTTTATTTAGATGATTCATGGAAACACACTGCTGATATTTATATCCTTATTTTCATATAATAGGGAGTGAAGAAGATGTCAGTCATACTTTTACAGATTTCTTTCACTAAGCAAATGCTGTAATGGTATACCAAAAGAATTACTTGTCAAAGGCTAGTCCAAAACTATGTACATCTACTGCTTAGAAGAAAGCAATCACTATAGAAGTTTTTCATAATGTCTTTATCTGTAGAAAAGCTATTAAATCTACTTGTTGGGATAACCTTCTGGAAAGCTCCCCTCATGTGTAAAGGCCCAACTGGGCACAGTGGTAGTAGCTGATTTTGGATTTCTGTACTTACAGCAAGTATCCAGCAGTAACAGTCCATGCTCGTACAAGACCTTTCAACCACTGTCTTGTATGTCCTTGCTCTAACAAAGCTGGAAGCACCACCTGAAGCAAAAGCAGCTCTAGGGAAAGTTCACTTACTGGAGCGTCACTGGAAACAATGGGAAGAGCACAAAATCAAACACAAGGAACATTCCAATAGAAATATTTTACACTGAATCCTATTAATGCCACTACAATACAAAAACACATTGTATTTTGCCAAAAAGGAAAATTCTTCATTTTTTGTTATGGTTTTTCCCTATATACTACCCTGAGCAGAGAGGTTAGCCACTTTGGCTTATAACACATTTAGGAAAAAAACATTGAGAAAGATCATATCTAAGAATATAGTATGCATCCCTATTTGCATCTATAATTACTCTTTGAATTATTTTTCAGAAATACGAAAAAACCGCTACCATTAAAAAAATGCAGTTACAGATATTCTTTTACTCCTGAAGCAATGACAATCAGGAATGAGTGTGTTAAAAAAGCAAACACAAAAGGAACTTCACTATCAGAAAATTGAAATGGGAAGTGTTTTGAGGGCATAAAGCCCCAAATAGTTATCTTTATGGAAGGAATACAAAATGCTTCTTTTTTCAAGCAGCTTTTAATTTGTCACATTGTATGATGTAGCCATGTCCTTTACCCTTTACTTCTCTTAGAACAATGAAGATTAGATTAATGGAAGACAAAATAACATAACAAAAAGTGTCACTTTAATGCTCAGGGAGAGCAAATACACTTTCTCCAGTTATACAAACATTAAAAAAACCCCATCTTTTTAAAATAAATGCTCACCTGTAGAGCATAACATTATATGGAAGAAAGTTAGGCAGGAGATACTTAATAATGCGTATAGGAAGCCAGAGCATGAGTAGTACAATTGATCCAAAGACAATCTGCAATTATAAAGTAAACAAATTAATCCAAAACGTAGAAACTACCAAACCTAGTTTCCCACTCATCTCTGACATGTTCCCTGGGGTGGTGGGCTAGGCCAGGCTAACAGCTGAATGCCTTCCCAGCTGCTTGCTTATTCCCCTCTTCAGCTGAAGGGGAAGGCAAAACAGAAGGCAGGCAAGACTGAGATAATGGCAATTTAATAGAGAAAGCACCAAGTAAGCAATCAAAACAGTAAGAATTCACTGCCTACTTCCCATCAGCAGACAGACAAGCAACAATTTCCTGGGAAGTCAGGAAGGCAAACACCATAACCATGAACATCCCCTCCCAACCTCCTTTCTCACAGCTTTTACTGCTGAGCACGGTGTCATATCCCTCTGGTCAGTTCAGGCCAGCTGTTCCAGGGATACCCTCCTTCCAGCCTACAGCTTGTTCACTGGAGGTGAGGGAGCAGGGCAGAGCAGCAACGAAAATGCCTGGATGCTGAGCAAGCACTGTCTAGCCACAGCCAACAGGCCTGTGTTAGCAACACTGTTCAGCTGCCCATTCAGGTGCAGAAGGACATCTGAAGACACTATGAAGAAAATCAAATCCATCCTAGGCACACCAGTTGACTGTGATGCCCTCGCCAAATAGGACTGCAGCTGAATAAGCACCAGAATAAGCCTGCTGACAGCTAGAGCAATGTCAGAGAGTTCTTTCTTCCCCTTCCCCAACAACAGGATTGCTTATTTTGTATTCCTCTCTTTTCTAAGTGGCTGACTTCTTAGGCAACCTGCTGAAGCATCAAAAGACTTTTCAGTTCCTATTTCTTCACATTTCAAATTGACCGAAAGACCAAAATTCAGTAGGGGACATCAAGTGCCTGAAGACAATACACTTTTATGATTCCTGTTTCCTTAAGGAAGCCAATGAAAAATTAAGTACATTTTAAACACATTCTTACATTTCATATAAATGAAATAGACTAAAGATGTGAAAAAAAAATTGTGTTTAACTAGGTCAAATAGAAAAATCCCCTTCTTCCTGAAAAATAATAGTTTATGTCATACACGAGACATCTCTTTAAAATACAGAAAGATAAACAGAGCTTGAAGGGTGTGATTTATTCTTTGAAATGGTAAATGATTACCATTCTGGACCCCGTATTTTAGCATGAGGCTAGTGAAAATTCTGAATTAATCAGCTGAGCAAGTCAAAAGGTGAAGTTCAAGTAACTGCCTGTTCAACACTTATGTGTGACAACATAAGTGAGATCATGAGCAACCAGCAGATCCTGGCTTGTATTTGTACCATGAAATTTCATGCAACTGAAGAATTACCATTATCTAAGGACAGAATACTCAGAAAGGTGGAAAGGTCAACTCCACTCATACTGAAGGGCTCTCTAACAAACCAGGATCTCTCTGAGCTTTCACTGCTTAAAGACGGTCTGCAACCCTTCCTTCACTGCATGCTCAGCAGTGCTCAGCAAACCTCAGACAAACAACCGAAGGGAAAAAACTCTCAAAGTTTTCACTGTCTTACAGTGATAATCTGGAAACAGCCACCACTGGCTACAGCAGCAGACTCCAGTCCAGAATCTGTCCAGAAAATTACTCTCTCTGCTGCACTACTTTGGCTGAACTGGACACACAATGTTTACTGCAGTAACTGAGGGCATCATGAAAGTTATGCGATTTACAATAACCATTATAACAACACTTGTTTTCTGAATATCCAAACATTTTCTGGGACTTAGCATAAGATACTTGGTTTAGAAGAGAGCTCTGAAGTACAACCAACTCTCCTCAAACCCCTGCTCTGAGCAGACCCAGATACATCAGGCTGCTAAGAACCATATCTTGTTGAGTTTGAGTATTGAAAGATGCAGATTCTGCTGGCAACCTGTTCCAGTACCAGTTCACTTCCATGGTGAAAATGTTCCTCTTTATATACACAGTACATATGAAGCTTTATTTCCAAATAAAGAAATCTTTTTGACAAGTCCTCACCACTGATAAGATAAACCTCCTGAGATGTCTATAGATGGGCAAGTGAATCATTTCCTGCACAGGATTGAAGTCTGGATCATTCAAATTCCTGAGAAACCATAAGACACCAGGTCTCAATACCTGAAGTAGGAAATAAAAAACACATGAGGACAACATAATCTTTGTATTTATTTTTCATTTTGAACAACACTGCTGCAGAAAATAAGCTTTACCATAATAGGGATATTGGTTGAACAAGATTCACCAAAATTGCACAGAAATAGAACAGGGAACTAGAGAACCAATAACCAAATACAAGCTTAATTTTCAAGTACTGATTGATCTTCAACAACTAAAACATATTTGGATTCATTTGAAGGCAACGCTCAGATTTAACAGCTAAACAAAAATCTCTAAGTAAAATGTACTCAAAATCATGATTTTTCCACTGCAGTAAGTACCAGCATGGCCCTTTTTACATAAAACTGAATCCAATAGACACACAAAAAATGGTAGAAGCAATACCCACACATGAAAGATTTAACAGTTCTGTATATAAGCCTCTAACTGTGTTACATACCAATCTTGCTTTTACAGACTCACCTCTCTTAGCAAAAGGATGAAGGATGCAAAATAGAAAACATAAACCATTCCAACCAACCAATGCAGAAACATTGTGGTGCCTGGGGCAGACTGAAAGCTCAATTCTCTGTCTTTTAAAGTGGCATCAAACATCTCCTAGAAGAAGGTAAGTAGTAGACAAATTTGAATAAAGTTTGGCAAACATCCACACGTACTCATTTTGTTTACTCCAGTTAAATATATATACTAAGCATAATTTAAATGTTTGCTTTAACACATAAATACACAATTTATAGAAAAAAGGGATTATTTATGACAAAAACAGCAAATAAAGATCAATATGTCAACTCAATCACTAACAGACTCTAGATAAGTTATAAATCAATTCAAACAAAGTGACACCATGATGGAAGCAAATAATTCCTAAGTAAAATTCTATTTCTACCAAGGTTGGAAAAAACTAATTTTGTCAATTTCAAATTCATCACTCAGTATTTTTGAGGACAGAAAAACTGTCCTCAATTCCAAACAAGTGCAGCAAAGATCTTTTTCGAAACAGAAAGAGACTGGACAACTTAAAATACAAAGTCATTACCATTCCACATAAGATGGCTACATAAAGAGGTTTATTCAGAGCACAAGTTTGCCTATAAGTAAGCTCATTATCACAGTGATCTTGTAACAGCACTAAAAAGGATTAGGATCTTGTGATTTTAGTAATAGCTTATTAATTTGTATTTAGTAACATAAAAACCCCCAAAATTAGCATTAGGCAGTACCTAAAATACCCGAGAAATTTCCCTCTGGAAATGCTTATGAAAACAGAAGAGTGCTGTCAAACTCACATTAACAGCTCTCTTCGCATCAGAACTTTTTTTTTCTGCTTCAAATATAAACAGCTACAAAAGATTTTATCATTATTTGTTTCTGTTCTTACCAAGGAGCATATATCCAACCACCAGCCACAGATGAGAGGAAACACACCAATTTCAACCACCACTAACAAGGAAACCTTTAGGAAAAGACAGAAAATAACATCTCACTAGTTTAACAAAAATTGCTAAGAAAATGATAATGTCAGCTTAAAATGAGAGGGTTTTTTTTCTGCACACAAAAAATTAGGATTACCTTGACAACAATATAGCAAACTCCTAGTAAACGACGTGATCGCTGAAACTTAACAAGAGCTGCCAAACCCTGAATAACTTTGTCAAGAAAATAGCACTGGAAAACATTTTGTAATAGTCTAATATCAAACATTATATTACACTGATTTTAGCAATAGGAAATTCTACAAAAGAGAAAAATCAAATAGTAAGTATGTGTACTAGCAGGATTCTATTTCCAAAACCGGCTGTGACTCCAGTAGTCATGATCTGCTGTGCTGAGTAACATCCCTAAACATGCATCTAAAGTAAATAAATATCAATTAATAATAGGACCTTTCTTAAATTAAACAACCAGCAGTTTTCTCGAGAAATAAATAGTTGTCTCTGAAAACATCTGCTACAAATGAGTAAATTTAAAAACTTAAGACCTACTTTAAATAGCAGCTTTCCCTTCACTGCTGTGTAAATCAAATTCTCACCTTTTTCAAGAAAAGTTGGATGCAATTGCACTTTGGGAATTTGTTTTGGGTTTTTTTTTTCAGGAGGCAAAACCTACATGCTAATATACTAATGCTTTACACATGCACTGCACATCAGTATACTGATGTGGAAAGTCAATGTTAACTTCATTTACTTTTGCACAGAAAGCTGGTAACAAGTGTATATTCTTTCAAATTGAAGATGTAAAAAACCATGCAGCTTGACTGCAGCTTTCTTACTTGTGACCAAATAAATCCTTCCAGCTTCCAGTACTTTATTTTCTACATCTAAGAGAAAGTAGTTTTCTCTGAGAAAGTAATAATGAGAAAGAAATTCTTGCTGCAAACTCTCAGTAGTTCAGAGACATAACAAAGAAACTAAAATAATTCTTATTCAAAAATCTGGCAGGATCAAAAATATTTGAATAAATTTCCCATCATACCTCCTTTTATAATCTCTCTGCTGGAACTACAGTTCACAGCAGAAGCCTACAGATAGTGAGGAAAAAATGATTCTACACTCTTCTCAGACACACTCTCAAGCAAACATAAAAGCCCTTGATTGTGTTGTTAAGCATGTGACAGTATTTGAAAGCAGGCAGTCACACTGACAACTTCTAAATCTCCGAGAGAACAGAAGAGATCTTTCCTTCCAATTTCACCAAAAGAGCAGAGAAAAATGGTGAGTTAAGTGCACCTACATCACCTCCACAAAGCACAGTCAGGAAAAATTATTGACACATAAATCTGAACCAGGTAAGTACTGACAAAAGGATACATGACAAACAATTAGAGTCACTGCTAGAAGAACATATCCCACTATAGTTGTAATCAGGCCTTCAAAGTGAGATGCTTGGACCTGGAGCAAAGAGGAAAACAGGTGAAAGTTTATCAGTCTCTTAGAAGATTACATGTCCTTTTTACGTAACTAAGATAAATTCCAAATTTCAACTCTTCAAGAAGAATGCCAAGTTTCTCTAGTTTTTACATATTTTAATAATCTACTATCATTGTACTTCATCAAGAATAGATAATGTTTACATTTACATTACAACTACTTTCTTCAAACCCAAAACAACCTTAATATATGAAACAAAAAGTGCCACCTTACACTGTTTCATTCATCCCTTAGTTTCCCCATCTCAGTATCATCCATTATGAAACTTAGTAAACAAGTATAAAATGTACACAAGGAACAAGAGGTTGTTAAAAAACCCTGAAGACACACACAGTTTTTACAAATAGTAAAAACTTCACTTGAGATGTAAATAATGGAGGAAGTGGAAAAGAGTGGGACAACATTTTCAATCATATTCAAAAAGGCTGAAGAACTAGTAAGAAGACATACTCAAAGTTACTTTTGCAACCACAAATAGAAAATGGAAAGATGCTACAAAAATATTGTGATTGAATAAACAGTGGTAGTTTATTTTTCATTTGAAATTATAAAACAGTACTCACATATTCCTCAAAGCCCAGGCCAACAATGGAGAAGTGACCAATGTGGTACGGACAAAATGCTGTATAATGTAAGCAGAAAGGAGAAAAAAAGGCCATGAAAACTGGTAAATGGACCCTTATTTGCAGGATGAATATTATAACATGGTCTTATTCTACCTCTTGTAAATTTCATGAAAAAAATACAAAAAAATAATTTCTGTGCAAGTATTTGCAAGTGTTAGATTCCTATAATTTTACAAACACTGGAAATCAGATCATAATTTGCACTTAAGGACTAAAACAATATAAAACTACACAGAATAAGAGGACAGTCTTTTCCTTCTTACTTCACATTGCACTCTGTAAATTAATTCCACTTCTCAGAGTTATGTACTAGGATGGCATCTGTCTCAGACTCCTGAAGGAACCTATGCTGTATATTCATTTTTTCCCGTGCACTAAAAGATTTCAGTAGCCATTTTACAGCCTGGTGAGATGGGACTTGCTTTAGCATGGCTTCAGTTCCAGTGCTTTAATTCTTAAGAATACTTAAAATATTGTGAAAAATGGAAGCCCTGCAGAAATTTGCAGAGGGAAGAGGAGGCGGAGAAAGATGACACCCAGTGAAGGGATGAGGAGCAACTGAGAAGTCTTTTACTTTGAATTAATGTATTGAAAACTGTTCATTATTCCTGAGAACTCACTCCTGACCATTCTGAGGTTTCAGGGGAAATGCATTAGAAAACACAGCACTTCCCCATTTTTAGTAACCTGTATATTTGCAACTAAATCAAATTTTTAGTTACTTTATCTCACTCTGTTTTCTTCCAACCAAGTTATGAAGGACTACAGAATTCAAATCATTGCTTTACAGGAACAGAGTGCATCAGTATAAAGAGAAGGGGCTGCAGAGGTGGCAAGCTTCTGTTTTCACCTATATTGTCTTCACTACATCATGGCAGCCCACCCTGGGAACTACTACAGACTAAACATCCCCTCAAATGAAAAGTGTGATGATTTTCTCTCTCTTCATTTCTGTATGACAAACATAAAAAAAATTTCCAACTTCAAAACCCAAGAAGCAAACAAACCAACAAAAAACTACAGGAAAAGATTTAGCAGGATTCATATTACCCTAATCAATGATAAGAAAAGTTTTAATTTATGTCTCTTTTAGGAAAATCAGCAGTTATTGGGAAAAGCAAACATTAAAAGATAGAGGGAGGAGGACTTGAACTCTCCCTGTCCAGTAAGAAGAAGAGGAAGAAAAGTGAGATGACAAAGATCACACTCACAACTCCTACAGATATCAGACTAATAAATTAAGTTGCATTTTTGACATTTTATGAGAATATACTGCACAGCTGGTCATGCTTTTAAAATAACATTATTTAAAACATTTTCTAATGGATTCCTTAAAAAAAAAAAAAAGCACAAAGGAGTACAAACTCCTCTGTGAGTACTAGACTGAGCTACAGAAAATATTAATTAAGTTGAAATGAATTAATTTGTCCAAGGAGAATTTCTGGACCACTAATTAAGATTACAAATGCTTTCCTTCTGTTTTATCAAGTACCTCCTGTGACATCAGAACTCACAAGTACTGTAATTACAAATTACTAGAGATTTGGAAGTTGCAAATTAAGCAGTATTACTTAATGGGAAAGATACTAAAAATAGGCTAGAGAGGCACATATTAAATTCCCAGACCTCCTGCTTACTTAGGAAAGTCATTCTCTTCTCTATTTGGGAGTTTCCCCTTGGCAAAGCCGCTACTGAAAATGTTCCTATACAACAGCCTCATTTAGCATTCTTATTACTTCCTTATTATTGAATTTTAATCTATGGTTTAGAAATTCCATGGTTATTATCTACTTAGTAAAAAAGCCAATGTATTATAGCAGCTTAAAAAATTCCAATTAACTTCTGATAACTACGTATTAAAATAGAATAATTATCAGAAAGAAATAATTCAAGTATTTTCCACCTCTTATTTTAGAACAGTTACAGTTTCTCATGAATTAAACATACAATGTACTTATGTTTATTTGCTTTTGATTTGCTGTTCTGTTTCAGTATCTAGGTGCTCAAATTACTGGTTCAGTGTCATGAGCTTTACTTTGTCAGTAAAAACTTATCTACAGTACAACTTCAGCTTTTCAACCCCAAACCCTTCTGCCAAGAAAGACCACTGAAAACACACCAAAGCAACATAACAAAATTGTCTTCTAAACTGCTCATTCAGAGGAAGTGAAACTTCGTGGTATTTTTGTCTGGTATTTTTTGAAGTGTATAACATGCTTCATTTGCCACTAAAATGCTACATTCTTGCATACCTCCCTCCCTTTCAGTCTGAGCTCCAAGAATAGATTCTTAATGGAAAAATTTGTATAACTATCTAGTAAGAATTATGAAGAGAAAAAAAAGTCTTAGCTATTCCTCAAAGCACTGCATTTCCTCACAAATTTAATTCCCTGAGATTCCTCCTTTAATTTAACAATATTTGAAATAAATATTTTCTGTGCTTTAGATGACATGGTTAAGGTTCTGCTAGGTTTCCTATTTTAAATCTATTCACTTAAAGAAATTAAAATGACAAAACTAGAAAAAAATAAATATTTGTTATTCACATTGCCAGTTCATTTTTGGTTCTGTTTTTAGAGGTCACATCTTCATTTTTCTAGAACAGCCTTAAAATAGACCTGCACTACCAATTCACAAAGAAGGATCATTTTAAAACCTAAGAGCAAGCAATACTCACCAAAGACAAGTATGAACAGGGTATTTAAAGACACCACCCAAAACACATGTTCCTGTAAGGAGTACAGGGAAAAGAGCAAGGAAGTGACAAGAAAACAGTACATAAATGTCAGCTTTTAAATAAGTGACTTGACTTTTGTATCTCAACTTCTTATTTCAAGAGTCTATTATCACCAGAACTTGCACATCTCATGTCAGAGCCGGGAAGTTTGCTCTAACATGCAGCTCAGTCACATTCATGAACATTTATCTAGATAAGTGCACTTACTCTTGCTTACATTTTGTAAAAGTAGGCTTTTATTTTAAAGCCTATACAAATAGTTCCATCTTTAAAAAGAATTACATGAAATGTGTGTGGATACTTTTTTTTATAAATGAGATATGTTCATCTGAACTTTTAACAATTAGCCTTTGCCACAACAAATGCATCAACAAAACTGACAGCTCTGACTCTAGAAATGACAGCACAACTCCATTTTTTAATATTACTTTTAGCTAAGATGTGACCTCAGCCACAAGTACACTGCATTTTTACTACTTTTGATATTAATATTCAAGGTAAATGACTCATAACATAATTGTAAACCTAAGGCATCACATTTAAATAAGAGACATTAATGACCTTTGAGGTATTTTTCAAACTGAATGATTCTAAGAGTATTTTGAAAATAGAGTCAACTGAAGAGCTTAGGTATTAAAACCTAGTCTACACTAGATGTAGCAGTTATGGTGGTATTAGGACAAAAAATATATTTGAATGAGAACTGTATTTTAATTATAACAAAGATCAAAACATAAGGTTAGAACACATATGTATTTTCAGTGTGTGCTTTTTAAAAGGTCTAGTTTTTATTTTCAGTGGAGTAAGTGATCCAAAGTTATCTATATCTTTTAAGAAATTCCACTTTTATGCTACACACACACCACTAATTTGTGAAACTCCTAAAATCCCAGTTTGCTTGAACATGACATCATATGTAAGTCTCTTTAAAGAAATATATATATAATATGAAAATAAGGACTTTAAATACAATTATGTATATCAAAAAATACAGATACTTAAAAAAAATCCTTCGGTAGAAATTCTTGAAAAGCAAGATTGCACTTACTAAGAAAACCAGAGATCCATCAAGTCCAAGCATCTGTGAAGGTAAGAAAATTATTTTTACTTATCAGAAAAACTAACCTGAATCTAAAATAAGCCTCTTTCACATTGACCTTTATTGTCCAATGCAGTCAAAGAGTTTTTTAATGGCTCAACCAACAGTATTGGCATGTAAATTCTTACCAATAAAGAGAGAAACTAAATTGTCATTCAACACAGAAAACTCAGGTGCTCAAAGGCAGTGATATACATGTGGAATATCTGAATACACATGTACCTATATGTGTTTGGTCAAACCAATCACAGAATCAATTTATAAGCTGTTTCTCTCCATGACTTTGAAGACTTTGACAAAGATATTGCATTTACAAAATACTGTAGTGATTGAATGGCTATTTAAGTACATGTTTAATCAACTCAATATTTAAATACAAGAGCAAATTTTTGTTTCATCCTACTTGCAAAATATCAGTTTATGCTGCACTGAGAAAAGTTAGTATTTTACCCTCGATGTGTAAGCAACTCCTAACAGGGTAAGTTGCTACACTGTATGCTATTAACTTCTGAACAGAACTGTTTTACAGCTAGGGAAGATGGGAAACAAATTCTTCATCACTCAGCACAGCTGTTATGGGAAGCATCCACAGAGCAGTCAAAAATAAAGCATCCATCACAATTAAAAAAAAAAATTCTCCTTTCCCCCCACTTTGAGTGTATGCTACTATTTCTACTGAGACACTCCTAATCCACAGTTACCACTGTAAAGTTCCATGTTCAAGGCTCTTTTGTACGAGGACTTTGCATTAAGTTCCAAGATATAAGAGTTGCACATATTTTACAAATCAAACTAAGATGCAAAAATGTTTGAAAATTCAGAAAACTTACATGGTATTTTTATATTATAATAAAAGAGGCTACCCACATTTCAATAGTAAATGTCAACTACACATCTATTGCCCCTGTCAGCACATAACATTGGAAGTGGTTATGAGAGTATGCTGAAACTGACTTCTCTATTCAGGGAAAAGCAACAAAATATCATCAGTTAGGAATATATCAGCACTTTCTAGCAAATAAATTGGGTTCAGAAATGCAGCACTTCCATCCTGAAATAAACAAGAGAATGGTTCAGGAACCTGAATTTATATCCATCCTTTTTTATGAAATATCTTTCAAAACACACTAAGAAGCTTTCAATAGATACAAAACAAATATCAAGATGTGCCACTCATGATGAAAACTGTATTTCTGCCACCCTGCAATCAAGACAACAAGTATACCACAGCCTAGTAGTGATGCTGATAAATCACATGAAGCTGCTCCACCGACCTTCAGGCAGATTTTGCATGTGGTGACCTTAGAACTCAAGATGTTAGGTACCTCTAGACCAGTTACAAAAACCCTAATTTTCAAGTCTCTACTCTACTCCATGATTACAGTGTACATGCATGTCATGCTCCAGTTATGGAATTTGTGATCCATAAACAATACAGAAACATGTTACATTAAAATGCTCCATCATTTTTCGGAGAAACACATGCCATTTCTCTTTTCTTTAGTCTAATGCTTTCATGAACACAAAAATTAAACATTAAACTACATCTAACGCAACATCTTTGCACTCCTAATTTGGCCCAGTGTCCTCAAAGCAAGCTGCAAGTCAGTTCTATGGAAGACTTCAGAAAAGACTACTAAAAAATGTTTTATGCTGCTACTATATACTTATAAGCTGCTCCTATACTTAAAATTGAAAAAATGCTTTCTATAATGGTTAAGAAGTAACATAATAACATTTTGTTTATAATGCAACAACTTTTCTAGGTCACTAAAGGCTCTCACAAAAGAATTATTTCCAAATCTATCCCAGGTGCATTTTAACACAGCAATACTACAAATAATTTCAAGTATGAGCCTGAATTATTAAATTCAAGAAAATCATTCTTACTCACTCGCTCCCAAGTAAGTTCTTCTGCTGCTCGATCCCATTCCAAAGCATTCCAGTTCATGTCATCTGAAGAGACAATGGCCATTTTTAGAGCTGTTAGATCACTCAAAACAAGATGTAACCACTCTATGTTATGTTCTAAATGAACAAAAAGACTTTAGTGCAAAATATCCATCTTGTAACTGTTGACAGCTTTTCAGCAAGCAGATGCTTTAGCACTCAAAATGCATGAAAATTGCAGAGGCAAGATAAATAAGCTAAAGTGGGAACTTACACAGCTTCCTTCAATTACAACAGCTCGGTATTCGATTAATTTATATTTAATAAGAACTAGAACATTAATGTTTTGAGTCACCTGTTACCTTGTGCTCCATTGTTTGCATCTGCCGCATCTTCTACTACAGCATCCTCTTCATCTTCATTATCTTCCTCCTCTTCATCTACTTGTTCCTCTTGAATTTCAGGGTTCTCACCTACAACTACATTCTCAGCAGCTGGGTTAGCAGGTTGATCAAGCACAGCATTATCAACACCTCCATTTACAGCAGCCTGAGCCTGCAGAAACAGGATTTAGTACTTGGTTAAACTGATAGAGCACTCTTCATGCTTTTATCCTGTATATGTATGAAACTGAACAGTATTAAAAAAAGTCAATAATATATTTTCTAGATAAGAAATACACTTGGGACCACTAAACCTCTAAAAACAGGAAAAGAAACATTCAGATAACTTCACAGAGTAGCTGAGGTAGGAAAGGGCCTCTAGAGATCATCTAGCCAATCTGACTACTCAAAGCAGGGTCAGCTATGGCAGGGTCAGTGCTGTTTCCACTTGGCTTTTGAGCCACCTTTTCCTGAAGCGGAAACTTTATGACCTCTCTAAGCAACCTCTTCCAGTAGGTGATCACAGTAGTAGTATATTAAAAAAAAAAGGCAAAACCCACCTTTTTTTTAATCTAAATGAAATTTCCTGCATTTGAATTTAAGCCTACTGCCCACCTTTTTTTTTAATCTAAATGAAATTTCCTGCATTTTAATTTAAGCCTACTGCCCTGGCTCTGTCTTCTCCACAGTCCTCCATCAGGCATTCATACAGACTGTTAAGGTCCACCCTGAGCATTCCCATTTTCAAACAAAATAATTCCAATTCTCTTAGCCTCTCATAACGTCAGACATTCCAGTCCTTTAGTAATTTCTGTTGGCTCCTCACTGCACTCATCCCAGTCTGTCCATGCCTCTTTTGTACTGGGGGACCCTAAAACTGGATACAGCACTCCAGATGTGGTTTCACCAGAGCTTAATAGAAGGGAACTCCCTCATGGAAACTATCATTACATGAGGAAGATGACAGCTCAAGGCCAACTCAAGTCAGTCACCAAGATGAGAATCTCTGTCTTTTAAAAACTGACATTTACTAAAACGAAAACAACATTTTGAATTATTTTTTCCCTATGCATGGATTGCTTATATGATCACTTCTTCACCCAAGAGACTCCTGAAAGCACTGAAGGAGTGCATGTGGTGTGCAGGGAGTGGGAAGAGGGCACAGAAGCTCCAACTTCAGTGGTGTCAACAAAACTTCCAATTGCTTTGAGAACAGTGAATTGTTACCTCATGAACTACTAGCATACTTATGAAAAAGACAAAATAAAAGCAAGCTGTATCTTCATTGACTATGCCTGAGAATTCAGCTTTATGTGCATAAAGTTATCTTAAAAAATGGTGCCAATACAGAGCTAAAAATCTATGCAATGCTACACAATAAAACAACTTCAAAAACATAACAGTGGTGTCACCGAGTTTATATGGCAAAAAGTGCTCAAATTATGCTAACAAATAAAGATACCATGAAGTAAAATACCATTACTGCTATGTTCTGATAAAGTATTTACTGCCAGAACCACATTTTCTAAATTAACTGTGAACTAATGAGCAGTGAGTTTTACCTCATTTTGTTGACCAACCCCATTGAGTGGCTGCTGTTGATTTTGTTCCAACCACTGTGGTGCTCCTCCATGGACGATCTGTTCACGTAACCAAACAAGGCTGATAAATGCACACAGAGTGCATGTCACCACAAAACAGCCCTGCAAACAGTCAGCCAGTAAGTTCTCCCTGTTAAAAATAAAACCAAAACACAAAACCTAATGAAAACAATATTTTGCTGGGAACACTACAGAGTAGCTCAGAAAAAACAATCTTCCAGAACAGCAAAGGAAATACAATAGTCACTAAGTAAATGGTTTGATATAGTAAGAGGTTCACTGAAATGGCAAAATGCCTAATATCCAGTCCACCAGTCCATCCAGATAAAGCATTTTATCTGGTGAGCTACCAGAACCAGTAGGATGGAACTGCTGGGTTTCCCCTTCAATTGCTCTGCATTTCAGCTAGCATTTTACCTCAGATATTATCTCTGTACCTTAAAAATCTTAATCAATCAGATCATACATAACTGTATAGCAGCAGTAAAGCAAAGTTCAGTCAGCCAACCAAAACTAGGGTTTCATGCAATGCAAGAGGTACTTAAATCATCTTAAGCAGTTCTCATCCCTAATTTCAGGTTCCTCCTTGGAAAACGACAATATGTTCTTAAAAATAAGTAAGAAAGATGGCATCATAGTGCTCTGCCATCCCCAAAGAAGCATCAGTCGGGTCTCCCTTGAAGCTGCAAACTTGTGCCTGCAGAGCACAATGAATACCATGGGGACATGAAGTCCAAAATGAAAAGATGACACAAGAAGCTACTGTAATTGACTCTGCCAAAGAAATAAATGTCAAAACAGTTTCACACACCATTAAAATCTGACAAACACTTGAGTCTCTTATTTTCTCCCTAGACTGTAATAGACATGAGGTGCTCTAGGTTTCAGTTACAGACTCTTCTCCAAAATATAAAAATACAATCTACACTACAGAGTTAACAGGAAATATACTGTTTTTAGACTGAAACAAGCATGTCTCTCCAATAATGAAAATAAGTTAAATGCAACTTGACCTGATTTCTCAAATCAAATAGCCCAATTGAGATAATTTAGACGAACCACAGAGAACATTCGTTCCAAATTTGCTTGATGTGCAGCTGATTCTACTTAAACTCAGTTTCAGTTCCTCATGTTCAAGATAAGGAGAAAGTAAGAGGCTTGAATTTAAGTAAGCTTGGAATTCTGTTGTTTGGTATTTATTTATTCTTCAGGCAAAATTGATTTAAAAAGGACAAGGAAAGACAATGTGCAATAGCAAATGGTGATTGAAGCATTAAAAATCCAAGTATCAGCTAGATGGAAATCTGATTAAAAAAAATCCCTCTCACGTAAGAGACTCAGAATGGATAAAATTAAATTCAAAATATAAAAATGCAACAAAGAAAACCAAGTGACATTATTAGTGACACATTTCTTAATATTCTACTGTGTATCTGATTTAAACCATAGGAAGTTGATTTTTTAAATTTTTAAGTGTAATTTTGCAGCATAAGTTTTCTTGACATCAAATACAAATTTTCATTAACCAGGGCCTGCTTTGCAAAGTCTGTTTTCCAGCTCCAAAGATCCTGAATAATGGAACTCCAAAGTGAAATGATTTCTATTGTAATGGTGTTGTCCATACATCTGGCTGTGCAAAGGGTAATGGGCAGTTGCTTATTAAGATGGTAGAAGACAGCAAGTGTAACTGGATGAAAGGGAAACTAAGGTCCAAAGTTCCTGTTTTCAAGATAACCTGACCAAAACAGGTTTTTGTATCAAACTGCTGAAGTACTTACGTGGACAGAATATCTAATGGCAGTGTCAGTAGTGAGCTCACAGAGCCAGTAAACAAGCACTTGTAGATACGACCTGCGGGAATAAACAGAAGCTTGATATAAATTCAATTTTGGCTATAGCTTCACTTGGAAAGGACCCCCAGGTACCCTCTTGTCACCTGGTGGCCAACTAAATTTATGACGTGGAAGAAAATCTCAACTTTCAGTGCATGAACAGAACTCAAGATCATATACAGCCAAGTGGAACAAAGCTGCATTTCAGCTGCACATCTTTAAAAAGTACGCAGTCAAAGTGTAACAACTGCCATGCTAGATTAGAGCCAAGATTCATCTAGATCTGTGTCCAGCACTGGTCACACTAATGGATGCCTAAGGAAGAATATGGAAGCAGGTTAAAGACACAAGAAGTATCACTGCAAATATCTATTTGGAAAGTACATTTCAAACTGTATATTACAGTAATTTAAATGTGTGCTCTGTTTTCTGAATTCCTTTACTACTTACATGACTTTGATATTTAAAAGTTTCACAAATCAATTTGTCCATGATTGTAAAGGAATTTTACTTTTCACATAACCCCTGCACCTCTATTTAGAGATGATTAATAAAAATAGGACAATTCTTCTATCCTAATATTAGTAAATGGCATAAAAACCTTCCATGTAGATTTTAAAGAAGATAATGAAGAGGCATTTTATTGGAGTAAGACATTTAAAAGCTCTTTCATGCATTCTCTCCTATGTCTTAACACTTTTGCATTGCACTACTGGCTTAAGAATCAAACAGGTAGAATTTCTGAGTGAAAATAAACGAAATAGCATCCTTGAATTTTTATTTTTTAATAGACAATAATGGTCTCACAAAACTTTGTTGCAGAAAGCAGCACATTTCCATGTGTATAAGAGCATTATGTACAGAAAATGAATACTTACATGCAGTAAGAGGTACTACTCCCAACCATGCAAAGGCCACAAGTGTATAATGAAACCAGTATCGTATTGCTGTGCCAATACTTGTAACCAGTCCAGCAAAGATGTCTTGGATTGGAAGCCGTGAAGGCATATCTGGGGAATAAACTGTGTGGAAAAAGGCACTTATGAAACAGTTTGCCCTTTAGAGAAGCATTTATGTAAAGTCCTGCCAACTACAAACTGTTTGCATCTCACAAAAGCTTACTAGAAGAATAAGCATATTGTATATTCTCAGGAGACGACTCCAAACAACAAGAAAATTCACATAACACATTTGTTTCAATGTGTACTGAATGGAATGGGAAAATTAATAAGCTCCATGCCAATTTTGACCTAACTGAAGTTTTTTTTAATAGCTTTATTTGTTAACTGTAAACTCCAACTACCTAAAAATAAGCTCAAGAAAAAGCAGATTCTAAAATCAGTGTAACTCTCACTCAACACTACCTCAAAGATTCCCTCTGTTATTTATAAACCTAGTTCATGGACAGGGCACGAGGAATAACACAAATTAGCAATTTTGCACACTATCCATTTGTTTGTGCTACATAATTTAGATCCTACTTGCCATCCAACAGCACAGACCAAAACAAAAACCCCAGCAAAATAAAAGCAGGACACAGGGAGGAAAATTGGAGAGAACTGATAAAGTATTCACAGACATTGAAATTTACACACCATGACTGACTTTCAACAAATATCTGCTTCATATCAGGCAGAATTTCTTCTAGGGATGCTTCTACTACAGAGCACAATGCAAATCTCTGATCCTGCACAGATATTCTCATATACTAGATTTTCTTGACTTTTTAAACTCAACACCTATATGTTGCATAGGTCCATCCCTACTCAAGAGCCAAGAAAAACAGTGGTGAGGTTTTCTTTTGCAAACAATTAGAAAACATGTAAAAATTTCATTACATGTACTTAGCTTCTACACACTTACATGGATACTAAGAAGTGGTAATGCACAGCATCAATAACAGATTTGAATAAAGAAGATAAACTATATTTGGGAGTTGCACAAAGACATTTCTGTTTGGATGTTTGTAATGTTGGAAACATCTGTGCTTGAAGAGTTTAACATCATGGACTATCTTTTAAAACCTTACATACTTCTAACTGCACAAGGATACTCAATTTTTATAAGAATAAATAGAGAGAAGTTTTCAATTCCTCTCATGAGCAATCCTTTAAGTGTCTAATAAATACTGCTTTATGCTATCTACATGCAGCTCCTTCACCTACATTCCCAATCATCCTTTTACTAGGCTCAGAGAAGAAGCCTCTACAGGAGAAAAATTCTTTTCTCTCCACAGCTATTTCCTTCAGTTTCTGTATTGTAAAGAGAAGTCAAGAACACAGACAAAGAGTATCAACATCCAGAAGCAGTCAAGGAATGGGGAGAGACTGGCGCATTTCAGCAATGTGTGGATTACAACTGACACAAAGTAACAACAGCACAGGACCCCAGTAGTGACTGGTTTGAAATTTCAAAGCTTGTTAATCGCCAGGTATCTGGCAGGGAACTGGAATTCATGAAACAGGACTGAAAGTATAACACTAGGGAACTGTAGCTGTGAGAGCACAGAGCAGTGAACTGAAAGCAGGACACAAACATATTTTGACATTGTCTTACAATTTTCTTGTTACAGAAACAGATTTAGTACACAATTTGGAACTATAGAAAATGCCAGCCGAAGTCTAACTAATGATCTCAGCTCACACTGAACAAACATTCTGGAAAATTTCTGCCACAGGAGAGACAAAAAAGCTTTGTCAAGGATGCAAAAGAATACCTATTTAGAGTGCATCTGTTAAATATTTATGGCACCACTCACAGACAATTCAGCAGATACTTTGAGAACCTTCTCATTTTCAAAAAATGTATTTTGATCTACACTTTGCAACAAGGACTACACAGAAAACATTAACTTTGTATTAATGATTAATTTGTTAGGGACAAGTTGTTAAGTTGGAAAGATTTGAAATTTAAAAATGCATCTTCCAGGAATTACCAAACACACACAAAGAACTATAAGAAAGAATGTCCATCCTAACTTAAAGCAGAAAGTGCTTACAGAAGTTGGCATTTTTGTGTGCTCATTTTTCTAAAGGCTTCAGAGTTACAACAGAGCTTTTTCAAATAAAAGCACAATGTAGCTACTACTCAGAGAACACAAGCTATATCCCCCAAATTTTAACCATTTGGTGATTTTTGATGATTTGAGAAGCTGAGGGTGGGAAGAAAGCTGGTTTTTCTGTGCACTGTCCTGTGCACACCTTAAAATATGTACAGCTTTTTCCACTAGAAGCTTTATATCATGATGACAAGGTAAAATCCTGCTGTCCTGCAACACTGAGGTGCATGAAATGCAGGAATTCCTAGCATGACAGGAACCCCTGGTGTGCAATCATCCTGCACCACTGCAGCTTGCTGCCAGTGATTTTCATAACTTCTCTCCCCACCTGTGTCTGTCACCCAGTGCCATTTTCTGTCCACACTGCAGCTCCCTGCACCCCCTCCCCACCACCACTTTGAGGCCTGAGACCTTGACCCCTGCCACCACAGCATCCATCCTCCTCACTGCACCTCCATCCCTTACTTTCCACCCCAGTAACCTTTCCTAACTCAGTTTGAGAAAGCAAATTCCTACTTTATTTACCACAGTTCCTCCAAGTAAAGATCTTTCTACTAGAGACCAATTGAAACAATAGCTTGTCTTCTTTTTCTATTACAGTATGAAATTCAAACAGACTTTGGATGAGTTTTTCATAGGTTTAGCTCAAATTCTTTGAGCTGTACAGGTTATAGAGAAACTACTAGAAAGCTTTTTGGATACTTAGGTCACAGCTATGCAGTGTAACTGCTAATTTAGTTGTGAATCCTAAATTTAGCTGGGGTTTTTTTGTTTGGCTGGTTGTTTTCAGGAGGTGGGGTTTTCTTCTACCCTCCTCTCCTGTAAGCCTAACTTTTCCAGGAACACAATTATTAATTTTACTTCTCCAAAACAGATGGTATGACAAAAAATATGCTCTTACACTGACATAAATAAGGTAGGAAAACCACAAGGCTAGCTTTAGAAGCTGCTATTTAGCTTACTTCACAGAATCATCACACCTGCAACCCTCTCACCCACAGGTTCTTTATTTACTACTACATTTGCAAGCCATTTATATGCCACCTCAGTCATGCTCGTGCACTGATCATGAAATAAGACTGTGTAACTCATAAGAAAAAACCATATACTTGATAGCTCCTGGGTGGAAACACTGATTTGGTAAAACAGGGCTTGTGAGTTATTCTTTAGGTTGGACTAGATGATCTTCATAAGACCCTTCCAACCCAAACCACTCTATGTTTCTGTGTTTTACACCCTTCAAACACATGCAGACTTTGCTTCAGACCACTAAGGTAAAAGGAGAAAAACTTCACTCCTTCTCAGACAAGCACAGCTCTAAGATATGAAGTAACATTCATACAACTCTCAGCTGTGTGCATATTCTGCACACTGGAACTGGCAGAAGGCACACTGAATTCTGTGCCAGCATGTAGTAGTTTGTTCCAGAAGTTTATTTCTTGAAATTAGCCTTTCTAGAAATGCTGAAGCTATGGACTACTGTGTTAAAAGTTTATCAAAACAGGTAGAGATATCAGTTTATTATATCCTTCAATAATGTAATATCCAAATTACATGATAAGGAACACCCTACTCATATGGGTTCCTTTAGTTTTACAGTCTTTGTTTTAACTAAGCTTGAGACATTGAATGAACTGCATACTGGCAATGAAGCTGCACAGGAAGGGCAGAATCCTCAGACAAAGATCAGCCTAGTCTGCTTCTGCATTTGTGGTTTTGACAGTATTTATGTCAAAATTACCTCCTACAGAGTGGAGAAGTTTTGACAACTGTATTTTCTTAGGAAATACGGCCTCACCATCTTTCATGTGTCGGTGCTTACGTTTAGTGTAGCACTAACAGAAGCACATCCTTGCACATGACAAAAGAAAGTGCATGTGTCTTTAAAAACTCAGGAAGAAAACTCACAAATTAAAAATTAACAAGTACCTTGATAATCAAAAAATATCAAAAGCTACTTTTTTCATAGTTGTATTAGTTCTTAACTTGTAGAACTGCAGAAAAGTAATGAATTTTAAAACATAAAAATTTAGCTTTAAAGAATGCATTTGAAATCAAGTAATTTACCAACATGACTAAACACATTTAGAGAATGATGCTATCATTCAAAAGAAAAATTTGTTCCTTTGTACTCCAGCCAAAATACAAGTTGAATCTTCTCCTTTTTCCTTCTTTCCAAGCAATAACTAAACTAGTAGTTCAGGTGCTTAAAAAAATCCCAAAATGATACAGAACTTAGAGAATAATGCACTAGAAATAGTTTATGAATACTCCATGGATGAGAAGTTCCACTAGTAAGGGAGCATTTTTGACAGAAGGACAGCAACAGCCTTAGCAAGCAAACCAAGCTAAACAAGAGAGGAGCTGCTGGTATTACTGCACTAATACTCTATTACACCACTAGTGCTTGTCTGCTGGAGCACAGATACTCATTACATGCATGTGTTTATCTGACCACATCCTGTGGTGAAATCGACTTATCTGAAAATGTGTTACACCGGGCATGGTTACAGACCAGATCCAGCTTTGCTTGGGATGACTGGCACACACTTAAGTCACCTTCTTTTTCTGCCTTATCATTCTCTCTCCAGCACCTGTGACTCCTTCCCTGCTCCCACAAGCAGATCCAGTTTCCAGACTCGACAGCCACATTATCTTCCAAAGAAAGAGGGATATGAGAAATTAAGGAAACTGTAACTGCATGAGTGTTGGGTGTGAGGGAAACAGTGAAAGAAGATCCCATGGGTAGGAAGGGCAGGAGGAATCTGTGCAGGGTACCTGACCTGCTACCACTGTGTGAAGCCCGGTAGAAAAAAGCACACTGCAATGTGGAAAGCTGAGAAGGAAACCTTATCAGCTGAGCCTGCTCACTCAAGGGAGTGACAAGTGTGTGGCAGAGGATAAGCAGACCTTTACTACAGGCTGAATGTGGAGGACACACTCTATTGCATAAGGAAGAATGAGATTGCTTATTACCAATTTCAAAGGTCCTATGAAAAATGGTAATTTTTTTGAGCCACATTAACTCAACTAAGTTTTCTCCCCTGTCCATAACCTGCAAGTTCATTACAAGCTGTGCTGGCAACAGCAGTGTCAGTAAAGAATTAACTTCTGCAGGAACACCTCTGTTGATAAGGGCAGCAACTAAGCTTCCTCTTATCAAGAATAAAATGCATATAAAATGTATTTAGTTTGGAATGGCTTATCCTCTTTTTCTAGATCCCAAGGAAAACACTATTAACTTTTTTGATTTGCTTTCTTCTTTTCATACAAAACTAGAAAGTCTTCTTTCTTAACAACTAATATATCACTGAAATGCCATTTTCTGGTCTTGCACACTAAATCCCGTAGAGGACCTGGTCACAGTATGCAATTTTGGAAGTGGCTAATTAGCTTGTAGGGAGATTCAGAACTGCATATCACTTTTAGTTTGTGCAAGTTCCATACAGAAGTAATACAATACCTTTACAAAAATATGTAACAAACAAAACCTGCAAGCAGATGATCTCTAACAATCCTCATACAGGTCACTGTAGTATTTAAGAATAATAACTGGAAAGCACTGCTGTGTTCAATGTAAAATACAATATTGCCCTCCCAAGACAGAGTTAATATCACACATTTCTCTGACAGTCTAATGTGTTTAATTAATTCTTGGCAGGAATACATTATACCAAGGCTCAACATATAGAAAGAAAGTCCATTGAGGGATTTTTGGAACAGAAAATACATGAACTAAACCACCTTGACCTGAGTTTTCTCTACCAAAGTACAAAACTAGGAGGGAAAAAACCCAAACACCCACAAAAAAGGTGAGAGGGGAGCAGGAATAAATCAGTAAATTTAAAGGGAAAAATGTAGCATAAAACCCACTTTACCTGCTCAACAGGCAATAAACTGACAACACTAGCTGGCCACTTCACCTATTCCTACTACAGTCATCCAAAATGTAATTAAGAATCCTCTGGGAACTATATGAATATTCTTCATCATTCTATTTAGTTGTATCTAAGATAAAAGTCAATTTAACACTGGGTAGTTAGCGTATCTTGACTGAAATGTAAGTGGAATAATCATAATTTCTATTAGCTGTCAAGACCACTTCAACTGAAACTGACAGAATCCAAGTATTAGTGCTGCAGTAGATCCTTTAAAGGTAACTGAAAACTAGCTTTCAAATTCGAATTGTTTCACTTTACCATTCAGACTTCCAAAAACTCAAATTTATCAATGAAGCTGAAAACATGCAACACTCTGTACTGTTGGCAACAAAAGAATGGGACTGAGGCTGGCAGAAAAAGGTGCAGAATAATACTTCTATGTCTCACTTAAGATTATGAAAGAACCAAATTATCCATCATTTAAGCAATTCACAGTCTGCAATAACATGCATAGAAATTGCATTTAAAACAAGAATACAGAAGTTACGCCGCAAGTTTGGATCGACCACACTGAATGAAAAAGTAATCACTTCATAGATATTATATGAGAAAAATTCTGAAAAAATAGGAGCAAGTAAAACATACTTACTTGGTGTGAAAGCAAATCTGTGCTTACATAATTCACAGTATTCTTTTCTGCTGTGCTTAAGCCACTGAACTAAGCTGCAATAAAAAGTGATCACATTAACACACACTATACATCTCTCAGCCCTATCCCTCCATTAAGGAAAACACACCAATTCCCTGCTTTCACACTTAAATCAGGATATTTGTACTGTGAAGCAGGACTTAAATTAGCATGTTTATGAAGTCCATTTAGGCCATGAAGTAAGTTTCAAACAGTAGAAGAAGGTAAACTGACAATGTGTCCCAGTGTTGCTAAAGAACACTCATCCTTTGAGTACGTTTTTGATCAAAGCAGACACCTGGCACCGACACCCACCAGTGACATGGCTCTTATAAATCCTTCAAGACATGACATAAGGATGCACACAGCTAAGATTTACAACTGCTGTATTTGTGAAAGAAGGACTATTAAAATATCAGAAATGACCATATAGACCAGAAAGACAGTTTTTACTTTAGCACTTCCTGATCAAACACACCTCAAAATGACTAAAAAGCATTAGGGCTTTTTATTTTTTTCTGTTCACAACTATAAGAGGGTAAAAAAGCCCCAACATGCTGATTTTCTGCTTAATGTTCATTAAGCTGACATACAATCAGAACTGCAGTCCCAAATACAAATAATTATCAGTGCTTTCTTTCCATATATAATTCCTAAATTTTTCCTGAATTGTAACAAATTATCATGTAAACAACATCAAAACCCCAAACATGTTTCCACTGAAAACTGTTTTTTTTTCACTAGTTAACCTCAAGACTTGAGGTATTTTTAGAAACATATTAATATGTTTTCATGAAGAAAAAAAAAATTTAAGAAACACAGAGACACAGAACTCACCATTCCTGATGAATGAATTTAATACTGCCAGTACACACACACGGGTGATAGAGGGGTTTCTCGGGAGTTCCTTCCGACCGACAGACTCTGCATATATCTGCTGACAAGGACAAAAAGCTTATTACACTTCTGCTTAAAGAACTTACATCTTCAAGACAAATTACACAATTACATGCTAGAAACTTTACCATGTAGCAAAATGAAGCCAGGATAAATTGAAATAGGATGAAAGAGATTTCATCTGATGCAAGACAGAGACTGGGAGATCACCAGCAAGAGCAACATGAACATTATCTGCCTGATCATGTTACACAAACTCAAAACACGTCTTAAAGAATTTTAGGATTTCTAGGAAATACACACAGTAAAACTACAGGAAGATGTGTTTTCTACCTGAAGAGTTATCACTAAAACAACATAAAAACTGTTAAGGATAATTTTCCTGAATGTGGATACTTTGAAACAGAAAAATTCCATCTCAGTTTGGATGTTTAAAAATGTCCAACAATTACTTAAATACTTTGCTTGAACCTAACACACATATTTCTTTGGTGCTCTTGATGAAAGGAAAAAAATCCAATATAACAGACACAGGTATTTTACAATTTGCTACCCAACTTGGAGACAGGCTACTGTCTAGTAAGAAAAGTCATTTTCTATTTCTTATTTTGTAATTTCAGTAATATTTCCATACATCCCACACCTTCTTTATTCCCTACTTTTGACATTTTCTTGCAATTAAAGGTTGCAAGAGGTTTTATGGATAAAGAAGCGAGCATAAACTTTTCCATCTAAACTATTCAGTTAGCCAGAGCTCTAAACACACAATTAAATAGAAATAAAAATCAAGTTTTATCTGTTTATTGACAGATACATCTTTCCTTGACTCTTCCTTTTACTTCTATTAAGAAAGTGAACATAAAATACCCGTTTTTATAGAATATGTGAGTTTGAGATTTTATCTTTTGTCCATTATTTCTCTATCAGCCACTACCCAGCAAATGTGCAAGAATGGAACACATGAATATCAGAGATCTTTGTCAGAAAAATACCAGCTGATGTGAGAATACTGCAAATATGCAATTCCAAATCTAAATCACCTATCTTTGTTCTTGGCCAAAATCTTCAAAAGTTTATGCTTTTCTACAAAAACTTCAAAAAGGCACCAAAGACCGATTTTTTTTTTTCTATAAAGAAGTCACATTATGACCATACCCACAGTTTATACACTTTTAGGACAGTTTCTACACATAAAGCATAAGAATTCAAATTATTAAATTCAAACAATTTTCTATCTATGAAAATGTTGAGTGAATTCATTATGCAGCATGAAAGCCCAGCATTAACAGAAGCAGGTATTCAATACCACATCAGTGATGCTACAAAGAGAATAAAGAGCACTTCCATCACTGCAACATGTAGCAGCAATGATTGGCAGTATTGCTGCCAACATCAGGAGTCCCCGGTTCCTCTGCTGACAAGAATGATCAGAACTGCTGCTTCCCTCAACAAACGATTCTTTTATCCCAGAGAGCACTTCCAGATGGCTGCACAGGACAGCGTCTCCAGCTGACAGGCGGGCCCTGCCCTACCCCCTGGCTGTGGCATGCCCACCTCCTCCGGCATTCCTTCCACGGGAGCTGTTTCACTGCAGCACTGGGCAGCTTTGCAGGCTGGCTCAGCCTCACAAGGGGCCAGACAAGCACGAGACAGCACATGAAACCACTGCTCTAAGGACACCCTGGCTCCAATGAATCTGTCCATTTAATGGCCTGTTGACTCTCACAGCAAACTCTTCACTTATTGTCAAAAGTTCTGGGAAAAGCAATTTGCATTACTGTGAGCAAAAGAGCTCTTTACTTGAGAAAAGACTGCCTGTTAGCTTACTAAAATAAACCTAAATTTTATTTTTTCAAAGCTATGATAATTTCTAGATATTTCCACTTGTTTTATAAATCCAAATAAACATATTATGAGTGTAATTGTTTGGACTGTTAAGCAACTGATAGCTTCAAATCAATAAACTCTGCTGAGGGTCAATGTGTTAAGCTATGCACCTTATGACCTACAGCCATAGTCAGAGAATTGCACTGTGCAAGAGTCACTATTTCTCTATGTGCACCCACTCTTTGCATCCTGTTCTTCAGGCACATGTTTTGGAAAAAATGACCTTGAATAATAAATTCTTTCCTGTTCCCCCTGAGACTGATTCACTGCCTATTATCTCTCCAACCGAATCCAACACTGGAATACCAAAAAGTGAAGATTACGTTATTTAGCAACAAAGTGATTTATCTAGAAAGAACCAGAATTACCTCTCCAGCAAAACCTGGTATCTGGTGCTTTCAGGTGCTGCAGAGAGGCAACTTTCACATTCGCTCTGAGGGGAAGCAGCT
Source organism: Ammospiza caudacuta (assembly GCF_027887145.1). Classification (NCBI taxonomy): domain Eukaryota; kingdom Metazoa; phylum Chordata; class Aves; order Passeriformes; family Passerellidae; genus Ammospiza; species Ammospiza caudacuta. Next base: position 82,792,519 of record NC_080593.1, read on the forward strand.
CCCGCCTAGGTCTGAGCTGACCCCAGAGTGCCTCTCTTATCTCGGCTCTCACCACACAGCTCAGTTCCCAGCTCCTCAATACACTTCAGTCATGCATCAGAACCACAAGGGCCAGAACACCGCTACCAGACAATCACCAGCTCACAAAGTCCACCTGACACTCTGCAGCAGAAGCTCAAGCACACACAATAATATCATATTTCCTCTTCCTCAAGGCACTAACACAGTGTTTGCTGCTGCTGCTGCTCAGAGCTTTCTAACCTTGGGAAGTCTCTTCAGTGTTCTGGCAAGCCCCGTGAAGTTCTAATAGTAGGATCTGAGGCTTGAAACTGTAGAAGTTGTAACATTCTGGTGGTATTTATGGAAAGTGAGGATACAGACCGGTTACTTTCACACTGCCACTGGGAGCTTTGGAGGTCAACACTGATAAGGCCACAACAGAATATCTAAGGCTGCATATACATGTGCCTTGGGGTGTGCTTGTATATAAAACCAGAAAAGTCAAAATGTCAAGCATGGAATTTAACACAAAGGTTTAGTTAAAGACGACAATGCCTTAAGATGTAACTGAAAACCTCCTCTTCTTTGTCTTGCTGGTCTGTTCACCTACTTAAGTCAGGTATGATCAAAGTCTACCACTGGTAACAGCCTGTAACAAATTATCAACTACGCTGTTTGAATTAAATCCACCGAGATGGATTTACCAGCTGCTGGAGTGGTGGAAAATCAGGAGGTCATTTCTGAGTATCCACTTCACAGCTTGCAAAAAAACCAGTTTTTCTGGGCAACCAGAGGAAAAGCAATCAAAGTTTCACTTTGTTGTTGACTTCATTGGTGTAAGTGACTTGGTCTACAGAGCTGCAGCAAGCAATTTTAAATGTTAGATTTAAGAAACAACTAATATTTTGATAAACCATCAGTGATCATGGGTATTAAGGATGCCTTCAGCACAACCCAAAGAACACTACTACAAAAGTGCTGTCTTACTTCATCCAGTGGTTCATATTTTTCCTTTTTTTTTTTTTAAATCCTCTCAAGCACCTGATAAAAAACTACATTCAAAATGATGCCAAAGTAACAAAAGCCAAAACACAAAATGTTTTCCTTGGAACTGCCTTGGTACTGCAATATGTATTTGCACTCATTGTTGAGATGATAAACAAAGCTCAGATACTGCAGGAAACATAGCACAACAAACATGCTTTATTTAGTTTGGTTTACCCTACAATATGAAGTGCTGATCTGTCGAAGTTCCCCAGCATCTGCTTGAACGACATAGTCCCTCTCCCTCTCTGGAGACATTCAAAACCCACCTGGACACATTCCTGTGTCACCTGCTCTAGGTGACCCTGCCTTGGCAGGGGGCTTTGAGTACATTAACTCCAGAGGTCCCTTACAACCTTAAAAGTGCTGTGGTTTTGTGATTATCTAAGCATAACGAAAGTGCTGACTAAACATATCCATGCTTGATCTCAAATAAAGCAATACCCTTAGAAATGGATACCACACACAAAACCCACCTCATGACTATATGTTTGACAATTCTTTTTTTTTTAAAGTTAGATAAGTGACTACATATTAGCCTTTTTAAAGTTAGATAAGTGACTACGTATTAGACAGAAAAACATGTCAGCTCCTGCATATTTCAATTTTTCAAGCAGATTGCCCAGCGCACGTAACAAAGCCAGCTTTGCGAAAGGAGCAGCTATTACTACTCAGCCAAACGCGGAACTGTGAGGCTCCCTGGGCTCCAGGGCGGGCCGGGTCCGACAGGGTCCGCTGGCCAGGAGGGAGCCGCGGGCAGTGCCCTTCTCCCGCTGCCCCGGCGTGCGCACCCCGCTGCTGCGCTGCTCTCCGCCCCAGGCTCTCATTTCTCCCCGGGCCCCACTTCCTCAGCCAGCGGGAGGTTCCGGCAGGCCACGGTGCCCCGGCAGGGCCCGTCCCAGCCCCGCTCCGGGTGTTGCCAGCACCGCCCCCCTTTCCCCGTGGTTATGTAAGGGGCACCCGTGCGCTCCGCCTCACACACTGCCCCCTCGGTCCGGCCCGGTTCGCTCCGGCCCGGCCCGACCCCCGCGGCACGGCGGGCCCGGCACGGCGTGGGGGGGAGCAGGGCCCGGGCACCTGCAGCCCCGGTGTGAGAAGCCCCTCTGGGCGTGAACAGCCCCCAGACCGCACAGCGGGCCCAGTGACATTCTCCGCCTCCTCCCCCGCGCCCCTCCACCCTGCGAGGCTGCCCCGGCAGAGCCCCCGGCCGGGACTGGCGGCGGTGGCGGGGTGAGCCGTACCTTCCTCAGCGGTCTCCATCTTGCCGGTCTGACGCAGCGCCGGCCGGGCGGGTGGTGTGACCGGGGGGGCGGGGCCGCGCGCAGAGCGGACGGACCGGCCGCGCCGCCGAGCCCGCGGCCACAGAGCGCGGCGGCGCGGGGACGGAGCGCCGCCCGTCCGCCCACAGCGCCGCCTGCCGGGAACACCGGCTGGGAGGCCCGGGATGGAGCTGGGGGCCCGGGATGGGCCGGGATGGGCGGGAGCTGCTGCGGGCCTGCCCCGCTCTCGTCTACAGAAACACTGAGTCAGTTGGGTTGGAGAAGACCTCCAAGATCATCGGGTCCAACCTGTGAACCAACACCTCCATGTCAACTCAGGGCCACATACAGCTTTTCCGGAAACACCTCCAGGAACGGTGACTCCAGCACCTCCCTGGGCAGCCCATTCCAATGCCCAATCACTCTTTTTGTGGAGAAATTCCTCATTATGTCCAATCTGAGCTTTCCCTGCTGCATCTTGCGACTATGGCCTCTCTTCTATAACTACTTGTCTGGGAAGAAGATGTTGACTCCGACACGGCTACAACCTCATTTCATGTGGTTGTGTGAAAAACAACCACAATCACTTGTGGGTTTTTTAAAAAAATTTTAAAAGTTTAATAGTAATAAAATGGTTATAAAAATAGTAATACAATTAGAGTAACAATAATTTGGACAATTTGAATTAGGACAATATGAGACAATAGAGACAAAGAGTTACGGATGTCCAGGTGCGTTTTTCTGGGCAGCACGAGCCCGAAAAAGGACACCTCTTAACAAAGGACTAACTTTTAAGAGCAATAGCTTGTTGAAAATTCATACACCTCTTACAAGATGCATAAATTCTATTCAAACAAAGGATTGGGTTTGGTCATCGTAAACTTCTTAATCTTAAGGCACCGTCGATCTTTAGCTAGGCAGGAAGAATTCAGTTTCTTCTGATAAGAGAACAATAAATTCTTTTTCTCTGAAAGATTTAGGTGTCTTGTGGCTGCTATCTGGTGCGAGTGCTTCATACTTTTCTTAAAAAGATATCTCACTTACATAATTCTTATTTTAACCACAAAAGTTACCTTTTAACTACAAGACTACATGTATCATATTATTAAAATGTTGATACAGCACTAGTAATCAGTACATCAAAATACATATATTAAATATCTGCGTAGAGCCATATAATATGCACTTTTCACAGTTGCACAGTGATAATGTCCTCCCCTGAGCCTCTATTCCAGGCTAAACAACCCCGGCTGCTTCAGCCATTCCTCAGGGGACTGGTGTTCCACAGCAGTCGCCGGCTTCGCTGTTTCTCTCTGGACAATTTCTAGCACCTCAGTGTCCTGAACTGAGAGGCCCAGAGCTGGACGTGGCACTCGAGTTGTGGCCCCATCAATGCTGAGTACAGGGGGACAATCACTGCCCTGGTCCTGCTGTTCCTGATCCAAGCCAGGATGCCACTGGCCACCAGGACGCACCCTGGCTCATGTTCAGCCAGCTGCTGACCAACACCCCTAGGCCCTGTTCCCATGGGCAGCTTTCCAGACACTCTTCCCCCAGCCTGTAGCTCTGCCTGGGGTTGCTGTGACCCAAGTTTAGGACTCAGCACTTGTCCCTGCAGCCCTGCCAGCGCAGCTCGGGCGGGTCCATGTCCAGGGCAGTGGGAAGGGCAGGGGAAGAGCATGGGAGTCGGACAAAATGTAGCCAAAACTGGTTTTAAGTTCTACTCCAAACCAGAGAGAAATGCTGCATCCCTAGGTGAAGTCGGCCAGATTTTGAGGGGATCAATGTTCCAGGGATCAGGGATGTGTAAGCCCTGGAAACAGCTGAGCTCCTCCTCAGCGTTACCTGTGCTGTTTGCCAAATCTCACCATCCCTTCCAGAGCTGGGCCTTTTCAACCGAGCTATAAACCGCACAGCAAAGCACAAAATTCTCTCTTAGCTTAATCATTTATGTTTCCATGTCTTGCTGCCCTACATAGCTGGGGCAGCACGCATTAAAACTTTGTACTCTGCCACGTGCGCTCAGAGCTGTCGCTCGGGCTCTGCTGAGTTGGCAGGAATACTGTTAAGGAAGAAAACAATTTAATTTTGCTCAGGGTAGGGATGAATTCCATCCTGATGAAATGTATGCGTGCCTTGTTTTAGCGTTCCATTGTGGCAGCTGCTTCAACCCCTATAGTTGATCAATGAGTCGTAGCAACCCTCAGCTCTCTTTAGCATGTGACCTTTGTGTCCAGGCAGTCATTAAATCCTTTGCATTCAGCCTTCAGGCTCTGTGTCAGCTGCAGAGTGGTTGGAAATTCAAGTCTGACCTTAGAGGCCAGAGGTGGCACGTGCCCAATTTGTGATTTTAAAACTCTATTTTCCTAAACTGCAACCATGTTCGTTCCTTCAAAATTACATTTTTCAAGCTGGTGGAGTGTATGATACTGGCCTGTGTAACCAAAAAAATTAAGGAAAAAGTGAAGGCTTCATATAGCTCTCCAATAGCTGAAAAAGTACAGTAAAGTCTTGCAATAAATACACTTGGGCTAGACAACCATACTCAGTTCTTCTGTGTCCCTCTGCTCTGAAAGGCAAGGTGGAAAAATTCCCGCTTATACTTAAAAAAAAAATCTGTTTGTTTTAAAATAAGCTCATTTTTGAGTTTCACTTTGCTCAGTGTCAGCAAATTATCTTGGCCTATTAAAAATCTGCCAGCGTAGTACTGAGAATGTGAGAAATGCTGCAATACTAATTTTGCCAATGCAAGGAAAAATCAATGGAAAAAAACAGGAGAAAAAGCCAAGAAAGGCTCCAAGAAATGGAGACTTTCAATTTCCAAGTATATTCCTAATTCCCACTCTTTATTTTCCAAATATTTAATCATTCTTCATTACAACATGGTTACTCTGCTGTGATAAATGTAAATTAAATGTCAATAAAAGTCTCTAAATTATAATTTGCATTCAAAGACCATGGCAAGATTAATGTATATAATTCTTCAATTTCAGTCTCTCATGGTAGGCTTCTTGAAATTTAATTAAAGCTTTTGAAAGGAGTTGCTGTCTGTTGCCAGTGAATAATTTCATGCCTGTGTGTATCTGTCTGTTCAGCCATTTAAATTACTTACCAAACATTTCATTTGTACCATCTTCTCAGCATTTAGAGAGAATTTATCCCAAAATTTTGTTCATACCTAGTGTTTCAATATAGGTTATATAGTTAGCTTACTTACCAGTAAACGCGAGTTGGAGGCAGACCATTATAATTTAAACAGTAAAAAAACCAAAAACCTATAGTATGTTATTGTAGGGTAAATTAAATTAAGCATCTCTCAGCCTTCTTGGTGTTTTTGGCAAACATGTTATTAAGCCTTGTCTTTTTAGTAATATATTAGGTGTTTTTTGCTTAAGAAATACCCATGGCTTATGTAGCTTTTAATTTTTTGGTAAAGAAGGACGTTAGGTTATTATTAGCTTTTGACTCTTGACAAGGTCAAGAATTACTGCAAACAGGCGCTGAACAAATACGCTGAAAAACCAAAGTCTCTGATCCATACAAGTTATTATCTAGATTATGGAGGAAACGTGGTAATTGTACAGGTGTAAACTGAAGACAGTAATAGATATAACTCCAAATGACAGAAGGTTATGGCAAAAGGAAAGGCATGTTTATAAGTGGGGATAGTAAGAGTAGAAAAAAAGACAAGGTTCTTTTCAAAATGGTCTTGTTTTGGTTTTACATGACTTAAATGCGTAGATAAAGCATTTTAATTCAAGAGTTATATTAAGAGAATACAAAATAATAATTGCAAAATGAAAACTATTCAGCATTTGTAGTGACATTTGCATATTTCCTGTCATTTTCAAATGGCTTCATAAAAATGATTCCCTTACACTCTTAGTTATTTTGAAAGTTCAGAGCATTGAAAAAACCAAACAGCAAAAGCTACTGCTTTTCAATTTTTCTGTAGATGAACACTTCAAAATGCATTTATTTTCTCAACCAGTGGTTTTGAGGTTTTTTTCAGTGTTGTCCTAGTTTTTTTCCCTCAGCTGTTCACCTCACTTGTGCTGCAAAATTGGTTCAGTTAGTTATGAACAGCAACTTCCAGAAATGTGGAAAACACAGTGGGTTATCTTAAGTAAAATGAAGTGGATGTCAGCTTTTCTTGACAAACCAAGCAGTATTTGGAGTGAACATGTATCTGGTACCTAAATGATGCACCATCACTAGGGAGGCCTAGAGCTTCCCTGGCAGGAGAAAAGCCATCAAAACAGGCTCTTTGGTGTGTAGCACAAAATATGGGCCACAGAAAATTGGCCTGACACAATCAGAAAGCACAGAGGTCTTGGTGAAAAACACTGCCAGCCTGGATCTTCTCTGTGCACTCAGGGGCTTTAGAGCATGTGCTTCCTGGCCAGTGGTGCTCTGCCGTGACATCTCCTGAACCATCCCAAACCAGCAGGTAGCTGCTGTGGCCATGGGTTCCTGGAATGAAGATGGAGAGAAGTACTCTCAGATGTACAGTGAATGCAATGGTGTTTGCTGCTGCACCAGGAGATTGGCCAGGCTGCTGCCCTGGTGCTAAATACTGACTCTGACACCTCAGTATGTGAGCTACTGAACCGTGTTTCCCTTCAGCTGGTGCTTGCTTCTTACTAAACCTGGGCTATGATTAGTAGCTAATGCAGGAGTCAAACTTCCTGAATGAATGTGTGACTTGTGGTTCATGTTTTGTGCTATGAAGTGTTTAGTACTGCACTAAACATAAATTAAAGGATGGTCATAATGGCTGAGCATCATCAGACACAGCCATGACACAGGCTCTAGACCTGTTTATTTCAGAAACTGTTTCTGAGGAGATGCTTGGCTATGCATCTCCTGTTTGTTCTATGGATTATTAATATTTCAACCAAGAAAAAAACCTATTTCCACTAGCATTTTAAGTGAGAGATGAGGTAAATAAACCCAGTCTAGATGATGCTACTGTTTAATGAGTCTGACTGAAAAGACAAACAAGGCTGTTTATATATGTCTAGATTTTAAGAACCTAGGCAATACTTTGATAATTAACACAAGCCATTTCCATGGAGTAAAGAAGTATTTGCTGAACCTCATGGCTCTTTTCAAGATCTGCAGAATGTGCTTCACCAAATTATTTCTCTTAAGCACAGCAGGGCTCTTTTCACACGTGTTGCAGTGGATTTCCTATTTGAAATATAGGCCACATCAGCTTGATTAGGATGCTGCCTTCATGCTGGGAATGGAGCCAATGGCTGTTATTTTTTTTAATTTTTAAATTTAATCAATCTACTTGGGATTCAGAGCTCTGTGGCTGTGGTTACTCGATGGAGGCCTCCTGCATTCAAGGAAAAAAAAAGGCTGTATTGGTCTTTCAGAATATCCCATTCCTAGTAACTGTCTTATCATTTGAAGTATACACTTCTTCACCTAAAACACTTTCATCATGTCCAAGTGAATCTTTTAGATAGTTAGATATTTGTGTCATTAGATTAGAAAGATTTTTTTCCCTACTTCTAGAACTTTGATCTCCTGGGTAATAGAAGGTGTGGTGTGAAACACTACCATCATCAAGTGACTGCGTATGAGTGCTTCTGAGGACATGTTGGTTCTCATGTCTTTAAAATTCTGTGAAAATATCCCTGCAGATGACAGCAGTTAGGATTATCCTCCGTATTTAGAAGAAACAATCTTATTTTCCCAGAAACCTTTATCTTGACCTTCCAGGCAATATTAAACATTATGACTGGCAACCAAATTAAATTTAATTCCTCAGGGCAAGGTTCAGTTCTACTTCATTTAAAACCGTGAGAGTTGCCAAAAAGAAAATGTATCTGCTAGGGAGAATGATACACATAGTCACTATAGTTACACGTTCTGTAACAACACCTGTGTCACTGCCTGCGCTCCTGCAGCACTGATTGGGAAAGGAGTACAGAAGGGCTTCGATTTGTAGTAACTTTGTCATTGCTTTTCCTCAAATGTTTGTGAGGCATGGTTAAAGGTCAGAGTTATTACAGGGTGGTCAGAGTCAATGACCTCTGTTTTGTGAGGTTGTCCGATTTCTGTGGTGACTTTCACTTCACAGTAGCTTGCACACAGAGTGTGCATCACGGGCCACCCAAACCCCCCAGCTTTTACTCATTTCCCTATGTTAAGAACATATTTGCTGTGTGTGCTGCCTTCAATGCAGGGTCAATGAATGCAGTGAAGAAACCACTCAATGTTTTTGCTGTCTAAAAAAAGTGCTTGGCTCAGTGAAGTAGATTTTCAGTTGGGTGACTGATATGGAATGTCAAACATACTTACTACTCAAAAGGTACATTCTCTTCACTCTCCTTTGTGTATCAATTACACTTTTTTTTTTTTGTTAGACTCACTTTTTAGCATAGTCATGTAATGTGGGCCTCTGCCAGGGCCTCAGCCTGGTTAGAGGTGCTAAAGAAGAAGTAATCTCACAAAGATGACAACACACAGAGAAATGGCAGTGCATGGTATTTCATTCTGATGGCCTGGTCCTCAGTGGGTCTGAAGACTATTTAAGCAGCTGCATTCAGTATCACCATTCAGTTTCTGAACACAACCTTTTTTGAATATGCACTTATCAATTGAGAACATCTGGGAAAATTCCTACCTTAAAAGTCAGTATGGAGTTTATGACTGTTTAGGGTGGAAAAGTCTTCTGAGAGCCTGTCTTTTCTGATTCACTATCACATCAGCCCTGAGAGCAGAAACTGCTGTCAAAATTTTTTACCAAAATTTCCAGTAAGGTCTTACATATTCAGGGTGACAAACTGGGTTCTCCTCTTTCATTTTTCTCTGGATCGCCAAGTTTTGTTCTACTCCTTTTACCTCTTCTTTTACTGATCTTCTACAGGAAGGAAATCAGGGGTCTTCAAATTATTTATGGATTCTTGAGGAGATTCATTTATTTCTGCTTTCCTTACGCTCCTGGTCATGTTGAGCCAAGTTCTTGATCCTGATTCTATGGAAAGGTAGGGGAGAATTTTATACAGTAAATGGCAGGGAGTTCTTTGGGAGGCCTCAACCTCACACTAGCTTCAATGAAAGCAAAGGCTCACGGACAACTCTTTTTCTCCCTCAAACTCACTCCCAATGAGGGTAAACAGAAGCTGGGCAAATAGAGTTTCTTCTGTGGATAGAGGTGCTACCATGGAAGAGTGCAGGAAGATCAGCCAGGAGCCAGAGAGATGCATGGTGGAAAGGATCATGGTGGAAAGGATCATGGTGGAAAGGATCATGGTGAATAGCATGGCCAAGATGAGCAGGGCAAGATGGGAGGAGTGTGAGTGGGGCTAAAGGAAAGACTAGAAAAATTTGCCCAGAGGAGTTGTGGATTCTCCATCCCTGGAAGCGTTGCTCAAGGCCAGGCTGGATGGGGCTCTGAGCAACCTGGTCTGGTGAAAAGTGTCCCTGCCCATGGTGGAGGGGTTGGAACAAGATGATCTTTAAAGTGCCTTCCAACCCAGACCATTCCATGATCCTAAGTAAAAAATGGTAATAGGGAGAGATGCTTGAAAACAGAGAAAAGGGAAGTGTCACAACAATTTTCAAAGCAAAACAAGAGAATTCATGGAACTACAGGTCAGTCAGCCTTATCTCAACCTACAGCAAGATTATGCAATGTGCACTGAAAGAATCTCATGGCAACGGGGACCTGGACACGAGGAGCAGGAGCATGGACCGATGCAGAGAGGCGACAGAGTTCCAAGGGTGCCACCAGAGGGCACCTCTACTCCAGGCCCAGGAGGATTTTGGGGACCCTGAGAAGAAGGTGGCAGAGGAGAAGGAGCATCTCTGGGGCCTGCAGTGGCCAGTCAGGCAGGGACCATGGTGGCTTGCCCCCAAGCTGGGGCCACCCGACAATTTGATGGGCCATCAAACAAGGAGCTGCTGATTTTGGGAAACTTATTGCCTTGAATGCTGCCACCTGATTAAGGAAGACTTCTACATGAGAGGCCACTGGGCATTTCCAGGGGTCTAAAGCCTTCAACATTTGCAGCAGCATCCTGCACAGCTGCCCTGCACCTTGCCACTAGCACTGGTGGCAGCTGAATGACTGAGTCACCAGGGGCTGCCAAGCTGCTGTCTTGTCTCAGGCTGCCATATCTTCCTGAATAATCACTAGAATAGTCCCCAGATCAAATCCCATGACTGCCAGAGTACCTTGAGCTGGGTCAGTCACTGCCTGTGTTCAGCTGGGGCTGGAGTGGTTTGGGAGAAATATGTGGGGACTTGGGGTTTTCCCTGGGAGTCCAGGGGTGACAGTGGCTGATGGCGTCTGCTTCAGCTGCAGAAAGTGCTGCCCTCCTTGAGCCCCAGAGGTGACCATTCCCAGCTCCCATACCAAGGACTGGCCCTTAAACCCCCTGTTCAGAGGGATATGGGGAAGTACATGTCATAAATTTCTAAGCTGGCCTTATTGATGAGGACCCAGGTAGGGGTACCTGTCACTCCAATGACATTCAGTGAATTTTTGGTCTAAATATAGGAAATTCTATGCAAAATGCTAACTGCTGAAATGTCTTGTCCACAGTAATAAAGCAGTATGAAGCCAAGAGGAAAGAGATATGCTTTAGCTCTCCACCAGGAAGGGGACAGGGGGCAGGAAGGGGTATGGGAGTGCTTCAGCACTGACACTCCAAATGGTCTCATGCGAGGAGCCTGCTGTGTGAGCCTGGGCATAAAGGATGGGAGCTGGTCCAGCAGCATGCCAGCCCAGCCCTACGGGGCAGCGTGCCTCTGTGAATTGGTGTGCTCTCAGCAGCAGCCTTCACCTTGCAATGACATGAGAAAGTCCAAGAGGCCAAGAGAGGTGACCCAGAACTCTCCAATCATCTGAGCAACAAGGATCTGTTAATGTTGGTGAGCTGGAAATCCGTACACCAAGAAGTACTTGTGCTTGATTTTCTACTACAGATTTTCTGACTGCAGTCCAAAACTTGGGGTTGAGAGTGTGTACTTATGTTAAGTACTCCAATTTAGCTATGTTCATACATCTTTAATGATTATATCTGAAATATTCTTAGATCTGCAGCATGCTTCAGATTGGCTTGTAGGTTTTGGATATGGAATCAATTCCAGAGCAACTATTACAACCAATAAAAGGTGTGAATTTAGAATGTTTCTTGAAGACACATGAGAAGGAAGACATTAACAATCCCTTTTTGTTTTTGAAAAACCATATTTAAAACATGCAGAGCGATAATGAACTATGCTTTAGTATCATATATAATCACAGATGTTTAATAAGATTTTTTGCCTACTCATTTTCAGTTATTTATTATGAACATATTTTAATGAAAGTTGAAAGCTGAAAGTTATAAGTTTTCACTCACTTGGATCCATTGTACTTAGAAATTTGCCACATATATTTAGTGCTGTGCTCATGAACAAATCAAAGCTCTCCCTGGAGCCCAGGGAATAAAATCAGTGGGACCTTGGGCAAGTGCTGTGTGTTGTAGGACTAGGACCTGTACTGACTTGGCTCTTCTGAGCTGGACTTGAACATGGTTTCTTCTTCAGCATCCCAGTCATGTTTGTGTTTCTTTTAAATTTGGAGATAACAAACTGGAAATCCCCATGTATTTCTTGCTCTCATAATAAAAATCAGAAAATTGTATTTTCTTCTTTGTAAAATTTTCATTTAAGATAAATAGAGAGCCATTTAATGGAGAGTAACTTAGTACAAGAGTAAAGAAAGTTACAAGTGTGATGAGGAGATTACAGCTGTTTATTTTCAGCTGTTGTTGGGGGAGCATTGAAAGAAGAATTCCTTGGAAAGATACCATACCTAAAGAACATGAAGAATTCCTAACAATCTTTTAAAGAAGTTCACTGATTCTCTGGGAGGTTTCCAGGAGTAATCAACACAACTGACAGTAGTTCAGCTGCCTGACAGATTAACATAAACACAGCAAAAATTACTTTGAAGTGTACCCAGGTGAAATGTGCAAGATCTAGATTGCATTTAGGGAAGCCAGTTGTTTCCCAAACTTTACAAAATCTTTTTATCCCATCAAAGCAGGAAACAAAAATAGGCCTCTTAACAAACCTTTTTTATAACAGCATCTTGCATGGTAACCAAGAGCCTTAATTGCCACGCCAAGAAGGAGCCTGTTTAATTTCTGATTTTCTGTTTACAGAAATGATTTACAAGTTCATTGAGGGATGTATAGTTTCATTGCTGTTCTTCTGAGTCAGGCCATGCATATTGTTTTCTCTCAACTGACGCGTGTAATTGTCCCTGGAAATTAATTTAGCTCTCAGAGGTTTAAGTTTGAAAACCTTGGCATTTATGTCTTTTTTCTCACAGGAATAAACTTTCACAATTGTTGAATAAATACAGCAGTGGTTGTGCCCAGTTAAATCATGGGGTTTAACTCTTGAGGAAATGAAATTATCTAGATGTGATTATTTTAGGACGAATATGCATCATCAGAAAAATCCACATAGTCAAAATTCAGTTTTGGTGACACTTTTGAACAAATATCTGGAGAAGATATCTTCAGCAGGCAGCAATTTCTGCTTAAAACCAGAGAGAGAGTGTTGGAATAGCTGATAGTACTGGTATCTGACTGGAATAAGAGGAATCAGGTTTCTGATTCTGGCTCACATAAAAACAGAAGTGGCTGTACCAAGGCAGAATCTTCCAGAGAAGACAGAAGCAGAGAAATTGCCATGTGGGTACGGCAGTTTCTGCACAAATGAGCAGGGTGGAGCAGTAGCTTGAGCACAGATCTCTGACCCAGGGTATTTATGTTAAATCTTCAGGTCTACATTGAGGGCATGTCTTAGATGGAAAGTCCTGAGTCCTTCTTTCTGTCCAAGACTTCCTCTCACAACATTATCCCACCTGCTTTATATGAGTTTTATATTTTGTATGGACATTCAGACAAATGCTTCCCATGAATGTCAATCTATCACTCATGAGAAAGGATGTGATGGTAGAGGTACACTGTGAATTCCTTCTGCAGAGAAGATGACTAATCTCCCTTTGAAGAGGCAGGTGACTGGGGATTTGATTTCAGCTTGAGGCTTAGGGTTTGGGTTGGTTTTCCCCCTGAACCAGGAGAACAGGCTGTAATGAACACCTGAGATTGTCCTGAGGTCTAAGCTGCAGCCCAAGACAGGTCTTTGGAAGGAATCTGCCCTATGGTACTGGCTGTGTCAAGTAAAGACAGGCTATCACCTCTGCAGCCTCCAGGGAACAAAGGGAAAATTAAAGCACCTTAGAGATGAACCTTGTAAAGGATTAAATAAGATGGGCCTAAACATTTTGTCTCATGGCTTATGACACCTCAGCTCTCTGTGATCTTGTTGTGGGCCTATCAGGAAACTGAGATCCAATTTCAGACCAGAAGGAAGCAGCATGCTGGAAAATGTGAAGTCTGGAAGTGCCAATATTAGCCCTTTAGAGTAAATCTGATCAGGCCTTGAATTTCCTGCTTAAGCTCATGTTTTCTACTTGCTGTGGCACCCAGTTTGGAACTTACTAGTTCACAACCAAGCTGTGGAAGAGCAAGCCTGGGAGTTCACTCTTGGCACCCCTGCTTTGGCACACACAGTGCTTGCAAATGTTTGAACTCTCCCAGTGAGCAGGGCAAGAGAACCTCTTCCACACCATGATGTTTGATGCCACAAGCATCAGAGCCAGGTAGGGTGGGCAGTGACTGCACTCTGGTTGGCCTACCTGGCCCAGGTGCTCCCTCCCACATGGGATGCACATTGCCTGTGTGCCTTCCTGTACCTGCACACGGCACTGCAGGTCAGCATCCACACGGGGGGCCGGCCCCCTTCCTGCCTGGACCCCTTTTGTCTTCTGAGATGCCCCATTACATGTTTGCAGCAGCTCAGGGAGTCTTAGAAACTCATTTCGTCAACTGGCACAGACTTAGAACAGTTCTAGCACAGTCCCAGGCATTTGCAGGGTTACACCAAAATGTAATTTTTTTTCTGCTAGGGCAAAGTTCATTATCTCATTTTAGAAAAAGGGTGAGACAGGTGCTCTCTGCAAACATATTTAATAAAGCCCCTTGATTGCTCTGAATTATGTATGTTAATTATCTTGTTATATAATTAGAAGCTCTTAAATATACTTTCCTTAAACTTGTTGCTTTGATGTTGCACTTGGGCGTCTGTATTACTTTGTGGGATAGAGTCCAAAGCTGTCTGGATACATTCCAAGATTACTAATGCATAGACATATTTGCAAAACAGGACTTTTAAAGTCATGTTTTTAAAGAGCAAACTTTAAAACTAAAAGACCTAAAGTTTTTTTTCCTGGCACTCTTGTTTAAAGTTTTGGAGTTTAAAACACTGATTAGCCTAGCAATTTATGCCAGATTTGTTCAATATTCAGTGATAGTTGCTATCACTGATTGTTGAATAATGCGTGTTCCTGATTGTTTCCTTTTCTCCAGTTGGGAAAAAAACCCTAAAAGTTCATCTGAAACATGTATAATCACATGCAGGTGGAAATTTTGGGGTCCTCTTGGCTTTAGAAGGGATGTCTTGGAAAATACCAGTTAAACGAAGCTGTTCAAGTGCATGCTCGGAGTTTACAGAGGAGAAGCCAGATTTCTATACATGAAAGTTACCACTTTTGTAAATGAAGATAAATTCTGTGGGCAGAAGGTGCAGCTTTTTGTCCAGGCAGTTTATTTGTATTGAAGACTGAAACAGTATTTACATCTCCATGCAAATATGGCCTCAAATACAAGGAAACAAAATCACTCCCTTCCAGATGATTAATCACAGAAAGTTCCTGAAATATAAAATGAACATTAGATGAGTTTTGTATGAGACAGCACATACCAAATAAAGGAATAGAAGGGAAATAAAAAAAGGACCTATGCCCTGGAATAAAACTGATCAAATATATGTCTTCTTATGAGAAAAATACTGGATATAAAATTCTGTTTCAAAGACTAAACACATTGAATTAATTCATCATTGAAAGCAGTACTCTGAGTGGTGGATAACTGGAAAAAAAAATAAGTGTTTTTTAATAATTACTGGATTTAAAATTTTTGTTACTTTAGAGAAGACAAAATTTTTGGTAGGAGAAAGACAAAAGACATATTCTTAAATCATGCACAAAATAGATGTTTAGTTTTTTAGAGAAGGAAATCAGTTCTTAGTCCACACAGTTGTCCACGTACTCTTAATTCTATTGTCTTGCTCATGGCTGCATTTATAGTCTTCAGTGAAAAACAGATGCCACTTTTGATCTGGGGTACCTGGTTTTGAGCCATTGCTCCAGAATGTACTATTATCCCTGTATACTGTTATTAACAGAGATTATTATTATTTGGAATAATTTGCTTTGTATTGAAAATCAATTGGAAGTGTTCCTTAATAAAGTGAAGAGCAACTGAATAACCTAGAAACACCTGCCCAGTGATAAGTGATTTTAATACCCCTCTTTGCATGTCACCCACAACATTACAATAGATTTCCTGTTGTTGCTTGGCATAATTAAAGTACTCCACCCAATTTCTATAAAGTTCACAATGCACACCCTCTGTAATCCCACAAACACTTTTAGGAAAAATAGAAAATTTGAGAATAAACATTAACAATTTATTTTTAAGTAAAAATTAATCCAAGACAGCCATAAGAAACCCAGAAGCTGTGGGGTCAACCAATTCTATGTCACAAACTAGCAACATACCTACGGAAAACTATAATTTGCAGATCATCCTGTGGTGAAAGTCATAATATTGGTTTTAGATAGATAAGTACTTGTATGCTTTGAGAGCTGACCCTAGCCTACCCCAAAAAACCCCGGGAACATTGAAAGGGATAACCAGAAACCAACTGAAACCAGTGGCTTCAAATAACTTACATAAATGGAACAGAGTGGAACAGGAGGAAGAAGGGGTGGATGCAATGGGGAGATGGCCAAAAGGAGAGATGATGACAGATTGAGCCTATTATTTTTTAGCAGCAAATAAAATCACAAGGGAGTGGAAGCCTGGTGAGAGATGCGAAGATTTATGGGGCAGAAGCAGCAATCACCCTGGTCCTGGAGCCCTGTGAGGAGCAGCGGGTGCTCTGATCAGCGCAGGGAACACGGTGGTGCCTGCCAACGATGCACCAGATGGAGCAGATAAGGTCACTCACTCCCACAGAGGACAGACTTCAGAGCCTTTCTTCTTAGACACATGGGGAAGCTTGGGAAAGAGTGGGAATATGGTTCACTACTAACCAAATCAGAGGATTTCTTGGAGAATTTTTGTACTGCTCTGGGCAAAGGCAGCTGCCAGCTCCACAGTACCATGCTAGGTAAATGGTAAAGAACAGAATTGTAAGCGTAAGACGTTCTCATTGATGATAAAGAAAGTATCTGTACATGTAAACCTCCTGCCAAGCTCTTTGCAATAAAAAGAGCTGGCCTGATTTCCAAGGGTCTTTTTTCAAACACTGACTGGACACCCAAGAAAGAAATCTGGAGTATTAAATCAGATTTGTTAAAAAATATTTCTTCCCTCCCACGTGATAACTCAGTAGGTATCTTTAGATACAAACCACTTTACTGGATGGAGGGAAAGGAATTGGGTTAACCTATAGAAAAGAAAAAGCATCAAATGAAGCTCCAAATTACAAGCTCACTGGGAAGGCCGTTCTTACAGTGAAGCTTTATTAGAAGGAATAGCTATGCGCCCCTGTGGTGGTTCTAGTTGTCGGTTCCTCTGGGTCTGGATTGAAGGCACTTGAGATGGTAGTTCATGTTTGGACACAGGTGTTTATTATTTCTTATCAGTAAAACAGTCTCACTATTGTGAGTTTGGCAGCTTTTCATTAGAAGGAACAAAATGGCCAACAATCTCTTTTTACAAGCTCTTTTAAGACTAAACTATCCAATTAAGAACTGACACTTAGATTATTTTCCCTTTTTACCAAATAACTGATCCCAAAGAGCCCACAATGTGGACTTTTCTGCCCAATTGCAAAATGCCACCCAAACCCGTGAAGAAGAAGGAAGAAGAAGCATGAAGAAGAAACCCAGGACGACACCCTATGCCCTTCATCTTGCTTCCATCCACAACTATAAAAAAATACTAAAAATACTACAACTATACTAAAAATCTCAAAACTTAAATTTCTCACTAAGTGATATGCCTATACTACTCTCTATAATCTATTTCACACTTTTGTGGATTCTAGTCTATCTTGAAGTCTAGGGAACTTTCTCCATGAATGAGGGCCAAAGTCAGTGCTCCCCTGGGGGTCAGGACACCCTAGAGCAGACAGAAATATTCCCAGTGCCCTGGGTTTCCACACTCCCCTCTTGAAGGGACACAAGTTCCAAAGGATTTCTCTTGCTATGAAGGCAGATCTTGGGTACAGACTCACCAGTGGCATTACAGCTGGCTCCCCAGAGCTGCATTTTGTCTCCATCCCACTGTGCCTCTGCTGTGGCCCTTCCCAGGAGCCTCCCCAGCGGTTCCTTACAAGATACCTGGGCAGTGGTAGCCCCTGAACAAGGCTGCTACTGCTGGCTGGCACTGTGTAAGAGGAGAGGGAGCCCTACTCTCCCTCTTGCCTCATCTGCAGCTTCTAGGCTGCAATCCTGTCTCTCAACAGAGGTGTTTTGAACAGGTTTTTTCACAACATAAAATACAACATTTGCAATGATTTCAACTTCAAAGTCTGTTGTTACCAGCAGCACTCCAAATACTGTATGGGATGACTGTAGATTGGGCATGTTTAAGCCTGCTCATTGGTTTCTCCATCTGAGTGTTTCACTTCTGCACTAGATGCCACCAGAGTGCCTGCCTATCTGGGTTTTTAGATATCAGTAGTCATCTCAGAGAGAATACCTTTCTATTTTGCCTCAGGGCAGCAGCCTTGCACGTCCTAGGATCTTGTTTCTTTTATTGACATACAACTAAAATTGCAGCCAGCAGCTGTGAGGATTAACTTTTGGGCTTTATTCTATGCCCATTTCTATAAAACCAGGAGGAGCAGTTGCAGAAGTAATGGTGCAAGCCTTAAGGAGCAAAAGAAGTCAAACCAGACAAAAACCAGCTGTGTGCCTCAGGTGAATGAGAAATTCCACCATTGTGTGTTTGAACAAGTAAATCTGTTGTGCTCATTCCAACTCAGTTATGTGTCTTCTTTCTTTTTTTTTTTAACCCTAAAAATAGAAATGTTCACAGCAGGCATAAAAATTAAATACACAAGTTCCTTGAGACTGTAGGAAGTTCATGGATGCAATGATCTGCATAGTCCTGAGTCTATTACATAGGTGATTGTATCTGACAGGGAAAAAGTCTTATCAAGTACAGGAGATCTGAATGATACAGGGTTTGCAGGTTGAACATAAACACCATGAGCAGGCAAAGGCTTGCATTAGAGCAGAGTGAGTCCTTTGCTCTCCTTTTACCCTAGCCACAGGTAAAAGGAGAGTAAGGCTGGGCACCAGGACAGGGTTTACAGTCATGAGATGCATGTGGGATCAGGTACACACTTCTGCTGACCCAGTCTGTTCCAGGGGACTGCAGCTTGGATGAATTCACATTCCATGGGGGCAAGGCAGGAAGACAATACTTCAGTCTTGTGGCTCTAAGTGCAAGATACACACCTGGGAGGGGTTACACAAGGGCAAGCAAGATGCCATTAATATCAAAGTACAAATCGGATCTTTTCAGTCAAGTCTCCCCACTCCCTCCCTTGCAACACAAGCAATCTTTTTAATGGTTTCTTGTACAATCCTGATGTGCAAATCTGCTGACGGGTGTAACAGGACAAACACCCTCTTTCTGGTCATGACAAACCTTAATTTTGAGTTGTGTGCAGCTGCCAGAGCACAGAGAGGAAGTACTCCTTTTGCCTGGGTTATTATGCACTCAGCACAGCAATCTAATTGCACTAGTTGGGTCATCTAGGGGACTACCTATTTTCATTCAAAAACAGACACCCATGGAGTGTGAGTCATACTCTAAATATTGATGACACTGTGGGAGTCAGACACCTTGCTGACATGAAGACATCATCATTGTAAATGTCTGAAATTTGGCAAACTGAGTCCATCTATCACCTATTTAACATAGTCCTCAGATTAGGGTCCCTACCTCACAGAGTACTCCTGGGCATCTGCTGGGTGACTGGGGAACTTTTTTGTCATATACACCAAGAATAAAAATTTCTTTACTGACCTCTGTCATGAAATTACATTATAATTTTCTTTGTGTCTCTCATTTGCATGCCCCTCCAATATGCACACACTCCAGACCATGTGTACACACAGAGAAAAGGAGTGTATGTCAGACCAAGGGCTAAGTTAATGTTCATTGCATACAGTGTTGTTGTGGAAATAAGAATGGAAAATTTCAATGAGGCACCACAGACTGCAGTCTTTCTCGCTTGTCAAATGCAAGTCTAATCACAAATAACCTGGAACACTTTTCAACTTGTTGAGAATACTTATGGGTGTGGTTGTAGTATATTGAATGTGTGTGCTAGGGAGACTTAGTAAGTTTTTTAAGATGCAAGTTTGCCAGGACAGATTCATCTTAATTCACCTCAAATTTCATTAATGGCATTTATTATAGTCAAGAAAGTATACGAATATGCTTCAAGAAAATGCATCAGCAAACACACCACTGATGCTAAATGTCTCAGTTATAAATACTGAAGTCTAAAACCTTTGCAGTGTCTTCATTGTCTGCATTACACACATCATAGTGTATTACAGTGTTTGGGTGCATCTTTCCTTCTCAACTCCATAGATAATAAATAAATGAAAGGTGGAGTAAAGGCAACTGATGTGGAGCCTGCTGCAGACTGCCTCTGTGCATGATCTGTCCCCACCCCTTCCGTTCGGGATGACTCTTGAGTGAAGCCTCTCCTCCTCGCTTCCCAATCCCAAAATCTGCAGAAGAGTTGAAGAGCACCTGAAAACTGGATGGGCAACACCAGGAGCAAAACTGTCAGCAAGAACTGGTTTTCTTCTTCTTCTGTTTAAAGAAATCTAGCTGGTGTCTCACTGAGCAGAAGAAGTGAGCTGGGCTGAAACAGGATCCTGCACTCCAGGTATGTGAGGGCAAACTGGTCCATGCAGACTGAGTTGACAGCAGAAAAGGATAACTACTTTTACCTGTGCTGAAAGGGAAAATCTGAAATTGTTAAGGAAGTAGATGTAGCTCTTTGAAAAGGCATGAAACAATCAGCAAAACCTACTTCTTTATAGAGAGACTATTATTTTGGTTTCAGTAAAAAATGCACAAAGACAAGTATCAAGGGGCAGATAAGATGAAGATAAAGGCTGTCAACTTTGGGAAAGTCTAAATTTCATTTTGAGTCTTTGCTACAAACTATGGTACAGCAATAGTTCTGAGGACACTGATAATTTATGTTCATCAAGTATCAAGTTCTCATTAAAGAACCATAAGATTTTTTTCACCGTTATGGTAATTAATTTTCATTCTTTTCATTGTTTGGTCCACTGAGCTCTTAGCATTGAAATGAAATGCTGCTGTAGCTTAAAATGTTTTCACTCGACCCGGGAAAAGGGCAGAGATGTCACATCTTGGCATCAGTAGTTCAAGGTCCTGCCAAAGAGCACAGCACTTTAAGATCACGTGCTCATACTCACTTTCTGAGAAGTGGAGATTGTCCTTAGCAGGATCTTTGCCTCTGTTTAACCTGATTGCATTTTAAAATATTTTTAACCTCACTTTTCAAATAGAGATTTGTTTTTTCCTGATAAAAACTAAGACTCAGCAGAATATAACTATGTGATTTGCTGCTCCCAGAAATGCAGTAGTTCGGGTCTGTCCTACCACCTTTTGTGGAGCCCACCTTTGTGTTGTGTAAATAACTCTTGTCAGTTTTTAAGTTACTTGTGTAAAAGCTGAATGATATCAAGACACCCAAAGAAGGGCAGAACTACTGGATAGAAGTAGAAGGTCTAAGAAGCCTTTTTCTCAAGGAGCAGTAGGATATCACAAGACTCATCAATATCTGCGGTTTTCCCCATGAGCAGCATAACTTTTCCCCGTGTTCCCAGCAGGCGCTGCATCCCCTCTGTGCTGCAGCACAGTGATGCGGAGCGGGGCATAAAGCTGAGATGCTGCCGGCTTGGAACTGTGCCATGGGGAAAGCAGGAAAAGGAAAAGTGTAGTGGATGAAATTGGTGGGAAGAGGGAATGAGGTGAGACTGGAAAAGTAGGAAATATCCTGGCGTGCTGCTTTGCCACACCACATTGCGTGGGACAAAGCAGGCGGGAGTAAATAAATCTCCTGACTGAACAGGATCCCATCAAACTTCTAAGCAGTTCAGGTGTGGCTGACTATTTACTAATGTTCTCTGCTGCCTGGTGCCTGGAAAGGAGCCAGCTGGCCCGGCCTCAGTCAGCACAGGCCAAAGAAATGGTTTCTGGGAAGCAACCAATGGATAGGGAGTAGGCTGGTTCACAATTATTGCAGAGTTTAGTGACTCCTATGCAACACTTCCTTGAAGGGGACACAGGTTGTGCCCTTCTCAACAAAATACCACAGTGGAGTAAGACTGTGGCTGCCATCTCAGAAGGCAGCAGTGTTAGCTATCTTTGGGAGTGTCTGTGGCTTCTCCAGACAGCCTCCTGTGCTTCAACCAGCTCATTCACCTTAGGTTATAAAAAAGAGAGGTAGGAAGCACTTTTGTATGAACAGACCTCCCTCAAGCATTTTCAGGCATTTCAAGCATTATGGGAGGGCTTAAACTAGGAGATAATCTCCTAGGTGTGACACACCTTCCCTTTCATATAATGCCAAAACAATGGAGGTCTTAATCCTGAAGATTAGGCTACTTTGTGCTTCCTAGAACCAAGCCTGACAGATGTTGAGAAAGGTGCGATGAAAATTACACATGTAATCAATTCTCATTTATCAGGACAGAGGATTACTGGTGGTGAGAGATCATCCATCTTGTGGATTTATCTGAATGAGCTTGATTAGAGCAGTGTAGCCATGTCTGCCCAGTTCCTGTATGTCTACACCACTATTAGCCAGGGTTATGGTTGTAATCAAGCATATTTGCTCAAACTCCGTTCTGGCCCTGCCAGATCTGGTGACAGCAGCCCCAGGCTTGGGAGAGGAGTGTCTCTGCACTATGCATTGAGGAGCATTTAATAAGTTTAAATGCATATAAAATTTGGGTATAAAGCAGTCTAAATGCATATAAAATATGGATCCTTTTATTGTGCCAGAGTGAATCATGCAAACTGGGAAGTGTTGTGCAGGTCATAAACAAGTGGTGAGTCTCTGGCACCGACTGTCTGTTCTTCAGTCTGTCCATACCATGGTTCCAAATGTGTCTGCATTGCCCAGGCAAAATTACCCATCACTCTGTGAAATGCAGCCCTCTGCTGCACTAGTCAATGGAGGGCTGAGGAAGGCATGTATTTTTAGGGGAATTTGCTGCTCTTCCATGAAGATTAGATAGTTGTATGAAGTCCATGTTACAACACAAACTAAAATAACAGGTTGATGTAGAAATGATGGAGACAGGCATAGTGTATGTGCCTGTGTACTGCACGCCCAAGGACAGTTTCAAAGTCAGCACAAAGTCAGTATATGGCTAGGAAGTGCTACTATTATCACTGCCCCTGCAGACTTAATTGGATTCCTTGTATAGATGCATTGTAACACCACTTTTAATTACAGGATCACAATCTACTTTTTGCACAGAGTCCATTCCAAGCTCCTGACACAGAGAGTCAGAACAACTTTTCACTTTAATCTGTCTAGCACATCTAACTGGCTCATTGTCTCTAATTGCTACTTTTGCAGGAAGGACAAAACCATATACTCTCAAATATTCTGAATGAGGCTTGCACATAAGCTTGTTTTCTTGCAATCCCTCTCAAGGGCATAGGGGCACACAGCGTTGGAATCTAGTTTACAAATCCATCCTGCAGCTCTTCATTAACTGTGCCCAGTCCTCCTGCCCTCAGAAGAGCTGTGATGGCGCTACAGATGAGCTACCAGCACCAAGAGAAGCACTGAACACCACACTTCAATGCAGCACTTGAGTGCTGTTGTCTTTGCAAATAAAGGAACCAGCACAGGATTCCCCATGAAGACACGGGTGATGGCCCCATACCTCAGGAGACAGTGACACGGGAAGCCATAGTGCTTCACACCTGTGCTCACAGAGCCACATGGCAGCAAAACAAATGTGACATGAGTGTCAAGATCTACATGTCCAGGTTGTTTGTAGTTTGACAACTTTGATTTTGGTATTTCTCTTCATTCTCAGCTTAATAACATAATAGATGAAGAGGCATTCTTCACTGGAATGTTGCTTTTGCTTTTTTCTACTTTCTCTCTTCATACAAGGACATCAATGTTATTTACAGAAGTTATCAAACTACTTTCGGAAGACAATATTTGCCTGTTTGTCC
The DNA here is from genome assembly GCF_027887145.1 of Ammospiza caudacuta. Lineage (NCBI taxonomy): Eukaryota > Metazoa > Chordata > Aves > Passeriformes > Passerellidae > Ammospiza > Ammospiza caudacuta. Next base: position 82,816,244 of record NC_080593.1, read on the forward strand.
TAAAAGATTTTTAACAAATTATTTTTACATTCTTGCTATATTCTTCTTGTTTTTTAGGTTTTCAAATGGCTGATCCTTTTCTATATAATACTGGAGAAAGGTCTCACTATGGGTGCCTTGGCCATGAAGTACAAATTGACTACCTTAAGGCATATGTTTGTAGACCATCTTTTTCCACGGACAAAGCTGTGATTGTGGTCCATGATGTATTTGGATGGCAGTTCCCAGACATTAGATACATAGTCGATTTGATAGCAGGTCATGGATATATGTAAGCAAATTTCTTTCTTATCTTCCCCTTAAATGCACTGATAGACCACCAAGCCCAAAGTGAGGCATAGCATGTGATGTTTCCAACAGACAACCATACCACTTCAGTCTGAGCAAATAAAAAAGAAAATGGACAAAATATTTGCATGGAGCCATTAAAGATGCTAAAACTGACTCAGGAAAATGGCTAGCTGAGCACAAAGGCACAAAGAGTCTTGAAGTGCCTGTGTTTGTGCTTATGAAGCAACATGGGTGGTCCAAAGAGAAACAGTGGTATCTATTTTAATATGTATAAACTTTTCAGAACCAAACCTTTTGAATATTTGCTTTGCCTTGTAACAGCAAAGAGGTATATATGTGTAATATAGAATCAGGAGGTTTGTTTAATCCCTTTATTTTTGTATTAAGTGTGTCTAAGGAAATAATAAGGAAACAATTTGTGTCTTTGTTGTCCATACAAAGACATATACTTTTAGCTAGCTGATTACCAGAATAGGACGAGTAAAACATGATTCAGACAGTGAACATGTAGATGTGTACTCTCAACTAGAAGATATTAAGAGACATTTAGACAGTTTTAATGAAAATTGTCTGAATTCCATATCTCACACAGAACCATCTGCCCAGACTTCTTCAAGGGGACAAAACCCTGGACATCTACTGATCACTGGGCTGACTTTCCTGACTGGTTGAAAAATCATGATCCTATGAAAGTAGACAAGTAAGATACATATTTGTACTTGAACTTTAAGAAGCATCTAGCAAACAAGAAGAATGTATATGAAATGTTAGAAATGGCACCTCACAGCAGGGCAAGCTAGCTACACAACCACAGTTTCTTGTTCTGGGTGATTCTTCTGTGGTTCTGGGCACAGTCTTGTCTGAGATTTGAATAGGATCATCTGCTCTGCCCATCACTCTGCTTATTGTCCCCATCTTGTGTTCCTGAGCCCTTTTCTGACTATGTTACACTAGCCATGCAGGCTCACAGTGTTTCACAGGCTACAAAATAACCAGCACTCTCACCCACAAGTGCTGATTCTGCACTCAGTTCCTCAAGATAAAGAGGAAAATTCTTCTACAACTGCAGATGCTATCTTCCAGTTGTCACATGCCCATCTTGCTCTCTGCCTTGCAGATTATGACAGATACTGAGCAGCACTACCTAAAAATTTGCTAGACCAAAAACCTAAGAAACATCTGATAAATTCTACTGTTTTTTTCAGTGTGAAATAGAGGGATCATTATCTGTATAACCTAACAGTACCTGTAACAAGGCTTCCCTGAATCATGGGAGGCATTGATGTTTCTTCAGCATCTCTCACCGCAGCTCAAAACTTCAGATGATAGTGAGGTGATGATGACACCCTATTACTCAGCCACCATCCTGCAAGCCACAAGTATTCTTCTGACCCTGTCCAGATACTCAGCAGCCACAGTCTATCTTCAATCACTCTCAGCAAAGATTTTGACCATATAATTTCAGAAGCTGTGACCAAAAGCTGTGATTTTTTAAGACACAAATTACTAACAATTGTAAAAAATCCCCCCCAAACAAGAGCAGATATGTGGGCACTGTCTGAAAAAATTGAGATCTCAGGACGTGCCTTTACTGTCTTAACTGAGGAATCGCTTGTAGGTGAACATTCCAGTTCGGATCCATTGCTCTTTCAGAGAACATGGAATCCAACATATCCATGGCTTTCTTAGTTTCCTTTCAAACAAACCAAACCTGAGAGAGCATGGCCACAGGCCCAGGACACAATGTCCTCCTCATGTCACTGCCATACTGGGTTTTGTTTGTTCAGCCTAACCAAACATGAATGACCATACAACTCTACCTAATGTTCGAAAATGCAATTAATAGTTTATGAACTCTGCATTTAAACTTAATTTAAAACTCTGTAGGCAATGAAGAAGATAAAATTATTGAGACCTCAGAAGTCAGCAATTTAAAAAAAATTTACTTGCTCTCACCTACAATAGTAAAAATATTTTTCATGTTTTTTTTCATTGCACCTCATGCAAAAGTTTTTTTTTAAACATTGTTGTTACTGACAATGTAATTTGAGTAAATGCTATTTTAGCATAACATTCTTGCATGTAGGCTTGGTAAGATATTTTAGTATTAACTCATGTAACAGGAATGACAGGAAAAATCTTTATCTAAATAGGTGAACTCTGTAGAGATAGTACAGTGAAGCTTATCTATTCTTACAGTCCATAATGCAAGATGTTGTTCTACTTGCAGATATGTCTTGTCTTTAGTTGTCCTGTCCTAAACAAAGTGATTCAAATAAAAATTTACTAATTTTGAAAACAGAGGAGCAGGTGACAATTCAGGTAAGTATTTAAGTGCCTACACCTGTACTTCCCTAAACTAGGACCAGAGATGTAAACTCCCATTTAATAATAGAATCCACTGCTCTAGCCTGAAATGTGCTTTTTAAAGTAATCTCTGTTTTAAGCGATTGAGGGTGCAGCCACAGAAAAAATACCATGTATGTCTTTTAACTTACTTCTTAAATTGTCAAGTATTGGCTCTGCAATAGATTCCTTAGTTTACTTTTCTTTATATGTCTTAGGGAAGCTGATGTTGTCTTGAAGTATCTAAAGGAACAATGCGGTGCAAAGAAGATTGGTATCGTTGGGTTTTCCTGGGGTGGAATGGCAGTACATCACTTGATGCTGAAAAATCCTCAATTAGCCGCTGGGGTGTCCCTCTATGGTAGTGTAGAACACATGAAAACTTACTTGGGTTCACATGACTATGCATTGTTTGTAATTCTACTCATTGCTTTGTAACAATTTCTATAAATACTCAACTCAAAGGTGAGTTGCAGATTTTAATTATGGTTATTTCAGCCATAAGCTATATTGATACAAAAATATTAAGGATACTGTAAGCAAAAAAAAAATAATTATTCCTTGTTTTAGGAGAGCAGGGAAATATGCTTTCCAAATGCTTATTCTCCATAGCCAGTGTCCTCATCTAAGTAATGTACCTAATGAGTAAACTTAAATAGAAATGTTTTCTTTTATTTGCCATTTATCTCTCAGTAATGCTAACCTCACTAATGGACTGTTTCTCAAAACATTACAGGAATAGTTAGAGACTCTGAAGAAAGATACCGTTTACTAAATCCCACGTTTTTCATTTTTGGTGAGAAAGACCACACGATTTCTTTAGATCAGGTAAGCTGTTGTTCTGGAGAGACTTCTTTTCCCATAGCTCATTTATCCTACACAGAAATCCTTGTTAGAAAGGGTTGTTAGTTATCGTTTAAATCCTTGTTAGTTATTTCACATTCAAATAATAGACAGGTTGGACGGTTCTGTTTATATGTCAACTTTCCCTCTATCTTGTTTAGGTTATTCAAAGCTTCTTTTTTGAGGTAAGAAATACAGTAAAGAACAGTCATCAGTCTCTGAGTGGCTAAATAAGCAGAGTGTGAAACTGGGCGCGGATATCCAACTTGGTATGAGCCAAGCATCTCAAAAACTTGTATGCTACTGTTATGGGTGAGAAATCAGGTAGCTAAACCACTGAATTTGGACACTGAATGGGGGAAAAAAGTATTTTCAGCTTAGTAACTGAACTTTCTAATTAATTAGTCTCATGACTAACTGCTTTTACCACAGGAAGAAAAAATGAGCTGTATCAAAAGAGTGGGCATGAAATTTAGCTGAGACAGCAACTCATAGATTCAAATGTTTTGGCTCTTGGCTGCCATCTATGCTCTGATATAACCCCTACTGTAAGCATATGTGAGAGGCTGGATAAATATATGGGTAGGAAACTGGTGCCCTCTTCTGTGCATAAATTCCTTTTCTTCAGTGACAAGGATAACATACCATCTCTAGCACAGCTTGTTTTTTAGGTAGGGTCTGACTGGAGAACTGGCAGTGTGCTCTGGGAATGCAGAAGTCATTCAACATTTACTTCTAACTGCATTAGTCAGCATATTTATCTGTACCTCATATGTGTCTCCTCTGCAGAGGAAAACAAATCCTTCACCCCCTGTCCTCATTTTATGGCAAACGTGTCTTTCTCCCAGGGGCACACTTTTGGCAAATGCATTTTTTCTGTCATGTATTACACATTGAAACCACTCCCTTTTCTCCTGAAGCTTTCTTTCTGTGCAGACTGTATCAGTAAAAAATCCTGCATGAAACAAAAAAACCCCCTCAAATATGTAGTTTTCTGTATTGAAAAAAAGGGCTTCATAAAAAAACCCAAACCAAAATGACAAAAAAAAACATGAAATAAATTAGAATACTCTCTCTAATCTTCACAATGGATGTAAGTAAGCTTTCGGGGCAAAATAAGTGTTCATTCTTCTATTTTCTGACTTATAGTGGAAATAAGAACAAACTGTGCCAGCAAATCTATATGGGTACATGAACACATTGTTAGTACTTTGTATGTATGCTAATCACCAAAATGTTATGCAATAGCAAAATTCGATGTTTAGTTAACAAAAGAAAAAAAAAATCCTCCATGTTTTCCTAAACTCCGTTACTAAGCCTATCAAAATGTTTTGGACTGATGGACACTAAGGTTTGTGGTCCATGCTCTCTCAGGATCAGAACTTCAAGTGCATGTTACAAGCCTGAGTCTGAACAGACACACACCTGTTCCTTTATGGCAATGAGATTTACCAAACCATCTTTGCTACAACTGTTGAGGTTCTTAGACTCACCCATACTTTAAAAAAAAGTATCAGTCTTACACCCAAAGAGGCATTTTCTCTATGAGAAACTGCAAATTTGGCAGACTTAAAAAAACCCCACAATGTAATGGAAAAATGCTTTTTATTTTACAGATCTTCTTATTGGAGGACAAGCTGAAACAGTATTGTAAAGTTCCATACAAAATTAAAGTTTATCCTGGGCAAGTTCATGGGTTTGCACAACTGAAGCCAGAAGATATGAAACCTGATGATAAACCTTATATTGAAGAAGCTAGAAGGGATATGATTGATTGGATCAAAATGTTCGTTTGACAATAGCAGAAAGAAATGCTAGGCTTCAAGATCAGTGATTGATTTAATTTGAGAGAAGAAAACAGTCAAGGGAAAATTATCTCATTTTGAAAGTTGGCATAAACTTAAATAGGAATGCTTTAATTTATATCTTTAAATTATTTTTGACAATATTTACAGAAGATTATGAAATAAAAAACTAAAGGATGATTAGGCATTAAAAAGCCTTTTGAAGTTTTCTTGCTTTTTATTTGCTTCATTATTTTACATTATGACCTTGATACGCATGATAGTGCTTATCCATTTTTCTTTGCTAGCAAGCATGACTTCATCATGACTTTACTTGAGTAATTTGAGGCTTTATTTTGGTGGGATGATTGGTGGTCACAGGTGTTCACGTGGAAGTGCCCTGGGTTTGCAGACATTTTTTTTGCAGACATTACAGACATTTTCTTTCATTACTTACAAAGTATTTTTTCTCAGCTGTAGTGAGCAGAATTCCCCATGCATGAAACAAACATTTGGCTATACTATGGAGTTAGGAAGAAATTACGTTGTTAAGTGACACCCTCCAGGTATTCCCTTGGCAATATTCAGAAGGGTATTTCTGGTATTCCTTCATCAACATCAAGGAAAAACATAAACAGTCTCTCCTGTGGAAGTAACCCAGACATGAACACTGCAGAAACAGTGGGTTTTATGTCATGGTGAAATTGTGGCGATCGGGCGCAGGGCTCATGCAATCCTGATTATATTTTTTGCTTCACGTTATATCCTTGTTCCTCTCTTAAGTTCTTCCCCTTTATCACCCTCAAATCCTCCCAATAACATTATATATATATATATGTATGTATAAAGCATCCCCATATACACTCTGCCCTTGTGTGTTTCTTGAATTTCATTGCCTTGGTAATGACTTGGCAATTAGTGTTTACTCAGAGAGTCTCTAAGGAACCCATTGCCCTTTTTATTTTCTACACCTGTCAGTATCTCACCCTGTCACCTTGTTAATGTTGCCATAAGTTAAGGCTACTAGCTACATTAATATGACTTTCCCTTTGATATCAGGCAGTCTGGCAGTTTCACACATTGTTATCCTGTCAGTGTAACTATATGGTCACAGCATGCTGGCTGTTCACACACCTCAACACACAGACTATGTTAACAATTCGTACTTGATGAGCCTCCAAAAAGGGCTTTTTTATATACTCTGAGTTAGATGCATGGGAGAAATACCAACAAGATATTATCAAGAGGCCAAAATAAAAAAAAAAAAAAACTTCACTGGCAGCTATAGAAAATCAGAGAACTTTGGCAAAAGGTTTAGAGCAGCATTCTATTAACATAAAACATCTCACAAAGTGTTATTCACTTGTCTATTCAACTTATCAAACTACAAACCCCTCTAATCTTAAATTATTCAAAACTCCAAGAAGAAGAAATTAGAAGAAGAAGGAGACAAAGACAGCGAAGATATAGAAAAGAACAAGTATAGCTGCCATTCCTAGTTCTAGTACTGTTCAGTCCCTCACAGCTGCATGCCCAGCTGAATTAACACATTTAAGTATTTTAGAGTCCTTATTCAATGTGTCAGTAGCTGGTCCTGTTTAATTACAGGAAAGGTGCCATTTCTGTGTGTGAGGTCCTGATTTTGATAATTATTCCTTCTGACATGAGGAGGAGCTCCTCTAGCACTCTGTTACTTGTAAAAGAGCTGACATTGCAGTACCCTTCTCCTTGCACCTTCTATTATCCAGACACCCAGACACAGTCTGATCCATATGCAATCATCTTGTGTGGGTGTGTAAAGAAATATCACTACTGAGCCATAAGAAATCTGGAGAACCTTGTCTCTTTATGGAATGGAACCCTGACAGTGAAAGCTTGGATTTGGCAGCAGTTGCCTTGCCTTGCCTTGACAAGGAACTGTCTCTTAAGACTATTTGCTGCCTTCGTCTCTGGTGAAGATGGTGACCCATCTCTGGGCAACTGTGAGCCACAGTCATAAAAATTATATTGTGATCCCACTTCACATGGAAAATACTTATATCCATTAAATTAACTAATAGGGGAATCTGGACTGCTTATTTCCCAAGTCTGAGGTTCTGCTTTGCTGTCAATGAGTTTTCAGGTGGAAGAAGAAAGGATTTTGTGTGTATATTTGTGTAAATAAGGGCATTCTAAGGTAAGTGAACATTGTAAATTTTCTTTTCAGTTGTACTGGGGACCTTGAAATCCATGACACAAGTGGTTATCTCTTAAACTCAAGGACGGACAAGATTACACGACCAAGGTCACTGCTGTACATTAAAATGTACACTGTAAGGTACAATACAATACATGCATCATCAGTGTGACTTGCTGCTATTTGCCATCCAAAAAATGCTGGAATTGAGACTCTTTTCCTCTTCCAGTACTGGTAAATAAGCCTGGTCTAGTGGCTTGTTGTGCATAACGAAGAGTTAGGACTGAAGACATTAATTATTTATGTAATACTTGCACTTAGACAGTTCTTAGTCATGCAGGGAATTGTTAGATTTTCTTCCTTTAGATTCACTACATTCAAGGACTTAAACTTTTGCTTTTTAATTCTTAGGGACAGCATAGAAAATGGATGCACCAATTTTCCAGACAAACTAGGAACAGAATGTTTTCCAAAGGTAAAGGAGATGAATGTGCCTGAGATGACTGAAAAACAGGTGCATGCAGACATGCCTAGATCACAGTCCTAGGACTAAGCAAGCCTAATTCTCTGCAAAAAGGACACACATGTCCTGAAATGCTTCTGACTTGCCCTGGGAAGATGGTGGCTGGCAGTGTGTTGACACAAATTAATAATTTACTAGACCTAGCCAATGACTCCCTTCATGGTTCTCAGGAATGAAGGAAGGCATCAGAAGCAGGTTGTAGGCCAAAATAACCTTGGGACCACCAAGATGGTAAGAGAGCTGGAGCACCTTTCCTGTGGAGACAGGGGGAGAGAGTTGGGGTTGTTTGGCCTGGGGGCTGCTTCCACACTAATGAACCATGGAGCTCTGAGATGTTTCACAACTTCTCTAGGGCAACCTGCCCAGAGAAGTGACAGAATCTCCCTCTTTGCAGAGGTTCAACACCTTCAGGGCGAGTGAAACTTTGAGTGGTGCAGTCTTGTCCTGGCCCATGAGAGATTGGACAAGGTGAGTTCCAACATCACCTTCAGCCTCCAACCCCCCCTGATCCCTAAAATCCCCATGATGACCTGACCTGGTGCTTTCAGTACAAGTCTGTTACCATGTCCCCAGAGGGTATCTCTGGGTCCCCAGATGCTATCCCACAGCTGTATCTTATGTTGCCAAATACTGAGGCCCCAGTCCCACAATGTCTCCATGTGTGCCAAGGAGAGCTCCAGGCCCTTGGCACCACTCCTGTGCCTACATAAACTCACAAAAACTCTCCAAGTGTCATGGCTTTGTGAAGGCAGCACCAAACACTATGTCATCTTTGAAGGAGACAAGGGACAAGGGTGATGAAGGCCTTGAAAATAGCATTTTGAGGGAGGTGCAAAAGCAGTGTCTGCTGTAGTTTGTCCTGAAGTGAAAAATGCTGGTTGCATTATTGGTGTTAAAACCAGTTTGAAGTAGGATAGATACTGTTTTCCCAAATACTACTCATCTTCTTTAAAAATAGAATTCAGTGGGGAGCCTCTTTAGGTGACACTTGTCCCTATGATCCAGGTGTCGTGGGTGTGGGATAGCATGTGTGGGATGCAGCTGTGCATTGTGTAAACAGATTTTATAGGAGAGACATGAAAGCTTGCTTGTACTCTTCTCCAAAGGCACCGAGACATGGTGGGTCATCAGGGTGGCACAGGGTGTCTCCAGCTATTCAGGGCATCCAGGCTCTCCTGCTGCACACAGCATGTGGCCACATGTGCCATGGCCTCTGGGGTGCCTGAGAAACTGTTCCTTGGGTTGATCTCACTGCTGGTGGATGCTCTGACCTCATCTCTGCTCACCCTTCTCTTTTTTCATTGCCGTTCTTCAGTGAGCAGGTAAAGGGTTTGCACGTAGTGTCCTTTAAAAGCTGCATTGAGGCAGGATGCCTCATACCTACAGAAACTGGAGGATGGTTTGCCTTGAGAGAAGGAAATGAGGTCGTTTTTGCATTTCTCAGCCCAGACATAACTCTGGTTTAGGCGAGATCTGCTGCAGTTGGTTATCACAGCTTGTTTTCAGCACTGCATTAACAGCACCATGGTTAACAGCTTCACAGCCAGGCCACACTTGCTCCAGGAAATGTCCACAAGATGGGGCCCCTTTCCTTGACAGCCACCAAGAAGACTTTTAGGGACTTCGGCTCTAATTACAGTAATCAACACTCTGAGTGGTCCCTGTCAAATCCTGCAGTAAAAGTACACCAGTGTCAGAGGAAACCTGGCTTCCTAGTAAGTGGAGGCTGTAGCGAGCAAAGCTGTTGAATGTTGTCTCTGCATGTAGCAAGGCACCAGCCTGTTGGGGTGTGATAAAAGGTGGAATGTCATCTCTTGTTAGGAGTCTGTAGTAATTCAGAGAAAACTCAGGCTTGTCATACAGCATCATCACACTTCTGAGTATTTATCAGTTTATCTCCTGTATTAGCAAAATCAAATTACCTTTGGGATATCATCAGAGCTTGATAAGCCAATAAGTTGGAAGAAGCGTGATTTGAATTTTAACCCAAGGGTATTCTCTTTATGCTTGCTCATCATGAGCCAGACCTTTCTTTTTCCAACATAAGCAAGTATAAATAGAGTTACACTAAGCTGCTTAAAGAAATTTTAACTGTGGCAAACAGTATTAATTCCAAAATGCTGAGTTAATCTCCTTGCAAGTCTCTGTTAAACTTAATTGGCCAAATAGTGCAAAATCACTTTAAAATTCCTCGGCAAACTAGAACTCAGTTAAGAAGGGCAGCCCAAATATTTATCACTGGGAAAGTAGCATTCCAAGAATAGCAGCTGGTAAATCTGAATTTCTGCCATCCAAGCATCACCTGGACTCAGGTAGGAGAAACCTCAGCTACAGAAGGAAGTATTGTGGAGACAGATTTGTGTCTGGCACTCCTGTGCTGCATGAGAAAGTGGGGAGTAGCCACCTTGATGCCATAGAATAAAACTGGACAAGGACTGATGAGCAATGAGAAGAATAAATAGATGGGTGAAGGAGAAGGCAGAGAAGCATTTCAAACTAGTGCTGTTTAGAGTCTTGTTAATATTTCTGTGCTGATGCTACAGCCCCAGGCTCATTGCTGTGGGTGGGAGAATGGCACAGATGCTGTTATGCTCTGGCTGCAATATTAGGAGTTCACAGATAAGACTCTGTCCAAAATGAGTCTTACCCAAATTGTTTTGCTATTTGGTTTTATTTTCTAGAGAGGGTTTATGTGATTAATTAATCTTGAAACTGCTTTTAATACCATTTACTGCATTACAATTGTAGGAGAGAAATTGAAGAGGGATTATTGGAAGTGTACTAGAGGTCTTATTTAGCATCTATTTTAATTAGTTAGAAAATCTAGAATGGGACAAGTAACTAAGATAAGTAACAAAAACCAGTTCAGCATTGAAGAGCACATTTGATTTTTATTGTCAGCATGCTGCATTTCACTTTAGTAAGGGGACCAGCCAGACCAAGGAATATTGCTCCAGTACATGGGAGTAAGCAAACAGCTCCATTTAGATTAGTTAAGAGTGACAGCAGAGAAAGGTTTTAAACAGCTTCTCAGACTAGGGTAAAATAAATGCTCTTTGTATGACTACCTAATGCCTGTGAAAGGGAAGAGGAGGGATCATCAAATATTAATTTGGTTTAAAAAGATGCTATAGTGGCCTTGTTGAAAGATACAAGAAACTAAACTGAGCTTGAGGGTTTCATCTGAGAGGACCTCCCAGATCATAAACTCTATAGAAGCCTTTTTTCACTTGAGGAGAAATGGACTCATTTCCAGCTTGTCCTTTAAAATGCATAGCTCTGGAGAAGTTATGTATCTGTGCTGTACGAGGATGTGCTATATGCACAGCACTGGTGTATGTCTCTATTCTTCTGACTACTGTCAGTTCAAATTGCACTGTTTGTAACTTTGCAAAAAAATCCTCTGCTGATTTACCTTCTTCAGGCTGACTTATTAGAACCTTTAGAGATGCCAGTCAATGATGGGTTCCCTGGGAAAGGATTATGTATGGAGGGGATACAAGAGACCAGCAAAGTGCATGTAGAAGCAGCAGCTTTGGAGTCCCTGAAGAGGAAGGGAAAGGGGACATACAGAATGGAAGCTTGAAGGGAACAGCAGACAGAAAAACAGCAGGATGACAGTGAGGTCCCACAGGAGTTACTGCAAGAGGTTGCCAGGTGCCAGTGTGTGAGGAGGAACTGTAAGACCACATGAGAGGAGTGGTTATGAAGTAGTGTGTGGGGACATCACATGGAAATGTAGCTATCACATGCTGGATTGCTCCAGGCACAAAGCTAGGAGTGGTGGGCTGACATAAACCCTTCCTCTGCCCTTAACTCTCTCATGGGTTATGCTGACTGACCTGAAATTTATGAATATTTATGCCATAAACATGTCAACAGCCTGTTTACAACAAACACCTGGAACTTCCCTTCCAACCTTGCCATAGCAAGTGGATATCATTAGGTGTCTGGAGGGGGCTGGGAGGACTGCATGAAGATTGACTCATAATCACAGCTCTTGTTGCAGATAACAACTGGTTTGCATTTCTGCTTTCCTGCAGATTCCTAGATGGCTGATGAATGAGGCCCTGCCCGTGCAATACTGGAGGCAGATTTGACTATGAGGGTTGTGGGGCAGGAAGTACAAGTTGAGCACATCAAGGTGTACATTTGCAAAGCACCTGCCAGCACAGGCAAATCTGTGATTGTGATTCATGATATGTTCGGATGGCACCTCCCAAACACCAGATACATGGCTGATATGCTAACAACTAATGGATACATGTAAGAAATCTTTTATTTTCCAAGAAATCCCACTCTTTATGATTTCTAGCCTTACCTTAGAACGGTTACATGTGAAAAGAAACTATTACCAGGCCAGTTTGAGCAATATATTTCCATAATACTGACCCAAAGAGGAACATTGCTGTGTAGTATGGCAGAGTATAGCATGCTTCCTTCATTCTTTGCTGATTACAGAAGTGACTGCACATGCAGAATGTGTAGAATATTGAAAACACAATGCAGTAAAAAGTGATTTTTCTTATTTTCCCAGCAAAGTGAGATGGCTTTTAAAAATAGTGTGTTCTGAAACACATGCATGTGTTCTGGTTTTGCAAGCCTTTTCAAAATAAAATCATTCAATCTGAGTTATATGGTGGGATTTTAAAAATTTTCCATCAGCAGAAGTATGAATGAATGTAATGCATTTTGAATATGATATTGAATATGTGCATATGAATGGTCCCTATGCACACATGGATATTACATACAATCTTGTACCCCCTTCAAAGCTTTCATATTAATTTTCAATTCATGTCCTGCAACAGTTAAATTCCAAAATGCAGAAAAATCTTGCAATAATTGGACACGGCACAATGTACTCCATTTGCTTTATACATTACAGACATTCATATGAGCTTTTAACAGGCATGCAGTACCAAAAGGCAAACCTCCACATGATTCTGTAGAAGTCTGGGTTGGAGTGAGTACCTTTAATGCCCTGAGCCTATGGAGCATGAGGGAAGCCAGATGTCACCAGACAGCTGTGGTGGGCTGAGATCTGTCTGTGGCACTGCAAGGAGGAGACACTGTCTCTGGAGAAAAAAACTCTACCTTTGCAAGCATTAGGGTTTTACTGAAACACTGTAATGATGCAAGGGTCAATTGTCTGCTCCCTGTCTTTCCTGATGTCCCCTCTTCTGCTCCGTGTTTGGAAGGCTGTTTGTCTTGTGATCAAATGCAAATGTTGTCAATGGGCACACGCCCTTCATGCTGTGCAAATCACTGCTATGACATTGTGCTGCTTTGTTACAGCAAGAGTCTGCTCTGTCAAGAGTGCCCAGTGTCTGATCAATTGGTATTTTTCAATATTACCTTGCAAATTTTCCCTGTGATTTGTGCTCTGCCATACTTGTTTTTGGGATACCTCCCTTCCCTCCACCCAAACTGTTAAGAATGCAGTGGTCAAGGGAAGAAGGCTTCAGGAGAACTGAGCGTTTTCAGGCAGCAGTGTCTGAATGAAGAGAAGTTGTGTATATCTTCCAAGATGCTGCTGAACTGGTACATCAGTGCTCACTGAGAGGAAAATAGACAGATTTTCCTGGTGCAGTATGGGTTGAAGAGCTATGGGAACTCCATTTCAGAGACCATATTAAGCCTGATGGTTACTATTGCATTATTAGATCAGTTTGAGTGGGAAAACCTGTTCTTCTGCATGGGTTTGGGAAGGTTCACTTTCAAAGCACTATGTGTTTCTGACAGATTCTTATGCAAAGGCTGCACAGTTCTGCCCATACATTTCCAAATACATTTATAAATACATTTATGCTCTGGGTGCCACTGTTAGTTTTTTGGGTTTTTTTTTTTTTTTTTTTTTTTTTTTTTTTTTTTTTAATAGAAATTATAGAAATGATCAAACAAGGTGAAGAAAAATAAATGATTGCAACATACTTCAGTCTGATTTAGGCCCAACTGATCCAGTCATTTCACCATGTTCAATAACATCCATGAGGTGTGTCTGGGGATGGAGAGAGCCAAAGACATTTTAATAAGTGAAAGATGATTGCTGTTTCCCAGGGATCCCATTGCTTCCACACAGCAACACCTGGTGGTGACCTAGTGATGGCAGCCTTCTGCACCAGGAAACTGTGTCCTCCACTAGTAAGTCACAGCTGCTGCTGGTCATGAGACACATTTCAGCCAAGGTCATCCTGAGCTGGGGTTTGCATCCCGTGATGCAGGAGCTCAGTGCTGAGTGGACTCTTACTGCACTTCCCTTTTTCCAGTCACCAGATGAGCAAAACCCTGCTCCCCTTCTTCCCACACAGTTTCCTTCACTTGTTCTTTGCTGACCTCAGTCCATCAGGCGTCTGTTGTTTTGGTTTTTTCCTAGCTCATAAGTAAGCCTCACCATGTGCCCTGTAGTAAACAACTATTTTATGTAATTGTCTTGGTTTACGTGGAACCCATCAATGATGGATTTAGGTTAAATGCTATATGTTGTATGCAAAATGTAATTTTCTTGTAATCAGGACAGAGTTTTAACATCTTTTACAAGATCATGCATTGAAACTATACTGCGTATAGTTTCAAATTATGTACACAAAAATAGGTTAAATACTACAGACACCCAGGAAGAACAGGTTAAATACTATGGATTAGAGTATTAATATTTTCCAGATTTGTATCACAGAGTGTGTTTTGTGGTTTAGTCATTGAAAAAAGCATTTGTAGGTATATGTAAATGTTTTCTAATGCTCATAGGTATTTCTGTGGAATAGGCAACAATGTTATTTAGAAACATTACTTTCTCAGGAAAAAATGTCTGGATAGAAATCTTCCATGCAATGAAGGGCCCCCAAAAAATCTCAGTGTTTTATTAATTAATTCCATTTTGATTTTTGTGTCTATGTGTGCAGAGCCAGCTGCCCAGACTTTTTTGAGGAAGAGAAGTTCAGATGCTTTCTGGTGAGTGGTCTGAATTTGAGGATTGGCTGAAAACTTAAGATGGCAGGAAAATACCAAGTAAAATAGATATCACATTGCTTGCTGCTGTCAAAAACTGCCTTTTCCCACTTTTTTTTTTTTTTGTTTGGTTTCTTTTTATTTGGTTTTGTTCAGGCTTTCTTTTGGTTTTGTTTTGTTTGAGCTTGGATGTAGCTATTTTAGCTACACTAGCAAAAGTAGCCTTTTGAAATTATTTCCTAGAAGTGGATGGAATCAATGATTTTGCCTTGAAGAGAATTCAAGGACAACTTTCTTAGTAGCGGCTTGGTGAAGAATTTTTGTCCTCTGCTGTTGACAAAAGTTGCTTCCTCTGCTTCAAGAAGCCCAGTTTAAAAGTGCTCATTGACTCAAATAATGAGAAACCACAGTTCTGATCTGATGTCTCACTGAGTTTAACAGACTGATCCTTTAAGGCGCTGTATGCAAAGAAGAAAGGAGATATTGATTGTGCCAGAGAACTTTCCCAGCAGTGTGTAATTGCCCCCAGGGAGGTGCTGGCTGCATCACCAGGCAGAGTGAGGGCCAGTGGCTCCCCAGGAACGTGGAGCTGGGAGCCAGGAGGAGTATCCCACCCCTCCTGTGTGTAGCACTGCCCGCACATTTATCAGCCAAGACCTGTCACTAGCAGGCTCTGCTGCCTTAATAACAGAGAGGGAAGCTGCTGGCAAGGCAGCCCTGAGAAGGGGTCAGACTAATTAGAGGCCAAACTAATTGACTTTCCTGGGAGAGCAAATATCTTGGATTATTGGGAGTAGCTGCATCGAAGGTTGCTGAGCTTGGGTATTTGGTGAGAAGGTTATGGGAGACATAACTGGACCATTTCCAGAGTGCTTCTGTCTCACAGGGGTCAGTTCTCCTGGAAACTTTTTAGCTTGGAATTTGCCCCCTGTCTGCTGCAATGGGAAGGCAGGGTTGGGTGCTGCCTGGCATTTCTTACAGGCAATTCACACGTTTCAAGTGTCAGCCCTAGTCAGGAAGGAATTTCTTGGCACTTAATTTGCTTGTTGTGTGTGTTTGTGTCTTGGCAGATAACGCTGTGTTTTCAAGGCTGGTTTATTGGGGAATTTCACTGGTGCCCAAGGGGGTGAGGAACCGGGGCTGGGAGCAGCCTGGGGGTGATATAAAAGCCTGATCTGCCACCCAGCTCCCAGCAATACTTTCTCTTTACTGTCTCTGCACGGTGACACATCCTACAGGGGTAAACGAGTGTTTTCAGAGCACAACATCTCGGAGAGACGTATTTCAGGCTACCTTGTAGGTTCTGAAAACATCTACCATGTTTGTTACATTGACTTCCCTGCAACAAATATCCCAGATGACAACTTAAAGTTACTGTCAGCATTTTCACTGGCTAATAAGTGGTATTTTCTAGAGAGGTTTTTGCTACTTTTCTATCAAAATTTACAAAGCAAAAACTGGTCCAGCTTCTCCCAGAATGGCAAGCTTTTTTAACTCTTAGGTAGGTGTGTAATCAATACGCATCCTTTCCCAATCCATCCTTTTAGGTTTTCTTTGATGTAGTTATGTTCCTTTAGTATTGAATCCCACTGAAATATCTATTTTCTCTTTCTGATGATATCAGATTAGCAACCTCTAACATTTACCTGAAATAATTAATTATTTAAAGTATGCAAAAGAAAGTACAGTAACAGTAACAGCACAATATGGTGACAGTCATATATGCACCTCTATATTTTCGTATTTTCAGATACTGGTTTTACTGTGGTTGCTCGATTTGCAATTCCTTTCATGTTCAGAGAAGTTGATGCTGTTCTGAAATACCTAAGGGAGCAGTGTGGTGCAAATAAATTAGACGTCATTGGTTTTTTGAGTGGGTGGTGCTGGCGTAGGTCACCTGATGATCACACACTTGGAATTAAAGGCGGGTGCATCTCTCTATGGTAGGTAAATTCAAAAATATCCTACAAGCAGGTACATGTGCATAAGCTTGTTGGGTAGCCTAAACACTTGGTGCAGCATCATTTTTTCAAATGAGGCTATCACCTGATGAAGAGAGATATTTTTAGCAGAGTTGGAAGGGTACTATGCAAAGAAGAGGGTGGTGAGGATATTCGTTCCTACTTTTGGAAGGGCCATAGCAGACATGTCCTTAATTTGGATCTGGACACATATACATGTTGTCCTTGGGTCACTTTCCCAATTTAGCTTCCTTTTTCCTGTTTACTACTGCTCTGCATACTGCAGAGCCAGAACTTCTTCACCCAGGAGCAGAGAGTGTTATTTTTGTGGTAGCTGCTCTGTAAAGTTAGATTGCAGTTATTTTAACAACAGCTTTCCTTTATTTTAACACCAGTTTTCCTTTTGTGTTCTGCTCAAGAAGCTGGGATAGCTGAGCTGCCCTTTCCTGATGTTCTCAGAATGTACATTTTGAACTGCTTACTAAAACATTGTTTCTCCCAGTCAGTTTGAAAGAACTCAAGCTTCTATGCACAGAAGATATCTTTGAAGTCTTAATTCAGATATTCTGTCTATACTAAGAAATGGGCTTAAATAGATTTTTATTCCAGAAATGTATCTTTTGAGGAACCATGATACCAGTAGCTTCAAAATAAAGCTCATATGTATGGCTACATATTGTGTGAGATATGAAAATTTCTCACTGCAGAAGCAGAATGCTCTGAGTCTGGATTTCCACTAAAATGTCAGTTGAAGACTTTGTTTTCATGTTTTCTAGGACTAATCAAAGATTCTGATGATATATTCAATCTCATGAACCCTAAATCTTTCATTTTTGATGAAAAAGATTACTTAATTCCCCTTCATCAAATATGCTAATAGCCTCCATTATCTTTGATTTCTGCATGTTTTAATTTCCATCCTAAACTGTGAGTTAAAACTCAGCCTCCTAATAGTGCTTGAAGATCAAAAAAAAAAAAAACCAAGCAGAAAAATAGAGCTGGACATAGAAGGGCTAATGCAACCTAGGCAAAGAATTAAATCTATCTATCTACCTATATGTATTTTCAAAGTATCTTTCTTTTGTAAAAATATGGTTACTAACCCAAGTAGAAAAGTTTCATAAGAATTCCACTGCTGTTTTGGAGTACCCTACTCAGGGACCTATCCTTTGCTGTATGACTTTTTTCTATTTATGGGTCTAGGAACCCATAAACCATGTAGGATGTGCCAAGTTGCATCCAAATGTGTCTGTTAGAGGCTTCTTGTTCAGTTATAGTGTATGTGGCACTGCCATATATTTCACATAGGAAAAATCTTTGTCATGTCCATGTCTTTGCAATTGGGAGCCTCCTTTTAGCAAATTTTCTAGAATCTGAATGGAAAAGTGGATGCTGTGCTTTAACATGCACTGAAATACTCTCCAGTTCCTTGAGATTCATGTTTGAAGTTAGACTAAAGGTAAATTAATCTGTGTATTATGGCCCTTGTTCATCTATGTTCCAAATAAATCACAAGCCTAAAATTTAGGAACACAAACACATTGCTTGGTGCAGCTCATTTAGAGAGATGAAGCTTTTTTGACTTGTAGCCTGGTGGCAGATGTGTGTTTAGCAGGTGATGTAAGGGAGCACACATCTTTCAAAATTTGTGGCTAAGGTTATTCAGAGGGGGTTCTACTTTGTTGGATTCCCTGTGGCTCAGTGAAACACCATAAATTCCTAAACTGACCAGTTTAGGAATTGAAGTGTGCATTGCAATGTGCAGACAGGACATTTTAATGTGAGGCTTACAACCATGGCTGCTCCCTGAAGAAGAAATCCCACATTTCAAAAACAATCCATGTTTTTGCATGATGTATCTTGTTCCCTAGTTTTTCTGTCAGTGATATGACACAATTTTCCATGTCTCATCAGCTCAGGATTGTATCCTCATCAGCACCCATCCTCCATTTGTGGCCAGCAGTAAGGAATTTCCCTCCATGCTAAACATCCTGGCAACCTGTGCTTCAGGGGATTTCTGAGCTAGAAATTTCTAATGCCATTCCTACAACTGTGTCAAATGGCCACTGGTGGACCAAGAGTCTGCGGAACTTTCTTGAGCTGCTGAGCTCTAGCTCATCTTGTGACTGTGACTTCCATGGTTTAATTAAGCCTCATAATTAAAGAGGGAGAAAGGCTTGTGATCATTAGTTTGAACCCAGCTGCCTCATATCTTCATCAGGTACTGCTATTAGAAAACCAAACATGAGTATGTCCCTTTTCACCTTTTCAGTGCTACAGATAAAGACTGCATATCATTTAAATGGGGAGAAAAAATGTAATTTAAGGAAGTCATAATTTTACTAATGACAGTCTCTCCAATTAAATATACCATCACAGAAATATTTATTGTGGTGTCTCTCATGTAAAGATAGTCAACAGTACTAATGACCTGTATTTCTCTTAATGGGATTGTTAATGTGTTCCTACTTTATATGCTCCTAATGGCCCTACATCTTTCTTATGGGGAGGTCCTCAGAGAATTCTGACCTGAAACTGCTGATTAACTGTTGATTCCTGTGTGACACCACCTATCTGTAATGTATAAATGCAGGTGTTTCCTGGGTGATACAGCTGTCGTAACACATATTTTCCAGGAGAAGAATGCAGAAGTCTGGAAGTGTATTGTGCCTTAATTTGCCCCAGCGTCAAACACTGATCACTCCACATTAATGGTGTTCCATTAGTGTTAGAAGGTTTGTTAATGTGGGAGAGGACAATCAGGACATCTATTTAGAGAACAGCAGTCATTCATAAATTCTGGAATGGCATGTGAACTGCAACACTAACACTGTGACTAAGCAAAAAGAAAAAAAACAAACTGACATGCAGTATTTTTGTGAAATGAAAAGGTAGACAGCTACTGAACCATATTATCATATTTTTTTTATGTCATAAATGTGTATTTTATATATGTGTATTTTTAATATATGTATAAAATATATAACATATTTTATGGTTCCTACAAGTACAGCCAAATATTCATGATAAGACTGTAAGTCTCTGAGTAGGAGTTGGAAATGTGAGATCTGAAAGAGGTGAGCGTTTACATCGTGAAGTGAAGCCAAACGCATGTACAGAGATTGTGGATGTATTGAATTAAGGTATGACTTCTAAGTGAAAAATCAGCGTGGATTGCCTATCAAGGAACATGAAACAACAGGAAATCAAAAGGAGTTCTGTTTCCAAACTTTAACCTTAATATTAAGGTAAAGTGGAATAGTCTTACATATAAATAATTATCTCCACATGACTAAGGAAGTGGAAATGTGGTTAAACAGCTCTAGTGGAGAGAAGGTTCTGCAAGCATTGCTGCCATTTTTGTTTTCTGTGATGAAAACTCACAATTGTTCTCTCATTTATTTGACTGCTGGTCTCAAAAGCTGATATGGAGTACCTCTTGTCCTTGTGTGCTATAATTTGTGGCACACAAGTGGGAAGAGCCAAAAAATGTAAAAAGGTTGGGTTTTGAGCTTTGCTCTGGAACTCTTGGATGGGCTTCTTTAAATTTGTTTAACTTGATTTTAGGGATTGTAAACAAAGAGCACTAAGGAAGTAACATAAAATATGAGCAAGCACCTTATATATGAGGATTAAACTGTAAGACAAAAGTGTGTTAGACTAGTGTGCATTTAGTCTACTTCATAGATGCACCTCTGAGGAAACAGGAAATTTTGGGTTGCTAATATATTTAGCTAAAGGTCTTTACAAAATAATCCTAATAATCTCATAAAAAGAAAATCAGGAAAATGGGAAGGATACAAGGGTCAGCCAGAAACTAAAAAGAAAAAAAACGGCATAAAGTATCCTGTGGTAGGATAAAAATGTCTCTGTTTTAAACACTTATTGAATAGCATGGACGTACAGCAATCTAGAAAGTTATTACTTTCTTACATGCTACTCATTTTCATTCTTAAGAGAAAATATTTCTTTTCATTTCTGAAGAGAAATGAAATTTCATTTCTTCATTTCTGAAGGGAAATATTTCAAAGGTGTATAGTATATATATATATATATATATATATACTATATATATACTACTTTGTCTAGTATAGAGCTTTGAAATTACATTTCTACTTTACCCTTATCCTGCTGATGACTTTAAATATGCCTTTTACCCATGGATAAATAGTCTTGGGAATTAATTGCGCCAATGTAGCGTTCAAAAGTGCATTGACTCCAACCTTTAAAAACAAAGGAACACCTTTAAAAAAAAAATCCTAGGTGGATTGTTCAGCTAAATCAACATGTTTTGGAAACATGAAAGAAAAATCCCTCCGGGGTGAATACCATTTCGTGCAAGTTCAAAGGAAGGCTTGGTGCCCAGTGATGGCAGCACACCCCGCCCACGGTGCAGTGAAAGGAACAGCTTTAAAAAGAGCGGCCTCCGTCACTCGCAAGGCACAGAGATAAAGGCAGGGAGTTATGTAACTCTCTGTTAAAGAACCCGATCCTGCGCTCTCCCCTTTCCTTTCGGGAGTTAGAGCTTTGTTTGGGGATCCAGTTGAGCCACAGCCATCCACGCCGAGCTCCTGCATCGTGCTTTACAGCCCCGCACATCTGCAGCGCTTCAGGTACGTGCGGGTTTGTGCGGGTTTTGTTTAAAGTCGTGGCTTTTTTCCCCCTCAGAAACGAAGAACAAGCGCTTGCGAGGTGTGACTCAGCATGTTCGGGAGACTTTCATTTTATTTGCTGGCAGAGTGCCGGCTCATTTAAATGCAATTGTGGGTTACTTTCTTCCATTTCTTTATTTCCCCCTCGCCATTTTTTTTTTTTTTCTTTTTGAGATGATGGTTCAGAAACCTGTTATTTTCTCCCCAGAGGTGGGGAAGACCTCTGAGGAGGGAAGACTCAGGAGAGTGTGTTTAAAGTGATGGTGCCACACAGCAATATCTTTACATTTGTAGATTCAAGTATCTGAAAATCAATTCTTGTTTGCTCTTCCAGTAAATTCTCAAGTGCTTGCAGGTGGAAATGGTGGCACACCAAGGCTGTGGGTTTTCAGATCCTCCTAAATTAATAGCTTTGATAAATGTAAGAGGGGGAAATTAATTTTTAAGCAATGTTTCCATACCGTTTTAGGAATGGGAAAAGATGCTGTTTGTATGTACTGCAGTAGATGCAGAAACACTGAAGTGTCTTGTCTATGCTACAGAGCTTGCAAGTGTATATGGTTTATAAACCATACCAACCAATGCTATCCCTCACAGTCTTACATCTGGAGATGTTTTCATCAGTGAATATATCTACATCTTTAAATATCTCATGTTCTATGTGTTGTTTTACATTTTATCAGATAGTATGAAATGTTTTCAATTAAAGCCTTTGAGGTTATACTGGTAAGGGCATTGTATTTGTGTTTCTGGAGTTCTGAAGTATATGTGTCTTTAATATTTAATCTCTGGTATTCTTATATTTTCTGGTTTAGTCTAGCCAAAAGGAAATAGTTTGTGAATGGAAAATTAATTATGAACTTATTATATATTTGCACCGTCTTTTGCCTTATATGCTCATTTATTCATTCATTTTTTCCTGGTAAACATATTTTAATTAGAAGTCCTGTATGTGAGACCACAACCTGTAGAGAAAAAAGGGCACTTATGGGTGTGGCTTATTTAAAAAAGAAAAGGTAGAATACTTGTGTAGACATGTGCCCAGAGATAATACAGCTTTCAAATATGACACAGCTTGTCCTCAACTGATCTGAACAGATCTGCAAAAATGAAATCTCCTGGTATCTGCAATCTAGCTCTGGTGATACTGCTTGGGAGATTCTAAACTTTAAAGTCTGCAAATCCAGAATATATTGGCCTCTAGTATTCTGTCCAAATTTTCTGGCTGCCAAGTTGTGTGTTGGCTTTCCTAAAGCTGTCCCTTTACTGCCACAAATCTTTAAGTCCCACTTGTCCAGGGACAGTTCAGTAATCTGCTTTTTACTGTTTCTCTCTGTATTTTTGACAGACTCAGGTTTGAAGATCCTTGTTTCTTTGCTAGCAAAGTTTCTATGGCAATACATGTTTTATTATCTGTAGAGAGCTTGGGTAAATCTTTATCTAAATTCTTTCCATGTTCTTGAATCATTTGTAGATGCTCTGTGAATATTCAAAGGAGTTATTCAGGTCTGTTCACTCAGTTGGTTAACCTAAGCTTGATAGCAGAAAATCATTAACTTGAGTCCAAGGAGCTGCCTACAGGTGTGTTAGATTCTGCTGGTACTTTTTGACCTTTGTGAATTACTTGTTTATTTTCATTTAAGCAATAGTTTGAAAAAAATTAACCATACCCTACTCTTACCTTCTTGATAAAAGATTTGGCTCAACTTTACAAATTTGGTTCTTCATGTTCAGTGCTGGTTTGTTTTATTTTTTTTTGCATCTTTCCCAAGTATCCTTCTTCAAATGTTTGCAACACCTGAGGCTAAAGCTGTTTAGAAAAAGGATTTATTGACACGGAAAATTTCAGCTATGTTAAATTTTAAGTCCCTGGATGAAAATATAATGCTTAATCTATGTGTTGTTATATCTTTCTACGCACTAGCTGTCAGTTTTTTCTTTCAAAATGCTGAGACTTGTACTGAGCCATTACTGTCTACTAAAGAAAGCTATGCATTCCTGACAGGAAATGCACATGATGAAGAGTGGAAGGACTGGCTTCATCCCCATGTAAATAGTTTGTGATGGTTGCCTTGGTGCTTGCTCATAACTTTATTTTGATTTGCTACTCACTGTAGGGCATGGAAATCCTAGCATGTACCAGGTCCCTGCTGAAGACTTCATAACATAAGAAACTCTAACAATAAACTTATTTATGTTAAATAACCCAATGGGCTTTTTGAGTAATGCTTCATTTTAGATCAAACAGTAATGAGCATGTTCACTCTATTACTGTAATGATTAAAAAATTCAATAGTTGATGATACTGCTGACATTTTTCAGTGTGGCATGCTTTGGTATTCACTACTGAATGTTTTTTTTTTCCTTAGTATCACCCATGGCCAATGAATCGAGGCCCTGCCCCTGTGACATTGGGGACAAGTTTGACTATGGAGGCCGTGGGCAGGAGGTGCAAGTTGGGCACATCAAGGCGTACATCTGCAAACCTTCTGCCAGCACCGACAAAGCTGTCATTGTGATTCATGATATATTTGGGTGGCAACTCCCAAACACCAGATACATAGCTGATATGCTAACAACTAATGGATACATGTAAGAAATATTACTGCTTTCCAAGTGTCTTTTTAATAAGAAAGTTTGTTGAACCAACTGTTCCCTTCTTTCATGTAAACCATACAAACACAAATAATTTCACAGTCTTTCTTTACCCCTTTCTCCAAGGAGCTTTCTGGTAAAACAGTGAAAGAAGTCTAAAATTATTGAGTAGTCTTACCATAATGAGTTAGTAGGTAAGCACAGAAGAACAGGGGAGAAACAGAAAATTTTCTTATTCTGCATCTTTCATCCTCTATGAGCCTCTAGCAGCCTGCTTCCTCCCTTTGTGCAACTTGGCTGTTATGGTAAAAATTCCAAAGATGCTGAAGAGCTTTTCTAGGAAGTAAAAGTGTACTAGCTTGTGCCAAATAGAGAAACAAATTCTCAAATATGTGAAAAGCATATTGAGTATCCTCTTTCCTGTATTACTGGGTTAGTGTTCCTTCCAGGCTAAACCGTGTAAATTGTAGTTTCTTTGGTTTGGTTTTGAATTTCTTTTTTAAGTATGGTAGGAAACCACCAAGGATTTTCAGTTACAGTTAACTATCGAATTAAGTAATGAATTTTAACAGGGTAAAATGTAACTGGAAATTATACTAAGTCTCCTTATTAGATGTAGAAAATTATTGAGGGTTGCTGATATAATGCTTTGGTGTGGGTTAAGTGCTATGTATTCAGCAAAAGAATTTGTTGTGTAGTACATATGGCCTTCCCTTTAATCCCTTTCCAATATTATTTCATGGACATAAAATATTCTCATTTTTCTTGCAGAGCCATCTGCCCAGACTTTTTTGTGGGACAAGAAGCTTGGAAACCTTCTAATGACTGGGCAACTTTCAATGACTGGGTGAAAACACGAGAAGCCGGCAAAATAGACAAGTACAGCCATTGTTCCTCGTCCACCGAGGGGACATCCCTATTTCATAGGAATTTTTGCCTCAGTGAAAATGTAAAATTAGATCCTAAATTATTAATGGGTCAAATATAGCTGAATGTCCAAAAATAGAAAGTTCATGCAGCTCATGGGACAAGCTCACGGTCATGTGAGTGGTGCTTTACAGATCAAAGTAGACATTTGATTCATAAAAGTTCCCAGTGTTTGTCTGTGCAGAAAGTAGAAGCAAAATGAGTGAATGAAAAGGAAAGAGCCAGCAAAGGCTAGAAAATGCAGCTCACTCTGCCACTTGGATCCCTCAGGAAGGCACAAATTCCATGGATTTTAGATAGGGTGCAAATGCAAGCACTGTGTGACGAGGGAACATTTCTGCTGCTCCCCATCAGATCACAGGTAGTTCAAAGCATACTGCTTTCCCACTTTTCTGTATTTTTCCCATTTTTATCTGACACATAGCTTGATTGCATAAAGTACCTGCTGATTTAGAAAAAGCAATTGGAAATTTGCTTCCACAATTTTATAAAATATTTGTCATCCTTGTGAGAGATGTTTTGCATATAAGTCACATTTGTGATAACAGGATGCTCTTGACTGGCTGTGGGTCTCAAACTTTTATTTGTGTTCCCTTACATAATAACTGCTGGTATTTGTGAAATTAATTGGACTGCTGTTCGTAAAATCACGTGATGTCCCAGTAACAATGATCTAGGAAGACTGATTTTCTCCTTTGTCTTCTTCCCTGGAGTTTGTCTTGTATTTTAGAAATTAGTAATAGTGAAGTGGTGTTGTGGGTTGACCCTAACCAGCAGCCAACAACCTGGACTCGGTTGCTCCCACAAGAGGAACAGGGGAGAGAATAAGGGAAACAAAGCAAGAAAACTCATGGGTTGAGATAAAGACAATTTGATAAGTAAGGGAAAGAAAAACCAGGAGTGATGCAAAGACAGTCACTTTGTCACAGAAGCAGACTGATGCCCGCCCAAACTTTGAGCAGCAGCCACCAAAGAGAAAGAGGCTAGAGCCTTAATTCACTTTCATTTGCATTCTCAGAGAAGTTGATGTCGTCCTCAAGTATCTAAAGGACCAATGTGGTGCGAAGAGGATTGGTGTCATTGGGTTTTGCTGGGGTGGAGCAGCAGTGCAACATCTGATGCTGAAAAATCCCCATTTAAAGACCGGAGTGTCCCTCTATGGTGAGCCTAAAATACCTGCTGCATTCTGAGCAGAATACCAGTGCAGGAAGCAATTCTTTAGGGCTATTGCTGTAACGAAGTTCAGTGTGACTTCTAGTGGAACAAGGTGATTTTATTATAAATAATCTATAAGTGATTTGATTTTGCACACTCGCATTTTTACACTTAAGTGTACCCAGCAAGATCTATGAATTTAAAGAGTGGCATTTTATCTGTGAAAATTGTGCCAAATGCCATGGCCTCACTCATTTTGTGGTGATGACAAAAGGGCTTCTAGGCACATCTTTGTATCTTTTAGACAGTGGTCCCTCATTACTAATAGGACCCATTTTTCGCTCTCTGTTTTAACCCTGTAGTCTCACACATTACTCAGTGCATGTATACTGCCTTTGATATTTTTCTTATTAACCTCTGTACTTCCACAGAACCCAGACCAACTTATTGGTTATTATTTATTACAAATTAGAAGTGAAAGCAAATTGAAGATCTTTTTCCAGAAAGATTATTGGGATTGTTTTGATGCACTGATATGTTGATCAATTGAGCCCATTCAGCAGTGTTACTTGCTAATATTTTACTTTTTTGTTGTAATAATGTCAGGAATTAAAAGAGTAGCCAGTGTGGCAGCTGGTTAGTTCTGCTGTAACTTTTATTCAAATACATTTGAATAGTCAAAATTACAATGTCAATTTATCATGAAATCATATCAGTGTAAATATATGTACACTGAAATTGTAATCATGTATGTGGAATGATCAGTATTAACAATTATCTTAAAAATGGTCTTCCCAAGCCAGAGGGGAGCAGTTCCAATGTGACCATCTCTCACAGAACCCGCTCTGACAGCGGTCAGAAGCAGTTGCTGAAAGCAACCCACAAAAATAGGGCAGATGTAACAATTCTTTCCTGATTTTTTCCCACAGAACTGGTCTCTGGTCTTTCTTTTTCCCACAACTGATGTTATCTCTAATGACATTGCAAACATTTCACAACAAAAGGGACTTTAAAGCAAAGTGTGTTAAATTCCACTACAAACTAATCAGCTGTAACTGATGAAAATGTCCTGAAGTCTCACTGTATAGATTTTGTAGTGTTTTAGCTACTTTAGGTAGCATAACTTCTTGTATGTATGTTTTCTTCTTCCTTAGGAGTGATCAGCCGTTTTGAGGACAAGCAGAGTCTCCTGCATCCCACCTTTTTCATTTTTGGTGAGAAGGATAACATTGTTCCATTGGACCAGGTGAGTTTCCCATCACAGATATTTGTCTTTTTAATGCTTTTTGTGCTTGCTTTGTAATTTGGTTTTAATGAACACAGAGTAGAAAACTAATTTGTACTTTTCTTTCTCTTTCACTAACTCTTGTAGTACTTCTACACAAATTGTTGTTGTTTATCCCCAAATCAAAAAGTTTTACCATGACATTAAAAGCATTTTCTGTTCCTGTTTGGAAATTTGGGTGATTTTCATCAGTTCCTAGGAAAGAGCTCATGGGTATCCAAAGAAAGCTTTCTGACAAGTTTAAGATAGAAGACCCTTTTTAGTGATAGCAATGGTCCATAAAATCTGCCTGTTCCAATGGAATCACTTGTGGGAGAATTAAAAAGATCCTGTGGCTGTCCTTTTCCTTTCCCCCCTGTCCTGCAGAGATTCTCCTTTCTGTCACTCTGTCAACAGTCTTTCTCTGGAGCCTGAGTGGAGAATGCTTGGAGAAAGGTTATTATCTGCCAAGGGGATCAAAGGGAAACGTGTTTTTATTGAGTGATGTTGGCTTTAACTTTCCTAGCAAAAATTCCAGTCACTCTGAACTGCTGATTTTGTCTCTGCCCCTCCTCCCTCAACTTCTAATTCAAACTCTTGCCCCAATTTTTTAAATGTGTGGTCTATCAGCAGCAACTCATACTGTGTTCACTACATGATAACCTTCTCATGATGCTGAGCAGTAGGTTTTTTTACCTTTACAGGTGTTAATAGTAATCCATGTAATATTTTTTTACATTTTACTCAGTCACATGCTGGTATTTTACTGGGGGGAAAAAAAGCTTAGTTAAATAAAGCAAGTGCAGTAACAGAAATGCATTTAGGTATAAAATTAGTAGAAGAGAAAACAGTGGCAAGGATAAATTATGTCTGTCTTTCAGAGAAGTTAAAAATGAGGACACCTTTGGGACTGTAAGTATAGAATGTGTTAACTTTGTACTCAGCCAACATAGAATGTTCTGTG
Organism: Ammospiza caudacuta; assembly: GCF_027887145.1. Taxonomy (NCBI): domain Eukaryota; kingdom Metazoa; phylum Chordata; class Aves; order Passeriformes; family Passerellidae; genus Ammospiza; species Ammospiza caudacuta. The sequence continues at coordinate 82,844,673 of NC_080593.1, forward strand.
TTACAGGTCACCTTGCTGGAGCAGAAGCTTAAACAAAACTGTAAAGTTGATTATGAAGTTAAAATTTACCCTGGACAGACACATGGGTTTGTGCATCGCAAAAGAGAAGATATCAATCCTCAAGATAAACCTTATATTGAGGAAGGAAGAAAGGATATGATCAACTGGCTGAATAAATATATTTAGGTTAAATTAATGTTGATAAATAAAATCAATTGTTGTATGAAATCAGAAAATAATAGACTATATTGCTTAAGATGTTCTTACAACCATAAAAATATTTTGTAAAACTCTTCTGCAATAACACTACTTATTTGCACTTACCTTCTAAATAGGGGCTTAGAAATGGTTTTTCAAATGTTGAAAGCTATAAATGTAAAGAAGGTTTTTAACAGTGGTTTTGTATATCTTAAAATTATTAGAATTTTATATGGCATCTTTTCTGGCACCTGAGAGTTTAATTTTTTTTATATCAATGTCAACATGATTAAAAACCATTGAAACTCCTCCCACCCTTGAGAAGTTATCTCCTTAAGGCTGTGTTAACCATTGTTTAACTGTGAGATTTTCAGCTCCAAGATTTTAGGGAAATATTGTTTACCTAAAATAGATTAGGTACATTTAATATATATATATTTATATTTCTATCTATCTATATTATTATATATATTATTGTTTAGTTCTGGGAGATTTTCTTGGAAACAGAATATCCTCTTCAGACTTCATGAAAAGAGAGCTAGAAAAGGGAAGGGGAAAGACAATGGAAAGAAATGTATGTGAACAGAAAGGGAGCTGCAAAAAGTTGGGAACCATGACTAAAGTGAAGAGATTAGAAGAGATAATTTCACAATTATCTTGATGCAAATCCTTCATCAAATTGTTCCTTTATCACAGGTTTCTCTCTGCTGTGATTTAATTGGGTATTGTTATTGGTAAGGTACAGCCCATTCCTAGTGACTAGGGGAACATTACCCTGTTTCAGCTCCTTTGGACCCTCCCAGTGTAATTCCCAAAAACCATGTGGTGAGGTCTTGCCTGTATTTGTGATGCTGAAGGAATAGATGTGGCTGAAACATTGTACTGAACATTGCCCATTTTCCTCTCAGGGAAACATATATGTGTGAGCCCAGGAATATTCCTTTCAAGGAATATTGCCTTTCTAGTTGCAGCCCCTCCATGGTTTCCACTGCCCCACAACATTTTTTCTTTTTGAGTTTGCTGCTGCCAGCCATGCCTGACAGCTCCTTGAGGAAGTCGCATTCCCTCTGGCTCTTTCCTAGCTGGGGGCCTAAGCAGTCTGTGGTGGAGTTGTAGCTGCATGTGTTTCTGAACTCCATGGTGTCTCTTTGGAGTCTCCCACCATGTGGGTCCCACCTCAGATCCCAAATCCCCAGCAGTGCTTCAACCATCCCTCCATTCCAACCCCGTTCTTCACATCACTCCTTCCTTCCTGCAATGCACTCTGTATGTCCCTTGAGAAAATAGTTCTCTCTGCAGCACACTGGTTGATATTAAAGAAAATCTCCTATCTTTCAAAAAGATTTCATGCAAACCTCTGAGGCAAAAATGCCAAATCTTCCTTTGCTCCTTGGTTCATGCCCTTGGTCAGTGATTATTGCTGTTCTGTGGTTTGGGCACTGCACATGGGGTTTTCATCTCCTTGCTCAATGATTTTCAGAGAGATGAGCCTTCAGTTCGTACTGGGTCCAGCCAGTGCAGGGAAAACCTCTTCAGGTCTGCAGGACATTGTTGCCATCAGTCGTGCTGGAAGAAATAGTCCCTCCACACTGGAGAAGTTCCATGATGCCTCCCCTGATCCTGCCCTTGTGCTCCATCTGTGCAGACTCCCAGTGACTTATAGACAGAGGGAAGGGCCAGACAGTGACTTCTGTGCTTGCTGCCAGTCCTGGCATGGTTCTGTTCTCAGCAGGGAGAAGAGGAACAGTTTTCCAGGAGAGAACTGCAGACACCTCCATGCACTGGCATGGGCACACCTGAGGTGTGTTCCTGCCCAGCTCTAGGGAATGGGAACATAATGATGCACAAACCTGCCTGGAAGAAAGCAGTGTGGGTTTGTGGTTCAGGTAATCTGTAAAGTGTAAATTCAATTCCCAGCTCTGGATTCATGCCCAGTTTATCAGGGTTGCTATGAGAACAGAGAGAGATGATGAAACTAAACCTCTCCACAACAATTTTCTCATGTGGATTTTAAATGAAAGAGCCCTGGTTTCTCTGAAGGTAATGTCTTGGTTGGCAAACCTGTCTAGCTTGGATTTTTATGGGAATGTACAGATGTCTTAGGGAATAGGGTGAAGTGTTGCCAAATTTTCCCTGAGATGGGGAAAGACTGTAAAACTGAAGAGTATTTTGCCAAAATTCATTTTACTTGGAAAATTCAGTCTCTTGCTGTAGGACAGGTGTTACATTTTATTATATATTTGTTTTTGTAGGAAAAAAAACCAAAACCAGGTGCATTAGAAAAGGTCATTGCCAGCAGGTCAAGAGAGATTATCCTGCCCCTCTTCTCAGCTGTAGCGAGGCCACATCTGGAATGCTGTGTCCAGTTCTGGGCTTCTCAGTATAAGAGAGACATGAAGCCCCTGAAATGAGTCCAGCAGAGGGCCACAAAGATGATAAGGGGACTGGAACATCTCTCTTGCAAGAAGAGGCTGGGACAACTGGGCCTGTTTAGCCTCAAGAGATGACTGAGAGGGGACCTCATCTGTGTCTGTAAGTTTCTGCAGGGAAGGGTCAAGAGGACGGAGCCAGGCTCTTCTTGGTAGTGCCAAGCAATAGGGCAAGAGGCAATGGGCAGAAAGTTCTGCCTGGGAAGTTCCACCTGAATTTGGGGAAGAACTTCTTTACTGTGCAGGTAACCATGGACTGGAGCAGATTGCCCAGAACAGCTGTGGAGTCTCCCTCACTGAAGGTATTCCAGAACTGTGCAATGAGCTCTAGGATGACTCTCCTTGAGCAAGGAGGTTGGACCAGATGACTCACTGTGGTCTCTTCCAACCGTAGCAGTGATTTGTGATTCTGTAAAATACACTGTCTAAGACGAAAGACTTAGAAAACTCAATACTGGCACAAGCATTTTGGTAGCATCTGTTATCTTTAATCAGTTTAATATTACACTGGCTTAACTTCTACTCCGATTTGCTTACTTTTTTACATGCTGAATGGGAGCTTTTTCTGGGTTTCAGTTAAATATTTATGACAACAGTTTTTAATCCACAAAATGCCTCTTCAACTCTGTTCCTTTTTCTGCATTGCTCTCTGTCAAGTTCACATTTCTTGTTGTTGTGGGTTTTTTTACTGTGGTGCCTAAACCAGATAGCCACTGTTTTATCTTATTCATTTTTTTCAGCTTCTTTGACTCCTAAATTGGAATGGACTTTTAGTCTAGAGTCCATAGTCAGCAAAGACAAAGAAAAGCCCTCCTACTCCCCTCAACTCCCCCCTCCCCCTCATCCCCTGTACATGCATACATAGCAGTGCCAATATTCCCATAAAATAATGTGCACTCAGTATAAAAAAATGCCCTCCACCTTCTGGCCTGCAGGCAAGAGGGCATCTATGATTTATGGTACATTATAAGAGACTGTGCCCTTGCTTTAAAAATGTGTCCCTCTGTACAGCACCAACTGCACCAATGTGGGGAGCAGCTCTTCCTCAGCTGCAAACTCTGACTCCAAGGAACTCTGCTGCTTGGTCTTGAAAGGATTTTTTTGTCTTATTTTTTCTTCAAAGCAGGCCCTAGGGAAGGAGCTGAATGATTGCTATGCTGGATTAGTGAGGCTTCAGGGTTAGAAGCCTGACCAGAATTTGAACTTGATGGAATTTGGAGAATTGATGGAAGATGTGATAGGGATGACTACACCAGTAGATTCAGGTCCAGTCCATCTTAATGCCTTGTTGTAACTCATTTTGGCCACATTCACAGGCACACTAAGTTTGGTATTTAGGACTGGTTGTGATCAAACTGGACTCCCTACCTTTAACTAATGAGATTTCAATGTGTTTTGCCACAGACCAGAAGTGGTAGCTTGGGCTCTAGAAAGGTGCAATGAATACACAATTTTTCGAGGTAGGTTGTTTTGTCACAGGGACACAAAACAATCTAGTTTAATTTTATTTGAGGTACAAAAAATAAAGGTAGACCCACTGAAAGCACTTTAGTCAGAGCTCCTATAGGAAGAGCAATGGGAATTTGGTACCTACTTCCTCTTTATACCTTCAGAAACCTCCAGCACTCTTTACTTATTTTCTGGTTTCTAATGTTTGGCACTGAAGTTTATCAAAGCCCAGTGAATAACGGAATGCTAAATTTCAGAAAGTGAGGAATGGAATGGTCTAATGAAGCTCCAAAACAAAGTTCCTCTTTCAGACCATCTGTGGAGCAGATGGTGACACCTGTGGCAATACATTTCCTTTCCTTCCTTCTTGCCACTGCTGTATTAAGAGCTTGTGAGGAAATTTCACATCTGGGCTGGTAGTTTGCCAAGAACTTCAACAAAGCAATGCTAATGTTATTTGTTAGGGGGATTGCAAGTTATTCCAACTGCACTAATAAACTGTTCCTCAGTTTTGCTTCCAGGTGTTGAGCTTATAGATTGTTGGCGATTTCTTTAAAGTTCTTTTTTTCCCCCCAGAATCCTTAGAAAATTATGAAAATTGCTAAGAAACTTTAGGTGGGTGGCTAAGCCAAAGTAAAAAACCTATGTCCTTCAGTAAAGAAAAAACCTTTCTTTTTCCTCTGACTCCTTTGAACAAAAAGCAGAAGGTAATTCTTAGGGATGGGTGTTTGCAAGAAGAAGGAGATGCAGGGAGAAGGGATAAGCTTGCTATTGTTGTATATATTTGCAAGAACTGTAGTTTGCAGTGCTCTGTGATGCTGCTTTGGAGAGCAGTGAGCTGGGAAAGCTTTCCCTGTCAGTAGGACAGCAGTGGGGTAGCAGCTCAGGGTAGGTTAGAAGTGCAAGGTAGGTTGATCCTGTTGGATGGCTTGAATAGACTGAGAGCTTGTTATTGTCCTGCCCTTCCCCTGTTTTCCTCACCCAGCTGGTTTAGCTCCAAAATCACTCAGAATTTTTCTTTCTGAGACACAGATATACCCTGGGTGAGAATTAATGGGACAGACTCATTCATGTCTGTTATCTACTGAAGATGAAACCAACTTCTGGCTCCACAGGCAAGTAAAGTAGAGGTGGCCTCCTGCTCAGGGGTGCTCCTGATGTGTACAGGCTGTATATCACACCTGTGTTTTCAGATGTGATAACCAGAAGAATTGTTCTCTCTTTATAGTGGTGTATAACAAATAGTGCTAGAAAAGCTAAATAAATAAAATGGTGGAACTTTCTTTGCTGATATAACTGTGAAATCACATAAATTAAATCCCTCTAAGCTGCAAAAATGGGAGTAACAATGTCCTGCAGCAACATTATTTGTTGCTGCTCCTTTCCAGCCCATCCTTTGCTGATATCTTTGCTGATTTAACACCAAGGCAGAGGGTAGCACTGCTGTGCCTGGCTGTCTCAAGACTGCTGCAAAAAAACATGAACTCATTCTGCTCACAGCCCAAGCTGGGCTAAAGCTGCATAGCCTCGTCAGATGGGTGCTTTGCTTAAACAATCTTAACAGATTATATCAGCTTGGAATCACTGTTCATAGCAAAGTGGGACTGGGCTTGTACTGCAGTGAATGGCAGCAGGGCTAGAGGGCATAAAGTTCTGTATTTTTTGACTCTGCAAAACACTGCTGAGGCCCAGACCTAACTCTCTGTCTGCATAACATCTCACTCTCACACATTTGTCACTTTTTGCAGATTAAATATTGTGAGCAGCTACTTATGGCTACCAAAGTGACTCCAGTGACTCCTTGTGGAGCAGCAGAGATCACAGAGCAAGAAGAGTTTTAGGATCTTCCCAGCAGGCCTGGGAAGAAGGAAGCAGGAGGAGTCTGACCAAACTGGAACAGACAAAAAGTGAAGAGTTATCTGGTGGGTAGAGGAGGGAGCACATAGTTGGCTGTGAAAAGGAAAAGTGTGGGAGGTAGGCACTGAAGAGAGTAGAGAGTGGTGTTGGTTGTTTAAAATCAGAGTTGTGGCAAAAGTAGAGCGTTCCAGAACTTCAGCTCGAAGCAAAAGTGACACTATGAACAGGAGAAAGGGAGATCTGAGACTGACCTTTGAAGATCACTAGTCCATGCTCATCCTGCCTGCTGGTTTTCTTTACTAAGAATCTGTTTAATAAGTCTCTGTGAGGACAGCCAGATGGAAATTAGGCAAATAAAAGGTGGTATAGAAAAGAAAATAGAAAAGCAAAAGGGAGAGGTTAGGCAGGAAATGCAGATATGGGATCCTCAGATAGGGAAAAACACTGGCAGTGATCGTGCCTCCTGAAAGTCACATGTATCCCATGCCGCTGCTCCACTTTCCTGACTTAATGAACCAGGAATCAGCCCTGACTGAGCACTATGTAATGTTAGCAGAGATGTCTCCATTAAAGAGGAGCAAAAATTCAGCTGTACTAAGTGGAGGTAGAGCCTCCCTGAGGAGGGAGACAAAGGGAGATCTGCTTCAAAGGAGAGGCAGTGAGTCAGCACTGGAGAGGCAAAGCAGGGCATATTTCTATTGCTGGGTGCCTAAGAGATTTGAGGAGATAAACACTTCTTACTGTCACTAAGCCTTTCTCCATCACATTGTGAGCAATGGCACGGTAGGAGACAGGTGGCCTTCTGTTGCTTCATGGCTGTTGCTGGGTGATTTGTAGATCGTATGCCAAAGTTCAAAGTTAAATTCCCAGGAATTGCTCAACTCAAGATAATGCCAGGAAGCAAAATTGGTGAGATGATGGAAGTTACTCCTCAGTAAGACAAAAGCTTCTAGGGGAAAAATTGCCACCTGGAGTTTTTCTCACCCACCCCTTTCCCTTGCTGGGCCCTAGTTTCATTGCCTCTCCAAATGTACTTTTGCTGCTGGGCTGATGCCAGGTGGTGCATGCAAAGGGGGCTGAAGAGAAATGTGTCAGGGTGTTTTGGTAGAAAGTCAAGGTAAGCAATTCAAAGGAAGAGGTAAATCAGAAATGAATAAAGAGGTACAGTTAATTATTTCTTTCCCCCATGTAAATCAGGGAATGGTGAGTCTGAAGTCAGGAAAAGAGCTGGAAGAGAAAGGAAAAGAAAGATGTCTCTATTGGTTCATGCTACACCAGTAAGAGGGAGGTGGGGAGGGCTTGGCAGCTCCCTGCAGGCTGATGCGGTGGAGAAGGTGCCATTCCAAGCCTTATTGCTTTCCAGCTGGCTCAGATTGATGGTGTTTGCTATTCCCATGATATCTCTGATAGCATCTGTCTGATGTACTAATGACAAGATGCTTCATTCGCCACTCAAAAGAGGGATTAGGGCTCAAATTGCCATTCCAGCATGTCACTCACCAAGGAATTAAAATCTTCTTTGAATGTGGAATTTACTGACCCCGTGGGAGAGCCTAAGACTAAGGAAATGATGCTTTAAACATGAGATCACTGAAATAAAATAACTCATTAGCTGGTGTGTTCATCTTTCCAAGCTGTGGTGGAAAGCCACTGGACAACCTTACACAGGCAGCACTCTCATGGAACAGTCAGTTCATCACAAATACCCCAGACATTTCCTCCTCTGAAGAAATAGCAGAGTATAGTGCAGGAACACCAAGAGATGGTTTTTAAGGAGTTTGTGTGGTTGTTATAGAAGAGGCTTTGATCTGTGTCTTTCCTAATGAAGCAAATTATCTACTTCTTGTCCTGATTTGTCACTGACAGCTGGCCATTGGTCACAAATCTAAATCAGGAGCTGTGAAGAAAATCACTTTGAATTTCACCTTAACAGAAGACTGCTGCTGATAGTGATGCCTTAAATGAATTTATATAGATGTGCCCACATGGGAAGACAAGTGTCCTGTAGTACAAGCCTGAGATCTCTGCTAGCTCAGCTGTGCTATGAGGTCTTACAGTAGAAGTGAGCTGGTACTGAACTAAATGTGCACAGTGGTGAGAGCAGCAGCATCTCAGGAAACCAGATGGTTGGGCAATGATACAAGTCACTCTAGGTGCTCTGGGCTCCTCCAGGAATTACTGACATCCATGGTTTTAGAAAGTCTGAGGACACTGCCCTCCTGCTCCCCTCCCTGCTCTTCCCCCAACCCCTGGACGCCCCCTCCCCCCCTCCAGTTTTTGAAAACATGTCTTTAGAATTGTCCAGGAAATAAGATCCTTTAAGAAGTTAACAGTGAAATCCAGGTCTTACTAATTTGCATTGGTTGTGGGGTTTTTTGGTTGGTTGGTTGGTTTTGTTTTATTTTGTTTTAATGGGTTGGGATTTTTTGCTATGCTAGGTCTAGCTTCTCTTCATATTGCACATAATTTTATTGGAATAATTCTGAACTTATCTCCTTTGGAATATAAATACAATTTGAGCCAAAATACGCTGCAAGTTGAAGCAATTGTGTTGTAGTTGGTGGAATTGCAATGGATTGATGGACAAGATATGACTCAAGGTCAAAAGCCCTTTTGGGGTTTTTCTGGGGCTTCTTCCATCTCTGGAACAGTCCTTGCTAACATTTCCACACCAGTGGCTCTCTCTAGCTCTCTGATGATGGAAGGCTGTCAGCCTCCCTTGAGAGAAACCTGTTTCCATGTGATCTGCGAGGCTGATGAAATCTGTTTGGAAGACTTAAACTCTTTGGAAGACTTAAACTGTATCTGAGCTCCCCTAGGAACAAAGCACAGCTGGGTAACCCAGCTTGTGTCATGTTCACAAATCATCTCTCAGAAGGCAGTTCCCTGGATGGGCTATGCAACCTGAAAAATCTCCAGAGCCCACAGCAACTGACAGATCCTACATCTCCTAGAGGGTAGGATAATAAGAAGGCAAGCCCAAGCTAGCAGAGGCCACAGTCATCCTCAAATCAGCCACAGCTGTCCTGCCTCCTTGTTTCTGTGGAGAAGAATTGTTGTTGCAAGGATGTTGAACTTGAAATCCCTACTTCTGCCATGTGTGTCCATCCAGATTAAGGAGATTTTTCTGCCTCTTTAGATTCTGCCTGTGATGTCTCAGGTTTTAGCTTTTATATTTTTCAGATTCTGTACTTTAGTGTGTAGTTCTGAGCTTTATATTAAGCGATGGTAAGCTCTCTTCACAGAATAGGTAGACAAAACAATTCCTTTTCTAGCTTGGGACCAAACACAACTGATCCAAATTTCAGGCCCAAGAGCATAAACAATGGTGGACTGCAGAGAGAAAAACAAGAAGGATGGGACTTCATAACCTAAAATTATAATTGGACAGTTAACTCCAATATGCTAATTGACCAGAACTTATAAAAGTGAGAAACCTCCCGACTGGTTGCCCATTTTGTGACTCTTTTGGGTTCATCTTGGGTGTAGCCCTGGTTGGGCTTTTGGGCTGCACAAGGTGGATCCACTGAGGCCTTCTAATAAATCCCTACTTTATTCTTTAGCTCTGTCTAGCCTCTGTTCTAGATCAGCCTTGTCAAGGCATCACCTGTATGTCTGTATGTCTGCCTGGTTGTCCCAGATGCTCAGACATTCTTATACCTAGGTATTTAATTAGTGTTAACTCACACCAGAGATCGATCATTGGACCACAGTGGCAAGGGAAGCTGAAGCTCAGACTCTAGAAGGTCCCCGGTTCAGAAAAATGAAGTCTTGAAGGTCTTGAATGTAACAGGTCACTTCTGTGGAACTGAATTTCAAAGTGGCTAAAGGAATTTGTTCAATTAATGCAATTTTCTTTAGTTTAGTATCACCCCCTAGTGCCATTTGGGTCCAGTTTCCACTGTTATATTTTTCCTAACCAGTCTTGATTTCTTACCTCTTCCCCCCAGGAACCTTGCAGATATAGCAAGAGATGTGCCAGCAACCATGGTCCTGGGAAAGTGACAAAGATGTATTTAGCTCAAGATGTGAAATTGTCAAGATTTTAAATGTTTATCCCAAGGAGTTGAGGAGTTTTTAAAGCTTTCTTTTACATCTGTCTGGAAGTTGGACATACAGACAGTGATAGAGTTGTAGAAGAAGGTAGATACAGAATCTACCTTCCAACAGTGGAATGCAATGTTTGTTGGGAACAATTTCGCTCCTGATGCGATTTTTGTAGTAGATTGGTCAGAGGGAACAACTTAGTTGGAAGTAAGACCAGACAGAAACTTTGAATTTTAGTAAGTCACTTGGACTGCATGACATTTGCCTGAAAGTCCTGAAGGAATTCCAATGTGAAACTGCAAGCTGCTGGCCGAGCTGCATAACCTGTCTGTCATTAGTATCTCTGTGCCTGAGCACTGATGGGCGGCTGGTGTAACCCATTTGCTATAAAAAATTACTGGTGAGTCTGACTTCCATCCATTGTAAGAGACAGGTGTCTATTATAAAGGGTAAGGCTGAAGAATGGTCTTGGTGGCAAGTCTTGTGGGAAAGATCCAGTGTGGCTCCTGTAAAGGGAAATCCCACATTATTGCCATGCTGGTTTCTGTGAGGGCCTCAAAAAGCACAGGAAGTTACTAAAGGGTTGGAGGAAAGGTCCTTTCATGGAATGAAAGCTGAGTAAAGGACAATAAACAAAAAGAGTGTATGGCACACTTCTCAGGGTAGAGAAGAAGCAGATAGAGGAGAGGAGAGGAGAGGAGAGGAGAGGAGAGGAGAGGAGAGGAGAGGAGAGGAGAGGAGAGATGAAGGATTATCCAGTCCAACTGCCTGACCATGTCAAGGTCAAAGTTAAAGCATGTTATTAAGGGCATTGTCCAAATACCTCTTAAACACTGACGGCCAGTGGCCACTTCTCTAGAAACCTGTTCCAGTGGTTTACCACCCTCTTGGTAAAGAAATTCTTCTTCATGCCCAGTTTGAACCTACCTTGAACAGCTACCCATCATGAGCAACTTTGAATTGTCCTGTCACTGGAACCAAGGAAGAAGAGATCAGGCCCTCCCCCTTCACTTCCCCTCCACAGGAACCTGGAGAGAGCAGTGAGATTTTCCTCCAAGGATAGCTCATGTATTACTCTTAGGAGTGGTTTTATTCAGTGGCTTTGTGGATGATCCAGAGGAGTGACTGAACTCCCTGCCTCCCTTCCTTGCAATTTTTTGGACAGCCCCAGAGGAGACAAGTGCAATGCCTTGACATTAGACAGGTAGCAACGCTGGGAACAGCGTCCCAGCAGCAGTTGTCCCTAGGAGCTGGTTGGTGGAAGACATTTTGCGGGATGCTGACTTCTTCTCTGTGCAGATGAAGCTGTAGAAATGAGGTAGGGTTAGCACAGAAGGACTCAGCCTTCCTCAGGGAATGGGAGCCTTTGCCTTCCAGACCATTACTAGAGGCAGGCAAGAAGCTGCCAAAGAATTGAGAGGTAGGCAGGAACCATCATTTTGCCTTGCTTCAAGGGTACTGATAAGTTTTGATGGCCCTGACCAGCTTCTCCTGGATCTCCCACCTCAACATCTTCCCATGGGACCAAGAAACCAATTCCACCTCAGCCCTGGGCTTTTGGTCCCTGCCTGAGCTGTAATGTGGTCTATCTTTCCCAGCTATGCATGGCCATATTCACTGTTTGTCTGTCCCTGGCAACTGAACAAACTTCCTGGCTTGACCTCATACCTGCCTGGCAATCATTGGACTGGCACTGACTGCCACCCCCAGCAATGATACTGACCTACAAACCAACTTCTCACCTGGACCTTGGACCTGTTCTGCCACCACAAGCCCACCTGATGATCTGGACTCTCAGTTGAACCCAAGTCCATCCCTGGGCCTGCATGCTCCTTGTAGGAAACTTGGACAAGACTTGGCTGGAGAGACTTTGTCCTGCCAGCCTTTTCTCTCTTGTCTCCTGGATACCTGATGCTAAGGAACAGTTGTCTCATCTCTCTGTCCTGACAGAAGAAAACTTTCCCAGTAAAATATGTTGTTCCTGACCCACCACCCAAGTCCACTCTTCTTCTGCAAGTCTGTACTTTTTTCCTGCAAGACCTCACTACAACTCTTCCCTTCCCAGTATTGTGGAGGAATAGAATGTAAGAAAATAGTGCAGAAGGTAATCTCACACCTGAGGAGTTGCAGCTGTACGAATAATCAAAGATTAGGAACAGGCCTGCCCTTAACAGGCTACAGCTGTGTCCAATAAGAAGATGAGTGCTACGAAAGAGTGGGTTAGCTGGGTGAGAAGAGAGTTGGAGTTTGTTGGTTGGGCTGTGAAGATGGTGGAGTCAGTGCTTTGAGGAGCTGCACATGAGAAATCACTGAGAAGGTATCAAACTTTTGAAATAAGTTGATAACACAGTATCTGTCATTAAGCCATCTGGAGCTCCAGCCAACTCAGCCTCCTGGAGTGGCACCACCTTACCAGGCCAGGGTGGGAGCTGTAAGCTGAGTTGCCTCCTGAACAGTCCCTACCTGTAACTATGGTGACAAATAAGCCATTAAGTTTCAGGGAGAAGGCTGATGTACACCATGGTTACAGGATATTTTATATTGCTTTAAGCACTGGTGGACAGGCTGGGAGAGATGGGAAATGTTAAAAATACTGCAATTGTGGATCCCTGTCCCTGTGCTGGGCTGGAAGGGCACTGCCCCAGCATTGCTCTGAGGCACTGGGAGCAGTGCTCTTGGATTCCATTGGATTAGCACTGCCTCTTGCAATCATTCTGCACCCAATGCACCTAACAACAACATGAAGGGAGTAGGTTGAAGTGGGACTGAGCAGAACGCTTTGAAGCAGGTGTGGTGTTCAGTAGGTGACCAGAGGTTTCAGGTGTGAGGGGTTTTGACAAAGAAGGGGAACATAGCTGGGAAGCACTTCTGGGGAGCAGGGCCCAGGCTCAGTGTGACTGTTGTGTTAGCTGGGAAGCAAGGTGGGACGTTGTGTGGCATTGCCAGGAAGGCAGCCAGCAGATTCCTTAGTGATGGGGTAGCACTGAATGACCTCAGAGCACAAATGGTCTGTGCAGCTGGTGGACTCCTCTGAGCACCCTGCCTGTGCCAGGGAGAGTGCAGGGCCCCAGCTCTCCTGGGAGGCAGCCCACACCTTGTAGTACCCTGCAGACTGGCCTGCCTGCTGAGGCTGGTGGGAGGAAAGTGCTGGCAGCTCACAGAATTATTAACAGAAGGAGCAGAAGGGCAATAGGGAAAGTTAGAGTGGTTCCCCAGCATCAGGCACAGAACTGGATCTGAAAAAGCTGAGCAAAATTTAGTGCTGGAAATGAAGGGATCGTGACTGCTCTGAAAAGCTGCTGTCACAGAAGTTCTGAGTAATTGCTTGTGGTCAGTTTGAAAATACAGAGACAAATGGAACATTGCCATAGACTACTATATTAAAAGAGCAGTGCCATTTTAGGCTCTTTAAGTAAAGGAGCCTGACATTAATATTTCAGCAACTTTCACACATACCCCTTCTGATGAGCCTCCACACCTCCAAAGAGTGCTCTGTTGGGTCCAAATGGCATCAAGTCTTCCTGCCCCTAAATCTTTTGGAGCCTCTGATAATATAGAATGGGAAGTAAAGACCTGTGTGGGACTGGGTCACCCTGAAACAGGAGTACAGACCTCCTCACCCAGCTGCTGTGGAAATCATCAGAGTCATTAGCCAGGGTCGTTGTGAAAAATTATTCACACTAAAGCCAACACTTGAGAAACTGAGTGTCCTGCTGAAAGTGTGTTGGGAGAGCTAGTTCCCTCCGTGGTTCTTAAGGTACTTGATGGAACATGGTGGATTTCTCTTTGGAAGGGCAGTAATTATAAATTACTGTATAATTTGCAACCATACATCTGGCATCATCTGACTACAGAGCACTCTCTGTTAGGAGATCTGACCCAAGCCTTTAGGGCTGTGTATGCCTGTACTTGAAGAGCTGCTGCTGTTCTGATGCGAGTGAAACAGCCTGCTGTGTGTATGCTGAGGATGAGCAATAAGGGGAGAGAAAGAAGGATGAAAAGGAGAGCCCTTCTTGACTATGTCCCTTTACTGTAGTTGCTTTAGTCCAGCTGTTCCTCATGCAGTTGCCACTGCTATGACTTTGTGACACTGGCTACCATGTCTGGCTCTTGGAAATTTTCCTGCTCTGTTATTTTTCTGTGTACTGCCTATCTGAGCCAGACATGCAGGAGACAGGATATTCATCATGCTAAACCAACCATAATTCAGAGGAGGAAAATGATGCACTTTCATACAGTGCTTGTTACATATCATAGGCCGTCCCCAATGCTTGTGTGTGTCACTGCAGTGGGTTGACTCTGGCTGGATGTTGGACACCCACCAAAACTCCTCTATCACTCCTCCTCCACTGCTGGACTGGGGAGAGAAAATATAATGAAAGGTTCATGGATTGAAATAAGGACCAGGAGAGATCACTCACCAATACTGTCACAGGAAAAACATTCTTGAATGAGAGATTTTAATTAAATTTGCTGCTAATAAAATCAGAGCAGGATCATGAAAAGCAAAATAAGACCTCAAAAAACACCTTCCCCACACCCTTCTCTCCTCTTAGCTCTAACTTCTCCACAGCCTGGGACCAAACTTTCCAAGACACTAAGGCAGTTTTGGTTACATCATGTTTCCATGTTCTCTCAGTGTTGACTTTGACCAACATCTTGTTTGCCAGCTGGACAAAATGTGTGCAGTGTGGGTGAGAGAGGTGTAGGTGTTAAATTACAGAGGTCCTGAAATGCACTGGTGTGGACTTCATTAGCAGTGCAGCAGCTCTGGGGCCTCCAACAGCTGTCCTGTGCTCAGGGATTCTCAAACATGCATGTGATACACAGTACGTGACATATTCCCTGGTCGTGAGGAATGCAGGACAAGCCCTGTGGATGAATGGCAGGTCAGGAGCGAGCCCTCAGTGAGATTGCTACTTGTCAGTGCCCTCCAGGTAAGGCTGTGGAAGAGGTCTCTTCTCTAAACTAAACCCCCCTGCAGGTGCCTGTCTCAATAGGAATGGATAATGGTGGGATTCCACCCTTCAAAAAATTAACTGGAAAATAGGGAAGACTACTGTATTTTGTTCCTATATCTGGAAGCCTATTTAAGATAGTGACTGGAGAAGAGAGAGGGACTGGGGGAGTCAGGGAACCTGGGCTGCTTTCCCAGCACTATGTTGTTACTGTAAATTATAGCAAGTCCCCAGGGACATTTTTCAGTTCTGACTTGTCTCTCAAGTAAAGCTAATAGTCTCACGCTTTCCACCAGAAGACTAGATTATACAGGGTCTCTGTTCCTGGAGAGGAGTGGTTACACTACACCATTTATCCCAGTGCTGAGTTCTTGGATATTGGATAGGTTTCCTTGGTACACTCACATCACCCCTAGCTGTAATGTTCCTGCCTGTAGGGACTTTGCACATTGAAGGCTGTTCCAAATCATGCCTTTCAGAATGTGTGTAAAGGCACAGACTTGAATGGCACAAGACCTTTAGGTCATCAGCAAAACAATCTCACTCCCCACCCCTCATCCAGAAGCAGAGGGACAGCTGGAAGCCTGACTGTGCTACTCCTCTTGCCGTCTGATTTGCAGCTCCTCTGAGTGGTAGCAGACTGGCTCTTCACAGGCCTGTGCCAGCAGTCCAGTGCATTTCACCTTGTTACCCTTCTGTGAGGGCAGAGCACTGAGTGACAAGCCCTTGGCATAATTATTGTCCCTTCTGAGATCAGATGAGAAGGTTCAGTCCTGTGCTGGAGACCCAGAGTATTTATGTTTTTGGGGGGATGCTCTTTTCTCTTAAGGCTGTCTTTCACCTCTCCCAGCCATCCTTGCAATTCTCTGACCCCAGGGAGTGACAGGGCTCATCATTGCAAGCGCCCAGCATGGCTCTGGCTCTAGGGAACAGGGAGGCCAGTCCTGTGACACACCCATGTCACTGCTGCTGGCAGATAGACAAACTGATCCACTTCCTTGAGGAAAAAAAAAAATCAGTGTTTAAGATCCAAGATGCAGGGCCTGCATGGTGTGCATGCATCCAGGAGCTGTTTTCATGTCCATGCTTAAGTGGAAGAAGGAAGGGCTTGGCACAGGACTATGCTCTGGGGCAGGTACTGAGAATAGGTAAAATGTTCCCAAGTCATCACAGTTATCATTAATAATTTCAGCTCCACCACCATGCTCTGCAGTGCTGGTGTGTGTGAGGATCCTGGCCCATTGGGTCCCAAGAGGGGTTTTGAGCCAGCCATGGTTTGTGCCTGGTCTCTGATGCTCACAAGCACGGGCACCTTTTGTAGCCAAGGAGGAGCAGTGGCAGCCCATGGTCGTTCTGATCCCTGCCATCGGGAACACACTCCTACTTGGCACAGCCCTGGAGCAAGGACCTTGTTCCAGCCCAGGGAGCTGCTTTGCTCCTTCAGCTGTAACGAGAGCCCAAGCTGGAGCAAAGGGCCGAACAAGGTGGGTCTGCCAGTGGCTCCCCGGCGGTTTACAATGCTATGGCTAGAGCAGAAGCAATCCCGCCCCGACTCCTGAAACACATCCCCCTCCATTAAGAGGGTAGCGGGATAGTCCTTTCCTTCTCCCTTTCCCCTCTTTCCTTCCCTCCAGGAGGTCACCTTCAGCGGGGAGCCAGCGTGCCCCCAGGCCCAGAGCCATGGGGACGGGGCGGAGCGTCACGCTCGGCCCCGCAGCTCCTGGCAGCCCGCTGCGGCTGCTGGCGCAGGCTGAGCCCGGCGGCTGCGGCGAGGGGAGCGCGGCTGGCTGGCTGCGCTGCGCTGCTGGACAAGGTGAGAGCTCAGTGCAGGCGGAAGGGAAGTCACAGCAGTGGCAGGATGAAAGACACTGGACAGGCGTGTAAAAGGGGCACACACCCCTCTCAAACAGGTTTTGGAGACTCGAGCGTGGTGTGGCGGCACAGTGCGGAGCGCACCCGCTTCCCGCAGAGGGCTGATGGAGAGCTCCTTGGTGGCTTTGCCCTGGAAGGTCGCTTTGTGTCCACTTGTGTTCGGTGGGATGGTGCTGTGCTCCTGGCGGGTTGGTTGTGTGATGTGGCTCGGTCCCAGTGAGATTGCTGCCGGTTTCTGTCCGAGGAGGCTGCTGTGCGGAGCCCGTGGTGTGCTGCATGCTCCCGAGAGGCTTGCGGGGCTCTCCGGGGACACTGCTGGGTGTCTCTGCCCAGAGCAGCAGCTCTGCTACCGGCACAGTCATGCCGTTCTCTGCAGAGAGATTAAGCACTAGCCTGCTGACCAGTTTTAGAAAGAAGCTCATAAATCTTCCAGCAATAAGGCCACAAGCAAACGTTGGGGTAATCTGTTCTTATCCCTTGTTGTATTAAACGTGGTTTGAGTTGCCTCGCACGGGGCGACAGGTTTGCACCAGAGTGGACCTTTTAGGGAAAAAAAAAATGCCATTCTTGGACCAAAAGTTACAAAGATGGAAGAATATTCTTCCACAACGTTTGATGAGACTTTTAGGGGCAAATATCCTTCTTCACAGAATGTTCACCACAGCGGAGGTCTGAAATGGCCTCACTTCATCTTCGTCTATTGGCTTTATTATAATGCTTTTGCCTAACTGGGAGAGCCCCTTTTAGTGAAATTCCAGTACTCTGAAAAGTGTACACAGATGATAGAGTAACTTCACCATCTGTTTGATAAGTTACAAAGACAGCACCCCTGGAAGTTTCCCCTGTATTTTTCAGCCCTCTTGCCATTGTCATGATTGTCTCTTGTCCTTTTTCTGCCAAACTGGGGACACCAGAGGTAGCTTGCTCAACTGTGGGCTCACTGATATTATTAAAAAGACAGAAAACATCCAGTAACTGGTTCAGTTGATCTATCAGAAGAATTCAGGAAATTTACCCAGGCTTTATTCATATCAACGGATTTTTAACATTTCAAGAAACATCATAAAAAGGTAGATAAAAAAGAATACAAAGCAGAGCAAGCAGAAAAATTAATTTATTAAAAAAATACAAATTCCACTGGTGTGTGATATTCTCAATTGTACAGAAGCTGTTAACAGGTGGCCAGCTCTTCAGAAATACAGCTTCCCTAACTCAGCTGATTTTTGGAGATTAAATTTCAGACTGTCTCATTGCATCTGTATGTAGGAACCTCTGCAGAAACTGGAGTTCACTGTAAGAGGCACATCGCCTCAGAACAGATCTCTTCTTTTGTTACAATCATCTCAGCCTACGTGAAACTGAACAGCTGTCTCTACTTTTTTTTTCTTGTTTGTTTTCTTTTGTTTACAGTGAAGCTTACTTTCTTAATTTAGCATCTGGAAAATGTTAGTTTGCCTCTCACTGCTGATGTTTCCTGCATCTGAATCTTTTCAGGCATTCTCTTTAGCAGAGTGAATGCAAAAGTGAAATCTGTAACATCAGTAACCCTTGATCTGTTATGCTCTTAGACTTGTATCTGTAACATTAAGATGTGTATCTATCTCACTGTAGATTATTTCTACTGCAATTCTGTATCATCCAATGTTTTAAGGCCTGCAAAGGCAGTGAAGCTATTCCAAATCTGCATTTCTGGATTTACGTAGTGCCCATTAAGCAGCATGAAGAAACTAGATGTGTCTGATTAGTATGACTTTTTTTGCCTTTTTTTTCCCCCCTGTTACTCATCCAATGCCAGACTAAAATCCTGACTTCTTTGGTCATTTGGAATGCTTTTGTATCTGTGTATGTGTATGCATGTACACAGTTGCAGTTTTACCAAGCAACGCATTGTCTACCCAAACCCTTTTTTGTGCCATTTGCAGTATTTTTCTGGACGATTTCAGTGTTTCCTTCAAGATCATGGACAAAGATAAAAGTATGATGACACAGTTAGGATTGAAAAAAAAATTGTATAGGGTGAGAATAACAATAAAATATGGTATTTTCCACTATATACTGGGCTTTTAAATAATTAATTAAAAATATGTGGCTTCTTAGTTTAGACCAATGCCAGGATGAATTTGTACAGATAACTTTCAGGAAATGACCAGTGAATGGGACCTTTCTGGCAGCTGCTGTATGAACCAATACCAGGATGAGAACTGCTTCAAACCAACAATTTAGAGGTTGGTGGGAGGTGCCTGCAGATGGGGTCCTTACACAGGCCTGAAGCAGAAGTGTGATAACAACTGGGTGAATTGATCTGGATTACTTGGTGCACTAAATCCATTTGAGCAAAATGTGCTTCACTAAACACAGTTCAAAAATATTCAGGTAGAAACCAGGTAGGCAGCACATCTAAAGGGACTTCCTCCATGAAGAGCAAGTTGTTTTTTTTCCCCAACATTCCCCAGTAATTTGGACGAACTCTGGACTCATAATGGATGTATAAGGTAGTCCAGCCTGTGTGTCAGTCCTTGAGGCCACAGCATGAGGCAGGGGGGAATTCTAGCTGAATGTGTGACAGGAGGCATTGCCCCCAAGACAGTCGGTGTTTTAATGTGGGGAGTGGGAGGAGAAAAATGATGAGACTTTAGAAAAGAACCCTGAAACAGATCTGAGAGCTGGACAAGCAGATTGGACAATCTGAGAGCTTGGTTTGACAATTAGACAGAAAGTTACTGGAAGGCATTGAATCAATAAGAAGACTGACAGGTGTCTTGATCAGAGAGCTTAGAGATGCCTCTTCTCAATTCAGAATGTGACCACATTTTGTGGCAGCATCACATCTGTTTTTCAACTAACTGATGTAGGCACTACAGAAACACAGCGTGAGAGATGCTTTGGGAAGCCTAAGTAAAGCATCAGTTAAATGCATAGCCTGAGCTTCATTCTCGTAGTTTCACACAGCGTAATTAATTGAAAATATGTTCTCATAGCCTGTGGTCATACCTCTGACCACAGTGCATATAAACCCTGCAAGGGTCTGGAGAAATTTAACAGGTATTAGAAACCTCTTTATCTGAGAAACTTCAGCAGCAGGTTAGGTAAATTCAGATTAGGTTATACCTAATACCTAACAGAATACCTAACAGCAAGAATGTTCACACCAGCATTTATAATTGACCAACTGTCTTTGGATCAAGCCTGAATGACTTTTTGAAAGAGATGCCCCAGATGCTATTTGTTATTTGGTTTTTGTTAAGGCCCTGTAGAAGGTCAGACAAGAAAATGGACCCCACATGTCATATGCTCAAGGCCATTTTTAATAGAGTATCTTTGATATGAGAAGAGGCTGAAACAGCTGAAACTCTTCAGCTTGAAAAAGAGAAGGCTCAGAGGGGATCTTACTGGTATATAAATATCTGATGAGGGGTAATAAAGAAAAGGGAGCCAGACTCTTCTAAGCTGTGATCATTGATGGGAGTCTCCATCTATGGAGATATTGAAGACCTGGCTGAACACCTTCCTAGACAACCTGCTTCAGCTTGAGCAGGTGACTTGGATTAGGTGATCTCAAGAGGTCCCTTCCAACCTAAACACCTCTGTGATTCTGTTATTATAGCACTGTCTCTGTTATACAGGGATCACACTGTCTTTGGCTTTTGACATGTATGAAGTGTTTTTCTGCACTAAGGATATTAGTCATTTTGGTTGAAGAACCAGAATAACATTACCTGGACTAAGACATTGTATCTCCATAGGCTAGATCCCCCTCAGCTTCTCAGGTGGTTCAGAGGTATCTCGTGATGGTGTAAAGGATGTGAACTTTTTACTGCTGCAATTAGAGATTCTTTTGAGGAAATACAGTTTCTCACAGTCAGCAGCCTGGAAACAAGAGCTTTAGCAGGGATGAAGCCTGGAAATGATAGTGGAGGAAAGAACAGGTTTGAATAGGACTCTGCCTGCTGCCTTCAGTACAGCACAGCACAGCCAAATGGTGAATGCATGCTGCTCAGGGCCCTGCTGACCTCCTCTTCAGTGCTTGTCAGTCTGCAAAGGGAAAATGACACTTTAGAAGGTATCACAAGTAGGTGCAGAGCATCTAGACAAACTCTACTCAGCAGTGGCCCAAATTTGATCCTCACTTACCTTCCTAGCTAATCACAGTGGCATCTCAGAGAAAGACCTGAAACGTCAGCTATTTTCTCAAGTATGGACTTTCTCCTGTAGTTCATGACTCCAAGGGCAGCAAGGGCCAAAGTCTGCAAACTGTTCTGGAGTGACTGCAGCTGGGGCTTCCTTCATAAGGAGCCCTGATCAGACCCGCAGGTCACAGGCTCTCAAGAAACTCTACCCATATCCTCTGGATGATCTGCTCTTACAAGGTGGCTCATTCACTTTATTGTTCTACTCTTGCAAAAAAAGTAGGGTCAATTACTTAGCACTTCTGAATTGGATAAAATTTAGAAATGCAGTCAAGGAGAGAGGGAAGGGAAGAGGAACTTCCCCACAAATAGTCCCAGGCTCCTGTAGAAATCCAGCCTTGTTGTAGATTTCCCAGGTTTAAATAATTCTTTTTTTTCCAAATTTCTGTATTTTGAAGAATGACTGGATTTAGCAGCAGTGGGGCTCCTTTGCAGAAGAGAGATGTGGACATACTGGAACAAATCCAGACTGTGAAGACAGTTAAGATATGGGAGTATCTCTCATAGAAGGAGAGGGTTACAGAGCTGGGACTTGATCAGGCTTGAGGGGATCATCTGATGGTTGCATATGAATACCTGCAAAAACACACAACAAGGTATATCACAGTATCAAATGAAACTGAGTGAAAGAACAGGAGATAGTGGGCCTGAAAGAGAATTTCTATTTATCAGAAGTTAAAATCTTTTCTACCACAAAAGTGATTGAACACTAAAACAAGTTACCCATGGCAGCTGTAGAGTCTCCATCCTTGCTGATATTTAAAACTGGGCTGGTTTAGCTAACCCTCCTCTGAGCAGGATATTGCAGCAAAAGGTCTCCAGAAGTACCTTCTGGCATTTACCATCCTGTGACTCTGGTTCTGTTCCCAGGCCCAAAGTGCTTTGTTCAGAGCACAGAGAGAGAGTGCTGCCACAGAGGCCTTAAAATGCTGCCTTGTGGCTGGCTGGGAAAAAAGAAAAACCACTTCTCTGAAATGGGCCTGAAGCAGCTGGCTAGAGCTCAAAATGCCATTGATGTCCTAGGTTACTTCCTGTACAAGTTACTTGGCTGCACAGAGGCATGACTTTTGGTCAGAAATGTCATCAGGCATGTGAGGTACTGAGCTCCCTTTGGCTTTCCTGGGACACTCTACCTTTTGTCACATGTCCTAAGGGACAGATCTGTCTCATCTGCTGACTCAAGGACTTTCTCCAGTAAGCATTAGAGGTGGAATACTGAGTAGAGAGACGAGGTCTTGCTGCAGTAGGCTAAGGAGAGCAAGGAGGGGTGACTGGGTCATACTTGAAAATCTGGGACTCTGCTAATGTTTTGCCTGTTGTCTAATATTAGGTAAAAGGATTAGGGGGCTGGAGGAGGTTCCCTTCAATAGAGAGATCTTTTCTATGATGAGGGGCTTTGCCCAGAGATGTGCTGTATAAAAGTTGCAAATTCAATTCTAGCACAGCAGCAAGAGTGCTCAGGCTCCAAGTGGCAGAAATACGCCATGGCATGGTTTGTGTTGCATGTTTGATCTGACTTTCTCTGAGCGTGCTGTGATGTTCCTGACTCTGGCTGTGGTGTTCCTGCAGCACTCAGCGATGGCAGAGAGCTCAGCTGTGACCGCAGCAGTGCCAGAGAGAGCAGCACCCACCAAGCTGGAGGAGCTCCTGGAGATCACGGCTCAGAGCCTGGTGCGCGCAGAGGTGGCTGAGCACTATGAGGTTGTTCGGGAGCTGGGCAGGGGCAAGTATGGCCATGTGATGCTAGTGACCCACAGGCAGAGAGGTAAGGAGCTGACTGCACCCTGTGAACTACTGTGCCTCTCCACTCACTGGGGCATGGGTTGGGCTGGTGGCACATTGGGGACAGACACCAGGCATTGCAGGGAGGATCCCCAGGGAGACCAGCAGGATGGGGACCTCCCCACCTAGGGACTATCCCATGACATCCAGCCAGGGACCAGGTGATGCCAGGGGGCAGCCCAGATTATCTGGCAAGGTTATAGTGATAAAACAGGTCCAAGGTCAAGCTGGGAAGTTAATCCACAAGCCAGGATCGGGAGAGTTCACAGATATGCACCAACAAGCATGTGGTATAGACGGAAACAGCAGTCCCACCACAGGGCTCAGTCACAGAGCCCCAAGCCTGATCTGAATTGGTGCCCTAAGGCCCATGGACAGAGGGTGTGAATGAAGGTCCTGCGTTGGCCATATGAGTGCCCTGACACTGCTCTTCCCCAGTAGTCCCAGCTCAGACTGATAGGCCCATTTATCCTGAATGCCCCTACTCTGCCCAGGGCTCAAAACTCACACCAGCAGCAGTGCATGTTCCCAGACCTGGTGTCCACAGAGTATATCCACACAAGCTTTGGAATAGAGACCTCCCTGTGGCTGTGACTGCCTAGATCTGTGGCTGCTCTGTCTTGCCTTGGTGTGACTTCCAGAGGAGTCAAACTCACTCTTCCCATCCCCAGGGACTCCTATGGCCCTCAAGCTGCTACCCAAAGCCAGTACCAAGCTGCACACCTTCCTGTATGAGTATTGTGTAGCACTGTCCCTCGCCACCCACCCTGCCATCATCGGCATGTTCGGAATTGCCATTGAGTCCAGCCAGTACTATGGCTTCCTCTACGAACCAGCGCTGCACAAAGACCTCATCTCTATCATCAAACCCCGTGTGAGTGTTGCCACAAGGCCTTGGGGACTGGGCTGTAGCATTTGGTCCCTCTGGAGGCTGGCTGGGTCAGAGGGAAGGAGATAAAGGCAATGGCTGTGGATCTATCTGGGGTCTGTAGCACTTAAGCAGCCTTGGGCTTGCAAGGTGAGAAATGTGAAGGTGTTTCCCAGTGCAGAGCACTGAGGTGAGAGCCCATCTGGCAGGGCTGCTGAGGTGCCCCATGTGTGCCACCCCGCCTGTCTCTCTCCCTGCCCAGGATGGGATCCCTGAGCCGGCCGCAAAGCAGTGTGCCAAGCAGCTGGTGAGCGCGCTGGAGTTCATCCACAGCCGGGGGCTGGTGTACCGCGACATCAAGCCCGAGAACGTGCTGCTTTTTGATCCCGACTGCCGGCTCGTCAAACTCACTGACTTCGGCCTCACAAGGCCCAAGGGCACCAAGCTCAAGCTGGTGGCCGGGGTAATCCCCTACACCGCCCCCGAGCTGAGCAACACTGCTGATGCCCAGGGGGTGCCCATTGACACCAGCATGGATGCCTGGGCCTTTGGGGTGCTGCTTTTCTGCCTGCTTACTGGCTACTTCCCGTGGGAGCAGACCCTGCCAGAGGACCCTTTCTTTGAGGACTTCATGCAGTGGCAGGAGACAGGCCTGGAGAAGGACGTGCCCCGGCACTGGAGGCGCCTGACGGCCGAGGCTGCCGGCATGCTGCGGAGCCTGCTGGCTCTGGATCCCGCCAAGCGCGGCCCTGTCAGCGCCGTGCTGCGCTACGTCGGCTGCCCTTGGCGGCAGGAGGACGGACGCGGTGAGGAGGCTGCCGTGAAGTCCTAGGGCAGTCCTAGGCCCTGCTCCCCATGGCAGGAAGGAGGGAAGGAGGGTCAGAGCCTGCAAGGGGCTTCAGGGTTTGGACACCATGATGGCCTGGGCGTGAGACACCGTGGTGACCCAGAGAGCACCTTCTCTGCTGCACTGTCCCTGCTGCCACAGAGCCAAGCTCCTTCCCCAGCAGATGGCCCTCACCCCAGGACTCAGTGCTGCCCAGTGCAGCCTCCTTGTGGCTTGGAAACATCTTTCTCTTGGAAATGACTGCGTGTGAAGCATCCACTTGTTTCCTAGACACAGGAACTCCAGGGAGTTATTTAGGCTGCAGCACTTGCCGTGCCTCAAAACAGCAAAATATGTACTTTTGTGTTTCTGTAAGTGGCTTGTTTTCCCTCATAATAAATGCCTGTTGGGACCCACTTGCTGTTGGAAAGCACCTGGCATGTCAGAACTTGCAGCTGTCTCAGGACAAGCTGTCCAAGGCATGGGCCATCTCTGGATGCTGCCTGTGCCCTCACCAGGACCCCTGGAGGGTGGCTTCAGGCTGGTGGATGGGCTGGGGAGATCCCAGCACGTGGCTGTGGATGATGGCTGGGGAACGTTCATGGTGTTGGAGGTTATCTCATGCCAGCCCAAACACATCTCTTCCCTTGTATTGCCTTCAGGTCCTAAGACAATGTCCTTCATGCTCCTTTAAATGCCTGGCTACCCCTCTGCAAGACCTTTCTTCTCCCCTTTCCTATCACTTCTTTAACCCTTCCCTAGACACACACCTTTCCTAATGCCCTGATATCATCCTAGGTGCACATTTGAATCCTGAAAAGGAGTAGCAAAGAGGGAATTAGGGGTTAGTAGCCATTTTTGCTTTTCTACCTCTTTTCAATCCCCAGGATTTTGCTGTTGGTAATAATCCCTTCCTGCACCTAACCTGGTCTTTTGCTGGAAACATTCACAGCTTGTTTTTCACTCTCAGGGGCTTCATAACTCCAAAAAACGCAGTGTCCCAGCACTATACTTTCTAGCATTTCAGCTTCTTTTTCATGTCAGACCCTTTCTGTACGCAGTCCTTCTTCTACGCTTCCCCAACCTGCAGCTTTTTTTGTCCACCTTCTTCTCCCCCTGGCATTTTAGCATGTCTTAACTTTTCTACCAATACTACTGATCACCTGGTAAATACCTTTTGCTCATCACCTCTGTACTACTATTTTGTGCTGCTCCTGCTCCCTACATCACTTATGTCTTGAGTCTTCCAACTCCCCAACCTAGCTTACCAAAGAGCGTTATGCTCACACTGTTCAAGATACAGTTTTCTTCTGCTTACTTCCATCTCTTACAATTTTTCATTACTTGAAATCATAATAAATGCTGCTCAACTCCAGCCTGCTGAGATTGGCTTTAATTACTGTAGGAATAGCAGAGAGATGTTAAGGTGCCAACATGGTTCCTGCATTTAGAGTGGAAAAGCTTTAAGATGAATCTAAAGGCCAGGTAGCTGGCAAGTATCCAGTGAAAAATAATAGAAAAAGCATTTGTTGCAGATATTAGTTAATGGAGAAATACAGAATAGGAATGTGGCTTTTTGGAATGAGACATTCAATTTCATAATAAAGTTGTGTTTGATACAGTAAATTCATAGTGTTATGGTACAGAGTTTTTGTAAGGCATGACCTATTGATAAAAAGAGAATTATGATATGTTGTATTGATTCAGAAGATGCAAAGTCCATAAAATATAGATTAAGTGGATTGAGAACTTTTGATAGGCAGAAGAGATAATTGTCTGCTTGGAATGCTCTATTTTGTCTGGTTTCCACAGGGATCAGTTGTTAAATGAGAACTGGTTAATGTTTCCAACCATGATTTTAAGGAAAGTACAAATCAGGTAAAACCCTACAGATGACACAAGCATGAATAGGGTGGTTGCAAGAAGAACAGGCTACTCAAAGAGATCTAGATAACTTGATAAGTTAAGTGTATTCAAAAAAAATACATTTTCTTACAGGCAGGAGAAACATAATTAGGTAGGAACACATAAAAATAAAAGCCACCCTTACAAAAGGACCCCTAAAAACTTGCCAAGTCACAGAGGATACACAAGATTACATGAGTTTTTACTGTGTTGTCCTGTTAAAAAAGGCAAATGGGCTCCTTGCATGGCTAAGGAGGCGTAGAGAGTAAGGATGGTCAAATCTTCAGCAAAAACAGCTAACAAGATTCCTGCTGGCCTAAATATGAGTGTGGGAAGTAGGAGTGAGCCATCATGGGGAAATCCTGGGTATGGCACCACAATTACAGGCAAGCTGGAAAACTGGAGACAGCTCAGGAAAAAACATGGTGGGACTGTGGTTTAAGGCTGTAAGAAAGTCTTAAAGAAACTGACAAGTGAAACTAACTAAAATAGGAAGACTAGATGATGGATTGATTATTATTGGTATAGAGTACTGAGAGGAAAATACCACCTACTAATGGCCTATTTTAATTTGAGAATGATCCAAGAACAACCATGAGAGGCTGAAGCCAAACACTCCAGTAGTGAGGTTCTTGCCTACTGAAGGAAACCATCATATGAGCAGAGGCTGAGAGAATGGGGAATGTCCAGCCTGGAGAGGAGAAGAGTCAGGGCGGATCTTATATCTCTTTATACTTCCAGGCATAAATATTAATAGAGAGAGGGGAGGCATTTAAACAACTGAAAAATGGCTTTATGGTGATGGTGGCAAAACTTTGTAGCATTGGTTGTGTATCTATGGCTTTGGAGATGTTCAAAGGATGATTGGATAAGGCTCTGGTTAACTTTCTCCAGCTGTCTCTCTTTTGAGAAGGAGCTTTGTGTAAGCAATCTTCATATGTCCTGTGTGGCATCAACCATGCTGTGATTCCACAACATTTTTTATTTTGAAACACTCGGTGTTGCAGCTAAGGATATTTAGGGTTCTGAAATGTCTTCTCCCTTGGAGTTGCTCAGCATGGTTTCAGCAAAGCTGTGTGCCAAATGCAAAAAAGGCATGACAAGAAAGGGTTAGCAAGATTTTAGGATTTATTCCAATTTAAAGTAAAACTGAACTGATGGAAAATTGACATCTTTGGGGAAACAGATCAAGCTGCCCCATGCCATCAGGACACAGGCTGGTATTTTTTGCGGGAGCCAATTATGCCAATGAGGATCCAGGATTCCGTGCTGTCTGACAAAGACAATGTGACAGGATAATGGCAGTAAGAAGTGGCAATAATCAGGATTGTTTATCTGTCTCCTTTGTCACAGAGCCTTGAGAGTTTGGTAGGAGGGGCTTCTGCTGCCAGAAAGCTGTGTGATGTATAGTGAAGGGATGATCAGCACTGTGACTGTGTCATGCATGTGATGGTGGTGGGGACAGGGCTGCAATGAAGCAAGCACAGGTTTGAGCACAGTGGCAAAGAGCCCCGCTCTGAGCCAAGTCCTCAACTCAGGCTTCTTTTCTCAGTAGCTTGTTCATAATTGCAGCTGGATTTCTTAAACCAATGAATAAACAGACTTGGCAAAGACTATGCCCAGGGGGTCTGGAAAAGGATCTTGTTGCCCCCATCACCCCTGGAGCAGCTGTTGGGAGAGGCTGAATGGAAGGGAGCTGTGTGCAAGCCCTTTGCACGCCCAGCCTCTGGCTGCAGGAGGGCTGGCCAGGTGCCCAGCACTGTAAAGGGCAACACTTCAGCTAATGTAGGCACGAGGGATGGGGTGGATCCAGTGTCATCCCCAAAGGGGCATCAGGTGGCTCTGAAGAGGAGGGAAAACACGGTACTTCGCTCCTCTCTGGGATGGAATGAAGAGATAAATTGGGTAATTACCGAGCTCACCACACTTTGTGAATTCTGGCTGCAGGTCAGTCCAAGAAGTGTGAATCCAGGCCCTGGTGCCCTGATGCCTGCAACACACTGTGTGGTATTTTCTGGGTCCCCCGTCGTAGGGAGGAAATGATGAATGTGACTCCATGTTCTCAGAAGGCTAATTTATTATTTTATGATCTATATTATGTTAAAGAATACTATACTAAACTATACTAAAGAATACAGAAAGGATAAAGACAGAAGGCAAAAAGAGACTAATGAAAGACTTGTGAGTCTCTCCTCAGAATCTGACACAGCTTGACAGTAATTGGTCGTTAAGTTAAAACAATTCACATGAAACCAATGAAACAATGACCAGTTGGTAAACAATGTCCAAACCACATTCCAAAGCAGCAAAATGCAGGAGAAGCGAATCAGATAATTATTGTTTTCATTTTTCTCTAAGGCTTCTCAGCTTCCCAGGAGAAGAAATCCTAGCGAAGGGATTTTTCAGAAAATATGACGGTGACAACACTGCATGCACAGGCTGGGAGCATGGATCCCATGGCTTTTGGTGGGATGTATGCTCCATATTTCTGGGTCCCCTCATGCACCTCACTGTGGATTCTGTTTCCACTTTTGCACAGTACAGTCCACATGGCTCCTCAGTAGTTACACTCAGCAGCAGCCCGGGGAATGTCGTGCAGATCAGAGACTGCAGAGTGTAGGGAAGATACAGGCCAGCACTGCAGCAGAAGGGTGATGGGGTGAGCCTGGATCTATTAACTAAACAAATAGTTTGATTGTAACTCTTCTCCCAGTTAGAAGTGTTTTTAGGAAGAAGTGAGAGTGAAGGCTGTTTGCTAGACAGAGATGTGAAAATTCAGGCAGATTTGAAAGTGTGATGACCTAAAAGTTGTGAAAATGGTTAAACAGTGCCCCAGATGACTCATCTGAGAATTAAAATACTGAATGTTAAAGAGAGCCTTTAGGCAAATTATTTAGACTAACCACAGGTCAGCAGTGTCCCCAGCACAGACTGTTTTCTTACACTGGCTGGACTTGGGACATAAAAGGCAGGGTAGGACCAAATTGCATAGTGGGGTCAATGTCATCTTCTCTTTCTACACGTATAATAATGAAAGTCACTGTATTGGAAGACAGAGCAGTGATTAAAGGCAGGGTAGAGACTCAGCCTTCAGGGATTTAGCAGTTAGGGCTCTGGAGTAATTTCTAGAAGCTTGCATATAACTTTCCTTCTGCCTTGTCAACTCCAACACTTTGTTACTTCCATCTCTTCCCACTTACAGCCCTTTAAGTATGATTACTGTGACTGAATCAGTTTCTTAGGAAGGGTGGTATTCCCCAGCATTCCCTGAGCAAGACTACAATGCTGACCACCCTGTGTGACCTTTCCCACTCTGCATGCAAATGTTAGGGCTTGAGACTGCAAAAAGACTGAGTACCAGTTACCAAAAATGAGTGGGGGAAAGCATCTCAGACCAGGGAATGTGATAAGGGAGATGCAAGACTGCATGATGTGTGAGCCTAACTCTTCCCACACTGCTTGTTCCTGAGTTTTGACTTTCACTTCAAAGACAAAGCAGGCCAAAGCTTTGTAAAAGCCATAAAATATAGCCCTGTTCTGAGCAACTCTCCCTCTGAGCACAGGGATTGGAATAAATAGTAACTAAGGAATAAAAATGATGGAATTTTTTACCTTTCATTCTTACTCATGTAGGGGCATGTTGGTGACGACTGCAACCCAGCTGATGTCTTCTAGAGCTGCTTGTAGCTGAGAGGCCATGAGAAATCATAAAATGCTATTGTCATGTTGGGATCTCTAGCTTGTCAGAGTGACCCTGAGAAAAGTTGGAAATTGTCTTTTCCCACCTGGCACTTGAAGGAGTCAGAGCTCTTCATGTCTCAGTCTCAAGGTTGTTTATTGTATCTTACCTATAAAATTCTTTATTCTGTCCTGCCAAGGTCCGCTCAGCAAGACAGTCCAGGCACTCTGCCTGCCCCCAGGGCGGTGTTATGTCTTTATAATAAAAATTTCATATACAATGTTTACAATTACTTTCCAGTACCCATCACCTATGTTAGACAGTGAGCTTCTATCTCTAAACCAATCTAAAAGTGCCAACATCACAGCAGAAGATGGAGGCCAAGAAGAAGAAGGAGAAAGGCTGGACGCACCCAGATCCCTCCATCTTGCCCTCTGAACCTCCATTCTAAAAACCTCAAAATCTACTTTTTCACCCCATGATAAATTCACTATCATTCTGCTTAATTTTTCGTGGCTTGCAGATCTTCATCTAAGGTTGGTAACTTGCTCCAGGGGTCATAATCAAAACCACAGGCATTTTGGGCTCTGTGCCAGGGTCTCTGAGCCCCCTGGCAGGGGTCTTGGCTGCTCAGGACAGCCAGAGTGATATCCTGTGTCCTGACATTGTCATGCCAAAGAGCTGCAGGATTGAAAGTGACTGGAGCACAAGACACCTAGTCCCTGACATGGAGTTTCAGCTTTTAGCCTTTTTTTTGCTTCTATCCAGCATCTGTGGGTGGAGATGCAGAAACCTTAGGGAAATACCTCAGACAGGAAAATCAAAGGACCTGCCTCGGTATTTTCACAACCTGTAGCTTGCACAGTACCTTGCTACCTGTACTTTAATTTTAGCTTCCCCTGTGCTGTGCTGCTGCTGCTGACCACAAGAAGAGGAGTGACCACTACTAAATCCCCTAATGGCCAATATCAGCCAGCACGCTAGACTTCCCTACTTAGAGTGCTCTGAGGTCTGACAGCCAGGCACACCAGCCAATAACCTGGGCTTGCCCATATACAGGTCTGCCTGTTGCTGTGGTGCATTTGTTTTCTTTTCCCTGGGCTGATAGGCAGCTGGGCATGTTTATGAGCCCTGAGCCTTGGCTCAGCTTTGTGCGAGAGAGGGAGGAAAGGGGATTTGGCCTGGCCCAGGGTGGTGACAGAAGGCAGTCACGGCTGTCACACAGACTAATTGCACTTCTAACCCTCTCTGCTGTTTACAAGCTGCCTCCTACCAAGGACTCGTGTCTCTGGCTGGCACCAGTGTCTCAGGGTAGACACACAAGGCTCCCTTGGTAGCCACTTTCTTTGTGCTAACTCAGAGTGCAACTTCCACCTGTACTTTGCTGACATATTTCTTAGGGAACAGCATGCTCTTGACTGAACAGATTTATTTAAGTGAGGTGCTTGGGAGAAAAATTATCTTAAGGGGTAAAAGATTAGTTTTTTTAAGTATATGTCTGACATCTAGCTATGCAGAGCTGGCTTCAAGCAAAGCAGTCATGCTACCATGATTAGAGGTAGTGCAGATGTCTTCAAACCACTGCTTGAACAGTCCTGTGTCCTTGACCCCAGTGTTGCCCGGTGCCTGGCACAGCTGGTTGTCTTTCCTTCCACTGGCAGAGTAGGTGATGGAAGCAGAGCAAGGACTGAGACCTCCAGGCATTGGTTGACATCTGCTGAATCTGCTCTTTCCAAATCCAAGTAGAGAAAAAGTGGCAGCTTTCACATCCCCTTGTTCTGTCACTAACAGCTGTTGCAGCTGACATTTGCTTTGAGATATTATTTTATCTTCCTCTTCAGGACAGTAAATCTCACAGAGATTGCCAAATGCAGAGCTAACTCATAATTGTCTTCCCCAGGGGCATCCTGGTCAAGCTTAACTCCTAACTTCAACAGAGCCTCTCTCTGCTTTACCCTGCACCCCTTTCTGCAGTTGCTTCATGACTTTTGGCTGCTGAGCCCTCTTAGAAGAAACCAAAACACATTTAGTGGTTCATACCTTTATGATTGATAAGCCCTTTGTTGCCTGCAGGTCAATTCCCTGAGGTGTGGATTTGTTTACCTGTCCAAAGCCCTGGAAGTGAGCAAGATGAGCAAATGGTAGACTTCCATGCCTTTGAATTGAACAATACAGATTAAGTGCAGGAATTTCACAATACACCAGATTTACATGATGGATCAAAATTGCAGACAGACACCTGCCTGTCCTAGTCCAGGACTCAGCACTGTTGTGTCCAGCCACACAAGTGTCATGGAGGCATGAGAACAATAGCTGTGCTATCCTCAGAGGTACAGATTATCCCAGGGGAGTGGTGAGAGCTGCTCCATGGATATGAGGCTTTGGTAAAGTTACAGTGTTCACCCAGCTGTGGATTAACATCTCTTACACTGAAAGAAAGGAAGTTTCCAGGGACTCTTTTCCTCCTTCAGCTCTGAGGAACTTTCAGGGATTCTCCTTCTGTGGTACAGTTTATTTGCTCTCCCTTTCTTGCATTTTTTTCAATCTTTCTCACTCTTTCAGCCCTGTTTCTGCATCACTTGCCCATCCACATTTTCTCCTTGCTGGGGTCATCCTGGTGAAAAAGAAATGTTCCTTTATACCAAAACCTGGAAAACTTTATATTCTCAAGAAGCAGCACAGGGACTGTACAACTCAGTGGTTTCTTTCCTTGATTTGGGAGAGGTGCCACTCATTT
The DNA here is from genome assembly GCF_027887145.1 of Ammospiza caudacuta. Lineage (NCBI taxonomy): Eukaryota > Metazoa > Chordata > Aves > Passeriformes > Passerellidae > Ammospiza > Ammospiza caudacuta. The sequence continues at coordinate 82,877,467 of NC_080593.1, forward strand.
GGATCAGTTCACCTCCTTGCCCCACTGATCTGGGGACTGTAGCAAGTAGCAGCAGCACTCGTGTCCTCAGGGTCCCCTCTCTCACATCCACACTGCTCATAGTGCTTCAGAGGAGGCTGCAGTGCCTTTATTCCATCAGAACTGTTTATCCCTCAGCTGGAAATGTCACTTGCACAAAGAGCAGCTGCTGTTTGGGTGCTGCTGGTAGTGGGCTAGGAGGGGACTTCAGCAGGCAAGTTGGGTGGTTTCTATTCCCAGCACCGGAGGACGTGGGTGCAGAGGGAAGCTGGACCTCCTGGTGATTCTCTGCATGTCTTTGAAGGCATCCATTGCCGATCTCTGTTTGAGTTTACTGTTGCTGGGCTGCCCCAGGAACTGCTGAACTGATTGGTCTTTTCTGTACTGCTCCATAATGGAAATCTGGGGATGAAGTGGGAGCCATGATAGGCAGCCCTTCTGCCCAACCCCTGCACAGCCTGCCACCCTCCCACTGGTTCCTGGCTACACAAGGGCATGTCAGGAATTGGATAGGGCTGGCAGAGACCTGGCTGTAACAGGATGCCCCTGTCCTTTCCTTTCTTTCTGTGACAGGAGAGAGATGAGTTTATGGCATGTGGTGTGTGGGGGCTGCCAAGTGGCACTGGTGGAAAGAATGGTGGCACCTCAAGAGGGTAGATTGCCACCACCACCACAGATCTGACTGGTTCAATGAGTAGAAAACTTGCTGATAAGTAGTTTGGATACAAAGCAAAGTCTTGAGCTGCAACGTGGGTCACTCAGCAGGCTGGAAAAAAAATATTAGTAATCTTGACTTCAGCTCTCATTAATCATTAGGCATATCACTGTTCTTCCAGAGTTAGGCAGAGAATTGCAAATCCTGACCCTGACTGCTCATTTTCATTTCCACTCATTCCCTTCCTACCTCATGTTAGGGAAAGTAAGGGCAGTAACATCTGTTTGGACCCAGGTCCTGTTTCCAGTTTTTGGCATGGCTACTCATTTTCCCAAGCTCTGATACAGATTTTATGTTGTTCTTTAGTGACTCTTGGGACTGTTTTCAACTTGCTAGCAAGGAGAGGATGGCTGGGTATCATCCTCATGTTAGAATTATGCAGTGGAGAGTAACAGGTCAGGACCAATGCTCAGGTTGGATTAGGCTGGATTTCTCATCTCAGCTTCTAAATTTTCAGCTTCTTCTTAAGATTTGAGGAAAATGGCATGGGGAAACTGCTAACTGCTAAAGAAAATAAAGATAAAGCTAGGGGAGAGGAACATTTCCTTAGCAAGAGCAAAACCAGAGCATTTGTAAAGCTGGCTCACTTTAGGCTGGATACTGTTCTGTTCCTTTTTCTGGCTCTTCCCTTTACTCTGGGATACTGGAAAAAATCTCCATGCTGTCCACAAAGCTGTTGTTTTGTAAATCTCCCTCATTAGCCTTAGCTTCATTGTCTTTGTGATTTGAACATGTACTTACTTCAGAGATTAATCTGGTCACCATTTCATTGACAGATAATTTTCTTGCAATTAGGAGGCAAGGGCTACTACCTGGCAGGCTGCAGACAAGGGAAGAGCTTATGAAGACACATATTGCTTAGATTACAGAAGTAAATCTCACCCTTATGTACAGTTTGTCAGGCAAGCATCATCACACCTGTCATGTCTGAGCATTCAGTAAAGCAGGCAATTTCTTGCCTGTGACATGGGGCTGAAAAGAAGCATTTAAAAACAGAAAAGAAGGCAATACATGTTTTGAGACAGACTTCACAGCCTCAAAGAAAAAGAATTTATTCGATTTTCTTCACACTCAGACATTTTTGTTCCTTATAGTGCTGTCACTAGGCTAGTGAAAAGGGAATAACGGAATAGTTGCTGAGAAAGGGGTTTAAGACTTCTCAAACCTTCTCCGTTTTCAGGCCTGCAGTTTTGCCCCAAGATTTAGTTATGTTAGTTTGCAGAGAGGAAAAATGTACATGTTTACTCTGGGTGAGTAAATTGAACACGACAAATTCAGCATTAGATTAGGAGCTGGTAAAGTGTGGTAGCATGTAAACTGGGGTATATGTAAATGATTTCCTGCACACCCTTTCTATATCCCTCCTCCCTGATGGAGCGCAGCCTGTGTGTGCACTGTTACTGGTCACTTGGGTCCTGGCTTCCACAGAGATCCTGGCACACACAGCAGAAGCCAACAGGGCCAGGTCTCTGATGTGGACAGTCAGCACACCAGATCCACTGAATTACCCTCCCTGTGCTCAACCAGACCTCTGCTATCTCATCTGTGGCACTACTTAAACCCTCACAGGAGCCGGCCCAACTTCCTTTAATGACCTGGAGCAGACACTGCAACTCAGACCTGGAAGAAAGGATTACACTCCCACACCAGCTACTGATGGTGTGTGGGCCTGTCCCCATTCTGCCTTATCTGCAGAGTAATTTCTTGGAGCAAGGCAGGATCTGCCTTTTGCATTACCTTAAAGGGACTGCTTCCTCACAGGAATTCTCACTGCCACATCTCAGTCCCTTGGATGTTCACACTGCTGCATTGCAGTAGCTGAAGCTTGCAGTGCTGGGAGGGTGCCAAGGATTCAAACACTCGTACCCACTGTAACTCCTGCCTCAGGAATCCTGATTTGCCTGGGACTTAGTAACATGACCTGTTTTCCACCAGCTCTAAAGTGCTCCCTCCAGAACTGAGTTTCATCTTCTCTCATACTTAGTTTCAGCCAAGGAATGAAATCACTGTGACAGCCTCTGAAATTTGTTGTCCCTGTTAACTTCTGCACTTCCACTCAAAAGCATTAATATTTACTGCTCAGTTTAGGAATAGACACATCTTCTGTTCTCTGCTCTTCCTAAACCATCAGGAGCTAGAGGTTGCATACTTTCTATGTTACCAAAAGAGAAGAAATTGTGCAAACTTTCTTTGTCAAGAAAAAGAAGGCAAGGCTGTGATGATCTGTCCATCTCCTGGGCATGATCTCACATGATCCCTGCATGAAATAGCAAGAGAGAGAGCTTGACCCAGATCCTGAGGCGTCAGAAATGGAGCTCCCATGGGATTTGTAGCAGTAGCTTTTCTTAGGAGTGAATCAAGGTAGCTGTAAAGCAAGGCAGCATAGTGAGTGTTAAGAGGATGTACCATTGCAACCTTGTATTGAAGTTACTCAGCTAAGGATGTTTCCTAAGTGGATTTTCAGTCATTTCAGTCGCTTCTTCTTCCCCACTCCTCACCATACATCGCCTTCTGTCCCTCTGTGCTCACTCCCACTCACTAGCACTTGCACTCACTTAACCTTAACTATTAGTGCTGTCCTTAAATCAGAGGCAGTGCTGGACACTTGCCTTTCCCAGCCTTTGGCCTTCTTCCAGTTACAGCGGACGCGTTAATGAGAAGACCTCATATCTAACTGTCTAGTCAAGGCACTTGCAAAATGCCAGCCAGCACAGTAGCTGGATGTGGAAAACAGAAACCAGCTAATGTCAGCTCAGAGCAAGACTCAAATTCAGAGCAGCAGAGAGCAGGGAGAATCCATGACTACTGGGGGCGAGCACATCAAGACATGGTTCAAAGGTCCTTGGAGAAGTGTTATTTTCATTGGAAAACCCAGCTGAGGGTGGGGACCATCAGCTGCTGCTGGTGGATTTTGGATACACCACCTGGCAGCAGGCAGCTGGGGACTTAGTGGTCCACACGTCGGGGAATGGTCTGGAGATGGCAGAGGACTTCTCACTTGTGAGCTGGGTGATGAGATCAGTCAGTGAGTGATGAGTACGAGCAGCTGGTAGAGAATTTCACCAGGAGACAGTCCAGTTTAGAGAGTGGGAACTCAGCAATTTTAATGTTGGGCAGTTTTTTAATGATACTCTGAGAACTAGGTGCCATAAGGCACATAAATCAAATCTTGAAACTGAGACAGTGTGAGACCCTGATGCCCTGAGATCAGAGCAGCTGAGGTGACACTAGATAGTCTCCTGTGTACATGGACTCTATTTGTGCCAGCAGGGAAACCACTCCCTCATGATCTGGAGTGAAAAGATAAATGACATTTTTTAGGATCAGTTTGGTTACTTGTGGGTTTTAGAGAAACAGATGATTTTCTTCACATTTTATAAAAAGACACCAGACTGCATAAGAAATCACAAAATCTTTAAATTAAAACCAGATTTTAAAATATTTGAGTTATAGTTATTTTTCTTTTAAAACTAAATGACTTCAAATTAAATGTGAATTCAAGGAAATCTTCTCAAGACTGTTCATTTAATATCCAACTAATCAAAATATTTAAAGAGGGAAAGCAATGGTGCTTCACTGACATTTTTGTAAATTTTAATGAGTTAATTTTTTTTGTTATTGAATTTGTACAAGATTGACCCCAATATATAAATTAATTTTTTTCTCACAAAAATTAGGCTATGGGCAGCATGCATTCTTCCTGTAACTTTGGACTGTGCTCCAGGAAAAGAGGTACATCTAAATGTCTTAGATATACCTCTTTAAAAGTCTTAGCTTCAAAGTTCTGACATTTGCCTTGTGAGAATCAGAAACAATCGGCCATTTCACCAGTGTTAGCCAGTTACCCCTTGCTCTTTGCATCAGCTAGTTTTATGTACAGCACAAAGTTTGAAGATCTTTTCTCAACAGTTATAATTTCACATTAAACCAATGGTTTAACCTAATCCAATATCCTGTTTCTTAAAAAAATAGTTATGAGAACAGGGCAAGCATATAGGGGACTGTCACAATTCCTCCAAGACACTTCCCAGCTTTCAGCTGATTTTGACTTAGGAGGAGTCTGTAGATAGGTGGAGACTTTAAATGTAGCAATCCTTAGCAGATTTTTTCCTCCCCCATGGATTTGACAATGACACTACATATTGCAGTCTAGGGAAGGGAATATATCATTCTTGGCAGCACAGCTGGTTCATGCACAGGAGGAACTTCCTCATTGCTGCTTTGTCTTCAGCCACAGTGTTGGAGTACTTTGAAGATGATACTGAAGAAGTCATTATCTTTTCTTGTCGAAGGCACTGTATCCATTACAGGCCCTACTTCAAACAGAAAAAAAAAATACAAACGGAGTGTTTAAAATCCTGTGTTACTCAGCTGCTTGACTTTTCTGGGAGGGAGAGAGCATTTCTGCTAATACCCCATCCCTCAGAGCTGTTGTCTTTAGCAGTCCACGATAGCATTACTCATACTGACATTTTCCTAATTCTAATATATTTCTTTACATCCTTACTGAAGTTCCAAGTATCTACCATTCCCTGTGATCAAGTTATCAGATTGTGCTGATTTCCTCAAGGTTTCCCATCTTTCTTTTGCTCGCTCTACTTTTGCTTGAACGGACTGTCTTGCTTTACACTGCATGAGAGCCACACATGTCAAAGAGTAACAACTCCTTCAATGGCTGTCTGAAATTCTCTTTCCAGACCTCTGGCCACTGTACTCTTCCAGAGCTCCTTGGCTTCAATGTACCCAAACAAAGAAAAGCAGAGCAGATTCAGTCACAGTGACCAGGGTCAGTAAAAAGTTAAGGTCACCAGGCAAGTCCAACTTGATAAGGCAGGACTGAGGACAAGCCAGGAAGTCAAATCAGCATCATCAAGGCACAGGCATAGCTGAGACATAGTTCAGGCAAGGAGCAAGAGCTGAGCTTAAATGCAGAGGGAGGGAGAGCTTCTCTCCAGCTCTCTCTTACCCCCAGCATTTTCCCATGTTCAGTGAGCACCCAGGCACCAGAGAGCTGGCAGAGACCTGTTTCTCTCAGTGCCTGTGCTGCTGTGAGCCAAGAGCCTCACCACAGCACAACTACTGGTCCCAAATAGCTCAGGGGACTTTCACAAGGAACACGAATTCCAGTGCATGTACACCAGACAGGAATCACAGCACCTGTGTTTTACAGAGAATGTACTAAAGCTTTACTCCATAGTCATTGGAGTTTAGCAAAGCGTCTCTCTTGTGTCACAGAGAGGAGCTGCTTGTAAAGCAAACACTGTCAGCCCACTTAGTTAGCTCTTTAGCATGGTAAGAAATGTTCCCTGGCAGAGAGTTCCTGGGAAACCCTCCAAGACGTGACATGGAGAGGTACTTCTGCACAAGGAGGACCAGCAAAGCCAGACCCAAACCTCACAACTGAATCATTGCTCCTCAGATGATGCTGAGACCAGAGCATGTAATAACCATCCCCACAGCCTAGGTAACAGCAATTTCCAATACTGTGAGGGACAGTCCTGCCATCCTGCTACAGAGCAGAGCAGCCACCATGGTGCCCCCTTGTCTGTGCAGACTTGCCATAAGGACATACAGCCCAGGGAGGTTCTGGAGCCATTCAGATTAATTAGGTAAGTAGGTATCGTCATATCCAAATGTCTTGATATTAGAGGGAGAGCTAACAGACCTGCAGATTGGCAAGACTTGCTTGACTTCCTCCCTTGCTCCAATTAAGATCCTGTCCCTAAACTGGTCACATTGGATCATTGGGATGGGAACTGTTCACATTATAAGGTGTCTTTCCCCACTCAGTATGCAGAAATGATCAAAAAGTGAGTTTTTCCCTCAACAGAGGAAGAATGCATTTGTATTAAAGTGTCTGTAGAGAAATGAGAAAATTGCTTCACAGCTCTGTTAAACTCTATTCCTGAAAAAATCCCACTGTGGTGGGTCTGAAGTCAAAAGCTCAGTCATGAATGCACAGCACCCCCAGCTGCTGCAGTGTGAGGGAGTGAGAGGACCCTGTGTGCTGTGCTCTGTGCTCCTGGCAGCCTTGCCTTGTGCCCCTGCAAAGACAAGTGTGTCAGCACAGAAGTGTGAGATCAGGAGGAAAGGAGCCCAGGCTTGGGAATGCAGCAGGAAACCAACAGACCAGGCTGGGAAAAGGCAGCTGGTAACAGGGGAACTAGAAGTAGCAGGACACAGAGGCAGGAAGATGTGAGAACTTGGATCTAAAAGGACACATGGAACTTAGTCACAAAATTAGCTGAAGTAACTGAGCCCTTGAAGGGAAGTTGTAAAGATTCATGTCATGGCTGACATCTGTGTGCTGTGTCAGTGATGTTGGGAAAGACCTGCTGGCTGCCTCAGCTCGCTTTTAAAAAATCCAGATGAAGTCTGCTATGGCAGTGATGGGTGGATATTGCCCTCCCGTGGTGAACCCTGCATTTTCCCAGGAGTCATGGAGCATGAACAGCAGGGCTCATGGACCTCATTTCCAAACACACCACCAGGCCAGGCATTTACTGCCCAGTGGTTAGAAATGGACCATGATTAATTTGAACATCAGTGTTTGCCTCACCCAGCCCTGTTGTTATTCAGATGTTTCCTGTTTTGTTTGACCAAGGCCAGGCAGCACACAAATTACCAATATGGGTATTGCCACTGTTCTGTCAAAGCACAAATTTAATTACTCCTGCTATGAAAGTGCACCAGTTTGTGCTGCAGTTGTTTCATTAATTTGGTTTAATAGTTCCAGCTGTAAGTTGCGTGCTGTGATGAAAGCCATTTGCCCTCCAGTTGTCTCTATGCAGCACTGACTGATGGTGCTAAAGCCATACATCTGTTATGTTGAAGAAGCACAAATCCCTGAAAAAATAACCACTTCTATTTCTTACAATTTTATCAAAGTTCCATTATCAAGCTCCAGACTTCTCCTACTAAGATCTAATTGAATTTTAACAAATATTTATAGACAGAGCACAAAATGTTTATTTCCTAGAGCCACATCAGCAAAGCCATGATTTCAAAGTAATCTCTCTTGGGTTCCTAAGCGCTTCTGTATTAAGCAGCTGTTTACAGCCAAAACCTGTGACTGTGTAGGGCTTGGACAGCAAAGGGGGTCCAACCACGCCAAGGGACAGAAGATCAAACACCAGTAAAATTGGAATAGCTGTTTTCTCACTTCCTTTCTATCACATCCACAACTTCACTATGAGGTGAAAGGGGTACATTAGTACAAGTACACTGCTCCCTTTCAAGTTCTAGCTACAGCTTTCCTTTTTTATTAGCAAAGTATGAGACAGCTCCACACAAGTCCAGGTATTTATGGGTTTCTGGAGTCACACTTAAAACACTGAACAGATTCAGAATGCCAGAGCTTGGCAGCAGTAAAACTGATAAACTGTTGTTGTCTATTGAACTGCATCTAAATGAAGCTAATTTGGGAAGAGGTAAAAGAGTAATGATAAAACACTCACTACTAATTTTTTTATCAATGACAAAGCTTTGCACGATTTATCCTCAAACAGTTCTAGAAATAAAACCAGTCTTGTAATTAGTAAACTTGTTTCTACCCTTCCTCCTCTATCAACACTCACTGAAGAGTTTTTTTTTTGACTCAAGTGAGGTAGTCACAGCAAAAACCAATCAGAACATGACCTGCTAGCAAACATTGGCCGGCGAAGAGCTTCCCCTGCCCTATGTAACACAAGCAATGCTGAGTTGGTATTTGTAACACTTCCCTCACTATTGAAATCTTCAAAGAAATTAGACATTAGTTCTGGTCTACCACTTGTTTCTTGCTGGTTGTTTCACGGCCAAGGCACCTTACTAATCAATGTTACTCTGCCACTCTCAGATTGTACTGGGGACCTTTCAGTAAGTGCACTCAACTGTGGTACTACAGACAAAGTTCTGGGAAAAACCCTCACCTGGATGAATGTGTATACCCCTGGGAAAAAACCTTCCTTAACCCTCATAAATCTGGAAGAGGACAAGGAGAAAAAACTGAAGCAACTGGAAGCATGGAAGACGGCTCCTTTAAATGCTCCGACTGAAACCTCATACTTAATATATTTAACATATGAGAATTATTGGAGGCTAAAATAATTGGTTAATATTTAATTAATTAGTTTAAGGAACAATGGAAAACTACCCATTAAATTTAATGCTGTATAATTTTTGTTTTCCCTATACATTCAGGAAGTATTTTCTATGAATATTTACATCTGTCTAAGAAAAGATGCAACAGTACTTATGAAACAAGTCTTGAAATCACCAGTGCTAAATTGTTTTATTTCCAACAACTAGCCATTACAGTATGTGAAACAAAAAGTGTCCAGAATAAATAGCTGAAGATGAAGCATCAGAATACTACCATCTTTGCTACTGCTGTGGCCCCTTAATGTTTCCTGCTTTTCAACCTTCACTCTTCGGATTCTCCAGGCCTACGGATATCATCAATCTTCAGGATCATTCTAACAACCTGAGTCGCCAGAGAAATCTGCTGCTTCTTGCCAATCAAGGTTTCTATAACATGCTGCTGCTTCATATCTGCCAAAAGGAAGCAGAAGAATTAGACACCCTCATGAAATCTAGACATAACACTTCAACTGTAAGTGTTAGTAATTAGTAACAATAAATTCCACATAATTTCAAAGAACATTCTGAAATTACTACTCTTGGCCACTGTGGTTTACAAACATAATTTGTACAAACTAGAGTTTTACATCTAGGTTCCTACCAAAGATCCTCGGACATTAAGAGAGACCTCTTAGCCCAACTAGGTTGTGCTTTTCCAGAGGTAATGCAGAATGGTGAAAAGCTAGATTTCCATACACATATGTTAAAAGCACCCTAAAAGCTGAGCAAATGCTAAAGAAGTGAAAGGTCAAATGCCACCAAACAGGAACACCCCATCAAAGAAGGATTATGAATGCACAAATTTCAGTTTACCACATTCTTTTCTCAAAAAAACCAACAGAATAAATAAGAAGGTGAAAAGTATAGATTCAGTTGAAAATAAGGTTTTATACACTGGCTTCTTAGTCTTCAGGTTTATATATGCAGACGTATTGGTGAGAACATCATTGTCTACAAATATTTCCTGCCTTTTGTTTACTTCTTCACAAGCTGTTTCTCAAAACAACCATTTTAGGACTGCAGTGTAACCTGGATCACTAAAACTGCAGTATTTAAAGCACAGCCTGCTTACCTCATCCTAAGAACAGCCTTCCTTCCTGTACTACAAGATCAGTCAACATCTTCAATTAATCTTGCCACAAAGAAGAGGTTTTAAGACAATTATACATTTTCCTCCTGGCAGACATAAATGTGCTCTCCAAGCACATTCCCATTTATTATGGCAAGGCACAAGAGTTAGATTATGGCAAGGCACAAGAGTTAGAATAAACCAAGTGATGCACAGGTTTAAAAAAAACCACAGTGAGCATTTTGAGCTTTTGAGAAATAAAAGCTTTTATGCTCCCCCTTCTCCATGCTGCAGTTCTTACCATTTGTTCCTTTCTGCAAACAGTCAATGCCCAGGGCAGGATTATTTTCTTTCACCTGCCTCGCCCGCACTTCGGTCATTGTCTGTATTGGATTCATACCACTGTTCTCGGAGAGGGCCATGGGAATTACCTCCAGGGCATCTGCAAAAGCTCTCACAGCATACTGTTCCAAAGATGGGCACTAGAGGAAAAGAAATTCAAATTCATATGCTATTAAACTCCAATGTTAGTAAAAGCATATTTTCACAATAGATATAAAATACATACACACAATAAGCAGATTTTATTTGGAATATAGTAAGTAAACAAATACCTCTGAATGATAACTACTCGAAAATTAAAAAAAAATTAAACTGCTCCGAGCACAGAAGGATAAAAAGCAGTGGTAATGACTTTTTACAGAGACAGGAAGGGTAACTTCTAACACTGGTTATGATAGAATGTCAGAAAAGCACATGTTACGGAACTTTCTGAAAAATCTTTGAAGTTCTTTTGGAATTTCTTAAACCAGGCTCAATAGTTCATACACTAAAGAAAATGTTAACTGTTCCTTTCTTACCTTATCTGCTGCCTCACTGACTGCCAAGGCACAAGATATTTCAGCTGCACCACCACCGTACACAATCCGATTGTCACGAACGAGATTCCGGATTACACACAAGGCATCGTGAAGGGAGCGCTTCGCTTCTTCAATGATCTGCAATTACACAACAGCGTGTGTTTGATACAGTACACACATCTGAAGGCTGTGAAGGTGCAGTTCCTAATACAGATGTGGAAACTGCAAATAAACTCTTAAGATTTTTTCATGGCTCCAATGCAGCTGTACTATTGCTATGTTATACTATTTAAAAATAGAGAATGTTAGACATCCAGAGGCAAAGAATATACATATGCATAAAAACACACTGTTATTTGTTAAACCTGTAATTTGAAATATCAAAAACATGAAAAGGTTCTCAATTTTGCTTATTTACAAGACACAAAACACTGAGCTTGAAATGCCAACATTATTATCAGACTGCAGTTTCTGTCCACTTCTCATTTGAACAGATGTAGGAGATTTAACAAAAACACTAACTTTTAAAGCAGTATTTCTGTTTCTTACAAAAAAATTTCAGACTACAGTATGCTCTTTTTTTCCAAAGGTTTTTCATTTAAAGTAGGACTTGACCTATAGCCAATATAATTTAACACTAACAGTGCAACCAAAATCCAGTTGAAGCACATAAGCATTTCAAGTGGTCACAATTCGAGGGGAGTGGGGTATATAGGGTGTGGGGATATACAGTTTGCAGTACATTGGTGTTTTTATTTGAAATTATCTTAACTGGACTAAATCAGAAGCGATACAACTAGGTCTACAATAAAACCAAATCTGTCAAAGATGCTAATATGTCTTTACTCATAAAAGTGACCCTGTAATGAGAAAAAAATATTAAGAGTATCCACAGGTAAAAGCATTTCTATATTTATGAACTATATGGTCTAACAGAGAGAAAAGTAAAGTTTTAGTTTAAAAACACAGCATGCAAATCTAACAAGTTACTTCTGACACACAGTCCTGACTGCCTACAAGCCTTACTCCTTTCCTACTTACCCACACTGCAAGGAATATGTAGACGAAGTCAAGAAGAGTGTACTAATACGTTTTACAAGGAAACTACACATTCTGCAACTATGTATCAAAGCAAGCATCTCACCATTTTATTTCCTCCCCTAATGAAAATGGTCACAGCTCTGGAGTTCTGACACTGTTCGATGAGGAGCATTCTGTCCTTGGTTGTTCCGAAGGAGATCTCTCTGACGACACCTGCAAATCCCAGTTTCTCTGCCGTGAGCTCGCAGAAGCGCGGCACGATGCGCCCTCCCGTTGCAATGGCGATTAACTGAAGTTAAACAGCCATGAGTTACTTTAACAGGATTTTTTCATGTTTTTCAGAACATAAAACTAGTGGAAAAGCATCTGTCACAATGCCTACTCCAAGTGCTTCAGCCAATGTTTTGTTTCTGCCAATGGCAGGACTAAAGCAGAAACTTTCCAAGACACCTAAAACTTTTATTAAGTACTATATATATGCTCCAATTATAAACCATAATCCCCTCCATGGTAGGTTTTTCTCACAAATCCCCAATGATTTTTCTCCAACAGCCACCCATATACACAATTATGCAGTGATACCCAGAAAGCCTGAACTTTTAGCTGGTGCAGCCTATTACTTCATAAATGTTTTAACAACTGGTGCAAAGCTCAGTTTTACTTACTTCTAATTCAGGTCCACCAACCCAACGAACAGCAGGCAGCTCATTCTGGAGCAGCAAGTGATTTGCCTCATCATCAAAACCCCATTGGCAAATGGCAAGGTTTGCACCAGTGTCTTTTATCTAAAAACAACACAAATCATCAACCTTCTGATCAGAACTAACAAAGGAATGAAAAACATTCTTTGTGGTTTTAATTCTCCCAATTTTCTCAAAAGACAATTCTCAAGAAGAACCCTCTGGCACACACAGAGATCAAAATATATTTTGAACCAAGTTGGTATCTCTTTCTTACATTATATTATCTTTGATTCACAGCATTACAACTGCTTGTATGTTGCTTCCCACCAGGATTAGCAGCTCCTTTACAGGAGCAAATCAATGCACTATGCTGTTTTTTTCTAAAGGCTATGAAAGACAAAGAAAACAGAAATAATCCTAAAGGCTACCTGCTTCACCATCTCTTCAAACTTCTCTTTTTCATATTTCTGCAGTGCCTTGTAATCATCCACAGATGTGACATCAAGCTTATGTTTGGTTTTAGGCTTAGGTGGTTCAAATGGACAAGTAAGGATGGCAATTTTAGCATCTTTTAGCTCCTGGGCAATTAAAAAAAAAAAGATTTATGACCTGATTAACATTTTTTTTTGTATTTGCAAAGCATACAGATGTGTCTTTATAAACACAAACACATGAACAAATGTGAAGATCATTTGAGTTACTCTAAAGTTAACTAAGTATAACTAAATAATTCTATCAATAGTCTCAATAAACCACTTAGAACAAATTCCATAGCTCCAAGACACTGTTTAAGCCCTTAACCATCTTTACCAGTTATGCCTTTTTATGGTTTAATGCTTAAAAAACAAAAGATAAATTAAATGAAACCATCCCTATCCACTGTGACCACTGAGAACACCACTCATCTTTGTAACAACTTTTCAACTATTACATGACCATTATTTTCTACTAGTCCTCCTTTATATAGGATAAACATGGGTACCTGCTAGATGAATATTTTAGAGCAGTAGCTTTCTTGAAGTAGACTGCTCAAAGACTTGGAGACCTTACCTACACCAAACATAAAACAAGGACAGCTTCTGGGGTGTTCCAAACAGGACAAAATGGCAATTCATAAAGGTTTAGAATCTTGACACAGCATTGCACTAAGCATATCCACACCAGGGATAATTATTTCTACATAAAACAGAATCCTGCACCTATCCTCACTCAGCAGTACAGTAATTCCTCCCTTTCACCACACTTTCTCAATATTGTTGTAAATTCTAACTTGATGTCTTCCAATATGAAAAATTGCATGCTCCTTGCCCCTTCCTCTGTTGATATATTGGTGAAAAGCCAAGCTAAACCACAAGACTGTGTAAATACTTAATAAATGCTAGAGTGACACTTGAGGGAGGCTAGAAACTCTTATTTAAGCCAATACACACAAGAGACACACCAAGAACATGACTTACTTTAGGCATCTGTGGATGACTGAAATCTTTATCCACAATCACTCCTTTAACCAACTGTGTATCTTCCAGTCTACCACCCACTTTGCCTTGCACTTTGATCAGCTCAAAATCAACATCTTTCCGTTCCATGTCTGCCACTGTCAGTACAGCATTCACAGCAATCTCTGCCATTTGCCGGTGACAGCGGTTCACTCTAGGTTTGAACAAAATACAATCAAGTTGTACTCCATTTCCACCATTTGGGAGAAAAAGGTGATTCTATCAATCAAACAGCAAGAAGTACCACTACAGCAGTCAGCTTTTGCACAGTGTCTTAAAAGAGGGGGTCCTGCTTGTTTTTTCACACAAACAGAAGGTGCTGGCCATGGCAGAAAACCAAACACACAGCATGGTTGGTGTGAGGGACCTCTGTCAATGGAGTCTCAGCACAGATTTAGAACAAGTCAGGAGAACCTGCTACTCAAGAACATTCAAGAAACAGAAACCACGTGTAAGACAACTCTGCAAGGGAAGCCCTTCCAATGTCTGAATTTATCCATTTACACATAGAACCCAGAAAGGAAAAGAAACTTCTTAACCATCCTAAGTTAAAATATTTTTAGCGGCAAAAAACCCAAAAGATGACTCGTTACTATTTTGAGCAGATTCACATTGCTTTTGGAACCTGATATGATGCAGAACCTGGAACTACAGGTTAGAATGAAATTGATGCTGCAGTTGTTTAACTTCATGGAATTGACCCTTTGGAGACAAAGGATTCACAATTTCTTACCCTGAGACAGGAGTTCATGGAGGAATTAGCCACAACAAAACACAGAAGAGCCTTCAGCAACACTCCAATAACATAAATAAAACACCAGGATTTCTCCTTCCCAAGCAGAAAGTTTTCAATGGAAGGGTAAATATTCATTCAATATTCACTTTTGTGACTTACACTTTAGAGCCCAGAGTTGTCTTTGCTGTCTGGATCAGAGGCTCAATGTTCTGTGGATCAACTGGGAAGCTGTCACTGATTTTGTCTAGATGCTCAATAGCAATGCGTGCTGCCTGCTCATAACCATCTGCTATCCTGATGGGGTGGATGCCTCGGTCCAGCAGCTGCTCAGCCTGTTCCAGTAATGCCCCAGCCAGAACTATTAAAAAAAACAACAAAAAACCCCACTTTTATTCTTGATTGGAACATAATTTTAAGTATATTATCAACAGATTAAACAGCACATTTTCTGATTTTTCTGCAATGCTTAAAAGAGTTCAAGGTCTCCTAAATAACAAAAAACCATGAAAACCCCTACTTGCTTTGCTTAGCAAGAAAACCACATTATGTTAAGACCAAAATGAAGTACAGGCATCATGGCAGGACAGGGCGACTACAGAAGAAAATTATGCAAAAATTTTTGAAAGTATCAAAGGGGCTCTCAGCACTATCTTAAAATGTAACCAAATTTTAAAAAGACACAAAAGGCTTCTTCCTGATTAGAAGACTTCTCATACAAGAACTGACAGGAATACTGCAACAATAAATACTCCAAAGAAGTGCTACAGAAAAGCTACTGTTATTTCTCACATTTTTTTTAATAGCTGAAGCAGCTTGATTTTAAACTTGAAAAAGGAAGCTAAATTTCAAACACTTTCTTACCAACGACTCCAGTAGTTCCATCCCCAATTTCATCATCCTGAGACTTAGCCAGCTCCACCATGAGTTTGGCTATCTGGTGATCCACATCCATCATATTCAGGATGGTAGCACCATCATTTGTCACAGTCACCTCACCATCCTTGTCCACCATCATTTTGTCCAAGCCTAAAAAATGTATGTTCAAAGGATGAAGGAAAATTTTGAAAATTCCCCCACAACAAGTACTAAGAGAGAACCACTAAAAGTTTTTTATTGTTACCATTGGGCCCAAGCGATGTTCTCAGAGTACTTGCTACAGCCTTTGCTGCCATTATGTGAGACTGTAAAACAAAGGATAACAAAGCCAGAAGTTAAATCATTATCATGCATTCCGAAATCACAATATTAAGCTAAGGAAAACATAGTGAGTAGTGCAAACGTTGTGATACAACTGACAACAATTATGAAAAAGAACTGGTATGTGTGTACTGGTCTTATGACAGAAACTTTTCCTATGCCTTTTCTTGTATTGCTTGTGCTGGCTCTGCTAAAGCATTAAAAAGCAGAGCAGGCAAATGACGGCTCTAATGCTCAAAAAAGGGAGCAACTGAAGCCGGCAAGGCTAAAAAGAGAAGGCAGTGCAATGGCAGCGCAATTTTACCCATCACAGAATCATCACAGGATGGCGTGGCTTGGAAGGGGCCTTTAAGATCATCCAGATCCCACCGTCTGTCAGGGGCAGAACACCTTCCACTAGACCAGGTTGCTCAGTGCCCCATACACTTCCCTGAACACTGCCAGGAACGGCACATCCACAACCTCTCTCTTCCAGCGTCCGCTCCCATATTCTGTCGGGATTTGTGCCACCCGCACTCAGCCCCGGCCTTCCTTCAGCGGCCGAGCTTTAGGCTGCGTTCTGAGGGAGGGGGCACCGGGGAGTGGGGCAGGAGCCACGGGGAGGGACGCGCTGCGCCCATGGGGGTGATGGCCCCAAAGCCCCGCAGCCGGGGGGCGGATCCACGCCGTGCCGCGGATTCCCAGCCCCAGGGCCATGCCTTCTCTCTTCCTCCATCTCTCCCCCGCTAACGGGCCTAGTCCAGGCTCCATCCGCCCTGTGCCTCGGGCAGGGCTGGCGCTGAGCGCGGCAGCGCCTCGCCCCAGGGGCTCCATCCTCCCGCGGCAGCATGGCGCGCTACAGCACAGCACAGCATGGAATGGCGCGGCCCAGCCAGCGCGGGCCCGCGGGCGGCCCCGGCGGCCGCCCCGCTCGCTCACCTTGAGCGCCTCCAGCCCCATGAGGCGCGTCTTGCGCTCCTGGTCCTTGAGGATGAGGAAGGGCCGCCCATACTCGTCAAACGCCAGAGTCCCCATGGCCGACATGGCTGCACCGCCTGCTCCGACCGCCGCCGCCCGCGCGCACCGCCCGGAAGCCGCCGCGCCCGCCGCGCCACTGCGCGCCGCCCCGCGCCTGCGCACCCGCTACAGCCGCGCCTTATTTCGCGGACGGGAGCTTTGTGGCGCCCCCAGAGGAGCCTTCTGGAAGCCGCCCGGCCCGGGGGAGGAGCGCGGCGCTGGCGGCCGCACGCCCCGGCTCACGGGGGCGGGGAGGGAAGGAAGGATAGGAGGGCGTACCGAGCGCGGGCGCCGGGTGAGGTAGCAGCGGGCTGCGCCGGGTGACGTGAGGGCGGAGGAGGGAACAGACACACACGCGGTGGAAAAGTGTGCGCGGCGCTTCTCTCCGGAGCGCCTTCGGAAAGGTTTCGGTCCTCCACCCCGTCTTAGTGAAGTGGTACTGCCCTTCCCAATAACTGTTGCAGGCCGAGCATAAGGCGGGGTTGGTCACTGGCGATTAAGAGTGTGTGTGTGGCGGGTGTCGCTGTGTCCCAGGGAAAAGTTCCTCCGCAAAGGAGGAGCAGTAACGCCAGGACGTGTTCCCATGGCGGGCAGGTCCCTACCTGCGCTGCCCTTGAGCTGCTCGGGGCGCGCTGCTGCCCGCCTGTGTGGAGGGCCAGGAGTTTAAATGGGAACCGCATTCCTGCCCCCTCGTGCCGCTGCTTTCCGGCAGCTGTAGCGTTTCCTTGGGATCGGCTGAAGTGTAGGGTGGGTTTTTTTCATCTCTTACGTTGTAGCTCAAGATACTGAATTGCCTGAAGTGAGTGAAAACACTGTCTGTCCGTCCGTCTGTCCCCAGGCGCGATGTGCCCGGCGCTGGCGAAGGCGGCCCCGCAGGAGGAGGGCGAGGGCGGCTCCCGCAGGAGCGGCTGGGGCCTGCTGGTCACGGCCGGCCTGGGGGGCACCCTGGTGGTCCTCTATGCTGTGGCCACCCCCTTCGTGAGCCCGGCCCTGAGGAAGGTGTGCCTGCCCTTCGTGCCTGCCACCGCCGAGCAGATCCAGAATGTGCTGAAAATGTTGGAAAACAGAAGCGGCTCCCTAGTTGACATTGGTAGTGGGGATGGCCGCATTGTAAGTTAAGGATGTTGCCTTCTTTTTAGATCACCTCTTAAAAAAGTCCCACAGTGCTGGGGCTGCCTTTTCTCACACTTAAAAATGTCTTGTCTTAGGCATCTGGTGGTTGTGTCTGAGCCTTATGGAAAGGATAAAAGCTGAGAAAGGTTTACATTCAGTAAACCTTACCTTTTGATGGGTAATAAATAGCTTTTGCTGCAATCTTACCTGTAGCTTGTCCAAGATAGTGGACAAAATGTCATTGTGGTGACTGGAGGAGGGAGTAACAGTGCACTCACTTGAAAAGATGCTGTCAGAGTCTTGGTACTGATTGCAAAAGAGCTGTGATTCCACAAAGGTGTGTAGCTGCAGCAAGTGAGGCTGTGAGATGTTTAATGTATAAAGGTGTTAGAAGTGCAAAAAGAAACGGGCAGTGAGCGATGGGTTATAAAAATTAAAATCCTGGTGTGGTTAGAACTGTAGTCCTCAAACCTTCGTTTGAAGCACTGGTGGCTTCCCCACTTCCCAATCCATGTGGTGAAACTAGAATAAACACCGAGAGAGAGAGCGAGAACACCAATGGAGAGAATCATGGAAGAAAAAGTGATACTGTGTTTCCAGGGTACTGCTTGAGCCCCAGTTTGTGAAATGTGGTGAGGATATAGTAGAAAATTGTGTGATGTGTTTTTTCTTTTTTTACTGTGATGTATTGTGTGCTTTTTTGTAACTATCTGCTTCAAGCCAGAGTTAGCAACAAGGTGGTGGTTTTTGATGGAAACACACGAGTTCTTGAACGCTATCTTTGTCCATGTTTTATGTGAATGAGTCAACTATTTGTCCATGCAAAAAAAAATGATTTGGAACTCCAAATCTGTGAAGAATGTGTGAATTGTGCCTGGGTAGGAAAAACACCAAAAAACTTAGGCATGAGATAAGTGCAGTTTCTGATGCCCTCTGTGAGGCATTGTGGCTGCTGACTCTCATCAGAGGTATTTAATTTCAATAGGTTCTGTGTCATTAATTCTTATATATTGTATAGGTGCCTAAATGGAGACTATTTGGAAAGCCAGGTGCCTAAAAAGGAATGCTTGGTGCTTCCTTGATGCATCTGTCCTGAAAAAAGTCTGTTCTGATGCTTTTAATTATTTAGCACTTACTCAGGTGGAATCAGTGGATAAATATGAAGATGTTTGCCACATTTCCAAGTGTGGTAAAAGTGTCAGGTTCTTTTTGGGGAATTTGCAAGTGCTCTGTGCATGGTGAAAGATGCATTATTTTAACAGTGTGAAATATATAGTCTAGGTAAAGCTGAGAAGTTCTGTTAAGAAATGTGTACTTTCTGATTTCACCTTGGTTGTTTTGTAATTGATAGTTCATCAGGCCATTGCTGATTAGAAGTTTGCAGTAGCCTTTTAAATTTTGTTTTAAACCTTTTATTCTAGAAATCAGTGCACTTTAATTTTTTTTTTCAATGTAGATCAAGATAGCTTTCACACTCTTTCTATTGGTATGTCATTTTGGCTCTGATTCAAGGGCTGCTCACTTGCCTATCCCTTGCTGCTTTTCAAATAAGTGGTCTAATTTTGAGCATTTTTGCTTGTGAGTTGCATTGTTCTCTCTGTGATCAATGTTGGTTCTATTCAATTCCAAGACACTCTAATGAATGTGTTAATTTAAACTTTTATATGAATCATAGATGTACTGCAAGCTCACAGCTTTGCCCTTGAATGTTTGTTTTCATTTTGTTTGCCCGGCTATATTTCAGTCAGGACTAGCAATAGTAGTAAAATGTAGTTTTGAATTTTTTGTTCACTATACAGCTGATCTGTTGGGTGTTAAACCCAGGGTGACTTAGGAAAGTGCTTTCCTTTGATTTATATTTTAAATAAAACTGTGTGCTTCTCTTTAGGTGAATAGACTTTTATGTTTCAAAGTGAAGATTTATTTTCTTTCTTGTAGGTGATAGCAGCTGCAAAAAAGGGATTCCAGGCTGTTGGCTATGAATTGAATCCCTGGCTAGTCTGGTACTCCAGATATCGTGCCTGGAGAGATGGAGTACATCAGAACACCAAATTTTATATTTCAGACTTATGGAAGGTAAGTAGTGAATTGTGTAAGAAGAGATCTGGGATGATTGAGAGATTTTATAAGTTTGGAAATACTTTCCTGAAAAAGCTGAAATGCTGTCTGACCACAAGGTGCTGTACTGGGCTTTGAGCAGAGTCCTTGTGCTGGGAATCTGGTTTCTTTGGGCTCAGTGTGCTGTTCTGCTGCTTTTGGGCTTTATTCAAGCGCTTCCTTTATCAGCAGGGGCTCCTTGAGCCAGCCTGGGCCTGATGAATTATGTGGGAGGGTTTTTTTGGCTGTGGGGGTGTTTGTGTTCAGAGAGGAACACAGGAGGACTTGATGGTGCTGAGTGGAAGAACTCAGTCATTAGAATGCCTGGGAAGTTTTTATAGCTAGCTAACATTTAACAAAAGAAGGGGTGAACTTAAAGCATACATGATTTTATCATATACTGGAGTTGTGAAAATAACTCTTTAGTTATTAATAAAATCTTATTGGTGTTTTCTAAATTAATGCTTTCTGTGCTTCTAGAATTGCTATTCCATGTTCTTGGCAAGAACAGTAGAAGTTTTTTGCTGTTCAGCAGTATAAATTTTCTTTATGTGGAAATTTTTGTGATGAAAAATTGGTAAGGGATCTCCTTACATATTTTTGGTCTAAATCCCTGTTGAAGGAAGTGCAGCTAGAGGGATTAGGAGAAAAGAATGGTGAGAATGTCTGTAACTGTAAATGCCATTTTCAATAAGATTTGTTCTCAAATTTTATTTTAGGTTTCTTTTTCCCATTATAGAAATGTTGTTGTTTTTGGAGTACCTCAAATGGTAAGCTTACTATTTATTTTTTATTTTTATTATATTATTCTATTTTATTATACTGTTTAATTATTTGTTACAATGTTTAATTACTTTAATTAAACATTGTAACAAATAGTGTACAAGTAGTGCACATACATTAATCTGCAAAATGAATTAACCTGCAGATGGTCAAAGGCAGTCAGTAATAATTATAGAATCATAGAATGTTAAGGGTTGGAAGGGACCTTAAACATCAAGTCCCAAGCCCCCTGTGCATCGGATACCTCCCATTAGACCAGGTTGCAGCCTGGCTTTGAACACTGCAGGGTTGGGGCTTCCAGAAACTCCCTGGGCAACCTATTCCAGTGTCTCACCACCCTCACAGTAAAGAATTTCTTCATAATGTCTAATTGAAATTTCCCCTTTCAGTTTTTTTCCGTTCTCTATTGTCCTATCTCTGCAGTTCCTGATGAAGTGACCCTCTCCAGCTTCACCAGGAGATTCCTCCCTGTAGGCTTCCTTCTGATATTGGAAGGTTGCTATAAGGTCTGCATACAACCTTCTCTTCTCTAGTTCCAAACCCCCTGCCATGAGCACAGGGACACTTCTGACTAGACCAGATTCCTCAGAGCTCCATCCAGCCTGGTTTGAACAATTCCATGGCTGGGACATCCACGACTTCTCTGGGCAACCTATTCCATTGCCTCACCACCCTCATGTGAAGAATTTCTTCCTAATACCAATCAAAACCTACTCTCTTTCAGTTTGAAGCCCTTCCCCCTTGTCCTGTCACTACCTGTGCCTGTGGAAGGTCCCTCTCTCCATCTTGTAGGCTCCCTTCCGTGCTGGGGGCTGCAGTTAGGTTCCCCTGAAGCCGTCTCTTTTCCAGGCAGAACAAACCCAATTGTGTCATCCTGTGCTTCTGTATTGCTTGTTCCTTGGCTAAGGCAGGTGTCAGATGCAGTGAGTGAAGAGCTTTATGTGATGCCATACCATACAGCATACACTGAAAACATTTCTGCAGCACTAACAGGAAGCATAATAAACCTTCCCATTCTGTGGTGTTTTTGTTTGCTTGTTTGTTTTTTTTTTTTCACCAGGCACCAGGGGTAAACCTCTACTTCAGATTCCAATTGTAACTCGTATTGGAAACTGAAGTGGGTAAGGGTGGGGTATTAGTGAGCACCGGGGCGTTCCTCTTGCTGCCAAGAGCTCCCTTGCTGAGTTCCGGCAGGGGGCACTGGAAACGTTCGGAATTGTGGTCAGGAATTCTGCCGTTGCACCGAGGGGAAAAGCCCTGGTGGGGAAAGCTGGCTCAGTAAAGTAGGAATAAACAAATGCCCTGGGAAAATGTGAGTAAATCCAGTAGAAATACTGAGTTAACTTTTAAATGTAATAAAGTGGGACGCATTAGTAACAGCTGTGATAGAAAGGGTAGCTGTAGGGCTCAGAATAACTTTTGTAGATCCAGTAAATACTAAGTTAAATTCTTTCAGCAAAAGAACTGTCATAAATGCAACAGATGCAAACATATGGACCTCTGTGTTTTCTGAGCATTTGTTTACTTATTATCCCCTTTGAATTTACTTCGGAAGATGTTAATGCTCAGCCTCCTGAATGGCTAAATTAATTTTCTAGAAACCTTAATACATTTCTTCTTTTTTGCTGAGAAACAATAGATCTTTTTAGCTTTTTTAATAATGCTGGCCTGATTTGATGCTTTCACACAGTGCTTTTATTTCAG
Source organism: Ammospiza caudacuta (assembly GCF_027887145.1). Classification (NCBI taxonomy): domain Eukaryota; kingdom Metazoa; phylum Chordata; class Aves; order Passeriformes; family Passerellidae; genus Ammospiza; species Ammospiza caudacuta. Next base: position 82,900,096 of record NC_080593.1, read on the forward strand.
CTCTGAGATTAGCTTTAAAAACCTGAATTTACTGATCTTCAGGGAAGATTAAGACCTCTCTTGTTCTTGCAGGCATCTGGGGGAATGTGTGTTTGTTTCTGAGTTATTGCAGAGAGACACTTGTTCAGGGTAGGATGATGGAATTCTTGCCAGGTTGTTCATGTTTGCAGCTCCTGTGTATTTTAACTGATTACATACTGTAAAAAAGCTTTACTAAACTATGTATCCATGTTGACACACCAAAAAATTCCCCCAAACCCTGGCTTCACATAAAATACAGTATGATTGTAACACCTAATGTAACTGATATATTTAGCTTAAAAACTAGTTTGACTGGTTCAGGGATATAATTATTTTTGGCCGAACTTAGCTGAATTATTAATGATTTTTTCTAATTTGTGCTAATATGGATATGCAGTGTCACTAATTTTCGTAATTGCTCCTAAAAAATAGTATATGTCTATATTTATATTTTCTGTAAATTTTTTTTTCTGGTGTCTCAACTCAGTTTAAGCCCACTTTGTTACTTTAGGTAACTAAGTGGGCTTATTTTTCTAGTTTGTTGAAGGTGCTTGTAGGCTTATTCTAGTTGTTTAAGGCAGCAAAAATGTTAAAAAGCATTTGTAGTGTGGATGAAATCAGAGCCTTAAAAATATTTGGAGATAACTCTTTGGTATATTAGATCTATGACTGTAATTTTCCTAAAATATTCCATTGTTAGCTTAAATGTAGCTATAATAGGATATTACATCAAAGGCACACCCTGAATGTATGTGATAGTGAAAGCTCTTTGCAGCCTTTAGGAAATACCTTTTCTTTAGTCAATCTTATTTTCTAATACTGTTCTTTTGGGTTTTATTTCTTTCATCTTTTTTATGAAATTTTATGTATTTTTGTCTTTGTGACTGAAATTCAGCTAAATTTGTTAATAACTCCTGCCCTTTAAATTTTTTTAATATTTAAACATTACATCATGATAACCAAAGTAAATAGTGTTTTACATGTAACAGAAGTAGCCTGTTAAAATTACTCATTCAGATACATACAATATGTAAGAATAAAAGGAACTCCAAATGGATGTGTGCTGCTGATCTGCTTAAACATACCATCAAACTTTGCCAAAGGACAGAAGTGGCTAAATCTGTTAGGTTTCTCTTTTTTTCCTAGAACATAATCGCTATCTCGGGTGGAAAAAAATTTGCGAAACACTTCTTAGAAAAAGAGCATTTGACTGGTCAGGGTGTTCTGTTCTAGGAAAGTAGTGATATTTCCTCTGACTTTCATATCCTCTCAATTTTTGTGAATAGAGGAAAGCTGGACTGTAGGTATTCAACCAGGGAGAGTTGCTATGTGACACGGTGCCCCTCAGCATCCTGCTCTCTACACTGGGGAGGGATGGATTTGGTGGATGGACTGTTCACTGGATAAGGAGTTGTGTGGATAGCTGTATTCATAGGGTAGTGGTCAATGTCTCAATGTCCAGATGAAGATCAGCTACAATTGGTGTCCTTCAGGGGTCTGTATTAGGAGCAGTCCTGCTTAATGTCTTCATCAATAGCATAAAACAATGGGATTGAGTACACTCTCAGAAAAATTTGCAGATTTTGCAGATGCACCAAGCTGAGTGGTGCAGTTGACATGCCTGAAGGACAGGATGCCATCCAGAGGGACCTGGGCAAGCAGTGAGCCCCTGGGAATATTGCGAGGTTTAACAAGACCAAGTGCCAGGTGCTGCACCTGGGTCAGGGTAGCTCTAAGTACCAACACAGGCTGGGGAATGAACAGAGCAGGGCAGCCCTGCCCAGAAGGACTTGGGAGGTGCTGGTGGATGAGAGGCTGGACAGGACCCAGCCATGAGCACTCACAGCCCAGAATGCCAAACATGTCCTGAGCTGCATCCAAAGCAGTGTGGGCAGCAGGGGAGGGAGGGGATTCTGCCCCCCTCATCTGCTCTGGTGGGACCCCACTTGGAGTGCTGCATCCAGCTCTGGGCATCCCATCACAAGAGGGATGTGGATGTGTTGGAGTTGCTCCTTTCCTGGAGGCAGGCTGAGAGAATTGGGGTGATTCACCCTGGAGAAGACTTGACTCTGGGGAGTGGCCTTTTAGTACTTAAAGGGGGCTTGTAAACAAGGTGGGGACAGACTTTTCAGTAGGGGCTGTAGGGACAGGACAAGGGGTAATAGTTTTAAACTAAAAGATGGCAGATTCATTTTAGATATAAGTAAGAAAAATTTTATGAATACAATGGTGGAACACTGGAACAGGTTGCTCAGAGAGGCAGTGGATGGGGCCTGGATGGGGCTCTGAGCACCCTGATCTAGTTTAAGATGTCCCAGCCCATGGCAGGGGTGTTCAACTAGACTACCTTTAATCGTCCCTTAAATCCAAACCATTCCATGATTCTAACTTCTCTTTCATGGAGTGCTGAAGAAGGGATTCACATGCCTATGTTAACAGGTTGTGAATTCGACTAACCTCAATTTCAGTATTATTTAATGTAACAGTATTTTACCACAGACTGACAGCAGAATTTTTGCTTTGGGTTGTTGTCTGTGTGATGTTTTGAGTGTCCCAGGATTGGTCTTGCAGTTAAACTGTAAATTTTGAGCTTTTGAATATCACACAATAGCTCATGAACCTTGGGGTTTCATAAATAGCTTAAATTCAGGGGGTGGAATTTTCATTCCCTCAGAGAAGAATCCCACTGAAGAGAATTATGAATTGGAACATGCAAAGTCTTTTGCCTGCAGTTGTGGGGGTTTTTTTGTTAGTTTGTTGTTGGTTTTTTTTGTTTGTTTGTTTGTTTTTTAATTTAATTTAAGGGATAATTTATGGGCTTTGATTTAATTTTTAGATCTTAAAGTTATGATTTCCTTGATCTCACCAACTGAGGCCCCAAGAACCATTTTCTGCTTTTAGATATTCTTTGTCAAGGCATCAAAGCCAAAATACATATCACAAATACTTTCCTAAGATTTAAAAAAAAAAAGTTACTCAAGTCTTGGATTTCTCTTGAACACCTGAATTAGATTCTGGAGAGAATGCTCTTGTTTTTTACTGTTTCTGAGAGGTTTTTCTTGTAACTCAACAGATGCCACAGCTGGAGAAGAAGCTAGAGGAAGAACTTGAATGTAATGCCAGGATCATTGCGTGTCGCTTTCCTTTCCCTTGCTGGATTCCAGATCATACTACTGGAGAGGGAATAGACACTGTGTGGGCCTACGATTTGAAACATTCTAGAGCATGTGAAACAAAAAGCTTGGAAATTACACCAAAGACAGAATCTTAAATATTGAATTTGGTTTCCCACAGAAATTTTTAGCTTTGACTGGACCTGTTGAAGATAAGATTAACATGGAGAGGGCCCTGGCATATGAAGATGTGAATTCACTGTAAGAACTCAAGTACAGTGGCTGTCTGAAAGCACACAAAGGTTACTGAAAGGTGTAGTTAAATGGCTTAATATGGTGTTCTGGTTTAACTCCATCTAGCAGTGGAGTACCACACAGATGTTCACTCGCCCCGGTCCACAGACTACCACAGAGGGATGGGAAAAAAAACTGAAAAAAAGGTCATACCCATGACCATGGACTGAGATAGGAATAGTTTAATAATTTTTAATAATAATAACAACAAGAACAAGAGACAAGTAAAACCCAAGAAAGATGAGTGATATACAGTACCCTTGCTTAGCACCCACTGATGGATGCCCACCCCATCCCAGAGCAGCGACTGCCAACTCTCCCCAGTTTATATACTGGACATGATGTTCTGTGGTGTGGAATATCCCTTTGGCCAGTTCAGCTCAGCTGTCCTGGCCATGCTTCCTCCTGGCTTCTTGTGCACCTCCTTGTTCTCAGAACATGAGAAACTAAAAAGTCCTTGGCTTGGAGTAAGTGCTGCTCAGCATCAACTAAAACCATTAGTGTATTATCAACATTAGTCTTTTCTACCACAGTGCTGTACCAGCTAATAGGAAGAAAATCAACTCCCAGCTGAAAGCAGAACATGTAGTTAGTCAAAATTTGAAAAAGTTTTTTAGAAGAGGAAAACTTCAATATGGAAAAGGGTTTAGAATATAAGTTCAAATGTTCAAATTTGTGAACTTTATATATACATTCTTTTTGACCCTACAGAGCATTTGGTATTGGTGTTGGAATGATGTGCAAGTGTCTTCTAAAATGTATTTCCAAAATGTCTGAATTTTGTATGCCAAGTACATAGTGCTGCATACACAAAACTGGTCCAGATGGAGTATGATGATGACACCAATGTTTCACACCACAGCCTTGAATGTGTACTTTTGAAAGTTGAATATGACAAAATGGGCAAATATCATAAGTTGTTCATTAACACAAGTGCTGCCTCTGATTATATTAATGTTTTTTTATTTAACTTGTATTCTCTTTTAGCATTTGCTGGAAAATAAACTCCAAGTAAGCCACTCCCCTTCTCCTGTACGTCTTCAGTAAGGGAGTGGCAAAAGCAGAACTTGTGGGTTGAGGTAGCAATTTACTGAAAGCACAAAGCAAGAATAAGACATGGCACAGTATCAACAGAAATATTAACAGTAAAAGAATACAAAAAGAAGGTATTTTAGTGACAAAAACTGAGGACACAATCTACTGGAAGCATCCACCATTATTCTTGTTTCACCACTGAAACAAGAATAATGGTGGATGCTTCCACTAGATTGTGTCCTCAGACCAAAGGCAGCATAAGGGCTTGGCAGGCAAAATGGCCAGCTCCCAGTGGAGCACGAGTGTTTTCCTTGGAAACCGTGCCCTCCACCGATGGCATGCATGGTACAGAGTAACAACTTGGTCATGGCACTAAGCTCTGACCCCTTTCTGCAACCAGGACCACTTGTTACAGGAACACAAAACTGCAGGAGAATGCTCTTACTGAACTCTACTGGTGTAGGCTGTTGAAAATGACCATAAATTTTCCTAATCTTTCTGATTTAGGAAGGGTTTCAAAAGTCATTTACTTCTCAGTGAAGTGCCACCATTTCTGTCTGCTCAAACTTTATCTAAAGATTTGGATGACAGTTGTTCACTTGAATACTTGAGGGCTGTCTCTGATCCCAGGGCTATTTATTCTGGCTAGTTTGGTTAAATCTGATTCAACTTCATTTAATTCTTAGTGAGATGAGAAGGAAAGCTTTCAATCAGACTTGTTTTCCCTTCTATTTTTCCATACATCTGATGACATCTCAGAAACTCATAGTATCACTGTTTGGCTTTTCCTTGTAAGTGAAGCAAGTTCTCCCTCTCCTTTTGCTGATACTGGTTTGCAATGGGGTACTGTCACTGCAGTGGTGATTTCCTTTCCTGCCATAGTTACAACTTGATATTGTATAATGGTCTGCTTACTCGTGCTATTTATCTGGTTCTCAGGTAAAGTTTTACTGTTTTCACTCATTAGCAATTATTCAAAGCTCACAATCTGCCTCCCCTGGCCCCAGTTAGCGTACAGCCTGTTTGTAAAGCAGTAACTGTAAAGTTGTCAGATCTTTGCATATATGTTATCCATGGAATGAAGCTAAAACAAGCTGGACAATTGTCACCTGACTTCAAGGCAGTCATTACTACAACTAAAATTAGCTCAGTCCAAGTGAAATGCTGAGACCCCAGAATTTGAGGTGAAAACAAAGTCTGACATTTTATCAGGTGTTGGGATAGCCAATTTGGCTGGTCTGTAGAATCTGACTTGAAGAGAAATTGGGCGCTATTTGGGATGTGTGGTCTACAATGATGTCTGTACCCATGCTTTTTGTTTTTGATGTGAGGAGACAGGAATAAGTTAAAATACAAGCCTACACTGAGGATTTGAAATGGAGCATGGTTTTGTCCTGAAAATATATACAGAACAGGAGAAGAAAGGGGCAGATGTGTCTGTGGTGTGCAAAGGAGGGGTGATTTCAGCCTTGCATGACAAGGCACACCTGTGAAAATGCAGACTGTGTATACTGAAGATCACCAGTGTTCTGGTAAGCAGTTTGGCAGCCTTTCTCTGCAAGAATGCATAAACTATCTTGTAAAATTGCACTAAATGCTTTCCATAATGTTTTAAGTGTTACAATCATCATATGGAGATGGAGTGAACGGACAGGGATAGAGTGGCTTATCTGAAATGCTGAAATTTAATATCCCAAGGCCATAAAACTGGGACCTTAGAGAAAGTACATCTGAAATAATTTCTAACGAAAAGAAACTAACAAAGGGGGAATTAGCTAATTAAGCAAAGTTCTTCCCTGAAAGATCATAAAGGAGAAGAGGAGGCAAAATATTTTTATCCACTGATTTGTGTGTGACTCATCTGCAGTGCAGTGCTTTGACCCATGCTCCTACTATCTGCTTTCACTAAATTTAGTTTGTAGGAAATGAAGCAGTTATTTACTTTTCTCCTGTGTTTGACTATATATTTTTCTCTTGCATTAACCTTTTCCTGTTAAAATTACTCATTTTTGCCTGTGGTAAAGGTTTTGGGATGTCCCCTTCCTAGTTACCACCTATTGCTCCAGGAATACTTTTTGAGGAGGGCACAATAGAATTAATGATATGATGACCTGAGCTTTAGGAGTACTAAGTGCTGTCCTCCAGGCAAGGAGAGATTTATGATTGTTTTAAAGTAAAACAGAGGGCTGTTCCTTGCTCTGGCTATTTACTTTTGGGGGCCTGCACTGAATTAGGCAGTAGTCTGAAGGTTTGGGATTCCTTATGACATAAGGAAATGTTCTGTATTTCCCGTTTCCGCAGTTTGAGTGTGAAATGGAAAGCAAAGTGTTCTCATTTTCACAGGAGGACTGGGAAATCATTTTGTTGACATATTGTCCTTTTCTATCACTTCTATATTCATTTGATAGCTTTTGAGATTAAATGCTTAACTGTGACTTTAGTTATCATGGTATGGGTTATTATGTTGATGCACTTCCAATTGCTAAGGTAATGTATTATGATTTTGTTGATATGATACTTCAGAATGAAAAATTGTTTCTTCTGAAAACCAGGAAAGAGAATTGCCATAATCAAATTATAGTGTAGATCTGAAGTCAGAAGGAGGCAACATTCAAGCCACGCATGCTGTTCAATACCAAAGTAATTTAGATACACAGAAAAACCTATAATTTATCTTTCTTTGTATCTTCTAGTAGAACCAATTGCCTTTTGGGAGTTGTGTTATTTTTTCCTTGACCTGTTAGATTTTAGCAAAAGAAGGTGGTACATTACTGAATGACTAATGCTTTCCTGAAATACTGTAGAATTTAATTTGTTTGTAAATAGTAAAGGTCGGGGTCATACTTACAAATGTTTTCTTTGTTCTTTCCCCCCTCTTTTTTTTATATTTTTTTTGTGGTGAGACACTACATATGTCCTCAAAACCTGTTATGTCCATTCAGGTTTTGTGATGCAAGATGAATTAAACAAATGCAGCATCTTAGTGGTGCAATTCTAATTTTGAAGTGTTCCATTTCCATTTTGCAGAAATTGGCTTTGTAGAGAGAAGGAGACAGGTATGGCTCATGGCAAGACAGCTATGAGATAAGCAGCTTGCTCAGTAAACTGCACAGTCACTACAGCCTCACAGCAGTGTCAACCAAACTTGACCAGATTTGTTTGGGAAATGTACACTTACTTTGTGGGTTTTAGGCATTTCTGTATTACTGGGCATATTGAAGTTCTTGGTTTATCTTCTGGTCTGATTATATGCTGCTACTTAGTCTAGTACTGCTCCAAGGAAGTTAATCCTCTGTCTCTGAACTGCTGTTTGTTTCTGACTCCTGAGTTGTAGCCAGGCAAGAAGATACAGAATCCAGTTTCAAATTAAGCACAAGCCAGTTGAGTGACAATGGTCTGTGAAAAAAACAGTTCCAAATCCCAGGCTTTGGGAAGGTCTCCTTTCACGAAGGACCCAGCTCAGAAAACAGCAGAGATCTCCTGAATTTGGCATAATTTAAGAATGACTTCAGCTTTGCTTTAATCACATGTATGTTCTTCAAGAAGTTTGCCCACTTAGTACCATTGTGAGATCTGTAGGAGAAGTAAGCAAAGGCAGCATTTTGGTTACCATTTATATTTGGAGCTAAGGGAGGAAAGGAGAAGGGGGACCTTATAGCCCAAGTAGGGCAATTGATTTTGATCTATTTCAAAAGCATTTGACAGACTTGCATCATCTGTGTGTACTTGTCACTGCATTGGAGAATCCATGCCACGACTGGGCTGCGATGAGCATTCCCTCAGGAGTGGGTTCATGTCTGATGCCGTTGCTCTCGGATGAACACTACATATCAATAGATGGCCTCATACTTCTACAGTTTCGCTTTCCGTGGTTTACAGTTACTGTTCAAGAAAGGATGTGAGTCCTTCGAATTCATAGTTGAATTTTGGATTGTTCTGTGAAGGGCCAGGAGTTGGACTTCAGTGATCCTTGTGGGTCTCTTCCAGCTTAGGATATTTAATGGTTCTGTGGTCAAAAAGGGCAGCCTAACATCAGATTTAATGCCAGTAAATTCTGCTGTGAGTGGATTGTTTTTCTGTTACATCTGCCAAGATTGCAGTTGTGTAGTTTTAAAATTTAGCCCCAACTTGCTTTTCAGAAATAATGTACATTTCTGCTAGAAGATTTCTTGAATTCTTGGTAAGACAGCATGGCATCTATGTTTAACTTAAAAGCCACTCTTGAGTAAGATTAATGAAAATATTAATTCTACAGCCTTTTTTTTTGAATGATAATCTTTCCTTGTACGTTTTACTGAGGAAGACATATATGAATAACTACCACTTTTCGCCCATTCTTTTCCTGAATTCTCCCTTGTATCTAAGTGTTTGCTTTGATTTTTCATATTCTCTTTTTACAATTTCACTGACTTCATAAATCAGTCTTCCCATTTTTCCATTTTTTTCCCCTGTAAATTAGTTTCCTTTTTTTTTTTTTTTCTCTAGCCACTTAGCAGGAAGACTAAATATGTAAGGAATGTTCTTTTTCTCTCTAATGTTTTAACATGTATTGAACTAACCTTGATTTATTTAGCAGTCTGTGCTGACATAGCATGACTCTTTTTTCCAGTATATGAAAGAAAAACACATCCACACCAATGGTATTTAGTCTGAAAAATAGCCTTGGTCTACAATTCTGGCTATTTAGTAGCTCTAAGTACCTAATTTCACATTTTTATTGTATTTCATCACACAGCAAATGAATGCAGGCCTTTTATTCCTTTGGTAGTTCTTTGGATTTGGGTTATTTGTTCAGGTGTGACTTTTGCTGATTTCTTTTTCTTAGTATAATGTTGTTATTTTTATTAAAGGCTTTGGTTGAAATGTCAGATGGATGTTTTTTCTACAAGTTGGTGTATAGAGCTAGAACAATCACTGTGGTGTACTGCTATGAACTGCTGGTATTGGTAAAAATTATGTGAAACCTGCTTACCAGTAAATGCACAGGGATATTCTTCAGCTTACTGTGTATGTTGTGGTTTTTAAAAGTAAAGGAAGTTCTTGAAGATCATATAAAACTTGTGGCACAAAGAGGTCTTTACAAGGTCAGAAGCAGTAATTATGAGCTTTCAACCTGAGGTTTGTGGCTACCTTCTGAGGAATCCACAAAAAGTAATTTAAAAATTAGATCTACTCTCAGCAGATATATTTGCTACCCGTGGTTGTGTTCTTCCACTGGAAAATTTTAATGTGTCTGAAATTATCATTTGAGAATCCCTGAACTAAAAATATGGCTTTACGTAAGATACTAGCTAAGTGGAAAGAGCTTATCAAAGTGAGGAAAGTTTTTTTTGTTTTTCTTCTTTCTGTTGTTGCTTGCCTGGATTGTTGAGCTTTGAACCTCTGCAGTGTACAAGCATCTCTGTCTGTTCTGATGAGCATGTAATTTCCTATTCTGCTACGTGAGAGCAGAGCAGCCTCATGGTTTTGCACATTCCCATTGCATTCTAATAATTCTGGCTTTTCAGGTAATTATATTTTTTGGCTTAGGATCTGCTTAAATATTAAAATTACATCTTTAAAACCCCTGGTGAACTGCCACTGAAGCCTGTCTAAAAAGCCAACAGAGCCCATGAAACTCCTTAATGCTCCGTAATGTCAGCAGCTGTCCATGCCAAAGCTTTGGTTCAGAGAGGCAGAAATATGTGTCTCTCTTGCATATGCTCTCTTGGTTCTTGACATTTTTTTGAAAATGTAGGTGTGAGGAGAAGATGCAAAAGGAGTTATCAGGAGGAGGATCATTGTGAGCTCTGTGAGACAAAAATGTGAGTGGTGAGTGATACGGCCAAAATCTGAGCCTTCTCTGTCCCTCCAGCCGTTAAGGTTTAATGCTGTCTTTTTTTTATTTCCCTTGAATTTTGTGTTGCTCTTCTTGAAAGTTTCCTTCCTTCCTTCCTTCCTTCCTTCCTTCCTTCCTTCCTTCCTTCCTTCCTTCCTTCCTTCCTTCCTTCCTTCCTTCCTTCCTTCCTTCCTTCCTTCCTTCCTTCCACACTTCCACACTTCCACACTTCCACACTTCCACACTTCCACACTTCCACACTTCCACACTTCCACACTTCCTTCCTTCCTTCGACACTTCCTTCCTTCGACACTTCCTTCCTTCCTTCGACACTTCCTTCCGACACTTCCTTCCTTCCGACACTTCCTTCCGCCACTTCCTTCCTTCCTTCCGACACTTCCTTCCGACACTTCCTTCCTTCCTTCCGACACTTCCTTCCGACACTTCCTTCCTTCCGACACTTCCTTCCTTCCGACACTTCCTTCCTTTTCTTTTTTTCAAGTATTTCAGAGTGTACACAAATCAAAGTAATCTAAGTGTCCAAATGTGCCATTTTCTAAATTGTGCACAGGAACCCTCATCATCTGTGTTCATGTATATTTTATTGCTGCTTCCTTCTTTTCAGTACACAGAAACCAGACTTGTGCTCTGAATACCTTTATGTCAATACATAAATAAGCTTTGTGGGTGTGATCAATACCAATTAAGTTTATTTGCAAGCACAGGTCTCACACTGAATCAATTCTAAAAAGAATTTGAGCAGGAGTGGGACAAAGAGTGGTCATCGTGGGAAAATACTAGTGTTACTTAGAGACAGTGATGGTAGAGTGTTCTGCCATTGAGGTACTTCTATAATTTCAGTGGGCAGTCTGATGTGTCAAGCCAAGTCAGGGAATGAAAGGGTAGTAGCAAAACAGCACTGTGTGGAGTGCTTTAAAAGAAATTTATTTTTAAAGCTGTCCTCAGAGGCTGCCTTCTGCCTTCATCTAAGTTGTTAAGTACAGTTGTTGTTCTGAAAAAGAGTATGTTGGTAGGAGAGTATTGCTGGCTGAGCTAATATAGCTGGTAACCATCTTGAGGTGTTTATTCTGTAAATAAAATATAAACAATTCAGATATTTTTTTACCCTTTTCCCCACTCCACAAATGAAAAAAAAACCCCAAAACCAGCAGCCCTTTAGAGTGACAACATTGCCAAATTAAAATGGAAACTACTTCTGTCATCCTTAGAAATTAAATATAAAGAAACAGCTTTTAATATGAGAAAAGCTGTCAGCTTCAGCAGCTGGCTCTTATTTACCAGAGAGCATTAAATATAATGTAGGTCAGATCTAGAATGACTTAACAAATGGTTGAAGTTACTTAGAAAAAGTTACTGCTTCTTGTGAGTTTCCTGGACATACACGCTGAATTAGGTTGTTTGCTTATTCTAATAAAAACAGTGATCAAATAACACTCTTTTCGGGATTATTTGTCTACTGCAGGAAAATTAAGTACTCTTAATCACTTTCCATGCACAGGAAACCTGCATGCTGGACCTGTCATGACGTTTTATCTATAGCTCTTTTCTTTATTCTTGCCTGTACATTGGGCGTCTCTGAACATCACATGATTGGAGTGGGGACATTTTTCCACTTGGGTCATACTTGCATCATTAGATGTTGAAGCATGCCTTTAATCTCTTTCAGAATATGTGATCAATAGTGATCCATTTTCTAGCATTATTTTAGTCTATATGGTAAAATTTTCATTTCCACAGGCATAAAATCAGATGTTGCTTACCATTCATCTTTCTATTTTGTCATATGCTTGAAGAATCTATGTTGGCAATACAAGTGTATTTCCATTTTTGTGCAAAATATCCAGGATATGTTTTATTGTCCTTGAGTACCTTTATTACTGTGGTGAGACAGTGTTTCCATCCTGGTCTGGCATATGCAGGTCATTCACTGTCTGAGCCTGTAAGTACCCATGTTATGAATGCTGCTGCTTCCTTGTTGGGGTGCTCCAAGCAGCACTGAGCCCAGGATACTGAAGCTCAAGCTCCACAGCAGATAATCCAGTAAAAATATTGTACTTTGCTTTCTATTTATTATTGTTTTTGCCTCCCATCCCTCCTCCCCTCCTCTAATAAACGGCTCCCCACCCCGACTTCATCCATCAGAATGTGTTTAATTACTGCTCAACTGCTGGTAAAAATGAGCACATTGCTTTCCAGCTTTGTCTATGCCATGGCCTTACTGAGACCAGCTCAGTTTATGTTTTGATATAAGTAGGCTCAGTTTTAGCTTCAGCTGTCTCAGTCAAGGGTCTGCCCAAGAAATTGTCAAATCTTTGAAGGCACTGAAATGATGAAGCTCAAGGTGCTGAAGATTTCCTGGAGCTTGCTGTCTTAGCGTGATGGACCACAGCACCAATGCAGGCACACAGTTTGTGGTAATTGGGACTGGGGCTTTGGTGGAGCTTCATTCCCAATGGGCTGCAGCTGTGCAGGACAGGTGAGCAGCATTGAGGGTAATGAGACATGGAGTGCTGAGGTGCACTGACCAATCACCAAAGGGTACAGAGGCTTCACAGGTGCAGTGCATGAGCAAGAGGGGTATAAAAGGTTGGACTGAAAAGCGGTAAAGAGTAGATGCTTGAAGCTTTCTGAGGTGGTCTGGTGTTACTCCGAATGGATTGATGCTTTCTGACATGGTATGGTGATATTCTGTATATTATTGCTGTTTTAACTGTGTCATGCCAATGATTTTCATAGGCTTTTATAAAGACTGCTTTAGTGCTGCTGAATTTTCTCTCTACCCCAGTTTAGGAACTCTTCTAAGCAAAGGATAAATTCACTCTACTCTCTGACAATAGTGGTGGAATACAGTTCTGTTTTAATTTTACACTACTGTTAGTTTTGGGCATAGTCTATTTATAAACTTTCCTTCACTGGAGGGAAAGACCTTGGAATCTTTCTATTCAGCAAAACTTATGAGCAAGGCTCCTGAACTGAGGGACTTCCCTTTCCCTTTGGAAAATCTCTCAGCAGCACAAAGATTTTTGTATCAGTAGAGACCGGAAGGCTTTCTCTTTAATTCCTGTTGCTGACATAGATGCTTTTTGTCAGGACCACAATTAGGAACATCTTGATTTTCCACCAAGACTTTGTATAACTACCTATGGCTTAAGGTTAGTCCAAGGGGGCTAATATTGGGTCTGGTATGGAGTCTTGGAGTAGCAGAACTTTGTCTATTTGCCTTTTGGGGAATGTTGAAAACTGAGTTTTGGTTCTCACAAGAGGATAATTTCTTTTATATGTCAGTAAAAATATCATAATGTATTGATATAATGCAAATATAAGAATAACCTCCTGATACTAATACTCTGGGAATAGACTAAGCTAAATACCACTGAATAGTGATTTCTAGGTTGGAAAAAGAAATTTCTTGGTTTCCCTTCAGTAAGTATGTGTTAAGCCTAATAACTTTAGGGAATTTATTTGCATGTATTGAAAAGAAATAAAAGTACATGTAGAAGATAGCAGTTGGAATGCTAGTTATTTGTTTGCATTCAGCCCTGAAGTAAAATGCAGTGTTTATACAGCAGTATTTACTTTCAAACTACTACTGAATAATAAATCTGGAAACACTTTTTTTTTTTTAAGGATTGGCTCATATTATCTTCACCCTTTACAACTGCAAAAATTGTAGCAAAGAGCTAATTTGTTCTAAACCACAAAATAAATTGGTGGCAATGCTGTGATTAAAATGAAGCCAGCAACTGCATCCCTGTGTCTGCAGCTGGAAAAATGTGTTTTTTAAATTGCTGCTCCTGAGGGTGGCAGTACCTCTGCACTTTCACAACTGAGGGAGACATGGAAAAGGCAGATGCTCACTTATGCCACGTAGTACTGTGAGCACTGTTTATAACTACAAGACAAACCACCTACAATGTTTGTCAGATTCATCATCGTGGTTTTGTTTCTTTGGTCTTCTCTTTTTATTAGCTCTTACAAGATTTGATGTCTCATAGTTACTGCTTTTAACTGCATTTGGATCTGTCTGTCCTTGTTTAGACATGCTACTTCACAGCTAAACTTATTATTCTGTACTGAAGTGTGCAGCTTTGTGTTTTGTACTGCATCCTGGTCTTTTTTGGTGCAAAACTTTTTGTTTTGCACAAAACAGAGAGAAAATCTCCATTTTTATTATTTCTGTTTTGTGAAGAAAAGTTCCAGACTTAAATCTGTCTGGAACATTAATTGTCTCCAATCCTGCATAGGTGTTTTGACTTTTGTATGTTACTGTTTTACTTGCCTTATAATTTTTTTAACCTTTGTGCTTGGGCTGTGTCTTAATTCCCTGAGGACGCTTCACTATACATAAATGAAACTTGATTTTTATCAAGTCATTAGATCTGCCATGGCCCATGTTAGTAAGCCTGCATGTTCTTACTGCTTGTTTTTATTTCTATATTTGTTCATGGGTACAAATGAGACGATCTGAGAGAAGAGCTATTTTCCTTAGGCCTTTAATAACTTTATCGTTTTGACAAAATGTGTTGGTGTGACTTATCAATGGTTCTTGCTAATGTAACTTTCTGTCATGACAATCCTAAACTCACCTACATAAGCATCAATTTTAAGAACAGTTACTGTCTTGATCTTCTGGTTTAGGGGTGATCAGCCTAAGCATCGCAAAAACAGCACGTGAAGAACAGGCTACTGGCATCATGCATGGAATCTGTCTAGATTGTTTGCTTTTTCTGATTTTCGTAAAATAAGAGACGACAATTTGACGCGATTTCTAAATGCAAACAAACTGAAGAAAAAATACTTTCTTTACCATTGCCATGAAAATGCATAGTGAGCAATGCATTAGCAAATACACTACCTCTACCATGGCAAATACCTTGTCTATTAGTTAAGTAAACAGAGTCAAAGTTTGTTAGTGCAGAAACAATGCAGTAAGAAGCATTGCTGATTTCTGCACCTGATCCCTGAATCCCAAAAGCAACCACAAAATCAGATCAGTCATGCCAAATAAAAAAGCAGATCAGAATGAGTATATAAAAATACTGCTTGAGACTGTTTGCTACCCAGTAGCATGAATTATTTGGTTGGGGTTTTTCCCCTCCTAATGGAAAGATTAGTGACAATGCTTCCCCAGCCCTGAGATGGAAAGACTTTCCTCTGCATTATCTTATGCAGCATACTACTTTTGTTCAATATGTTAATAAGTTTAAAACCACTAGAATAACATTAAAGAGGAAAAGTTGCTGGGGAGAACAGTAGTTAGTGACAATTAGGTGGTGTTATCCAGCCATTGTAACCCTCGGGTGTTCAGCCTGTACTTGTGTCATGCCACATTGGTACAGCCAGAGCCCTAAGATTGAATAAAAATCAATATGCTTTTTCAGCCAGGGCCAAGAGTAGAATGGACGATGCAAACAGGCCAGCTGAATTAAGAAACATAAATCTTCCCTGAAGAGCAGGAGCCTTCTATGGTATCTGCTTTCAAAATGTTTATTGGAAAGTGATAGAGAAGAAATGTGTATCTCTTTGTTTAAAGTGTTTTCCTTATTACAAAGTTGTTACACCATCTATTATATCTATGTGCTTTAGGAGTATCTTTTCTGAAGACTGCTTTAATAGTGATTATGCTGATAAAAACTACTTGAAAAAAAAAAAAGTCCTACAGCTTGCATTAAAAAATTGCTAGAGCAACTGAAAGCCTCAGTCCAGAGCATATCCAACAACTGAGGAGAGCCCCTTTACTCACACATGGTTTTCACATGGGCATCTGGTTCTTCTAGAAGAATCAAGTTCTTTTAACTGCTGTCTCGTGCTATTTTCTGAAACAAACTGGGTGTGTGTTAGCAGGCCAAATCCAAACACACGATGTGTTTACAAATACTACAAGATATGATGAGAAGGCTCAGCCTTCTCTAAAGTCCGTTCAGCAGAATTGGCTACCAATGTCTCAGTGGGTTCTAAACCTTTTTCTTGCTAGTGGCAAGACACGTATAGTTGGCAGTTTCTTGTGACTTACAGAGGAGAATTAACTTTCTACCTCCTGAAATGAATCTGGAGGGAGTCAAGGTATTAATTAGCCTTTCCTACTGATAAATCCCCCTGAAGTGTCATTGGTCTGGACCTACTACTCTTTCATATTTGCTGGCTTTTAGCTGATTGAACACTTCCTTGTCCTTTGGCCTGTTGAAATTGAAGCTGATTTCAATACCAAGGTTGAAGACAGCTGCTGTGCATAAGGATTTACATGATCATACACAGCTATGCTGAATCCAACTGAGCAGTAGTGAAGTCCTCAAATTACTCTGTCAGGATTCAATGAAACTGTAACAAATTTGGAATCCCATATCTCAGTAACTGGTACTGAAGGACAGCTTTGGCAGAAGGATCCTAATCAACGATGAAGCAATTTCTCTGCCACCAGAGGAGTAATCTTCTTTTACCCCTTGTGTCCCCTATGTTCCCCATATTTTCAGCAGCTCAGGGCTGTCCATGCATTATTGTGGTGTAGAAGGGATATGGAAACTTCTCTACTGGTTTCTCAATTTCTGGGTCTCAGGCTGGGCCCTCCCAGGGGCCCTGGTGGGGAAGACCCTCCTGGAGCAGTTTTGTGTCAGGAAAGAGAGATACACTGGATTTTTTTGGTCTTCAGGTTCTTGTTTATTATCTTACCTAAAGTTTTGCATGCTGTCCACACCAGGCTCAGCTCACTGGAAAAGTTCTGCAAAAAATGGCTAACAATCTCTTGTTACAAGGTCTTTTCAGACTAAACTATCCAATTAAGAACTGACACTTAGATTATTTTCCCTTTTAACCAAATAATTGATCCCTTTTCTTCCCAATTGCAAACTGCCACCCAAACCCATGAAGAAAAAGGAAGAAACATGAAGAAGAAACTCAGGACAACACGCCATGCCCTCTATCTTGCTTTCATCCGCAACGTACTGAAAATCCCAAAACCTAAATTTCTCACCAAGTTATACACCTACACTACTCTCTATAATCTATTTCACACTTTTGTGGATTTTAGTCTATCTTGAAGTCTAGGAAACTTTCTCCATGAATGAGAGCCAAAGTCAGTGCTCCCTTGGGGCTCAGGACACCCCAGAGCAGGCAGAGAAATACTCCAGGTTTCCACACCTCTCCATCCTAGAGAGGCTTTGCTCCAACATTTCCCGACTGAGTAACTGCTGTCTGCTCACTGTGCTCCATTGTGTTAAGGAAACTTCCCTGTCTGATCATCCAGGAATCACGCTGTCAGTCACTCTTGCACCATCTGACTGGTATTGAGGCCTCTTCTTCACTACACATCCAACACTCACACAGGTGACGTTGCTTTATCTGCTCAACCCCAGGTTTCCCTCAGCAGAGACTCAGATGTCCAGGTCCCTCAAATAGCTTAGTCTGAGGAGGGACCCAGAACACAGAGCTGCCTGCGCTACGCTTATTCCTCAAAGCTTTACTCCCATAGTGGGTGAGGAATACAGGAAAAGGTTGCTGCCAACATTGGGCATGGTCGTCCTTGTTTTGTCCAGGTCTCAGGTTTTCATGATGCCATTGGTGATGAGGACAAACCTCTTCCTGAGCCTGTTTACAGAGCTGCACAAGCTGCTTGATCAGACTGTGTGAGGAGATTCACAGGATCACAGAACTTCCTGAGCTGGAAGGGACCCACAAGGATCACCAAGTCCAGCTCCCAAATGAATGGTCCATACAAGCCTCAAACCCACAACCATGGCATTATGAGTACCATGTTCTAACCAAACCTCTTCAATTTCTGTCTGTAAATGCTTTAGGCAACACTAAGGCTTTGATTTCTGTCATAGTAAATCTTTCATTTTTGATTTAAGTGACAAACAAGAGACAGATAAATGTGTTGCTGTCCAGTAAAGTGTCACTTTGGATCATGCCCTAAATCCATATAGCTCTGACTACCAATTATCTGGTATGTTTAAACTGGAAAAGTTATCTTAATCTTCTGATCTTACTGTATGAATAAAATAATAGATATAAGAAACTTAAATATGCAACATTATTAAAAGCTTCTTAATCTGCAGTCCTTTATGATGTGTTTTATTTTACAGTCTCTTGCAATGCATAACTCAGTAGTGCATTCTATTGTAGCACAGTGAAAACGTGATACCATGTTGATATGCTTATTGTAGTCCATTGTCTTTTAAATATGTGGAATTTTTTCTTTCCCTTTTGAAATATTTTATTTTTAATGTGCTTTGGGATGACAGACACTAAAACCTGGCCAAACTTTAACTACTATAGTGTTAAAGTGAAAACATTGTAATTTGTGGTAATCAACTGAAAAGTCTATGTTAGTTCATCCTCAAAATTATTTGATGTATTCTCAAATATCTGAGTAGTCTTTTTTGAGGCAAGAGAGTGATGAATTTTTTTTAATATGCTTGATCAGTAGATGGGACTAGGGTGCCTGTTTGTTATTTACAGAAGTTTGCATTATATATTTCTACCGAGAAGGTAAATGAAGTATTTAATATTTCATGTAATTTACTTGAAAACTTTCAACGGTTAGTCATCAATTCCTTTCCACAAATTGAGTTCAAATTCTGTGATTTAAAAACACTCAAAACCCTATGTTGCTTTATGAAGATGGATGTTATTTGAAAATTAATAAATTCTGATGCTAAAGAGAAGAGAGTTTGAGGTAAAAATGGAAAGAATGAGAAGTATCTTAAGATTTCAAACTGCAGTTATTCTAGCAATGAAGTGACTTGGTGAAGCAAACAGAATTTCAGAGTAGATGTGCTAGGCACATCAATGTAAATAAGAGAACAAAACCAGAATAATACCAAGAAGGTTATAATTTGAAAATAAATCTTGCATCTCAGTTCCTGTGTGCTGTAGTGCTTGCTATTTCTTATGAAGTGTTCCTATGTAAATCCATTTGTAGCATAACTATTTTCACTTAATTTGCTCATCCTGACAAAGACTTTCTCATTGAGCATTTGCACATCATGAAAAAGCAATGAGGGTTTGTTTACAGAGTCATATTTTTTTTGCAATTATTGATAAAAGTCTGCAGTTGCAAGGTTTTCAAGCAGTTAGGCTTTTTGGATTGTTTTTCTTTAAATGGAAAGGCAGTAAGTGTAAATGTATTTCTAAAATAGAAGTATTCATGCAGTTTATCACCTCATGTTTTAGTCTTCTGGTAAACACCTTTTTCCAAAATGAAATGTTGAGGAAACCTTTGCCTTAACAGCAATGATCTGAGGTTATGTATACATGTACTTGCAAAAAGTTGATTTCAAGTATTGCCTGCTCAGTTGCAGTTTTTGTAGTTTATTTTCCATGAAATTGTGGAAGCACATTGACATCAAACAATTTACTGCATTCAAATATGGTACATAAGAAAAGGTCTCTGTTTTGATGTTGGTGCGGGGAAACAAAGGATTGTTATTTCTGAAGAGCAATTTCAGCAAGGTGATTTTTCTATCTAATGTTAAGTTGTCCTTGTAAGCACAACAATTGGAGAGAATTGTTGATTTTCTCTCTGCAGAAAAATCAATGGATGCAACTTAAAAAAAGGTAAAGTTTAAATATCAGCTTCCCTGTGATATTCCTTTAAATTTTTGTCAAGTTACTTTTTGTACTTTCCCAAAAAGTATGATCAGTTCTAAAAAAGTGAATGGGTAGTAACCATAAAAAATAAGGATGACTTATAATGAGGACAAAAAGAAGAACTTTAAGGCTTTTTCCCTGGAATCATGGAGGCTTATCACAATATCTGCTAAATAATGCAAATTTTATAACACCAGCTGTTGTTTTCTTAGTATGCTTGAGGATAATCTTTGATATAACCAGAAATCAAAGTTTTTAGTTGTATTTTGGAGATATGAGCTTAGCCAGTGAGAGATGTCATCTGTTTTTAACAAAATGAATGTCTGTCAGAAAACAGTTGTGTCTTGTTAATGCTCTACAGTTTCATGCAATCATCAGAACATTTGAAGCCTGTTTAATCTTTGAGTGGAAAAATGCATACAAGAAAATAAAGAGAACTCTGTGAGGTTATTGGAAAAGTGAATAGAGATCATCATCTGAACTCAGTAAACTGCCAATAAGGTGTATGAATATTGAGTTTGTGTTTATTTTATTTTATTGGTTTAATTTATTTTTGAAGATGAAGATATAAGATTACTTTGTGCTACTGCAGGCAGGTGAATGCACTTCAAATAAACCATTAGTAGTATTCAGATGATTACTGAGATAGTGCTATGTCTTGCAATTTGTAGTAATTAGTAATTAATTAAATCTAATTACTCTTCATATGTCTTGAATTTAATTATGTAAGTATGGATAAAATTATACTGAAGTTCTTAGGTTCATTATTTTTTAAAGGCCTAAATTTGAGCTGTGGGCAAATAACTCCAAAAAGCAGAACAGCAAATACTTAACTACTTGCATATGTTTTTGTCCTTCATTTTTTTCAAACTTTGACATAGTTCTATAATATTCCAATGTTTTTCTTATGCACTCATTAATTTATTTTACTTGGACCTCTGTTAAGATAGTTGGCAGTCTTTGGACATTTTAAACTGTAGTGGTACTTGCAGAAAAGAGGAGAGAACACAAAGGTTATCGAAGGTTCAGCATCCTCTTCAGGAGCCATATGCTTTAAAGGAGACTTTACATGAGCTGTAAACTCTCCAGAGTACCTTCTGACTGTTGTAAAAAATCTGCATAGGCATATCCAATGTGAATTACAGGTATTTCTTTGGCAGCCATTGGTTTGTGGTGTGAGTTCTGTCAGTCTCCTCTGTGAAAGCCTCTTGCTTTGGTCCTTTAACAGTCTGCTCTGAAGATTCTGCTGCCCACTCTTTGATACTGTTGTTCTACCACGGGATATGTGGAGAGCACACAGGCTGTGACACACAGATTTGAAAACAGGAAAACTTTGGGACACTGGGCTTAAGTGCAGAACTAAATGGTCTGGCAATTATAGTTAGACAAGCGTCTTCCTGTGCTGATTATGACAGATGTTAAATGTTGGACTTGGCTTAATTTCACACTCCACCAGGAGCTTTATGTTTTGTCAAGTACTTAGAGAGGCTGGAAGTAATTCTCACCTTTTATAGAGAGCTATGTATGAACCTCTTTGAAGGGATGAGTGTGCCCCAGCTTCCACGGACATCAACTGAAACTGTGAAAAGCAATACTCAGTCTTAAATGTAACATATTTTTCAAATTTTACATGCCCAGTGGAACCAGTTTCGGGATTAATTTGAATAGTCAAGGGGAACCACTGCCTTACCAAACAAATCTTCAATTAAAACATGGGTATCTGGAAAAAAGTCATTTTGGAAAGCAAAACCCATTGCCTGAATATAAGACTATTTCCTTAAATGTACAGAAGATAAATTCTGATGTTACCAACAAAATCTAGTGATAGACATTTTACACAGTTCATGCATGTACATTTTCTGTCTAATTACTTTGATTTTTTCCTTAAGATGGATTTTCTAATACCATTTCACTGATGTTTTATTAAATTCCAGATAATAGGAATTTAATTACACACTTTTTGCCCTTCTCTTCTTATATCATTCTTCATTGTTTTCCTTCTTTACTGAGCTTGCCTTTTACTAAGGAGCCTCCAGCTCTTCTAGTCAGAAACCAAGTGTCTTGTGGCATTGCTGCACATCTTGCAACAATGGGACAGCTACAACCATCCAGGCCATGGCCATTTGCCAGGCCTTGAAGTCAGTGGTAAGACTGTGTGCAGTGTCCAGCAATGAATTTGAGTAAGCCAGCACCAAAGACTGGCAAATGCATTTAAATATATATGTATATGTTTGTTTGTTTGTTTTTTAGATACATTAGTGTGTTTTACGTAGTCTTCTGTTACAAGATATGGTGCAGATTTTAGCAGAAGCTTTAGCCCAGCTCAGCTTTTGCTTCTACTGAAGATTGTCATGGGAAGGGGAAAGGTTCTTGAAATTCTTTACAGCTGGAAGTTGTGCTGTTGAAATGTTAAGTGAGATTTTCCTCTTAAACCTAGAATGTTCTAATTGACTTTTCTTCTTAAAGGTTTCTAGAAAGATTTATTAGTGGTGGTGAGCATGAGACAGGGCAGATTCACTCAGCTCTTTGAACCACAGTTAACAGCCTAGGACCAGAGAATGACAGGATCTTGCTGGCATTGACTCCCACAGCATATCTATTTAGTGGTAATTAATACAACACTTTCCATTTAGTTTTCTGTCAGTGCAGTGCTATTGCCTGGGGCTTCATTTGCCTTGCTGCTTAACGTTGAGAGCAGCTGCAGCCCAGATCACAGCTTTCTTGCTGCATTTTTCTGATCACTGTTTGTGGGGCAGGAATGGGCTTGCAGAAACCTCAGTATGCCTGAGCTCTTGAGAAAAGGTAAAATTATACTTGGAAAGCCAATTCATTTTCCTGATTTAGCTTCCTTATTTCCCCTACTCTTATTTTGCTTGCAACCAGCATTCAGCTGGAACACAAAGAGACTTGTCTATTTATTTGAACTTTGCCTTCCCTACAACCCTTTTTCCTCCTGGGTTTTTATAGTATATTTCTGTGTTCCTGTCATTTCTCTTCCTACTGGTTTCTGTGTTCTTTGCTTAGATTCTGAATCTTGGTCTTCCAAAATGCCTTGGCTTCTCCAAAATATTTACATTTTCATCTAAAAATATCTCTCGAATACTTTCCAGTGTTCTGCTTTCTTTTACACCTGTGGAGACCATTAAATGTTTCCCTCAGGTGTTTGTAGAGCTCATTTATTCATAATTTTTGTCTTCTTCAAGTAAGATAATGACACCAGTAGAAATTTGGCTCCTGAGTTCCTCTACATTTCAAAAATCATGTCTGTGACACCCACACTTGCAAACCAAACCAGGAGTGCCATTGTCTGGCACCACAAACTAATTGCTGAGGAGCACAACATGTTAGCATTGATGGTACAAATGATAATGTTAGGTGAAGAGAATATCTTTTATAACTCCAAAATGTCTAAATTCCACAAAAGGTTATGTTTGGTGTGAGATTCATCACATGTGATTTCAGACTGGTGTCATGTTTCTTTTAAAATTTCCCCAAAATTGGTTCATCTTTCTGTTCTCTAAATAATTTCATGAATATGGACTCGTGGGAAGAGGTAGAGAAGACTTACCCCATTTTTTTGTCCTTAGGGAATCAAAAATCTCAATTGTTTGGAAAGATTAAAAGGTTCATGTTTTGAGCAGGAGGAGATTGGGTCATTGTATCATCACATTGTATTCTGTGAAAACAATGTATTTTGGTAATGGCTAATTGCTCGTATGCAATAATATAATTTCAGTGTAAACCAAAGGAAATATACATAGCTTTCCAATTAGGTTAATGCATAGAATCCCAGCATATTTTTGCATTAAAAAAAATATATTATTTTATCATTAAACTACCTTCCAAATTTCCCATAATTCTCCCATTTATAAAGAGACAGCTCTGATAGGTCATATAAATTTATCAAGATGATTGTGTGCTGAATAATTGCTCTGCCTATTTCAATAAGATGCTTCTTTGAACCATCTTTCTGTTGTATGTCTTGATATTGGATTGAATTTATTGTGTTGAGGGTCAGGCCAAACAAGGCATATACTTAATTATGTTTGCCTCAACAGTTTAGATGCAGAATGTAGCCTTTGTGTTGTGCAGCATGTTGTGCCAGCTGATGGATCAGAAGAATAAATATCAAACCATCATTCAGGTATTGGAATGCAAGCCAGTAGCTGTGATGAATGTGCTTTCTGGCATTTGCTGATTAATTTAGCTTGTAGTGCTAGTAGTAGATTTGATTGGCTTGCAGTTTACAACTGTAGTTAACTTTGTAAAAGTAAAGCTGTTGTATAAGGGAATGTGAAAATGGTGAAGACTGAAGAAAATGTGATTTTTAAAAACTCCCATGAACATTTTCCAAATCACAGTTAGACCCCATGGGCAGATACTGAACTTTTGATATTGTCCCTGTGGGGAAAGTATGATGGATGGAATCATAGCTTACACTGTTTTACCTTAAACTCCTTAGAAACCTCTGTTGTTCCAGCTATTAAAATTCACCAACAGCTCTGAAATGGGTAAAGTGCTTTCTGTAATAAAAATGACAACAAAAGCAAAGCTTTCTTTTAAAAAAACCAAAAACCCAAAAAATAACCCCCAATCTTCTTTATTTCAGTAGTATTTTTCCAACCTAAAGCTTGTGTCGATTAAAGTTAAATTACAATTCAAACCTTTAGTTAATTATTAAGCATAAGCAATGCAGTACCAATACTAGTGGCATTTATATAGCTTTGTATTATGGGCTTTTTGCTTATTTGTCAAAAAAATTCAGCTTTCAACTTGTCATGGATATTTGTGTTTACAGCCAATAATTACATTTTAGTAAGTGTAGGGGGAAAAAAACGTAGGCTTCTGTAATTCCCAGTATGGGATTTTGCATTCACAAGGTCAGTTAATGCTTTTGACATACTTTTCCTTTTCTCTTGGAAAAGAACATAAAGATGTTTTATGACATCAGGGTACTCTGAACTTAATTTCCTATTCTGTAAAGTTTTAAGTGCACCCACTTGCCTGTTCTTCTATTGGCTAACATAACAAATGGATGTGTTAGTTTTTTGTGCTGAATTATCAGCCATAAATTTAACAGCGCAGAATGGCACTGCTGGTGCTGTAAAATTAGCAGTGGAATACAAAGCTAACGTTATATTCTGCGCTGAGCAGATCAGGGCTATGCAAACCTTGCTCTGCCCTCACTCCCCAGTATCTTTTCAAGCTGAAGAAGTCACCATTTTACTTTAAATGTTCTGTGCTACATTTGCAAGGTTCTGTGTGCAACCATTTAGAGTTGCAACCAGCATTCTTCAGAGTGGCATTTACAATGAGACAAACATGTGACCAGGCTGCTACTAATTGGCATTGATGGTGATTCTGTGTGTCTGCTGATTTACTTTCAGAAAGCTGTTGTATAACTTCCTAGTGACCAATATGTATTCCTGTGGTCGATCCCTACTCAGTTGTGTTGAACTTAAAAAAATCTGATGCACGGGTAAATAGTCTCACAGTTGAAATATTATTCCACTCTAATTATTGTCTTGAATACAAATATTAGGAAGATGTAATGCTTTATGCATTAAGGGAACAGAAAGCCTAATTATGTTAGATGTGAACCTTTACATAACCCAATGTTTCCCATAAAGAAAGATCTTGGACATTGCTAGTTTATTTGGTAAAATGCTTCTTTTGCTTTTGCGTTAACTCAAGCTTCTTCTGAGCTCTCTGGAGAGACCATTACTCTGATGAGCAATCCAGGGCGCTTACTAAAGTACTGATATGAAAAGGGTGGAAAGGGAAGATCAAGGTCTATGTAAATCCCCACAAGTTTTACTTTATGAAATTTTTTTTTTTCTAGTAGAGACAAACAAATGAAAGACCCCAGCTTGTATTTGATGTGTTTTATTGCAACATTAGCCTTATTTCCCAGCTTTGGGGAGATAAATACAATTCCATGCTGAAGGCAGAGTACAAACCTATGCATTAAGGGAGGTATAGCCAATTTTCCTGAGTCTCTGCACTGTAAAACAAAGCCTGTGAGTCCTTGAGAAAGCTAAAGAGGACTTAGAACATAGTTCATGAGCAGGGAATAGGAATGATTTCCCCAGTTATCCACTTCACTGTAATGGTAGGGTTGGACATGCTGGAGCCAAGCAGTTTATTTGTGTTTGATCATTGGGTTCTTGTACAATGGGAAATGCACTAAAAAATTCCCTCTATTTCTTTGTCTTTCAAAATTTACCCTTCTCCTTTCATGAAAGTAAAAGGCAACAGTTCTATATAAAAGGATTTTTTCACCTGCATAATTAATTCTTTTTCTTGAAGGATGAGTAGAAAATGGATGTGAGGTAAACTTTAGTTATTTATCTTTCTGCGCTGAAGATGGCTAAGAATGTTCATTTATTTAGGTATTTTAAAATGCTGTGATATTTTGTATGGCTTATATTGGTCTAGGTCTATTTTAAGAACCCTGTCGTGTTCTTGAACAAATTTTCACGCGTGACATTGTTTCCAGCAGGAGGTAGACATCTAAGGCACTGAGATCCAAGTCCTGTTAAATGTCTGACTTCTACTGGTGCTCCTGTTGTTGATTATGTCATTAACTCTGCTTGTCCTTATCCAGACTTACCAGTAAAAACATAGAGACATAAGAAAAGATATTTGGAAAATACTAAAATGCAAATTATAGTAGTGAGGAAAGCTATTTTGAGATGTTACACACTATATTTTGGGAAATCTCATTTTTGCCTGTTTACAATAGTCTAACCTTCTATTTGGATAACATGTCAAATAAATCTGAGATTTAATTGTTTTTTAAATAGAACAATAAATCTATTTTTATGTTACTTTTGGTTTTTTCCCTTGAAGACCTGGGAAAATGTGTTTAAATTTATTACAAGATTACAGCAAATTGTGACCTTTCCTGGAGCATTAATTCGCCTGGACAAAACATCAGGTTTACTTTGATGAAATTAATTTCTTCAAAATATGTAGGACATAATAAAAAAATGGAGTATTATTTATATAAACTCACCTTTCACAGGTTTATAGTTACCTGTATGGACATGTTTTTAAATATCCTGAGACACTGTCAGCAGTGACTAAGTTACAGGGGATTTGTTCATCTATCTGCAGTTCAAGAACTTTTAGACTTAACAAGAGGGGGATTTTTTGGGGTTTTTTTGGGTGTTTTTTTTTTTTTTTTTTTTTTTTTTGCTATTCTAGGAGATCCCATATGGTCTTTCAAAGACTTGAATTACTTAAATAACTGATTATTAATTTTTCTACAGAGAACCTGGAAATGGCATTGATTCATCGATCCTTGGTTGAAACCTTCACTCTCCAAATAGTAAAACCCTTGGGGTTTTGTTACTTTAGGATTAAGGTTTCCTTACTATCTGAGTTCAAAAGCCTGAATCAAACCACACTCATATGAATGTGATTGATTTGCTTGTTGCATGCTTTCAGTGGGTTTCATGTTATCAGAAAGACCCTTTTGTTGACTGGGAAACAGACAAATCTCATATAATCTGAAGAAGGAAAATGAGATAGGAGACACCTCTCTCTGTCCAAAAACAATATCAAAATCTTGAGGAAACTTCTAACCAGGAAAAGATTTAGAGTGTAATGTTGCATTTTTATTTGCTTGCTGAATTGGGTGTTTAGGGAAGGAACGATTCACTCTGTAGGAATTTTTTAGACATCTCCATTTCACTTGGGTTCTGAGTTCCAGTTACAATTTCTAACTGCAGATTTTCTTTTCCTATGAGTCCAAGTTCCTGCTTGGAACAGTAGCCCAAAAATGCTACTGTTCAGTTAATTCATGCTGCTGAGATGGAAGTTTGGGTTGAGATGTATCTGTCAAACCACATGGGGAAAAAAGCACATTTTCCCTCCTCCTTCCTTTCTTCTGGTTTTGCATAAAGTTTTTAAAAGCTGACCAAACTCCTCTGAGGCTGCAGGTAGTCCCAGATACTTCCTTTACAAAAAGGGGATCTGAGCAAAGCATACATCTTTTCTATCAAGCTGCTCAGTCCCACTTTCAGGAGGTGATTTCACATCTGAATAAAGTATTAGAATCTCCTGGAGACCGCAGAATAAAGTTAGGAGAAGACTGGTAAAGAAAGAGATAAGTAGATCTAATCTACACTGACTTTACTAGCAGTGTCTACTGGCTGTAGATGCAGTTCATCCTTGCCAAGAGATTCTTTTCCCACATTGCTCAAATAGCTCAGTTACTTCTCTAAATACACTATTAAACATTGTCTGTCTGGACTGAAAAGCAGGGGGGCCTTGGGGTGCTGCTCTTCCTTTCCAACTTCTTTGTGTCCACATGCTTGGTTTTCTTCATTTATAACTTGGAGGGGAGACGAGAGGAGGGCCAGAAAATTGTACTTGAGTCACAGCTTAACATGGAATTAAGGACACGATAATTGCATCCACACTATAAATCATAGTCTGTGTTTGCCTGAAGGACTTTGGCATATAAATATTTGAGTATATTTATATACTTTTACACTGATGTTATGCCAAAACTTTCACCAGTACAGTAAACATAGTTTTGAGTCCTGAGCATGGAGGTGGACAACTAATGCCTTACTGGCAGATGAAAAAAGAACAATATTAGAAAAGTATATTTGGACCAATGACTAAATAATCTAACAATGCCATATGTTATTTGACAAATAATAGATCCTCTTATCAAAAATAAATCCCAAAAACTTGATAAATGAGCACTTGCTTTTATGAGTTTGTTACTCAGTCAGAACCATACCTTTGTTCATACAGTAACAAAGAGTAACTATTAAAATAGACATTTTCTTAACTAGGTGTGGGACCTAAGATTACAGTTTTTTGTTGTTGTGGGAAAAGATAAAGCAAGCGACCAAACAACCATGCAGAAAAACTTGCATATAGGCACACCTTTCTTGAAAGAGTCTATGATCGTGACCTGATTGCTAAAATGCCATGTGCTCCATTTGAAATCAGGAATTTTTAACTGGATAGTTTTCGGCTATCCTCCATAGCTATTATTGCCACATAACTTTCCTAGTGTGCTGTTTCTACATGCTTATTTATGCAGGCAGAAACTTCAGTGAAGCTGTGAGCAACTTTGCTAAGTAAGGAAACTGAGGGTGTAGGTCAGAAAATGTCTATTTGAATAATAAAAATATGCTCAAGATGTGCACTCTCTTGGGTGAGTGCATTTTATTCCCTCCTGATATCTCTACGGTGAAAGAAAAAAAAAAGGTATTTTTCATTCAGGGCATTAATTTACAAATGTCTTGAGAGTTTTCCCTGAACAGGTTGTGTCAATTCTCTTAATCTTGTAGGACTTCATTTTATCCTGGAAACTCTCTTGGAGAGTCACATGCAATTCTTTGATTTCTCCTCTTTGCTTAAGTGTTCAGCCATTGCTGATGGCTTGGGGTTTGTACTCTACCTTCAGCATAAGTTTGAGCTTATGCCAAAGTGCATGAAAGGTTTATAATCTTTAAGGTGTGCTGTGCAGCTGCTTGAGGCATGACCAGCTTAACCAAAAAAAGTAAGAGCTAGATTTCAAACATTTTAGTCTTGCAAGCAAGAAGGAAGAGTAGTTCACAGTTGAGCACTGAGTTTTCTGAAGCAAGCAGGTTTGGACTACTCTATCAGTATGATCACAGGAATGCTTACCCCTGCAGCACAGTTTTGTTTCCTGTTGCATATTAATTCCTTGCTCCCTGCCATGTGTTCCTGTATTTATTTTTCATGGCAATTCTGAACATGAAGACAACATTTGTTTGGAAAACTAAAAACAAACTGAATATTCTTTTTGGTTCTTGTCTACTGGAATATTTAACATTATCCTTTTAAACAGGTACATTGCTGTTTTGTCTTGCCTCACAGGATTTGTGTTTAGCAAGCCAGGCTCTCACTTTTATAATTTAATTTTTATCAGAGCAAGTGCATCTGTCATGTTGGAAAATAATTTCATCTTGAGATTTGAAAACTTTGCTATATTCTATCGCATTATTTTCATGGCACTAGATCCAATTCTTCCTTCTTTTAAGAGCTTTTATCATAGTTGTCATTGGCAACAGAAACCATGGTCTTTAATCAGACCTTCCAACTGCTGTGCAGTAAGTAGCTGGAATGGACATATAATTTAGACATGAGTAACTCAAGCAAATGTGATAAATGAACTGATGATCTTGAAATCTTTATTGGCAAATGTACAAGTTTTAATTGAGATGGGATGAGTAGGAGCACATAAAATGTGAGTTACTGTGAAATCTCAATCCGAACTTGAAACTAAACCCAGTAGTTTCAATATTCCAAAAATATTTCTCATTTCTATGCCCTTTTATATATTTTTCTTGTGATATAAAGCTTGCTGAGCTCTAGGACAGCACAGGGGCAGTGTAAGTATTAAAGAACTAGGAAATATAGAAATGAAAATTAGTTCATGATTAGTATAATGTTGAAGTACAAACCTTAAAATGTTGAGCAAACAGAAGGGAATTTTCTGCACTGATAGTTACATTTGAATGGCCAGAATAAAAAAAAATAGCAAACCCTCCATAATTCATCTAGTTCCTTATTTAATGCATATAAAATATTCTCCTGAAGAGACAATTTTTAAAACTAAGTTTCCTGCTGTAGAATGAGTTTCACAAGTCTCGTAGAGATGCAGTGAAAAGAATATGCTAAGAGACAAAATCAACTGTCTTCATTTTGCAGGGCATGAAGCAAGGTACAAAGAGATTTAAACCTAAAATTGTCACATTCTCTAATTCTGTATGTTCTTTTAAATGCTCATAGCACTTTGAATAATTTAATTTTTTTTTATGAAAATGTACTTCCTAATGTCTTTGGATGTACCTTTTTGCATGATCAGCCTTTCTGTAAATCTGGATCTTAGTAAATGGATGCACAGAATGTACAGTGATCAGCTGTGAGTTCAGCTTGTTGAAGAGAGCTCCAGGACGGAGGAGGTAAAGACCAAATCAGTCAGGTCTTTGAGGAAGGCACTGAGCTGCCTTAGCCATACCACCATCCTTCTGTCTCCTGCAGTCCTGGGACTCATTTGGTGCTAACATTCCTAAGTCCTGTAACCGAGGGTGCGGTTACCCTGCTGCAATGGGTGACTCCCAGGAGACAAATCTTTCCATCTTGTGCATGGATGAAGTCAGACTCCCTCTGGAATGAGGGAGAGGCGCAGAAAAACTGAATGATACCTTGTTAGAGTTGAATGCAAGAGTGGGAAGAGCAGAAGCTGTAAGAGATTGAAGCATGGAATTGATGAGATGCAGCATGGAAATAGTCTGAAGTTTGGTGATGTTTTATAAGGAAGTGAAAAGGGGTGTTTCAGCTAACAAAATGTAGCAGCCTACTTGCTGTTTAGCCTGTCTTCTAAGCTTATCTCTCAAAAGTAGACAAGTTTTAGTTTCATTCTTCATTCTTGGGAAGTGCAATGCCCAAGGTCAGGAGGTGAACCCAGGTGTCCTGAGTTTTAGACCAGAGTTCTGTCTGATGGAGCACAGTTGGGAGCCACATACAAATTATTAGTTGCCTATCTACAAAACAGTACTTGGACTGGCAGCCCAGTAATGCTGTGCTGTTATTTCAGGCTTAATTATCAGTTTGACATAATGCTAGTGAATGAGTGTAAACTTCTAAAAAATTAGAGATTTGCTGCATTATGCACTGTACTTTATCTGTTAGCAAGAATTCAAATTCAGAATTTTGTAATTCAAAGCAAATTATAGAACAGACACTTGGTGTACAGGGACAGTTCCAGATGACAATTAATGTACTATCTCATACATGCTTTTTGAGTAACAGTAAAGTTGAGAGCCTGTAATTATTAAGGAGGTACATTGTTCAAAATCCAGATTAAGAGATAGATTAGCACTGTCACTTCATTGATTACTGCTCCCATTTGTTTGAATTTCAATGCCAAAACACAATAGATGACATGATGCAAAGAGAACAGTGCATTGTAGTTGCTGTAGTTGTGCTGTCTGACTTTATACAGTTATACAACAATGCTCTGGTGCCCAAGAAATAGTGCAGTGTAATTCAAATGCTATAAATTTATCTGAGTTCATTGTTTCTTCTTATGGCCAGGCTGTTCAAAATGAATGCTAAAACATTTTGGAAAGAATTTCCCCAGTAATTGGTTTATTGTGTTTCTGTTTAAGTGCAGTTTACTAAAGTATTCATCTAAAGGAAACACTGTCAATCTCTTCTGATGTGTACATGAATTTATTGAAGTGCACATTAGGGAAAATATCTTGTCACCCAACATCTCTCTGAGTGGCGTGATATGCTTTGAGTTTGCAATATATCTGTTTGGAAAAAAACAACTCCCCTTCATTCTGCATTTTCAGTGTACTCAATTCCTCATGTAGCGCCTATATAAACAGCCTTAAAATATTGCCTGAACTCTCCCTTACAAAGTCAATGGAGCATTATCTTGACCTACCTGGGACCTTTGTTACCCAAATGACACAATAACCAGAATAGCCCATCTGTTGAACCTGGCTCATCTGCAATACTCTGTGGGCAGTTCCAGCCAGCTGAGATTCCCAGCTACCTTGTGAGGAGAAATGAAAGAACGTGGCTGCTTGTAGTTTTTTTTTACACATTTTACACCAGATTAATTGGACTTAATTCCTGTCAATACTGATGCAACCAAGAATTTTGCAGCTGCCCAGGCATCAGGTTTGAACCAAGGGATTGCAATGTTTGGTGTAATGTCCTACAAAAGTGTACAGTGGAGATGTTGCCAGAAGCCTTCTTGCTAGACCTCATTCTCAGGCAATAGCCTCAAATAGCAAATTAAATTAGTGCTGCTGCTTGCAGTCTTCATCCCAGATCTCTTTGAGAAAAGAGGCCAATGATACCAGATTCCTGCTCTGGACATCTGAGGGAAGAAGTGCCTGGTAGCCTGAATATCTGGGATGGCTGCAGAGAAGTCTGCCCCAGATCTCCTCTGATGTGTGCTCAACTGGATGGCAGCCTGGCTTCCCTACCCGTCCTGGACCTGCTGCTTCTGCTGAACTGCCACCTGTCCGGCTCCTGGGGGCTGCTCCCTCATGAAGTGTGGAAAGGCTTCATCTTTCATCCATTTCCAGGCCTTGCTTGTTTGCTTTTTTATACAAGGACATTCTTATGCAAGAGGGTAGGCAAATATTTACACACATAAAACTGATAGTTATACATGGTTTGGGTGTTTTTAATAATTTTTTTCTGCTTTAATAAAAAATTCAAAGCAACAGAAATATTGGTGTCAATTTTCTCTAAATGTCTAGGTCTTCCTGGTATGCAGGAGCTCCATAAATTTCTTGCTCTCTGGTTGGAAACACCAGACCTTTTTGTGGTGCTACAATGAAAATGTCTTCATTTCTGTGCAGGATTCAAATGTGTGACAAGAGCTCATTTCAGCAAAAGACTGTTAGTGAAAGTGTAAAAATCTGCCAACTTTTGCAATTATATTTTCACCAGCACTTTCATCAGTGAGATCGTCTGGTTTTGGTTTTGGCTGGGAGGACACTTATCTTCCCACTATTCTGCAGCCCTTAGTATTGCTCTGAAGTCTACAAAGTTAATAGAACATTTATCACAGGGCAGGACATGACTACTTTTAATTCCAGTCCCAGCTGTTCTCTCTTGGATCTTCTCACTGGGAAAATTACTTGCATGCTAGTTTAGTGTAGCATTTTAATGGATTGCCTCCTTCTACCCTTCTCCCACCTTCTTTATTTCCTTCCTGAATTTCTTTTATCTGCTCTTGTTTAGCTGGCTACTCTTCTCACAAGAAGGGCTGTTTTTTAAATGAAAATCCATAACATGTAGAGACAGTAGCTTGCAATTTGTAATTTAGGCAGAATTAATTCCATTCCTGTTAACTGTGAATGGGTCTATCTTGCATGTGTAATTGAACATAACTAGATCAGAGGAGCACTATTAAGTTTACATTCCTTTTAGGTTTTGAAAGAGATCACAGCAGTATTAAAATTGTGGTTTCAAACGCTAAATAGAATAGCTATTAATCCATTTTGTATATTAATAAAGAGACAAATTAAACACCCTTGGTCATGGTTTTGTTTTCATTTTCATTAG
Source organism: Ammospiza caudacuta (assembly GCF_027887145.1). Classification (NCBI taxonomy): domain Eukaryota; kingdom Metazoa; phylum Chordata; class Aves; order Passeriformes; family Passerellidae; genus Ammospiza; species Ammospiza caudacuta. Next base: position 82,934,074 of record NC_080593.1, read on the forward strand.
CTGTTATATGAGATTTCTTTCCTATTAACAAAATGTAATTTTTTTTGTCTTACTTGAAATAGCTCCTTGCAAGTCTTCTGTATTTGTGGCAGAGGTTATTTCTTGCCATTTCAATTTACAGCTTTTAAAAATAACTAGTCTGCAACAGCTGCTATGTTGTTGACTCTTCAGGTAGCACGATAAATTGCATTTTGTGTCTGAAATATTCCTATATCTATTTTAAAAATTCATGCTGTTTCACAGACATTTGTGAAGTTCAGTTTGTTCTGAGAGGTTTTTTAATCAAAGCCAAACACTCATCCCTCTGTCCCCCATTTGCACACTTGTCTGTTAGCAGGACAGATTAAAACATTACAATGTTCATAGCATAATGTGAAATCCTTTTGCTATTTTCATTCTTCTCATTCATATATTGTGGTTTCATTCCTTCCTGAGCAAACTTATTTTTCAGAGCTACATATACTACTTGTGTAATGACACAAGGGCCATTCTGTTAGAAAATGCAATCTTTCAGATTGCGGTTTCAGCAAAGGAATGAATTTTACTGGCCACCCAAATGTAATACATCTGTTGTAGTGCATCTGTGTTTTATTTATCAAGGAGTATTGGAATGGTTCAGCACTTAGCTGCAGGGCTTTTAGTCTCAGAACAATTTGTGTATGTGGATACAGTGATGAAGTCTAAGGGAGGGCAATGGCAGGGCACACTGGACACCACAATCACAAGCATCAGAAGCAATTGTGTTTTGGGAGAAGAAATGGATGTCATACTTTACTTAGAATGTTGTTGAGAACTAGTTTTTATAACAACTGATTAAGAATTCCATCCTAAATTAACACACAGCAATCAGAACTCAAATCTCAGAGTCTTAATGTGCTGCTGTCCATGAGTTAGATCCCAGCCAGGCTGAATCAGGGAGAGGAGGTGCTCCAGGCACCAGGGCAGAGATTCTCCCACAGCCCCTGGCACAGACCATGGGGAGGCAGCTGTCCCCCTGCAGACTGTGGAGTTCCAGAGGGGAGCAGAGATCTACCTGCAGCCCTGGAGTGTTGTCATCTTATTACAAGGGTTCCATGCTGTTGTCTCCTTATCTCAAAAGTTTCATAAGTTCTTGGTGTTTCTCACGGCCATCTCCTCAGAGCACTGACTCTTTATTCTTCACAAAGCAGCCAGCTGACCCCAATTCCCTTCTCATCCAGCCACCCCACTCTTTTATAGCACTCTTCTTCTCATTGGTTACAGCTGTGGCCTGTTAAAGTCAGGCCTGTTCCTAATCTTTGATAATTGGCCCAGCTGCAACTCCTTAGGGGTGAGATTACTTTCTACACTATCTTTATTTTCTTATATTCAATCCCCCTACACTGGAGCACTCCACACCAGAGCAGGTGGATGTTCAAGGGAGGATGTGTTCCTGTAGGAAGTCCATGCTGGAGCAGGCTCATGGCAGGACCTGTGGGCCAGTGGAGAGAGGAGCCTATGCTGTAGCAGGTTTGCTGACAGGACTTGTGACCCTGAAGGGGACCCACAGTCGGGCTGCCTGTTCCTGTAGGACCATGCTGCATGGAAACAGACCTACACTGGAGCAGTTGCTGAAGAACTGCAGCCTGTGGGAAAGGACCCACACTGGAAAAGTTCATGGGGAGCTGTTTTCCATAGGAGTGACCCCACGCTGGAGCAGGGGAAGAGTGTGAAGAGTCCTTCTGCTGAGGACAATGGAGTGGGAGAGACAACATGTGATCAAGTGACTACTGTTGCCACATTTCTCTTCACAGAGAAAAGCAAGGCACAATTCTTCCCATGAATATTTCTGGGTTTTACATTCTCTGAACCTCAGAGAAAGGAAAAACAATTCTTATCATTCACTGTGCCTGTGTTTGTGCAAAAGTAGAATGCAATATGGAGATTGTTTACCCAAAGTGATGGTGTTTTGTTTCCTCGGCCTATCAGGGCCAAGCCTGTGTGTGTGTGTCGGATTGACGGCTGACAGTCACGAGATTCTGGGCAGTTGTGTGCAGAGTTGAGTGCTTGGCAGATTCAGTTTATATGTAATGTAATATAGTGTAATATAATATGGAATAGTACAGCATAATAAAGTAATTAATTAGCCCTCTGATAAGATGAAGTCCTCCTCATCATTCCTCCCTGCCACGGGGGTCCCTGCAAATGCTATAGACTACAGCTCCCATTCCCTGTCCTCCTGCACCAATAGGTGAGAGGTGGTAGAGAAGTCAACAGTGATGTTGAGCCTGGGAAGAAGGGAGTGGTGACAGGATAAAGAAGTTTTTAAGATTGGGGGTTTATTCTTATTATCCTACTCTGATTTAATTGGTGATAAATTTAATCAGTTTTCCCAGGCTGCATCTGTTTTGCCTGTGTGGTATCTGGTGTGTAATCTCTCCTTGTCTTTATCTGGACCCACAAGCCTTTTGGGGTACTTTCTGTTCCTTGCCCAGCTGAGGAGAGGATGACAGAGCAGCTTTTGGTGATTAATCATTATCCAGTCAGGGTCAGTCCACCAAAAATAGGGAGGTGCTTACCATTCTTAGAAGCCAACAATTGTATTTCTCTCCATGTTTCTACCAAAAAATGATCTTGAATTTATTCAGGGCACTCCTATGCAATTATATATTCTTTATTTCTGAATTACAAGAGTAAACACCAGTAAATTTAGAAGTGAAATGAAGAACATACTGTTGAAAACGGGCAGAATACTAGTATATTTTAGCAAAAGATCACAGTATAGAAGTGCAGGATTGTGACTAAAATGCAAATCTACCAATTCTAGTTTTATCTCAAATGTATGTTTACTTCACATTTCAGATGCCCCACTTTCTGATTGACTACTGAAAGGAATGATGTATACAGCATATCAAGGTGCATTGTGTCTTAGAAAAGTGATGCTAGTTTTATTACTTGACTGAAGTTTAATTAAAACAATAGAAACTAGTATTTTAGAAATTCCAAAATAAAGTTCTTAAAGACATCCACAAATACAAAATCTACATGATAGAGATATTGAATCAAAGATAGATTAGAAAAGTTTTAATGGTGTATTTCGTACATAAGATGGTATTAAATGGTGAACATTTTGTAGGGAAAGTTGATTAATTCCCTGTGAGGGTTTTCTTTTTATTTTAAATTCTGTAAACTCTCCACCGGTTGTCCTTTTCATTGATTTATTGGACTGCATTGTTGCTATCATTAACAAAAGACTTTTTTTCTACATTAGGAAGCTCAGTTTTTTGTACAAAAATTGAACTCTTTAGTTCTTTGTCCTTTTAAATGTTTTTTCCTCAGTTATACCTTCCCCAACTTTTAGGTGCTGTATTGAAATTTAATGTATATATTGTCTTCACAAACTCGACAAGGCAGAAATATTTGATATGATGGAACTCCATCCCCCTTTCCTCTTACCCTTTTTTGTTTTTAACGCCACATCTTACCTAGCCATACCTTTCTGTTGAAAAATGGTATCTGCAGCAGCCATTATATGCCCCTTGAAGATGACAGAGAGCTACCTTTCAGCATGCAGAGGAAAGAACTGTCTTAACCAATTTTCAGGGCACTGCTTCTACAGTGTTTCTCACCAGGTGTCTTAGTTTTGCTCTGTTAAGTGGTTTGGGTTTTTGTCTCTTCTCTGTTTTCTTAAATGTTTTGCTATTCCTTTTATCATCCTTTTCTGCCAGAGGCAGGGGGGCACTAAACAGCACAGCTCTGTGGATGAAAGCAGATCTGTGTGGAAAGTGCTTCATGAAGTATTGCTTTTGGCTACACTTTTGGGTCCCACCATGAGCCTGCTTGCTTCTCCTGAGACCTAAATTTGACTCTTGCTTCCTGAATATCTGGTTGAGGAAGGTAGCTTTTGAATTTTTTTAAGTCTATCAGTCTATTTTTTTAAGTTAATCAGAACAAGTGCCTTTGGTTTGTGTCTCAATTTTTGAAGCCAGTCTATTTTTTTCTTTTTATTAAGAATTTTTTTCTTTTTTATTAAAGCACCTTCTGCTGCCTTGCTTGTTAACTTTCAGAGGCAGAAGCATCAAATGAAGTCTGCAACTGAGGCATGCTGAACTCATCTATCTTCCTTCCTGCCTTGTCCCATGCTCTTATCTGGAGCACAAGCAAAAAGAGCAGAAAGAGCAGAACAATTTGGGGGCCCACATACTGGCAAGTGATGAAGACAATCTCTCTCTTCTTCTTCAACATTTAGTAGGCATGGAGTTAGAGCTTCTGCTAAGGCTTGCCATGACCTGGGAGAGCACAGTGAAGAGTCCTTGGAAAAGAACTGAGGTTGAGATTTAGTCAGAACTGTTGAATTAAAGTTAGGGTTCAAAACCCTCAGAGAAGTTTGGGATAGGAGCCAGGCAGGTGTGCAAATTAGAGTTTAGAAGGGAACGGTTATATAAAAAAACATTTATATTACTTATATATGGAAAAAGTAGGTCTGATTTGGAGGTTTGGCAGTAAAATAAAATGGTTAGCAGGGAGCTGATAGTATTTTGACACTATTGGCAGTACTGAAGTTGTGTTGGGCAGCCTTGTGAAAAACTGTGTGTGTGCAAAGCTTTCTGATATATTGGGGCTGGCAGTAGGCCCTCCATGCCCCTGGCTGGGGTGAGCTACGCCCAACAGAGCCCATGTCCCTGTGTGTCTCTGGTTGCTGAGATGAACTAAGCCAAATGGAGCCAGTATCCCTGTGTGTCTCTGGTTGCTGGGATGAACTAAGCCAAATGGAGCCAGTATCCCTGTGTGCCTGTGCTGCCCAGCGCTGTCAGTGAGGTAAGCAGATAAATCTACTCCCTGCATTTTGGCTGTGGTTTGGTGGTCAGCCTGGTTACCTGTGTGTGTGGATTGACACAGCATCCCCAGCTGCTGCAGGGGTGCAAGGGAAGAGTTGGCCTCCAGAGGAGAGCCCCACTGCACTGGGGCAGGATGCAGAGATGGGTGAAATGCAGCCCTTCCAAGGCCCGGGTGGTGAACAGGCAGGGAACAGGCAGCCTCTCCATCCATGACAACCACACTGACCCAGTGACAGGCCAAAGCACCTCCCAGCTTGGCAGTGCCCCTACATCTCCACAGGCGGCTGCTCCCACCCTTCCAGGGCCTGCTGGAGCAGCAGGCAGTGAAAGGTTCATCCCTCTGGCCCTCTTGTTCCTACCAGGGCTCAGCAGCCAAACCCAATGTGGCCTCCAGTGTGCTGCTTATGCCTCTCTGCTGTGTTTTGTGACTTTTCCACATGGACTGGGATATCACACTCGTACATCCATGCAGCCAGAACACCCTGGGTCTGGCCTGCCTCCCTGCTGTTGTCCATGGTTTGCAATGCCCATGAAGTGTACAAATGCCCTCTACATAAGGCTGTGTGGGAAAAATCCCTAGAAGAGTGAAGAGATTTTAAAAATAAATAAATAAAAGGAGGAATAACAAGATTTGGAGATTCCATTACTTAAAAAAATACTTCTAAGTCTTGAGTAGAAATGTTCTTTATGACCGCAGAAAATGCTGTCCAAATAAATTGTGCTGATTGCTTCTCAGGCATTTTGTCTTCTTCACTCTGAAAGAGGTTAATAGACTGAAGGATTTTTTCTGAGCTTCATCAGAACTAAGAAATCCTATGGGCCTTTACATGTGAGAAGATTCATATCATAATTATTTTTATATGCCTCTGGGGCTTTTATTTTCCCCAACATGTTTTTCTTTGTGTCTCTATTCATTTGTAGGGGCAAAGGGTAGACACATTTACAAAAAACCCAATATTTTCCCCTCAACAGTGGTAGCCATAAAATAAGATTTCTGTTTGTATGCAATATTTTTATGTGTGTGCTGCTCTGAAACACAGCAAAGACCTGACTTGTTGATGATGGATTTTGACTTCTGAAATCCGTGTCTTGTATTAGTTCTGCATAGATGTCTTCCTTCAACAATTCTGAATCATATTAATTTTAAACACTTGGGTGCTGAAGATAAACTTAAATTTCCATTAGAGACTATTATTTAGTGTCTACCATAAGTGTCTACCATTTAGTGTCTACCATAATTTAATTGCAGTTATTAAAATGAATTTTGCTAAATAAAATTCCTGTGCTTTTGTCATAACATATTACCTTTTTATGTAGTCAGGGTTCTCCTAAATTGCATTTTCTCTCTATTTTTTTAAGGAGAAATCTTACACTCCTCAATTGTAGAGACTGTTCTTCCTGTGTTTTTCTGTACTGTGAATTCTTGAATCAGTCTCCTCTTTGAGAAGAACATCAAAAGCTTAGACCTTGCTTAACTGATTCCAAGTCTGTTTCTAAGGGGAAAGAAGTCTGTTTCTGATTTTGGTCATGTTGGTCTGAATAAGGACCTCTTTTATCCCAATCAGTGATGCAGCTAAAGGGAGGATATGCTAAACTAAATGAAAATACTATCAAACCATAGGTTTCCTGTCTAGTAGTTATTTTTACTAGGTAAATCCGAAGTTTTTCTCATGAGAAAGTGTAATTATTTTATGAACAGATTGCTTGGGGGTTGTATGAAAGACGTGGTAAAGACAAACTAGAATGAGGTGAAATAAAAAATAGTTTGATTGTCTAAGGCTGACAAAATGATTTACTAAAAATTTAAGTAGTATATTGTTGGAGATTTCTGTTGTCTTGTGCTGTTTTGGGGCAGTTAAGGTACAATATAGACTTTGTGTGGGTTTTTGGCAGTGCTTTGTTGAGAAACAGGATTCCTGTGCTCCAGTCAGACTATATCTGAGGATTTCCAGTGGTATCATCCAGCCACAGTGCTGACTCTCTCATCAGTCTTTGTACTCTGTGTTACTGTTTGCAGGATTCTACTGCACCTGGAAATGAACAAGGTTATTAACTTGTTTCTTTCTATTATCAAGAAAACAATTCTTAAAGTTATGCGGTGGAACAGGAATTTATTGTCAATAAATTTACAAGATGCTGTCAAAAGTAATTTAGCAGAGAGAAAGTGGCCTTTTTAGAAGGTGTTTAAAATTTTTCTTGACAGCAGCTTCCCCTCTATGATGCAGCTGGAGTAACAGTAAATGGGCTTTATGGAGATTTTCAGAGTAGAATGAGAGTAGGACAGAGATTTGCTAGATGAAGCAAAGGAAGCCATTCCTGTATGCAACAGAACATGGATATTACTCCCTAGAAAACCTGCAGACTTAGATGTATATCTTGGAAGATGCTGAGGATTCTCTCAGAAGTGCTGTCAAGCTGCTTTATGTCCTATTAATACTCCTTGGTTTGATCTTTGGCTGTGGTCTAAGCATAGTCAAAGCAAGTCTTAAACTTGGTGTGAGAATTCCTTTGTGCAATAGGAAGTATTTGATTGACATGGTGACTTTAGCAGGTCTATTGCTCTTTCCTTGAGACACCATCCAGATTATGGGTGCCCAGTAGGAACATTGATATATGAACTTTGTCCTGGCCATTTAGTTGATGATGAACAATGTCTTGTGAAAGCTGTTTCCTCACACTCACAAAGTCTGTTTTAAGACTTAATTTAAAACATTAAATTGGCCCCATACAGTTTCTTGTGTGCACATTGAAATATCTGTACTATGATGTCAGAGTGGGCCTTATGGGTAATAAATGTAGACCAGAAAACATTCAAAACCCTCATTTATGCTTCTCTCAGTGTGTTTTGTTTTTCTCTTCAACACGAATGATCTCAGTAATTGCTTTCATGTCTTCTATTGGCTGCCACAGAGCAAATCTGAGTTATATTTTCTAGGTAGTTACAGCTTGGAACCTGTCACTTTATGTCAAATCTCTTTTGCTTTTTCCATATACAAAACTTTACTTTTATCTTTAATTTCATTTTCAGAAGTAAATGTTGCTTGCCATGTAACTCTCCAATCTTGTAAGACAGCTGTGTGAGGACAAAAACAATGCTGAACCGTGTGTCCTTTACAGGGCTTGTTTGGGGGCCATTTTTTCGTATGCAATCTTGCAAGCTGTTTTTTAGAATTGTCCTTCACCTTCAAGGTTCAAATGCAATTTATTTAAGAGACCCTTTGCCCCATCCCTCTTGAGGCTTGCTCTCCAATTTCCTAACCTCAGTGTTAAATAATTAGTTTTGGAAGGCTGAGCAGAAAATAAAACTAAATTAATATATGCATTTGAATGGTAGCTTTGTGCAGTTCCTCTTCTGCAATTAGAAAATTGTCTCGAGTGCTGGTCTACCAAAGGTAATTATGAGCAAAAGGTTGAGTTCTCTTTTTTAATGAGTTCTGCCTGATGCTGAGAGGAAAATCTAGTCTGTTGCACAGTATATTCAATAGTACTAATTAAACCATTCCTCCCATTTACTTTAAGTCAAATTAGTTTGATCCAATTGAGAAAGTAATGTTTCACTGAGGCAGGTCTTTAAGACTTAACAGAATAGTTCCATATTACCTTAAATGAGAGGGCTTTTTTTGTGAAGGGACTACCAATCTCCATTAAATGAAATACAGCTTTTCTTCTTTTCTTTTTCTTAGTATTGTAAGTGAAACACTTGAGTAGCCTCTGCTTGAGCCTCTGCTACTCAAGTGTGGTGATGTCAATTGGAATTCTGTGTGTGTTGCGTTTCCCCCCATTTTTGAATAGAATAACTGTTTTTTATTTTATTAGAAGGAAAATGAAAAAAAATCAAGCACTTTTGGTGCTCGTTCCTAACTCAGAGGCATGACTTTTTTTAATCTACTTACAGGAAAGTAATAAAACTTTATTATCAGAACTTCAGGAGATGACTTATTGAAGGCATCACCCTGAAAACTCTTCAGGGTGTTAAGGACCAGAAGTTAAAATGCTTAGCAGTGCTGGATTTTTTTTTCGAGGAGTTAAACCCAGTTGTGTACTGCTTACTGAATTCCACTGGTTTGATGGTATTATGGACCATGAAGTATTTTTCTGTTATGATTATAGACATATTACCAGGAAGTGGATTGTTCCTATCAGTATCACGGACAAAATTTGCCTTTATTGCTACTTAGACCTGCTCAGGCATATTGGTTTCAGGCAAGGGTGCTGCACTACTTTTTAAGGTACATTGTGTTGATCTGGATGGTCTTCTTTGGGAGGACATGTAATGCTTCTCCTGCTGAAGTTGTATGATTGTATATCTACATAGGTAAAACTACTTCCCCCATGCCCAACATCACTGGAGAAAAACCCTCTGGTGTGTCAAAGGGGGGAACCTTGTACCTGTCTGTTCACTTGTGGGACTGACCCCTGGGTGTGCTCAATCTTTGGGTACAGTTTGGGTCTGAGGAGGTGCCACTGAGGATCTCTGTCAATGCTGAGGGGGCTTCACATCACTCCAGCTCTGTTTCACAAAAGCAGGTTGTGAGCTGTTCTCTGTGTGTCCTGTGAGCTCCAGCCAGCCTGGACCCCAGGGCTGGCCAGCAGCTGAGAGAAGCCTTTGAAGACCCCTGGCTTTTGCAAGCTGGACTTTGTGGTATATCTGTGTTACAGCAGCTGCAGCTGGGGTGAATGAGCTGAGTTAGCTCAAAGCTGCTGAGCTCAGGTACTGCCAATGTTACTGCTGCAGCAGGAAAGCCACACGATGGAAACTGGTTACAAACTCTGCCCACGTGGGTTGGCTCTTTCTTGCTGTGGCTGCGTTGTCAGCAGTACAGCACCCAGGCTCTGCATTTTTGACTTATCAGGAATGTTTTTGTGAGCTGTGGTTACAGCAGTGAATGCCAGACACACTGCTCCTTGAAAGAGCAATGCCGTGTCGAAATGAATATGTGCTAAGGAATAAAGAGCACTGGAGAACTAATTCTGGAGTAAGGACAAACCAGTAGCATTGGTGCTACCTGATACCATCTGTGGCTTTGATATCCATTCTGGTTCTGTGCCACTGGAGAGTGTAATGCTGATTCTTGTTTTGAGCAGCTTTCTTGAAGACTCCTGTGCCTATGGTAGAAAATAGAAGGGACCATACTGCATTTATGCATTCACAACACACTGTCCCTGACCTCTCTTATCCTGCAGACTGTACTTAATCTCCCACTGTCTGGGAGAATATTAATTACCAACTGTTTATAGAGTATACATGTTAGCAATTAAATGTTATGGATGAGTGTAGGCTGATATTTGAGCCCCTGCCTTGCCTTGAATTTATTGATATAGGCACATGCAGTTAATTCAGTACTTTTTACGAGTTCTGAGTATTCTCTATGGGTTCCCAGGATTTTCCTATAAACTATTTTATAATTCCACCACAAATGGGCTTTTTTATTCCTGTTTTCTCTCAATATGTTTCTTTATATACTGTTGAAGTCAGCACGATATTACAGCGACCTGAGTGGGTCGCTGCTGGTGAGAGAGAGACGAGAATCTTGTTTCTTGATCAGAAGGCTGGATTTATTGATATATGATATATAATACATTATAACTATACGAAATAGAATAAAGAGAGAGAAGTTGCAGAGCTGCTAGCTAAGAATAGAAAGAAAGAATCTAAAACAAAGTTGTGTCCAGGGACTCAGTCCCCTAGCTTGCACTGGTGATTGGCCCTTAATTATAAACATAGAAAATGAGCCAATCAAGGTGCATCCCATTGCATTTCACAGCAGCTGATAACAATTGTTTACATTCTCTTCTGAGGCCTCTGCCCTCCAGAAGACGCAGAAATTTGAAAGAAAGGATTTCTGTGAAAAAATGTCTGCGACAGCATGACTGAATGGCTGCAGCAGCAGTACTAAGTCGCTCATTAGCTTTATAAAGATGAGTGGCTTGATTGAAGTGCAATGATTAAAAAGAAAACTGTTTTGCTGAAGGAGATAAGGTGGGTCCCACAAATTATGTGGTTTACATACCAATTTATTTTTTTTTATTACTTGAAATCACTGACCAACAGCAAGAAAAAGCACTTAAGCATTTGGTGTAATACTGGCATATGCAGATATTAAATAATGTGCATGGTAGGAGGCAGGCTTTTTAGCTGAGAGTTTGCCAGGACAGGCATCAAATCCAGGGCTTTCCTTTATAGTCAGGAAGAAGAAACCAAATACTGCAAATTGATTTACAGTTTATTTTTATTTAGTTTATTTTTATTTGGTGGCAGACTGTTTTCAGTCTAGTTAAAAAATTCTTGCATGGGAGAGCTGCCAAAAAGTTGACAGATTAATGCTCATGATTCTTTTCTCAACCAATGATTCTTTCTTTGAACAAATATTGGACTCTTTTGGAGCTACTGTGTTGAAGGTGCCATGACAGTAAAAACAAAAATGTGTTAATACATTATAGAAGGGAAATGGCATTCCATGCTGCTCTCTGATTAAAGTCTAGGCCACATTCTGCCTATGGAAAACTGCCTTTCCATGTTGGTTTGTAATGCAGTAAATGCTTGCTGCTCCTGAGTAGGTGAAGAATTGTCATATATGATTTTAATTGCAGGTAATATGAAGGGAGATCTTACAGTTTTGGGTTAGTCCTTACTCTTATTGGTTACATTTATTCAAGAAACTTCATGAACATACGACATATTCCATAACTCTTCTAAGCATTACTCTAAAAAGCTAGTTGCGCTTGTCAGTGTGACTTTTTTCAAAGCTTTTCACAAAATCATTAAAATTTTGTTCGGACATGGCCCCTGGAGGCCATCAAGTCCACCCTTCTGCTTGAAGCAGGACTGTTAGCAAGTCTAGATCTGTTTTGTCTGACAACCTTGAAAACCTGGAGAGGCTTGAGATTCCACCTAGGTGAATAATACACTATAGTGCCCAACTATCTTTCTAGTGAAGAATTTTTTCTCAATGTCCTTCAGTCTTCCTAACTGCAGCCACTCCCTGTTGGCCCTTGTTTTGCCATTGGCCACATCTGATGAGAGATTGTCTCTGTGGTCACTGGAGCTGCCTCTCAAGCAGCTGTGGGCTTTTGTTAGCTCTCTCTCTTTGCCAGGTTGAACAAGCCCAGCTCCCTGAGTCTCTTCTAAGGGGCCAAGTGGTGGCCATCCTTACAGCCTTCTGCTGGACCTTACTCAGCCCCTCATCATCCTCCATGAGTGGCAGAGACCCAGGTTGAGCACAGCTTTCCAGACATGGTCTCTTCAGTGCAGGAGCTCCCTTGACCTGCTGCCCCTCCCTCAGTGTGGCCCAGTATTGGCTTTCCAGCTTCCCAGGGAGACTGCCCCATGGCTCATATTCACATTGGCACCTGCAGTGGTCCCTGGCACCTTCAGCAGGGCTGTCAGTCAGGCAGCCACTTTCCAGCTGTGCTTGTGTGTGAGGTTATTCTTCCCCATGTGCAGAACATTGCGGTTCTGCTTATTAAGCTTTGGGAAATTCCTCTTGCTCTAGTTCACAGGTTTCTCAAACTGCTGTGAATTAAGACTTTACCACTCAATGTTTCAACTTTTCCTCCATTTGGAGCTGTCCTTGCATTTTCTAGTAAGGGCATTCTTCCTTATGACCCAGGTAGCTGATGAAGAAGAGGAACAATGTCAGACTCAGAATAAACTCCCTGATTTTCACTGTGTTATTGACTGCTGTTTCACTGCTGTTATTGATTGCTGTTTGAGCCATTGATTACTGTCTGCCCGCAGTGTCCAGGCAGTTTTCAATATATCTCACAGTTCAGTCAGCTCATAGTTTCTCAGCTTTCTGAGCTTCTGTGTCAAATTGTGTCAAAATTCTTATGAAAGCCAAAGTGGATCATATCCAGTACTCTCCCCTGGTCCAGGGGATGCAGCTCATCATTTCATCATAGAAGGCAATTGGGTTGGTCACGGATGATTTGCACTTGGTATATCTCTGCTGATTATGCCCAACATCATAATTTTTGTCCTTCACATTAAATTTTCTTCAGATTAAATTTTTGTCCTTCACATACTTGAAAATCTATTTCCTTTTATCTTAATATGAGTTAGTGGAAAAAGCATATCATCTCTTTGAGACAAAGGTACATGAATGCAATGTTCTACTGGCAGCAGCAGAAGTATTTCATGTCCAGAGGAGAGAAGCAGGGATAAGCTGCTTTATTGGTACAGATAACATCTATTTTAATGAGGAAGAGAGATAACTGCATATATGCTAGAGATTAGTCACTGTTTCGCTAAGGTAAGATTTATCCAGGAATAAAGTGACACCTTAGGAAACTTAGCTTTGAAGAGAGCCATAGGAGTAATATAAAGTCTTTATTTATAATTCACTTAGGAAATATACTACATGGTAGATACAGAAGAATTCATTGACATCTCAATTATAATTATAGTCCTTGAGTTGTGAAAGCAAAAGAGTAAATCTCCAGATCTTTAATAAGAACAATGATAATTTGCTCTATTTTAGGTGAAATATTGGCTAGAGATCATGAAATTAAAAGTTAATCAGTTGCTAAGTAAATAATTTGGCAGTTCAGGTGAGAAAATGTAAATCTTTTTGAGGGAGAAATATATTTTCTCAAGATATAGAAAGTTGTAATTTTATTCTGTAGTATATTTAAAATTCACCTTCCTGAGTAACTTTCGAGAAACTCCTAAGTCCTTCCTCCATATTGTTCAATTAAGGATTTTTACTTCCTCCTATGCCTGCATTACAGTGAGCAGAAACTATCATTCTGAATGTATGAAGACAAATGCACAAATGGGTATCAAGTCCCAGGTAACATTTCAAATTCAAAAATCTTGTTCGACTCTGCTATTAGAGCACCTGACAATTCCAGCCTGGGAATTATTTCCAGTTGCTCTACTCAACTTAGCTAGATATGCTGCATATATGTTTCTATGAGTTAAAAGAAAGTAAACCACTGAAAGTTTGTCTGAGACCAGTTCCATTTTGTTTTCCATATGTCTTTGCTCTTCCATGTGTTTGCTTCAATCACCTTCTCTCAGATTTCCACACTCCTGAGACTTCATCAAGTTTGTTAGAAATTCTTAGTGTATTTTTGCTGCTCTTCAGATGAGACAATTGATTGATTTCCATGTTGATATTTGCAGGTAAAGAAGTCACTGGATACTGTAGCATTTTGTTTTGGTTTGTTTTAAATAAGGGTTTCTGAAGAGGAGAGAAATTCCCTTTAATAGCAGAGTGAGTGAAAAATTCCTTCACATATGTTGCTTTTCCGGGGAGGCTTGGTCTACCTGACCCAACTTGAGCATAAGGATTTGACCAGACATCTTGAGAGGTCCCTTCTAACCTTTCGCAATTCTGTGATTCAGCTGTTATTTCCAATTTTCATTGATCATAGAGGTTGTATGATGTAGCATGTTCTGGAAAAATTGTGCTTGCATGGAGTCCAAAGCCTTATGCAAAGAGATTTTGAGATCTTCTATTCTGGATAGAAAATATAATCCCAGCATCACAGGATAATTGATTTTGGAAGGAACTGAACAGGTGTCTTGTCCAACTTCATGTTCAAAGTAGGATGAGCTATGAGCTGAAATCAGGTTACTTGGAATTTTATATACTTTGTATACTTAAAAATCTCCAAGGAGGGAGACTGCACATCTTTTCTGAGTAACCTGTTCCTATGACTGCCTGCCCTTGTGATGAAAAATAAAATCCCTTCAGCCAGTCTCAGTCTCTCACTTGAAATGCTTGCTGTGTCTCTTCTTCTCATCATGCATCATTTTGAAGAACCTCTCTCCATTGTCTCTGTGACCTCTGTGTAGATATGAGAAGGCTGCAGCTATGTTCCTCTGAAGCTTTGTCTCCAGGCTGAGCAAGCCAAATTATCTCAGTTTCTAATAACAGGGTGAATTCTCCAGACCCCTGAGTGTCTCTGTAGTTCTCCACTGAGCTCTGCTGAACTTGCTCCACTTCATCAATGTCTGTATTGAGGGGGGAAATTGGATGCAGTGTTTGAGATGAGGTCTATGAAGTGCTTTTGCCTACTAGCTATGACAATACAGCCTAGGATGCCAGGGCACACTGCTGGCTGGCTGCCCAGGGTCCTTTCCAGTACAGCTGTTTCCCAGCCTATCACTCCCCATCTGTTTTGTGCAAGGGCTCATTTCTTTCCAGGTGCAGAACTCTGAATTTTTCAATTTTGAAATTATAAAGTTCCTGCTAGCCCATTCCTCTAGTCTGTCTATATCCCTTTCAACAAAGACTTGCTCTTAAGCATATCAGCTCTTTCTCCTAGTTTGATGCATGTGCCAACTTGATGAAAGTGTGTACAACCACTTGCCTCCAAGTCACTGACAAGTGTATTAGAAAGGACAGGTCCCAGGACAGACCTCTGTGGTGCTCCACTTGTTGCTAGCCTCCAGAGTTAGTAGGATGTGCTACCTACTGTCTTCTGAAACTGATAATTCAGTTTTTCTCATATCTAATTGCCTACCAATACAGATAATAACACGATAAATTTCATACAAGATTATTGTGAGAGTCAAGAATATCTCTGAAGATGAAAGTAAATGACATCCATTGCTCTCTCTTCTACCCCAAATCTAGTAATTTTACCCTAGAGGACAATCTACGTTAAATAGATGTTCACCTTATGTGACATCTACTTCATGTGCCCAGAAACACTCTTGGAAAAGACTTGCTTTGTGATTTTTTTCCAGACATCAAAATGAGACTTGAAGTTCCCTTACCTTGTGACTTTTTTGAAGATTGATACAACATTTGCCCTCCTCCAGTCATGCAGGACCACTTGATCTCTATGAACTTTCAAAGATAATAGAGTGCAGCCTTGCAAGGATACAGCCTGTTGGATCCCATGAGCTGAATTCTCTCAATTAATCCCTGAGTCCTAATGGACTGCTGGTAGATCTCCATGATCCCTTTCACTAATCACAGAGGTATGGTAGACCTCAGTGAGACAGATGGCATTAAATACATCAATGTTATTTGTACCCGCTGTTGCTAAATCACCTGTCTCCTTCAGCAGCTCACATATTCCTTGCTCAGCCTCACAGCTATTTTTCTACTTCTAGGCTCCAGTGAGACCTTGCCTTTCACTGAAGCCACTCTAATCAATGTACTTGTCACGCTAGAAAAATAAATAAATGTGAGGACCTGTAACGAGATGTTTCAGGGTCTACAAGTAGCAAGTAAAATTTTATTAGGTATCTGTGAAACCTGGAAAATTTAAACCAAAAACTGCAATATGCTTCTTGTTTACAGTTCTTTCTGGTGGTGTTGTGCAAGTTGTGGTGGCTCTAGGGGTGCCAGGAGCCCTGATTGTCCCTGCCCAGCCCTGTCTCAGTGATGCCACAGCAGAGTCTGGTCTCCAGCTCAATTACTGCCCCGCCATGGGTCCCACCAAGCTGGGCCCACTTCCAGTGCCCAGAGCTGGGGGCTTCCTGGTGCCCTGTTCATGGCTGGGGTGGTGGGATGGGCACACACAGACCCATGGGCAGCCACTGCTCTTTTGCCGCTCCCTGCCACAAGTTGTATTTCTAGTGGAGTCTTTTGGGGATTCACTCCTATTTTCCTCTACAAGCAACGAATTCAAACTTTTCTGAAAGAAACTGTTATCAGGTTCTGCATCTTGTGTCTCAACAGAGTATTTTGAGGACACTGCTGAAAGTATCTTTGTTTTGTTTGACAGGTACTTTCTACCACCTGAGGCATGTGCTATCTGTGTGTGTCATGTAGGGAATCTACTGCATTTTGTATTCCTGCTTCTAAGTTTAGCCCTGTGCTGGGAAAGGGATGGAATCTGAACCCAGGAGAACTTGCTGAAAAGCAGCTTTTAATGCCTTCAGATCTTAGACTCCCTCTTGACTCCTTCACTTTCTTTGATGATGTCACATGTTTTGCAGCGTTAACTACAGCCCTTGTGCTGTAAGGAAGGACCTTTCCTTGAACAAGTCAGCTATTATATTGCCTTTTTAGTACTCATCTCAATCATACAGAGACATCTTAACCTCTGGCAGTAATGATGAAGGCAGATGGGCTGTGCAGCCTGGCCTTTTCAGCTTTGAAAATGCTTGTGACCCCTGTGCTGTGACTACCATGCATCTCTCCTGCCCTTCTGATGGCGGTGCTTAACAGGAGATGGAATAAGGACAAGCCTTGTAGGATATCTCTATTGCACTGTCCTTGAATGCCAAACACTCTAATTTCATCCAAGCTAGATAAAATAAAGGTATTTTTCAATGGGAACCTCTGCTGGGGCTGTTAATTTACAGCATTAAGTGATGTGTTGCTCATAGGATAACTTTGCCAACTGTAGATTTGCTGCCTGTGTGCACAAATGGGTTCATGGTTCTTCTGAACTCCATTCATCTTGAGACAGAGGTTTCCTTCTTTTCTTCTCACCCTGCCCTGGGACTTGGCCTGTTTGGTACACTGTGCCTGATTCTGCCCCCTGGAAATGAAACAGATGAAACCCACCAGCACAGAAATCTTTTTACACAGCTTCGGAATAAGGCCTTCCACCTATGACTAGGCTTCTGGAGAAGGATAAGCTGTGTCTCAAAGTCACAATGTCCCTGCAGTTTCTATTGATTTCAGCAGTATTTGCGGGTGCTCAGCAGTTTTGTTCTGCGTGCTGACTGTACATGCATGGGCTAAATCACATTCAGCTGCATAATGAGAGGAGCTATAGAGGCAAAAATCCCCAAACCTTTTTGCCTTCATATTCTCTTTCAAATGCAAGTGAAGAAAAGTCTGAATTAATTAGTGGAGAAGCTGCAGAACACCCAAGAGCATGTCTTGATTCATTTGTTTTAGAACAGTTAGATGTAGAACAACTCATGGAGAATGACAGTGAAGTGGGCAGCTTCTAGAGAGCCAATACTAATTTTTCACTAAATGCTCAAAATGATGCTCAAAATGATGCACATTTGTATAGCTTTATTACCTGTATGCAGTGCAGTGGATCAGAGTAGGCTTCAATATGAGGATTGCAGAAATATCTCTGGTATTTTTTTCATTTTTATTTGTTATGATCTGTTAATCTTAGTAAACAATGCAACATTTTTTGAGTCTCTTCCTTCTTCCTCTTCCCCTGGGCCTCACATGTCTTCTGGACTCCTTCCCTACCCCTTATACATTCATATATTGAAATGATGAAGTTCAGAAGTCTGATATCTTCCTCATTATCGAGGCATAAGTTATTGTAAATATTTCTCTCTGCAAAGTAGGGTCTATGCTGTCACTGCACAATCCATTTTGTAGCTTAGATTTGAATAAAGATGATGAATATGGTGCACATGCATTGGCTATGCACAAAGGCCTCAGGCAATGTATAAATACAAGTCATTGAGTGCTCAGGATTTGTTGTTTTATTTGTTTCGGGTTCTTTTTAATAACAATAAACTGTGAGTAAATACCTTCTGAGGTGCCAGGCTGATTTCTGCTGGTACCAGAGTGTTAAGTGTCTTTCAATAGAGAGTGAAACTTTGGCAGCAGAAGTAATAAATATACTACAAAATAAATAGACTGGGTGTCGGTGTCTAGTATTAATCAGTTAGATGCTCATGCAACAAAGTTTTCTTCCTAAGGCCCTCCAGCTGTGGCCATAAAAAAAAGGATTCTACCAGCCAGAAAGAGGAGAGATTTTCATAGAGAATTTTACATGTCATTCTTATGTTACAGTGATTGACAAGGGTGTTGGCCAACCAAATATCTCCCAATGCTGCAGCCACCTCACTGGCCAGGACCTGAAGGGGCCTGGAATTCAAACCAATGAGAACATCCAGACTGGGTCTTTCAAATGCCATATATAAAGGAGGGGCTGGAAAATAAAAGCTCTCTGTGCCACATGAATATCAGGGGTGTGTGGTCTCTGTCTCCCCCAGTACGTGACCTAACATTCTTAAATGGTTTCCTCTGAGTTTTCTCTTCTTCCTTATCAGTATGTTAATGTTCAGGGAAGGCCTTTTACTTTTTTTGAAGGTGTCCATCATGCTCTGCACTTAATTCTAATTTTCTGCCTATTACTAATTAATTTTTTAAATGATTAGGGCTGCCTGGGAGCAGATATTGCCTTCTTAAGCCTATATCAGACCTGATGAATTTAATGAATGACAATGAGAGTCTGTTTTTTTCTTCCTACTTGGCTGGACATTGCTATTTCCATCTCACATAACTTGATCTAGTTCTAATTTCTAATCTAAAACTGGGCTCTATAGTCACGTATGTCTGCCTTGATATAAAATGAAGTGTATGTATTTGGTTTATTTTTCTTACATGGTACGTTGATCCCATCTGGAGGCTGAGCCCCCACCAGTCACTCACTCTTTAAGCCCAGCTGTGGCAGGGATGGGGGGAGAATCAGAGGGGCAAAAGTAAGATAACTCAAGATAAAGAGAGCTTAATAGGTGAGGCAAACTGCAAGCAGAAGCAAACCAAAATAAGGTTCTCTCACTACTTCTCATCAAGAGGCAGAGGTTTAGTCACTTCACAGAAAGCAAGGCTACATTGTGCTTAACAATTCCTAGGGAAGATAAATGCTGTAGCCACAAAGAGTCTCCCTTCCTCCTCCTTTTGCTGAGCTTTTACTGGGGGACCATATAACCTTGGTACCCCAGCCTACTTGCCAGCAAGAGCAGAGTGAGAGGAAGAAAAGGAAAAAATCCCACAAAACCCCCTCAATGCTGTACAAGCAGTGCTCAGTGATAGCCAAGACACTGGTGTGTTATCAACACTGTTTTGGCTTTTGATCACAAATTTCCAAACTCAAAACATACCCCCATACAGGCTGCTATGAAGACAATTAAGTCCATCCCAACCAGGCCCACTAAACTTTTGAGTCAAATAGTATGTGCAGATGGATTTAATTAAGGTATTTTTGGTTTGATTCATAATCATGAGTAATTTCAATTGAAACTCAGTTATTTTGTGGGTTTTTTTTTTTTTTTGATAAGATGTTTATTTTATTTTGAGCAAGATTGTTGAGAAATGGTATTTTTACTGAGTTTATATTTTAAACCTTCTGGGGAAAACCCCCATAAATTTTAGTGTTCCCTTCCCTCAGTTAGTGACTGACTTCACTAACTCAAAGATGCTGTTAAATAGAAGTGGATCAAAATTCATCTGCAATCGTCATTGGTCAGGTCAGCTATAGATTTTCAAGCCTTAAAAATGCAAAAATGTCTTTCAGTGCTGGACTCTTGGTAAAGAAATTTCTCTGCCAAACTGAAGTAATGCAGACAAGTTCTACAAAGAGCCTCATTTAGTATTTCCTTACTTCAAAAGTCCTCTGCAGGTGAAATAAGGGAAGAGAAGACAAACCAACAGCATTTAATAGGCAAGAGAGTAAAACCTGAGCTTTGGAAGAAGTAAAAAACCATAGTTTGAATTAAAGTATTAACTCCAGTGTAATTTGTCCTGCATTTAATTTGTCCTGCATTGTGTTCCCTTTATTTGGGAATACATGGTTTACTCCCATGGCTTTTAGATGTTGAAATTAAAAAGATCCATACCCTGAAGCAGTATTAATATTAACTCTAAGGGAATGCCTAGCAGTGCTCTCTGTGAGCAGATGACTTTGTGGCTCACAAATTACAGAAACAAAAATGGACTCTAGTGTGAACAGATCACCAGCAGGCTGGAACAAAATTGCTTTTATGTTGCAAGATCACGATTCCATTTTGCATTTGTAGGTCAGAATATATTACTATTGTGTTTCTGAAGTGGGGAACAGAGAGAACTGCCCATCTTTCAAACATATCCAGAAAGCCACACGTGATGTCAGGCAGGAGGAATGCTGTTGCATTCTCTTCAGCTTGATTCCATCGGGTGTTTTATGGTGGATATGAGCATCAGCAGCGGAGACAAAGCAGGTGCTGTGGAGAGAAGTGTAATGAGTCAGTTTACATCAGCTGTGAAAGTATCTGAGTTGTTTTACTTCACTGATGGTTTGGTCTTTATTTCTCAGCAAAGGATTGAGTAGCTGCTTCAGGAGGTGGAAGTCCTCCATGGTACCAGCACTGAAGGACTATAAGCAGGATGACAGCCTCACCAAGGGAGTGGGTGTTTGTAAGTATTATGGACTTATTCACTGGACTTCTACAGATGAGAATTCCTTTTTCTTTCCTTTCTGAGATGATGCACGTTTTACAAATTGTTGCTTTTTTATCGGAATATCCCATTCATATGATCTTAGTTTCAATGTTATATAACTGGGATGTTATTTGGTTTGATGGTGGTAATTTTTGTTTTTGAGAAATTTTTGTAAATACTTGAATCTGGGATTTTGAGATACAAGTTCTTTATAGTAATTCTTCCTTAAAAGATTAGTTGCTTAATTTGCCAGAAGTGCTATCGTATGGCCTCTTCCTTTTACACTAACTCTTGATGATTAAATGGACATTTGAATTATTTTTATGTCCAAACTTTCAGCTTTGAGGTGCTTTTAATATCATAAAGTGGAACACATGTTCTGAACCTTTAAAAAGCTTTAGAAGAGTTCCTGAAACTGTGTTTCTGTATGTTTTGACAGAAATGCCCCAAATTTTCATTGGTAATTCACTCTTAGTTTTGAGTCACTTGTTGCTGAGAACTTGGGAAAGCTCCTAAAATTTACCTTCTCTAGTAAAAACATCCCAAATTCTCCATATTTTGTAGTCCCAATAGTGGAGTGTATTGGAGTAAGCCATAGTATATTGTAGAACTATAACATAAAGGAGAGAAAATTTAAGTTCATTTAATACAACAGTTAAACCATATAGAGAAAAAAAATGTTGGGTAAATAAAAAATATAAATGTTCCCCTAGCAGCTATAATAGCGATTGCTTGGCTATGATGAGTGATTTATATAAAATTGTTGGTATAGTAATATATGCATACAATTATTTGTAAAGTGTGTTCAGTGTGGTAAAATCAATATAGCTCTGGGAACAATAACCTTGTGTTATCTTATTATCTTGACTTCTGCATATTGAAATGTTTACTTTTACTGTTGCACTAAGTCTGTTATTTTTTTTTTTTAATTAAAAAAAAAGTTCTGAGGAGGTGGAGCAGGGGTAAGGAGCAGCAAAAACCCAGCTCAGCAGGCGACACAATTATAAACCTCAACAGAAATGAAAGTAAATAGGCTTTAATGCTGTAAGATTGTGTATTTTGTGTTGGTGTTGACTTCTCACTCAGTAGTTCCCTGATAGGTAAAATTATGTTGCAAATGAAACACACAGGTCAACAAGAAACTCTGTGAAAGTAATTTTTTTTTATATGGTGATGGATGTACTGAATCTCTTGGAAGCTCATAATTTTAAACTCGGTCATGAGAAAGTGATACTTAAATAAATTACTGAACTGGCTATGGGATGTCTAAAAGTGGATGAGAGCAAAATATTAGTAGATTTGTTTTCAGCCTTCTAACTGTGGTTCACATGAATTTTGGTAGGGTCAACACTTGTATAAACTACAGAAAATTGTTTTTCTATTACTGTGCTCTTAGGTGTCCTGGTTTTTCTAATGGTTAATTCCATGACCCTCAGATATGCTGCTTTTACATACTTGATGTACCTTGCTATTCACTGAAATATTTGTGGACTAAAGTATTTTTCAACCTGAAAAATAGTGCAGAATATTTCCCTAAACTCATCAGTGGACATTGTTGTTTACAGCTTTACATTTGCTAGTAGAGGTAAGATAACATCTGCCTTTGTAGATTCAGGAGCAAGGGCAAAACAGAAATATTTTAATGGGTTTGTTTTGTTTTTTTTTCTTTTTGATAGAAAAATCTCAGCAATCAGGGATTTCTCAGCCTGTGTGTTTCCCTATCCTCTCTCCATTTTGCTCTACTTATAAAACAGCCCTTTTTGCACAAACAGAAGCAGCCATCACAGCACAGGTATTAACTGTCATGTTGATGACTGCTAAAATAAATAGTTCAGTTCCTCAGTACTTTAATATAAATAATATTGATTAAATGAAAGCCAGCCCTGCACTTTGAGCATTGTCACAGTAATTTAGACCCTTAGAAATGTGAAGGGTGAATGGACATGTAGCGTAGAAAAATGACAGAACAGTGACTCTTGAATTTTCAAACATTCAGATGCAGACCACAAATCCTTTCCCACATGTTGCCATAGATCCAGTGTTTATAGCAAAATCAGCATTTGTGGTCTCTGATTCATCTTTGCTTAATGTAACAGGGAATCCTTTCCTGTGACAGACCTCAGAATCCTCTCCTGTCTCCTTTCCTTGGCGGGAGGATCCTAATATGCCATAGGTGACCTTAAAGCCAGCTTTCTTCACAAGGACAGGAGTCTGTGTCACTGGACTTACAGTCTTGTTTTGAAATAAATCCACACTATTAAAGCAGGGAGAAGGGAACAGCTCATGACTGCATAAGAATTCAGATGCCTTTAACCTTTAAATTTGAAGACATGTGCTAGTTACTTCACCTTCCGTTGAAAGCCAATGACCATTAGTGGGTAATGAGCACAGAAGCCAGTTTTGGGGCAGGAGCTGGAAGCAAACTGTGTTTGCCCTCTTTTGTTCTTCACAGACACACCACTGGACACACCGTTTTCTTCCGTATTATATTTTGGCTTCATGCTTTAACTGTTTCTTTGCTACCAATAGCCTTTGTTTCACAAGGAAAATATCTGGTCTTGCTTTTGGAGTTGCTTTATACATAGTGTATACATAGTTGGCTCTGTTCTGTGTAGAGGACAGAGCTGAGGCTTTAGTTATACTCAGGACACAATCATATTTTTTTTAGGACAGGCAGAATATTTTACATATTCAAAGACCACCACTGCCTATTGCATAATCTCCCACAAATTAGAAACAAGTTTCTTGTAAGTGATAAGGAAATCCTCAAATGAACTCTGGAGAAACCAGCAAATGAGTGGGGTTGCAGTGACACACACAAAGCTTTGCAGTGGGATGCTCTTGGTTGTGATGAGCTCAAGGGATGGGGGCTGCCCAGTTTGTAAACTCTCCTATGAGACAGAGACTGATCTTTAAGGAAGAAAGGAATGAGTTTGAGGAGCTGTGAGAAATGGACTGCAAACACTTCCTTAGAAGGCTGTAGGTAGAATTGTGTGCATCAATATTTTGTCCAAGTCAGCTGCTGAAGCAGGATTTAGGACCCAGCACAGAAAATGGAAAAAACAAGCACATGAAAAAATAAATAGAAGCTGACTGAGAAATCAAGGAAATGCTTTGGTGACTGAAAGGATTTTTTACAACCTTACACAGACTGTTTATTTTGTTTACTTGTAATAAAAGCAAGGGTAATATAGTACTCCATGCCAGAAACAGGAGGTCAAGGAGAGTCCAGTGGCCTGCAGAGAGGGGCATTAACAGATGTCTGAAACGCAGAGTGTCACTTGGGCCCTCTGACCAAACTGGTATCCACGCCTCCAGGGCTGGGGCATGCTGGGTGTGATGCTCTCTGCATTACAGCAGCAATGCATTGCACCAGTAATGCAGTGCCCCAGTGCTGCTGGCAGTCACCTGTTCACTGGCTTCTCAAATAGCCATCACATATGAGTAGGAAAGACTAAACTCATTGCTTAGGGTTCTTCTGGAGAAATGAGATATGTAGCAGGCTTCTCTTCGGAGGGTAAAGAATCCTCACGCCTATTAATGATGGGGATAATGGGATGGAGCTTGTCCTCGTTAACTGTAACATTGAATCTTGCTGTGGATTTTTCTTATGTGACTTTTATTAGAGTTTTCCCAAATAAAATATTTTGAAAAATTCAGACATTCAGAACATTTAAAAAGAAAAAAAAAAAAAGGCCCTAAATAGAGATGGAAAAAACCATTGAGGTTTGACTCTGTTCTGGGAAGGTTTTCTGGGTTTCTTTTTTGGTGGTTTTGTTGTTGTGGTGGTGGTTTTTGGTTCATTTTTTTTTGTTTGTTTGTTTGGTTTTTCGGTTTTGTTTTTTTTTTTTGAGGGGTAGCAGTTAAATTTTGTATTTGTATGGGAAGATTTTTGTTTTGGACAGAATTTTTTTCTTTAATGTAGCCACACACTTCACTTGAAAAAATGTTCAAGTGTGATATGTAGAATGTTTTCAGTGAGATAAAATTCTAAAGTACTCTGCTGTTTTCTCAAAAATTGTATCTATATTTGTTTTAGTAAATTTTTTTACCCTTTCTACTAAGGTCTTTGTTTTACTGCCAGTTCCTGATCAGAAATCCAGATAGCTGAAATAATCCTTTGTGAAACATTTGGAGTTTTTTATGTTTCAACAAGAAGGAGAAATTGGGTGTTTAAATGTTGATAAGAAATGGAGTGCTCCTGCTGGAATATGTGTTATTATTTAGTTTGTGGACCAAATGATGATTGACATTGTTAGTATGTGTTTGGAGTAGAGCCTAATACTCTGTGGCAGCTCTTTAGTGGTAGCATGTCTTAATAAACAATTTTTGTTTTCTTCACACACCCTCCAGCATCGTTGATCTCTATTCTGGCTGGGGACTTCAAAAAAGAAATAACAAAATATCTTGAGGGAGCTATTCTCCTGGTGTTAGTTAACTTAGCTGAATTAACTCACCATCACAAAATGTGCTTGAAGAGGAGAGAAGTGAAATATTGTTTGACTGCTGCATGCTGAAAACTCTGCTGTTAGAAGCTGAACGATTTGTAGTGCTCAATAAAGAAGTAACCTATAGTAGTTATAGTTGTGCATGGCACAGTGAATTATGGTGGAGTGATTGCTCACCTAAGGCTGAAATTGCCAGTGATGCATTTCTTGGGGCAGCTCTACCAGGAGTGATGGTTTTTATAGGCACGTAAAAGATACCAGCTATGGGAGAAGCCACAAAGCAACAACACTGAGTGGTGTGCTGCCATAAAATGTATGAAGGAGCAAAGGGAGTGGGACAGAGGCAGGAAAGGACCTTTAGTTGTGCTGTACTGTTGGCAGAAGAACTATATTGATAGATGCATATGGCTCTCCTTTGCTCCAATTTGAGGAGCAATCAGCAGAATGCACTTTCTGGAAGTGGCCTTCTGTGGTGATAAGTCTGTTAACTTCAGAAAAAACACCCGAAAGAGAGCTGTGATTCAAAATGCTCTGCAGGTGATGTCCCTTCTGTCCCAGAAGCACCATTTTCAACACTACTGCCTCTTTGTTCATGAGGCTATTAAACAGAGGAAAAAATCAATACATAATTTATCTTTCCACATGTGGCAGAGTTCAACAAAGTGATAGAAACTGATAGTAACTGAAGAAAAAAGCAGTGGTTTTGGTATTATGCTGGGAAGGAAATTCAGTTTTTATAAAAGCAGTTTAAATGTACTTTTGTATCTGTTGCATATGTCAATGTCATATGTGAATGTTGCATGCATACATTTGATAGCTGGCTTTGTGCAGAGATTTCAGGAAAAAAATCAGGACTGACGTGCACAGCTAGGAATGGGAAGTGATAACAGTAACATTATTCTAATCAAGAATGCAAATCTTTGTTCCAAAACATGAAAAGGTCAGAGTCAAGTCTTCCTCTGTCTAATGAGGCTTTAAAATTCATGTTTTACCTTCCAAGAAAAAAAATTTAAATAATCTCCAGAGAGACAGGTTGGTTTTTTTCATCTTATATTTTTATTGTCCTGGATTCACCTCCATGAGTGTGATGTGGTGGCTGAGGAACAAGATAGAGCTCCATTCTGTATGCAGGAGTGTTTCTCTGGGAAAGGAAATAAACTGGAGGATCTCCAGGTGCCTTCCTCAGAGGCTTGTTTGTGGACTCATGAGCTCTAAATTTTGAGCAGCTCCTGAACAACCTTTGGAAAAAGGAGGGTTGTCAGCTCTCCAGACTTTTAAAAATCCCTGCTGCTGCTAGGAGAAGGGCTTCCTTATAACTGTCTGACAATGACTGTGCCTAACGAATGAGTAGTCCTGTAATTGTGCCTATTGCAAATGATCATTTCACTGCCAGCTGTAAAGCATTAGGAATTGTAGTTTGTGCAGTGTGTGCTCTGAAGCTTGTTGGCTAGAGTCAAAATTAAAATGATTTGTATTTTGTTCAGCTCATTGTACTTTATGCAGCAGAAATGTTTAACAGCATTTAGGCTATTGTGAAAAATGCTACTGTATTTATTCATCTTTGCACATCTCTGGTTGTTCAGGGGCATGGGAGACATATGTCTGGTGTATCTTGGAGTTTCTCTTCAGTTCTGGGCAGCTGGTGCTGCAAAAGTCAGGTCAGTTTTTCTGGCAGTCAGT
Organism: Ammospiza caudacuta; assembly: GCF_027887145.1. Classification (NCBI taxonomy): domain Eukaryota; kingdom Metazoa; phylum Chordata; class Aves; order Passeriformes; family Passerellidae; genus Ammospiza; species Ammospiza caudacuta. The sequence goes on from NC_080593.1 coordinate 82,961,089, forward strand.
TGCTATGACAGTATCACTTTACCTCCAGGATTTCCTCATTTAGGTGTATTGTTTATTGCTTTGTGAGACCTCAAGAGCTCACTGTAATTGTCTCTCTCCAACACAAATACTTTGACAATGAATCTTTATCTTTTTCTTGCAAACACAATATAAAAGCTGAAGTATAATAGTTCTTTATATGATATTATCTAATTCTCTTCACTGCTGTTTTGAACCAAGGTAAATAAACTCATTAGTCTGGCAAACTGATGTTCTGAAATAGGTCAGGAGCATAGAATTTATGCCAGACCTTCACTCTGGGCCCTGGCTATGACCATGGTCTGGCTATGACCATGTTTAAATTTTGCAATTGGAGTTTACTGGTTTTGGCTTTGTAAGTATCTGAGGATATTTTGAGGACAAGATATTCAGATTTGAAAATTGCTGGAAAATGAACCAGTGCCTATACTTTATCATATAGCCTTAAATGCTTGAAGGAAGAATTTGCTGCATTTCTCATTTAAGGGTTTTTCAGATTGTGTGACTTTGTGCCAACATTCAACTCATATTTATAGTTCTGCTTTAACAATAGTGTGATCTCAGCTCAGTGAGTGCAGAGTTTTTATTCTGCATGCTTGAGTGATTTTCAGCCTCACTACTGAAGTAATTTAGACCTTCCAAGTAGGCTTCAAATGTTTCCTGAGACAATACCTATATTTACATAATTTAGGGTTGTCGTGGTTGGGTCTATTTAACTGATATATGAAGAGAGTACTTCCTGTATCCAGCCATGATTACAAGACAATAGCACTTTATTTTCCAATTAAGAAACTTATTGCCATGAAGTTAGCAAATTGGGGTTAATTGTTTAGGGGCTGCATCAATATGTGCCCCTCCAAGCATTTGTATTGGTTTTCCTCTGTGTGTAGGTGTCAGCATTTTAAGCAGACAATAGTTGAACATTAATCTTGCTCTCTGAGGCTGTGTACATTGGCAGTGAATTATCAAGCAGGAAAATACATTTCTGAAGCAACCTTCCTTCCTGTCTCTCTATTCACAATGATCTTAGTTTCCAGAGTGGTCATGATGCACATGAGCTAGATATCTTTCAGAGGAAATTAATCCAGAATAACTCCTCAGGCACTGGAGGCCCTTTGGGACAGCCATGATGGTCTAACCAAGAAAAATACCAGCTCACCATGAAGTACCTAACATAGAGCAAGAGGTTCTTGAACTACTGAGAACTCATTCAATATGTTGGAGATGTTCTTGCACTGTATCAAGGATTAAATGCCATCTGTATCTATCCTTCTCCAGCTCTCTGTGCTTTGTTTTGACTGATGCTCCTTCCTCATTCACCTACACTTTTCCTGGTGTATAACCTTCTCTCCTTTTGCCTGTTTTACCTTCTGCTCCCCTGGTCCTTTGTCAAATCCCTTTTTAATATTCTCACAATTTTTAAAATTATTTTTTTCTCCATACCACTTCTCTTCTCCTGTGTCAAAGTCACATATAGTGTCTTTTAGTTGAGACTTACTGCTCAAACGATGTAATATGTCACAGCCAGGCCCTATGACCTGTGTAATGCAGCAGATGAAAACAGACTCTGCTAGCCTCTTCCGCTAGTATGCCCTAACCTGTTTTAGATGGGTATTTTGTCTGGTGTTAATCTCTCTTTTTTAAAATTATTTTTCCCTCCAATAGAGTTGGAATGATTGTATCACTAAAATGTGTTAGTCACACACCAAAATTCACAATGTTAAATCGATGTGCTGGAATCGGGAGTGTGTCCACATATGCAAAAAATAAAGAGGCTAGGTGCTCCCTGCCCTTTGTTTTATCCTAAGAGGCCATGATTAGCCTTTTCATTTGACTGAATAATCACAGGATCTCTGCTATTTATCCAAATCATGGTGTTAAAGAAGATGCAGAAGCAATATGCCCTATTCTAAAGAAATTTCCAACCAGGAAATACTGGCAATTGAATATCTACACAAAACATTTATGCTGTGTTTTGAATCTTCTTGGGCCTGTCAATGAAACCTAAATAATAAATTAATGATGCTATAGTGTCTGTAGGTTCTGTGTCTGACGCGGCTAAGGTAAAAAACTGTAATGTCTGTTTCCCATGCAGAGGGAAAAATACTGGTTTGTAAGGGCTTTCTCTTTCAACAAAATAGCACAGCCTACTTTAAAAGCAAGTAAGTTGCTTGCTTTGAATTATTTTGTATGCCATCTTTGTAGCCCTTTGATTTCATACAATAGCCTGCATCACTCACAAAGGATAACAGAAACTGAGAGAGGCTGGGGAGAGCCAGAGCAAAGGCAAAGTTTAATCAGCTCTGCCAAGCCTGTCAAATGTTGTTTGGAGGCATGCACCAGTTTAGTACATGTAAATGAGTTTTGAAACTTTTTGTGTCTCAGACATGTCAATTTAAGGCATGTTGTGTTTCATGATGGTGCTGCTGTTCCAAATGGTCTTAAAATATTGTAGGGAAGGATAAATGTGGTCTGTAGAAGAATTTCAAAGCCCTTACATTTAGCAAATTGCCCTTTTTTTTAAATAAGAAAGCCATGCTCATCAGAAAAATGTTAAGGTGCTTGCCATGCTGCTGAGCTGAAGTGAGCAAAACAGGAAGAGAGATGGAAATTGCTTGTAAATTATATCTGTGGCAGTGGGGTCATGATCAAGAATGACTCCACCACGAGTAAATTCTGCTGTGCCAAGCTTTGACATTAAAACATGGGAAAGACAATAAAGTTGTCATTTTACTAATGTAAGGCAAGGCAGTACTCATTAATTATTTGCATATTGTGAGAAAAATCCCCCTGAAGGTGTTAAGGTGTTGGAGGCTGCAAACTATTACAAAAGATGGTGGTTCTGGAGGCTCTTATAGGTTGTTGAACCTTGCTTTTCCATCAAACTCCAGGTTCTTCTAGTACTTTGCTAAATTTTCTCTTTATTCATTGATGTTAAGACACATTGAGGGGCAAACTAACAGAAAATGGTACAGGTGCTCTTTGAGGGACACAGAGGCAGTTTGTGTGGACTGTGGTTATCATGTGCAAGAGAATTTCAGAATGTCACTGCTCTGGGATGCCTAAACAGAGATGCTGGCATTGTAGATGATAGCAGTGCTCCAGCTTTGACTAGTGTTGTATGTACTGTGCTGCAGAGTATTCGAAAGGAACCTCATAGTCTGCTTAGTGCTTGGAGACAGTTAGAAGCTTTTCATGTTACTTCATTCTCCACAGCCTTCTCCACCCAAAATATGCTACATTGAGTCAGCCAAATTGCACGTTTCAGCATATGTGGGCGACGGAGGAAAAGGCCAGGTTGGTGTCTGCTGTGGAGCTAGCAGAAGACCTGTGACGATTTGAGTGATTAAGCAAACGCCTAATAGAGATCCGAAGTTTCATCATGTTGAGATTTTTGATGGTGCTGGGAGGTCGATTAGGGCATCGTTGATGATTTTCAGGATTTGGTGGTTTTTACAAAGGTTGAGGGCCATTGGTTGTTTCTGTATGTGGATATGAGGATGGTGAGGATGGATAAGGCTAATGATCCTAAGTAAGCTTTGATTAGGCCGGAGTGGAGGGTGGTGGCAGCTTTAGTTGCTATTAGTTGTAGGTTGGCTAGTCCTAGTATTTTGTATCAGGAAAGGTCAATTAGGTGAGAGGCAATGCTTTGTCCTCCGTTGAGGAAATTAGTTATGCTGAGGTGGTGGATTAAAGGGTTAAAGTATCCTAGGGATATGGAGAATTTTGAGAGGGGGGTTTGCTTGGGCTATTTTTGAAATTTCTGGGGCTAAAGCGATGCCTAGGGCTGTTACGACTAGGGCAGTTTTTTAATGGAAAGTGGTATAGTTGTTGGAGGGGTTTTTGTGGGGATGAGGAATCCTGCCAGGATGCTTCCTAGAGCAAGGCAAGTAATTGGAGAAGTTACTGCGGGGTTGTTTTCATTTATTGGGGTTCAGGGCGGAATTTGAACTAAGCCGGTCTGTACTAATACGGTCATGCGGATCGTGAATACCACGGTGAATGATGTGGCTAGTAGGGTTAGGAGTAGGGCTCAGGTGTTTAGGTAGGATGTGTTTAGGCTCTCGATGATTTGGTGTTTTGAGTAGAATCCTGCTAGAAATGGTGTTCCTATTAGAGCGAGGTTGCCGATGGTGAGGCATACAGTGGTTGTGGGTAGTGTTTTTTGGAGTCCTCCTATTTTTTTGATATCTTGTTTGCCATTTAGGCTGTGAATGATGGAGCATGAGCATAGGAAGAGCATGGCTTTGAAGAATGTGTGGGTTGAGATGTGAAGGAAGTTACTTCGGGGAGGTTTAGTCCGATTGTAACTGTTATTAGTCCTAGTTGGCTTGAAGTGGAGAAGGCAATGATTTTTTTGTGTTGTTTGGGGTGAGAGCACATGTGGCTGCAAATAGCATGGACAGGGCCCCCAGGGGTAGGCATAGGGTTAGGGCAGTTTGGTCATTGCTGAATAGGGGGTGGGTTTGGATGAGTAGGAAGATTCTGGCTACTACTAGGAAATCGGAGATTTTGAACTGCACGTCTGCTGCTCTGATAGCTGTCAATTTGTCCTGATTTATATTTTTTTTTTTTTTTTTGACAGTGCCTGCCAGTTGCTGACAGTTGTTAGAAGCTGTGATTTGCAAAGTGTTACTAGGTTCTAAGTAACCATTATGGGAAAATATGTGATGTTACTGTCTGGTAGTAGGGCCTGGTGCCTCATTTATAATCTTTAAATTTTTCTCCTCAATAGTAATTTTGACTGTGCTAGGGCTCTTTATGGTAAAAGACATTAATAAGAAAAATGGGTAAAACCACTTTTTATAAGTAAGCATTAAAAGAGTTTATAGAATATTGATTTAATAAGAAAATGAAAAATCTTTTATGGCCTTTCTTTTGAAAAACAAGATAAAAAGGCATTAATTGATTAGTAATTAAAAATAATTAACACTTAAACATGCAAAACTCATTTATGTACTTACTCCTAATTACACTGCCACAGAGCATGGGATTATATTTTACAACTTCTTACCTAATTATATAGATCCAGAATACAAAATGACAGTGCCTTAATCAGTGTAAATGATAAGTGCTCATGTAACTGACTTTCATATTTTTACTGCCTATAAGATACAATAATGTTTGGAAGTAGAAAGGTTTTAATGGATTGTTCATGCATTATTTATATTATTTTCTACCAAATGAAGGTGTTGATGATTGTATGAAAGTTGTGTTATTCTCCTTTGTTAATATTTGAACGTGTGAAAAACTCCAAAATCATATAAAAATGCTGCATCATCTTGTCTTTATTGTGTAGACTAACTTTGTATTTTCTTGTTAAGTTTGAGCTGCCTAGTGGTTTTTCTATTTTTTATCTTCTTTTTCACTCAGTTCTCTAGTCATTTTACTTTTACAGATCAAGTGCTGGTCCACACTGTCTCACTTTTTAAACTGTAACACTTTTTAAAGTGTTATTAACACTTTTTTGGACTTATTGGATAGAATAATATACAACTGTCAGGGAAATTCTCAAAATTAAATTAACTAAATTAATAATATAATAAATTTAATTATAAAATTAAATAATAATTAAGTTCATTTTCTCAGTATGTTTTAGGCATTGTTAATTAAGGATGGCTTCTACTGCATGGCCAATAAAACTTGTGTCTAAATTAGCAAGTTGCAAATACTCTATGACAGGTTTTTTGTTTCTGTTTGGTTGTTTTACCAGTTGGGGAATCAAGAAATGTACCATACTTATCCTATTTGCTATCTAACCTCATATAGGTTTTACATTTTTGTATACTCCAGCGAGTGTGATTGTTGGGCTTAAATTAAACCTGAAGAGTGAATGTATATGCAAATCCTGGTTGTTTATGCATAACCACCATGAACAGTTTAATAAGCAATTAATTAGATTTTTTCCTAACCCTGCATCAGGTCACAAGCAATTTTGCTTACCACTTACCACAAGGTTCTATTTGAACATGTACCATTACTGTTGTACTGCATTTCATTATAAAATATAAGCTGTGTCTGGGTAAAAACAGAGAAGGGACTTGAGCTGTGTGTGGTAGTACTTATCCTTATAGTTATTTATTTTAACCTTGGATACAACAAGGAGGCAAGGAACTGAATTAATTGAAAGTTTTCTTATTCTATGCATAAGACTGGAGCCAAGAGAAAGCTTCAGATGCCTTAAAGATGATGTTGATTTATTATTTAATCCTATCTTTCCTTCATTTTACTTCTAAATACTTAAAAAATCTAGAGTTAAGACATTGAAAACTCTCCCCTTACAAAAAAAAACAAGCTATATTAGACATATGGAAATCTAATTCCCACTTTCCTAGATTAGTTAGAAAAGCAGTTAGCTTAAATGAGCATTGAGAACTAGGTTTTTCTGGTTCCCACAAATACAGCTGAAGGAAAGTAGCAACAGTTAGGTTGTGAAAACGAGTTAGCTTGGAAAAATGGGTAGCCACTTATCAGAAGATAAATGGGGCTGAGATTTTTACAATCTAGAGATGACATGAAAACTGAAGAAAAAACAGTGGAAACAAATTCTTCCATGAATTTCCCCATAAAATATAATATATTGATTTGTCCAATGGGAATAAAGTGAATTGTTTTCAAATAAGGCTTACTATAAAATATGGATCTAAGGGCACTTTATGTTAATCAGCATAATCAATATCTTATTCATGCTGGAGGAAGCTCAAACAGATGAGACATTGCAGTCATTTTCATGGCCCTGAGTTAGGCATGTCATTTTGCTCCTGGAGGAAAGGCCTGTCCTAAGGCTAGAATTCAGCAAAACTTCCTCATGAATGCACAGAGAAAAGTGACAAAATCTGCTTTAGATTAAGACTGTTGTCTCTTCTTCCAGCTAAAGCAGAAACATTATATAAAATAACTTTCTTTGAGTAGGTGTTAGAAATTATCCATAAATACCTCTTGATCTCTGACAGGCTTCAATAGAAAAGACAATAATTTTAGATCAAATATGTTTAGGGCAGTCAAATCTCCAGCTAATAAAAGGGGAATATTTCTGCAAAAATGAATTGCACTTTTTTTGCTCTACAATGTGAAGAGTATCAAAATTGCTTTTTCAAAAAATATCTAATAATCTTAGAACGCTTTATCCTTTGGGCCTAGTTGAAGGCACTGACCATGTACCCAGAAACCAAATGGTGATTCCAGGGACAAATAAATTTCCTGTAGTGGGGCTGAAAAATGGATTGTGATAAATGTGACTAGACTGGATCTGTCAATGCTTGCATCATCCGGGAGATTTTCCCTGGGGTACGTTCCAAAATGGAGACGCTTTGCTCATGAGAATGAACACTTATTTGGTAACTCATGTATGGTGGCATTAGATAGGATTCTGTGGCTTAGCCAATGGATATTTTGGTTTTTTACTGCTTGAGTTGTGGAGACTAGGGGCTTACATTATGTATTGTGCCAAAATTCCAGGCAGACATAGGAAGATTTGGCCACTGTTTGTGGACACACAAATTATTTAAGGCTATCTGATCACATGACTATGTTTTTCCAGGTCCTGCTGCAAGTTTTGTGTATGTTTGACAAATTGTCACAAGAAGAGGTCTCCAGGTTAGCTAAATCAACATTTTTCATTCATACAACCTCACCACTGCACAAAAACAAACTCTACTGAGCTAGGAATCAGTCACTGAAGCAAAATGTTCCTAATATTTCTTGCATCAAGGCTCTCCTTCAGCATTGTGTTTCCTTCATCATCAATAAAAAGATAGGGCTAGAACACATCCCAGGGGGACAAATAATTCACCCTCCTTCCATAATAAATTTTCCCCCCCTCTAGGTGGACTTCAGCTGTATGTTTCAAGCTAGCAGATGATTATCTGATCTGTTCTAGCTGTCTCCAATACTAGTGATTCTACCACAGATTTTCATGCCTGAATATTCTTATTGTTTTTCTAATACTCAGACTGACTCTTCCTTCCTGTGTTTACTTATTTTATTGTCTGCTATGGGCACAGAGAGAAGTTTGTTCTGAGTAATGTAAATACTGAGATTATCTTTGCTGCATTTGTTTTCGCCTAGTGTATGAACATGCATGCACATTTTCATGTGTGTAAATGAACACAATTTAGTCTTTTGTCTAATCAGTCTTAGTTTTTCTTTCCAGGAAGTCTCTTTTTAGTCAAAAAATGGTGATCAATACTAGATGTACTGCTCTCTTCCTGCCAATTCCAGAGAGAAGACAAAATTTCATTTTTCTTTGTAAATATGTCCACACTGGGACAGTATCTATATGCAAGCATTGCTGAAGGTCTTTTCTCCTGGAAATACCTTGGGAAGGATCCCAAGCCCATCTCTATCTCTGTGTGCATAATCCGTGAGTCACCTTTGAGAGGGACAAAATAGATAGACATCCACTTAGATTAAGGTGCTCTGAATGTGCTTTAAATAAGAAATTATCCTCACTGTCCAAGCTGCCAGGTGGTTTTTTCACATTTTTTTCATCGCTCTCTATTTTTAAAAAGTACATTCAGTATAAATTTTTTCAGATATGAGTTCAAAGTAGAAGCAAGTATTTTATTGTAGCCTTGGCTTGGGTGCTTAGCCCAGGGTGCTAGCACTTCTCTGAATCTCACTATGGGGATGTTTGTTCTCCCTGTGAGATTTTTTTGTGATCGGTGTTTTTGCATTGCTGGGGCCACTGAGCCCCAGCACCGCTCTGATTAATCCCTTCATAGATCTGAGCTTTAAGCTCAGTGTAGGCACCCTCCATCTCACAGTGTAAGTATTTACAAGGATAACTGCATCTAACTTGTGGCTGAAGGCCTATTATTATAAATCAACAGAAAACTTAATATAAACTGGATTTTATGTGTGAAACATCGATCTTCTTTTAGCAGGTGCACACTGTATCTGAAGAAGGGATATCAGTGACAGCAGTACACTTACAAGCATCTACAGACTGCATGTGGAAATTATGATAAAACACCAGCTTTGCATAAAACAGTGCCTGACAGATATTTTCTCATCTTCTGTCTCATCAGTATCTAGTCCTTTACTGCTTGCAAGCTGTAATGCTGAAATCTGTCAGAGGGTAGACTCTGAATAGCCTTAACTTTATGCCGTTAACCATATATATATATATATATATATATATATATATAAAATATATATATGTCCATTCAGTCTTCCAACTCTATCAGGTAAGTTCTGGGCTGCTCCTTAGTTTGGCTGTAAGTTTTTAGGGAGCAAGATGAGTCTATTTTTAGAAGTCTATTCTTCAATTTGATAAGTAATGTAGCTTCTTCCTTTGTCTTATGAGAAGCACATTAAGTAAACTTTAAAATAGGAAACATGATCCTCTCCTTCCAATTCCTTCTATGAATTTTTTGTAGGTCTGGAAGGCTTTTTTGAGTTTTCTGTTATTTTTTTATAATAGAAATAAGTCTGGTTTTTGGTCTTATTGCAACTTGTTTGTTACTTGTTCCATGTGTTATAAAAGCCTTTTCAAATACATAGGTTTCTCATCCATTTCCTTTAACTGCAGTGATTGTTCTCATGCCCTCCAGAAAGTCCTTTAAACATGGATAATCATCAACTTTGACATTACTTGTATCATATTTTCCCAAAATCTACATATTTTCTTACATGTGCTCATGACCTTTCTTCATTTCCTATATGAAAGCAGGAGAACAAGAAGCTCAAATCTGTTTGGTTTTTTACATGCTGTCTTTTAAATTAGATGGGCAAAAAAAAAAATCAATAGGTCCTCTAGTACCTGTGATCTTAATTCTGCAAGTTCACTGCTTTTTATCAGAAAAAAATGCTGGTTGCAATCTAAGAATAAATATGTGTGCATGATTGGTGCAAGTGAACTTGTTATCAGAATATTGACAGCAAATCCCTGACCTGCATAACTGTTAAGACAAGCCACCTTATTTTAAGGAGTAATGTCCAAAGAGTAGGAGACAAATCCAAATGGGAAGATATGGGGCAGTCTTTTCATGAAGGACAAATAGAGGAGGCATCTTGGCAGCCTATGTTGCAATGCTATTTTCCTGCCTAAGCAGAAGTCGTTCCTGTCTAAATGCATGTTAAAGATAGTGTTTAATCAGGACAGGTCCTCACAGCTCCATCTCCTCTGTTTTTATTAAGTCCTGATTTGTGTCTTGAACATCTTTTTGTGTTTAATTGAATTTTTGCATTTTTGGTGTCATTTGCCTTCTTTAAAGGAGTCATATTGTTTTTAGACTGCAGATTAAACAGTACATAATCATAATCTCATTTGACTGCCTATCTCACAGTATTATATAGTGGCTTCAAAGACTCCTTCTAACTCCAGAAATTTCAGTCAAATTCCTGATTGAAGTTTACTATTTACCAAAAATATTCCTGAACAAAGTCTGTAAGTGTGCAAGATGTGATGAGTTTCCCTTTTTAACTGCAATATATGACATATTCTGGAAATTGCTCTTCATATTCTCAGGCACACCTTAGCAAAACCATAAGACTTCCTCATGAATACCTTTATTTGATTGTATAGCATGGAAATCTAAAATTTTGGGATGGCTTCTGCTGTTTGACTTCAGAGATCACCAGAACTGCAATCACATGTGTTTCTCTGTGTTTTCTGACTTGTTTCTATTTATTTCCTACCATAAGGCCTTCACTCTCTGACACAAAGGTTTCATTTTGTTCCATTTCTGTCATGCCAGTTGGGGGGGGTGGGTCATGGTATTATGAATTATTTTTAATTGTGAGGAACAGCCATAAAGTAATTGATGTTAGTACCAGATTCCCACAGTGGGAGTTGTTTATGGTTGGCACCAGGGAGTGCAAAGTCTTTGCATTTCAGATCCTTATGATCACCCCTGGTTTCTGAACCTCCAGCACACCCCACTCCTTGGAATGTCTGCTTCAGCTGTGCTGCACCTGTGTACCCCCTTTGGGCTTTATACTTCTTGTTGTAAGAGTAGGGCTGTGTGGGCTGACATGACAGGTTTTTTCTTGGTTTGATGCTGCCTTTTCTTCAAATATCAAATTACTTCTTCAAGCTTTTTGCTTGTTAAAAGTGATTTATTTTGTGCGACCTTCTCTTCACCATTTCTTGAATTACCTTGGGTAGTTTCTCTGAGTTAGCCTTTTCCCTGTGGTAGCCTTTTGAAGTCATCAAAATGATGTCTAAAAGAAACTACAAATGGAAACTATACTGAAAACTTCCTGATGAATGGGTGATATCACCTAATTCTTCATCACAAAACAGGTCATTCTGCTGTAACCCATCAAATGACACATTGCACATATGTGATAACACCATTTGTTCTTGGGAGTACTTCTGAATGCATCAATGTGAAAAGCATGTCCTTTATCCTGCTGTAAGTGTGTATCAGAGAAACTGAAGACTCACAAAGGGAAAAGAATGACATTTTTGTGTATGTTTTATTGCATTCACAGACAGGATGTTAAGGATTGTAGCAGTTCAGAAATGTTCTAGGACTTCCTTATTACTTTGAAGGAAAAAGACAGAAAAAGGTCAGGTAACAGCTCTAGGTGATGGGGGCGTATAGGGACAACTGTTTTAAAACAGTAAACTCCCAACCTGCTGAGTTTTGGCACAAACCACAGCAGGACATTGCATCACATCTCTCTGGAGAGCAGATGTAGACAATGTTTCTGTTTTGCAACACAAAGAGTACAAATTGTGATCAAACCCCTAGGTTTGGATAAAGAATTATTGAAATTTATGAAGTGTCATCAGCATCACAGTCATCCAAATGAAAATCATAGTTAACTATTCAAAGAAATAGTTCATATTACCATGTTCATTATATTTGCATTCAAGTGGCAGATGTGACAGGTTGCAGTGCAGAAAAAAGGTCAGGTCAGATAATTTATATTTGCACTCACTCATAGACTGAAACATTTTGATGATTTTATGTGAGAAGAACATTTTTCAGACCTGTCTGTAAAACAGGTGTTACTTCCCACTATTAGAATGGTATTTCCAGACCTTCAGTGGATCTCTTCTTTTCATCTCTTCCACATTTTTGACTAATTTTTTTCCTGTAATGCCTGCTTGGTCAAAAAATATCATAATGCCTCTTCACTCTGAGTCTTTTCTCCACTCTTCTTCCAGGGTCCCTGATTATTTTGATTTAGTGTTTTTTTGAGATCACACCTGTAGTCTCTTTTCAAAAGAGGTAGCAGAAAAATCTAATCCTCAGGTAGTTGTGGGATTTTTAAAATGTGCTTTTTAGTCACTTATTCTCCAAGTTAAATTATTCCTCATGGAACTGAATGTACAGATTTTTTGGAAGTAATTATGGCTGCAATGAGTTCATATAAATCAGCATCTTTATTGGGCCACTATTTATATTTCTGCTTTTGCATTTGAAATACAGCACTTAACATGGCATTTGAAGTCAAGCTCTGATAAAGTTTATAAGTAACTATAGAGTAAATGGCTGTTTAGAAGAATTCATTGAAATGCACTGCTATGAGAACACCACTTTCATCAATTAGTGTTTGTAGATTGATGAGCAGCCTGAATAAATTCCCTCCTTCTCTCACAGTTTTTAATTTTTTTTTCTCTGATGTTCAGCTTACCTCTTTCATAATATTTAAAGAATGCTAATTCTAAGCTGCAGTTGGAGGCTTCTTAATCTTGGGAATCTTCTATTACTTAGAAATTTAACATTGGCTTAGCTTTGGTGTGTGAAAATCTTCCTTTCTTGAAGATCTGATGTTGTAAAGGGAAAAAGGGATATGAGAGTAATTTGAAATACTATTTTTAATTTTTAGAACAGTTTGTTGGGGTTTTTTCTAAGGCTTTTATGTCTTAATACTCAGATTTTGCTGTTTATTTCTTGAATGTTTCATCTGTTTTAAGAGGAAAGCAACTTTATTTGTAAGCATTTCCCAATGGCATTGAATTCTATTTATGTGCTATTTATTCTAATTATAATTGGTGGACTTTCTGAAGGAAAGTAGTTTTGGTAGCAAGACTTACAGCAGACATCTATGCATTTCTGTCTCAACTTCGGTGTACTGAAAGCAAATCAATATGTTTCTGCCCTACTGCAATTTTATAACAGCTATCAGTTTACTGTGTGTAAGCTGCAAAATTTATTTTCTAAAACAAGAAGAAAAGCCATTTGAGACACCAAATTCTGTAAAAAAAAAAAAGGTACAGTTAGGTTACTGATTTAATACTACTACTCTGGTATGCTGTGTTACATGAACAAATTGAATCACAGGACTCAAATTTGTCAATATACAGCTTTTACAGTAAGTATGGTTTTTTATTTTTTTTAGCAGATATATACTTTTAAAAACTTATAAGTTCTCTTTCTTTTCTCTATTGTCTTGAACATTCAGTACTTCTAAGAGATTCAGGGAAAAGATAATACAGAGTTCCTCTCTGCAATGTAAGAAACAGCAGTCTCTGTCAAACTCTTAAGGCAATTTATCACAAGGGCACTGTTTGACAGAAGCGACAGCAGGAGTTCCTGAACCAAATCTCTTTTGGACTCACAAGTTGATCCTTTCTGGGCCATCTGGAAATAAACCTGAGCAATATGTCATCTCTGTGAGCCCAGATATTTTTGCGAAGCTTTGTTTTTTTGATAAGTCTTGCTAAGAAGTGCCAGCATTATGCCAGTGCTCCCAAGAGATTTATTTGCTCTCCCTTTAAAATACTGATCATATGAAGTGGTAGTTTAGGTGTTGAGTGATGAAACAGCAGCAAGTTGGTCTGTCAGCAGAAGGGTACTTCTCCTGGATAATGATAATTGGCATACATGTTTGAAGTGGTCCGTTTTTCTCAGCCTTTTTTGTTCTCTGGACACATGAATGTCAGGAATCAGAGTTATCACAAGTGCAAAAATTTGCTTTAGAAAATAAGATTTCTGGCACCTTTTCCTTGACTGAGATCTATACATCCAGATTTTCACCAAAGCTGCAATGTGAATCTGGGGTAAACTTGGCATAATTTCAATAAATTGCCAGAATTACTACTGATAAACAGACTATTAATTTGGTTTTAATTTCTCCCTCCTCTGAGTCCCTCACTTGTGGCTCTTTGGAGAGAAAAGGTGACTTGTGGGGGGTTGTTGTTGTAGAGTTTTGCTGTTTTGGTTTTTTTTTTAAAGCAGACTGTGGCTGACAGGGTTTTGCCCCCAGAAATACAGCTGATACATACGCCTTGCTCAAAGCAGTGCATTTATGAAGCACCCAGCTTCAAAGCATTCTGGGTCTGAACATTTCCAACTCATCCCTCAAACTGGGTTTTGGTACAGTGTGTGTGTCTTTGCCACTGGGTACTTATTTGTGAGCATTGTTATGCTGTGCATACAGCCTGCTGTCTTGAAGTTGTTCTGAGAATTGTGCTGGTGACCTACATTGGAAGGCAACATTTGATTCCAGATTTTTAAATGAGGCATGCAATTTTATAAAATTTTTGAATAAAATTGCATTCTGGATCAATGTGAGCAAGGAGATCAGTAAAGCTCCCATTTATCTCTTCCAAAACATTCAAAAAAGAGTGAGAACTAAAGGTTCAAAAGCCTGGGATTTATTATTTTCTGTGCCAATTGAAGGCTCTCTTCATGTGCAGTGCACAAAAGGCCATTTGGTTGTTACTGAAATTGCTGACTAAAATGCCCATAGCTGACACATTTGTCAGAAGACTGATGAGCATGTGATTCAATAAAGTTTTCCAGCCTTTTGTTTGACATTTTGGTGATTGGTTATCATTGTGAAGGGGATTGTTAGTGAATTATTTTTATTCTGTGGGACATACAGATAAAACTTTTTTTTATAGCTCTGCCATTGCTAAAACATAAAGCAACATTTTCTTCCTCTCTACATGCACTTAGGTGAACTTTGGTTTTAGCACTACCACTGTTTTGAGAGAAAATACTTCTTTAAAATCTGTAAGTTCTCAACACTGCAGGCAGATGATAGCTAAATCTGATTGTCATTGCCCAGCATTTCAGTTATTTATAAAATATCTTCATGTGACAGGACAAGTACTTCATGGCTCCCACAGAATGCCCAGGACAACTAAAATGAAGTGTAAGCCTCATGCAAATATTATATCTCCTGTGATAAAAAGTCAATCTTTGAGGTTCAACAGGTATTGATAGATTTTAGTATATTAGCTGAGTAAGTGTTTATAAAGTGGTTTTATCTTTGATGCAACACAGCAAGTTATTCTGGGGATTGTAATGGGCTTTCTTTGTCTTCTAACAGATCACCAGGTCTGGGTGAAAAGTATTAATACAAAATATGTGTTAAATTAAGCCAGAACAAAAGAGAACGGTCTTCCTAGGTTCTTGTACAGCACTAGATATAGCAGGTCTTCAATATGTTATTTGTAGGCAATCTTTCATTGTGTGAAGAATGCAGGAAAGGTTGCTTTGGAGGGCATAGGAAGCATCTCTTCCAGTTGTGCAGCATTCTGTGTGTACAACCTAAATGACAAAGATGATGGAATCACAGAGCCATAGAATTGTTAAGGTTGGAAAGGGCCTCTAAATTTATAGAGTCCAATGGCTAAGCCAGCATTGTCATGTTCAACACTTAACCTTATCCCTGAGAGCCACATCCATGTGGTTTTTGAATATTTAAGTTTCCTTAAACTTATTCTACAAGATGCTTTATAATTTAGTCACTGCTCGATCTCCACTGTGTTTCAAGATAGGATGTACTTTTATTATGTCTCAGGGTTACTGTGCCTTCAGATTCTTTGATGAATTTGGCTAAGAATCACCCATTCTTCAGACAGGCATCATCTCTATCAACACACCAGTTCTCACAATGCTGCACTCTGAATTTTTGAATAGCTCAAGCCAGCATCAGTAAGCATCAGTGCCCTTTTCAGCATCTCCCACAGTCCTGATTTGATGTGCCAGACCCCCACAGACCTTCTGTTTTTGTGATCTGTTTCAGCAGCCAGAAGGATGACACTGCCTCTGAGGGGAATGAAAACCCAACATGAATATGCAATTTCAGAGCCTATGGAACATTTTGGATCTGCTTCTGAAGTTGTTATGTTTTATGGTGACAATACTGTTATGTTCAGTGCTAAGAAATGGGTACGCGATTCCTGCTTTTCTTCAGGTGCAGGAGAACATCCTTTGGCAAAATGGGAATCTGAAATGAGTAACCAGGGACAGGGAACCCATCTGATAAATACAAAGAAGAAATGGTTAGACTTTCAGATTCTTGGATCAGATGGTGTCAAGAGTAATCTCAGGTGTATTTCTGACACCAGGCCTGTATCTTTGCTACTCCTTTGCCTGCTGCCACCTAAAGACAATATTCAAGGCTAAGTTTAATTCCTGTGAGAGTGAAGTCACACCTTACGACTTTGGTTTTAAAAGAACTTTTTCTTATTATGTTTACAGTGCTCACTCCTAGACTTGGGAAGTTCTGTTAATATTAATATCTACAGATCCAAAGGAAAATCCATTTTCACACAGCCAAAGCATTTTGTACCTTGACAAAATGCTGCATTAGAGCTCAAGCTGTGTCTGGGACCTCACTGAAAAATGTCTTCTATCACAGCATTTACTTAGTACAGCTCTGGAGCTCAATCCGTCTTAAGATTTGCATTTCTGCAGAGATATTCTCTTTGGACATGACTTGGGAGGATGATCCTTCAGTAACTGTCTCAATGAAGGACATCAACATCCTGGTGGCTGAGCCTGGAGTTCTTTCAAAATATCATTTGTGTGGATGGGCAGCCACTGGAAGAAAGATGGAAATTGCATCCTAGTAAGTGCAGTTTTCTCATAAACAGAGTATGGATATGTAAATGTTTTGAAGAGTTCCAGTTGCTGATAAAAAACTTATTTTATGGAATATGGACTGGGAATTTGAAGGAATTTGAACAACATAATATAAATGGGCCTGGAAAAAATCCTAGGGCTACAACTTCTGGATAGTGCTCAAGAGACATGTTTTGCAGTTTTGTCTTTGCTTAAATGCATTCATGTGCAGTTGCAGGAGTGGGGAGAAGGCAGATATGGGCCTCTGATGCTTTCTGATAGGGCACTGATTACATTTTTTTGCCTCACATGTTGCTTTTGTCTTTCTAAAAGAGTGAGAGAAGAAAATGTCCTCCTTTTAGTCCCCATTCCAGACTGGTACTCTCTGGTACTGGTACTCTCTTCCTGGATGAGTGTCTGGGATGCTTTCTCCATTTCTTCAATAGCCCCATTAGAAGTGACTGGAAAGTTTAAAAAAAGTTTGAAAGAAAGACTGAAAAAATCCAAAATGTTTTAAGGTTAGCAATTAATTTAATTAGGATATAATAAAACTGCATTATGAAGCTTAAATGAATGAAAGTCTTGTTTTTCTATTTGCAAAGATTTCTGCTTTTCAGGAGTCTGTGATAGATTTTTTTATTCCCAATCAGTATCTTGCATCAGCAAGACGTCATAAAATTTTTATGTTTGCATAAAGACATTGAGAAAAATATCTAGTGACTATAACTTGTGATAGAGTTAGAACTGTTTTATTGTATTGCAGCTTTACTTTAGTTTTTCCACCACTGACCAGACTAATTAAAGCTGGGAAGAGGATTTGTTTTGAATTAAATCTGTATGGTGACCTTTGAGCCTGCTTGAGTCAGAGATGGATGAAGCCCTTGGTACATTTTGAACTAAGAATGTGTGGGGAAAATGTGTCTTGGGAAGCTGTCAGAGAAGATGTTACTACTCATTCAGTTTCCTCAGGAGCTGTAAAAGGTTCCCCAAAACCAGGGAATGATGAGAAAGTAAAGATTTTATAAAAACACCGAATTTAATATGAACCTTTCCTGCTTTAAGAAAGTTTGGCATGTCTAGGCTTGTCTGACTTTAACCTACCACAGATTGCTGTCAGAAGCCATCTTAAGACAGCACTGATGGGGTAAGACAGCACTGTAGCTGACCTAGAGCTTGTTGAGACTGGAACTTGAGAGAGAGAGAGAGAATCTGAAGGAAGTGCTATTTACACAAAGCTCCAATTGAACTTGAAACAGTAATCTTGCTTTGTGATGGAACTAATTTTATACCTGCAGCACCAAAGGGGTCACTTAGCTTTGTCTAGCTCTGTATCTGCTGTGGTTATATACAACATTCACTTTTGCTTTTGGGATGTCTGCATGAAAATCTATTAAAAAAAAAAAAGTCTGAGGCAGGTAGTCCTTGCCTTTATGCCCATCTACTCAGCTGACCCGATGCCCTTTAAGAAGCATGACTTCACTGTGTGCTTCAGAAGGGTGTTTCCCAGTCAAGACTGACTTCAGAGAAGTCTGTAAAACACAAGCAACAGAAGCTTCCAGGAGAACCTTTTGTGTGGCAGCAGCACCAGACTGGGATCATGACACAGAGAATTGCATCTGCCAGTGGGCTCTGACTGTGCTAGAGGTTGTCTTTTGGATGTTTCCTTTCTATGGTCTTCTCTCTGAGCTTGAGGTGGAGTTCATGGTGGGCCCAAGATGGAGAGAGCAATGAGGACATGGTAGACTTCCTTTGTAGATACTGAAAATTCTTCTAACAACCTTTCCTGGTTTTGCAGTTCAGAATGTAGTTTTGCAGCAGGTTCTGTCGCGCTGAAAAGAGAAGAGCTTCTCTTTCCTGTTAGTTGTGCTTGATAGGGAGAAAGTTGCTTTTGTCTTGGGAATGGTTAGCATCTACCTTAAGCATCTAAGCCTCAAACCAATTTCTTCTTGTTTGAAGGTGATGGAGTTACCTTCATCTTGAGTGTTTTCTTTTATTATTGTTTCTTTCTATTTCTGACATAGCCCCTTCTCAGGATGTGTCTTGGAGCTTCATCTATGGCAAAGAACTTGGGCTCTTATGGCATCTGACTCTTTCCAGCTGATAGATTGACAAGTGGTCTTTTTCTGTCTTGAATTAACCTGGGTTCTAGTTCCTGCAATTCAAATTCTCTACTGAGAACTTCTTAGTGTCTACCACTGCATGAGTCTCTTGTCTCTTTGTGGTTTTGTTAACCATAAATAAAACAAACAAACAAACAATGAAAAACATCCAAACCTGTAGGCTTGAATTCCATCCTTATATTTCAAGGATTAATCTTCAAAGTTTTAGAAGCTTTGGTTTTTCCAGAACCATGGAAATACTTGGAAGGTTTTATTGATTTGAGTCAAAGATACAAATTTATTAATACTAACATATTTATGGAAAGGTCTAACCTGAAGTTACATCTTCTGTCTGATGAAGAAATGCAACAAAAGTAGAAGCACTGTGGTCGTATGGTAGAATGCCTAGTCTTGTCTTCTCACTGCAATTTGTCTGCTGATCTGAATGCTAAGCAACCAGCTAAGTGGTGTCAATCACAATGCTGCCAACCTGCAATAAGACAAAATTAATTTCTTCCATTTGCTCTGTTGTGTGCTGCATGGTTGGCATCAGGTTTTTTCCTTCCTTTTTACGTCATTTTCTGGCTTTCTGTGATGTTACAAAAGGCAAATTTGCATAGCTAGTGAACAAAAACATTTGTGGATCTTCCTGTGCTCCACATAATTAGCCAGAAAATTACTTTTGTACTTAATCTAGAATGTCTTGCACAGAAAACAGTGCATTGTTGGAATTATCTATGAGTGAATAATAGCTGGGACATATGTTTACGTTGACTGTTTCTCTCAGCCCTGCTTTCTGTTGTACTTCAGGTAGTAACACGACTCCTGCTGCTATTCCATTCTGTTAGTTGAACAATTCTCATAGTGTTAAGTCTTGGAATGATTGCACTTTTAGTGACTTCTCGCTAAGAATAAATATTACTGTGCCTTTTGCATACAAATTGTAAATGACAGGATTCTATTCTTATTTTGAGTTTTTATGTGGAATTACCATATGAGAATAGTAACACAATTTCTCTTATTTAGCCATTATTTTTTAAAATTATATATAAATATTAAAGGATTGTTTTCCTCATAGAAATCAACTTTAAAAAAGATGGCAGTAATTGTATTGATCTAATAATTTAACAAATAACTTCAGTATGATTGTTGACATTTTCTTTCTCCATGTTATGCAAATCAAGGATATTAGTGCCCCTGATTTTGGTGACTATGAGTTTCTTACTAATTAGGGTGTGGGGATTTTGTGGTATAAGCCTGTACTTATTCGCTGATTGAATGCATTGTAACATCTTTTGTTGGTAGCTCTTTTGCACTTAACTTATTTTGTTTTCTTTGTAACACTAGTGGGTCACAGGTATTTTCTATGGAAGTCATGTAATTTTATGTTGTGGTTTCTCACATTTTCCTGCAGATTTATGTCTGTGTCCCATATCTTCATAAAAATCAAGCATTTATGGCTTGAGATTGACTTTTACCTGGACTACCATAAGATATAAAATCATGTCATAAGCAATCACTAATGAGTATAAAACTGTTGACACTGACATGGAGTTTAATTTAGAAGTATTCATAGTCTCAATTTCCACAGATACAGTTTTGTGGGCAAAATGATTTCAGCTGGGATTTTGTGTAATGATGTACTGTGAGTACAAGACTCCTCATTTAGACATCCTGCATGATACGCATATTATGAAGTTAAATATTTAAGTGTTACTATTGAATGTGCCTCCACATAATTGCAGGTACCTGTAACATATGGGTGCAAAATAAAGGCAAAGCTTAAAAAAAATCTGTTTCTCTTATCTCATAAAAAAGATGGATACCAATGTACTCTCTTTTTTTCTACTACTTCTCCTTTTTTTCCAAAGTACATTCCTTGCAAATGAATTTAAATTCTAAGAATCACTTCTCACCACATGAAGATCTAGGCTAATGCCTCAGCAAAATGGATATAGATTTTTTTCCTATAATAGTAATAACATTTGCAAAGATGAAATTGTCAGGATAGCTATTAATACCCCAAATTAAACCTTACTCATAATCTTCAACATGCTGAAGATTGTTCTTGATATATCCCTTGGGAAATCCATACAAAAAACTTTGCATTGTTTATGTCTGCTGAGTTTTCTGCACACTTCTTGCTCTCCATCCTATTAAGTGGTTTTATGGCAGTTGGAAATTTTTATAGCCCTGTGGGAAAAAAAAATGGTATGCATATTTTAAGCTATGCAATAGCATCCTTTATTTGGGGTTTATTCACATGTGTTAATTAAAAAGGTTTTAATTCAGTCTATTTGGGAGCTGCTGGAAAGGAGAAGTGGCAGCAGTTTGCAAGTTGAATGTTGGAAAAAGAGAAATGGATGTACTGGGTATATGAGTAGATTCATTTGGGATAGGAAAACCTGAGTTTTGTTTATTTTCCCAGTCAGAGTACAGGTTTAAAGAGTAGCAAACTGAAGTCATTTGTGAGCATAATCAGCAGCACTCATTACTGGCTGCTAAATAATCTGAATTTTAACTGATGGAGGCATATGTGTACAGAGGTTTAGATGTCAGCAAAGCTCACCAATAAAGTAAGATCTATCTAAGATATTTCCAGCATCTACTATTGTTCACTGAGGCACCTCTGCATATCTGGGTTGAAAATTCCTGTGGAAATTTTGCCCATCAGCTGCCTTCCCCTTGATGCAAACAATTAAGCAGCTTTAATTTTCAATAGATGTTATAATCTCTCTGTGTCTCACTCTCTTATGAATTAGAGATGGTCTGGATGGTCCTGATAACACAAGATATAGTTTAAATCTTCACTTGAAGTTCAAGTCAAATGTTAATTGGTGCTTGAATACTTTGGATTTAATTAATTGGTCTGCCAAATCTCTTTCAAAACAGATGCTGCACTATGCAATGCTGTTCTTTTATGCAGTTTAACTGGGCACATGGTAGACTTGAATTTTTAAAGTAAAACTTTTCTTTGATAAAATTCTCTCTCACTACCTAAGTCCAAATTTTATACACTTCTGAAAAAGCATGAAAACCAGGCAAAAGTTAATGAGTTTGTGGTTTTCTTTAATGTAGTATGGAAGAATAAATGTATAGTGCTTTAAACGGAACAATGTAAATATAATACAATTCAAATTGTGTTAGTATTCAACACTAGTTTGTATTTTCGGTACTGAATATCCTGAGTTCTAGAAATGTGTATGTGTGCATTTAGTGGCCTGCCTATGCAGGATAACTTGCAGAACTAGGTCTTAAAACATTTCAAGGATCTCAAGATATGAGTCAGATAAAATTGTACGTTTCCAGACAGCATTAATGAAAATGTTAAATAATTCACACAAATCATTGCATAGAAAATACTTAGAATAGGTTTTGTGAAATTTATTTTCAGTTTTGTAATATACCCACTGCCATTTTTTGAAAATTGTAATTTAAAATGCATAATTCAGTGATGCTTATAGGAGTTATTACCCTGAATTAATACTTCAACATTTTAGAATGTTCGGTATAAAACTTTAATGCCTTTGTTTTTATTAAAGTGGTTTCAGAAAAAAACCCCGTAATTTCCTTCTATTTGAGAGATCTTCATGCCTACTATTCTTAAAGAAATACATTAGTATCAAAAAATGAGTCATGTTTAAGCCATGGTCTGGCAATGCCCTACTAACTTAACAAGTATCACCGGTTCAAAAAGTCTTTGCACTTTCATGACAGGGTTTATTGTATGGGTCTGCTGTGGTGGGGATTACTACCAAAGTGCACTGCATTTATTGCTGCCAATGTAATTTCTACTAGGCACCTCTTGGAGCTTAACTCTCGTTTGCCTAATGAGAGGGTGTGTAAGGAGTCATTCTACTGGCAGTGGTTTGAAAATATCTTCAGTTTAATTGCCAAAATGCTCTTAAGCTGGTTTGTGTCCACAGAGTAAGAGGTAAAATCAGCACAACTCTTAGTTATAAACAAAGACTCAGATATAAGTATGTGGAGAAATTGAACCAGCTCTTCCTGGTTGTATTTAAAACACTGACAATCCCAGTGCAGGGTGTTATTTAGTTTTGAATGTCTTATTTTAGGTTCCAGTGAACTAAAGATTTAGAAATAGAATTTAAATCTATTCAGAATACAAATAAACCTAATTTAAAAAAAAAAAAGGCAAATTAAGTAAAGCACCAAAGACCAGCCACTTCCTGGATTGTATCAGCATGAATACATCCAGCAGTCCCAGGAAAAAGATCTTTTACCTCTGTGACACTTGTGAGGCCATATCTGGAGTATGGTATCAATTTCTGACACCACTGTTTTCCCAACATAAGGTATTGACATATGAAAATGAGTCCACTGAAGGGCCATCAAGATTTCCAAGGAAGTGGAGCACATGAAATATGAGGAGATGACTAGGTAAGGGAAAGTTTGAGAGAGATCTTCCTGATCCTTCAGCTGACTAAGCTTGGAAAATATAGAGAAGATGGGGCCACAGGCCATGGTATGCACTAGGAGATTGATATGCAAAGGACAAAAGCTGACAAATGGGAAACTATTATCAGATATAATTTTTTTACTATATTATCAGAAATAGTTTTTTAGTTCATGGTTTTTATAGTTTTTTATAGTTTTTTTCTAATGAGTGTTATTATACACAGGAACAAGTTGCCTGGAAGGTTCTAGAATCTCCACTGTTTTCAGAGCTTGATGAGTAACAGCCCTAAGCAACCTTATCTAATGAGACCTGCTTTGAGCAAATGTTTGGACTAGATAACTCAAGCCTATATTATTCTGTTTTTCTGTAAGAACATGTTACTTGGAAACTGAATGAGCATCTGTGCTGTGCTCTGCTTTGGCTTCACAGAATGATCTTAAAACCATTGTGATTTTATGTGTAGTTGGGATCTTCACTAACTCTTTTTTTCCCCCCCAGTTTGTCAAGTCAAAAGATAATAAGAATGTACATGTAGGTTATGGAGCAAGAATGGGAAGTTGGACGGCTTTCTGTGCACATTACACTCTGATAGTGCTCTTCATTCAGTGGCTGTGATTGCATGAATTTCCCAAACTGACCAAAGCAAGCAGGGATGTGGGCACTGGGAAAGTAATTCAGGAAAAAAAAGTGGATTATGAAACTTCCAAACTTTATTAGCATAGCATGTATGATTCTTATGAAAAGCTGAATAGGTCCTGAAGACAAAGGGTAAATTGCAGGCATGAGAACTTCTCTTATGTATGACCCAAACAATGTTGTATCAATGTCAAAAATATTTGGCCTCCTTGCATATGGAGTCAATCTGGAAGAACTGTAAGCAGTAAGAACAGGGGCATCAATTTAGGCAGCCAGCAAAGGGTACTGTCCTAATTGCTGCATCTGCATTTCATATCTGGAATCCCAATTCTAGGATTAAGGTGATTAAAGCATACTTGGTAAGGAGTTTTGTGTTACTAAAGATAGACTTCTAAAACTGTACAGTGACCCAGGGACCTTTCAGTCTCTCTGGGATCGTAATTACAGGAAATCATAAGATTTGGACTCTGACTTGTGCTGCCCCATCTTCTATGGCTTCAGGCTGCCAGGCTGAGGCAAAGATTACCATACCTGGGGAACATCCTGTTCCTCTCTGTGTTTCTGGTGCTGCCAAGAGTGACCCTGACCAAAGCTGTTGCACCAACACTGGCTGAACCCACTCCTAGTCTGTTTTTGACTGGTCCTTGCTAAGCTGACATTGTCCTCCTGTTCTGCAGTATGGGATCTCAGACCATCAGGGAAGATACCACCTCTGCTCCAGCCTGGCATCTGATTAGCTGGTTCTCCTGTTCTATTTCACACTTTGCCCCCAGTCATTTGATATAGATCCTCCTTGGCAATATTTACATCATCTCCTGTGACTGGTGTGATGCTTTTTACTGAAACGTGTTTTCAGTCTTCACCCAGCTCTAGACCATCCTGGAGTTTCACTATCTCAATGAATTATTCTCCCTTTCTCTCTCTCTCTCTCTCTCTCATTATTTTTATTTTTCCCTTTTCAGTTTTGACCATGTTTGAAGGAGAAATTCCTCCACTGAAAACAGGAAATTCTCACATCCTACATGGTGCAAGTTAGTTACAGTACTGCTGTCATCTTTATGCAGACATTATCCTGGTCCTGCCCTCAAGACTCTAATCAAGTTCCTTGATCTTTGGACCTCTCTCCAAGCATGCACAGGAAATGCTAGTTTAGATTATTTTGTTGAATGAACAACACTTGTTTGAAGATTTAATTAAAAAAGTTATTTTAGAAATTTAAAAAAACCCACTCGTTTGAAGATTTAATTTAAAAATTCTGAGAATCTTTTAGAGCACTAAAGAAGGCACCTCAGCCTCATCTGGTGGAAGCATATACTTACATAGACAGACATAGAAATTAATAGTGAACTCAAACCCCTTGCCCATCAATAAGGAATCACGATCATGCCCAGAGGAAGTTCCTTCATTCAGTTTTCTGAGGTAGACATGAATAAGCATTTTCTCATTTAAACTGTTAACTGTACACAGATGTACATTTAAATGCCATTTCACTGGTCCTTTTGCAGAGGTGGGCTGTACTGACATGATTAAAAGTGATAAATATAAAATCATGAAAAAGCTTTGAAAAGATTGGTGTTTCACATAATTAATAGTTCAATATATTTGATAATCAACTTTTTGGACAATATTTTGGCAATATTTTATGCTGGATTTGGTCTTATTTTCCTGAGTTCCAGGGCCAACTTGTTTGAGATAAGATGACATTAAAAAATTATCTGTGAGCTTTTTCACTCTTCCAGACTTTTCTGGGAGTTGGTTTCCTGTTTGTTTTCATATCAGGACTGATGTAAGACTTTCTGCTCTAACAAGAAGGGTGTTATTATAAACAAGAAAAGAAAAAGTACATGGGTGGCAATAGAAAAAGTTTGAGCCTCTTTATGGCATAAGTTAAACCTTAATATTGCTGACCTTTATCTCACTGTAACAAAGGCAGAAAGCAGCAGGCACTGGATGAGTCATTTCACCTCCCAGAGCTTGACTGTGTTTCTCACTGTGCTGGATTTTAGAAGGGAAGAGGGAATGTGAGCACTTTGCAGCAGAAGCATTCTGCCCCTAAAGCTGAAGCGATGTTGGGGCAGGCTCTGTCTTGCAATAAATGTCACTTCACACAGGTCATGTTCACCGCATTGCTTAGGTGACTAACTGCTGTAGTTTAGGAATAGCATTCCCCAATTTTGTGCTCCCACTAAGACTCTCTAAATGACTATCACTCACTCCCTGTGGTGGGATGGAGAGGAGAACTGGAGGCACGAAAGGCAAAAATCCTGGGTTGAGGTAAGAACAATTTTCTGGAAACAGCAATAAGATAAGAAAACAAACACTAAGAGCAAATATGAATAACAAAAGTGTAAAGGAGAGAGGTAGGTGATTCACATTCAAAATACTTAGGATTGGGTTTACCCCACTTCTCCCTCCATCATGCTTACCTGATCAGAAGGAACTCCTCTTTCCCAGAGGAGACTCCTCTCCATGCCCTTGACAATGACAGGATGTAGTATAAAATAACTGAGGGTCTTGGCCATGGCCCCTCCTGCCTACTGCAGGAATTAAACACATTAGTGTCCTGTCAGAACCAGGGCACTAATTTAACAGTTAGTTTTGAGCAGGAAAAAGTGCTGCTGGCAACAATGAGCTTGAAAGATCACAGGCAATTTTTCCATGAGTTTCTTCCTGTACCCAAGATTTGAGCAGCAGAAAAGAGATGCTTAGTCATATGTCAGAGGGTGCTGTATTTTAAAATCAGTCCCTGATTGCTCCTTTCTTTTTTCTTTTTTTCTTTTTGTTGCAGAAATCCATAATAATGAAGGAAATGATAGAATTTATCTTTCTGTAATCAGCATATTTATTCATGTACTCCTGAAATAGGCTTTAAGTTTTCTTCAAGCTTAGGTTTGAATTATTTCACCAGCAGTGCGTCAGATCATCACCAGTAAGAGATGTGAAGCTAAAAACCCAAGACAGTGAAGGCTTAAAGAAAGGAAAGGCAATGTCAGTAATTTTGTTGGTGATGTCTGGAAATTTCTTCTTTCCCTTTTCTCTGCAAAAATATTCAGAAAAATGCTCCTGAAACTGAGTGCCTCACACAACATGTCCTACTGCTATTGGAAGAGATTAGCATTTTTTAATTGACCAGAACAACAGCAGTCTGTTGTTATACGCATTTATTAGCAATTCTTCAATTTAAATAATAAAAGATGCAAACTTCATGTTACTATTTTAATCCTAATAATATTCTTTTTCTTTGTGTGTTCCATACAGATTTTTTTCCCCTAAAGAATATAATGGAACTTTGTCTATTTGACTGCTTTTGTTTTTATTTATTTTTCTCTGGAAAATGAAGATGACCAGTGAGTTAGGAATACAGATTCTACTTAATTTTGATCTACTGAGTCAAAGGCTCCTTCTTGCAGACTTTAGACTAAAGCCCATCCCTAATCTAATCACAGTCCAGTTCTTGAATCGGGTTATTGAACCTGACTCTGTGACATTGTCATATTTAAGCTGATCGATCCAGAGCTGGGGCTGCATCCAGATCTGAATTCCTGCAATATTTCTAGGCAAAGTTTATTATTCCAGTACCTAATATAAAAAGTGCTTGAGGCCTAAATAAACTAATGAGCTACCCTAATTTTGATTTTTTTTTTTAGGATGAAATACTTTCTTAAAAGTTTTCAAGCATTTAAGATTTAAACAAATTTGATGTTGGGTATCTGTCAGATACTGAAGCTGTGATTGCACTTCAGTTGTGGGATCTTAATATTGTTGAAGTTGTTGTTTTCCTTTCTTAAAAATTGCCCTCAGGCATTTTTACCAAAAGACTGACTTAATTTATACTTTGTATTTTACCATTTCACTAAGCAAGAAGTAGAAAATATTTGCCAGTTTAGGAATTCCATGAAGTAATACAGCTTTCAAAGGTTCAAAGCTTTAAAGTTATGGAAGAATGCTTCTCTCCCCTTCCCACCATGAAGTTACTTTACTGTGGAGGTACAAACGTCTGTATTACAAAGGGAAATAGGAACAGTAAGAGAGATGGAATCTCTGTGTGAAAATATCTGTGATTTTCTCCCTTCTGGAATTCTAAAAACTCTTCATTTCATGATGAAGGAAATTACTGAATATGAAAACTGGAAGGGTTGCTGTAAGGGATCTCAGCTTCAGAGGCAAATAATGTTATTTTATCCTAGTTCTTAATCACTAATGGTTTATTACTATTATGGTTAACTTTATGGATAAGTTTAGTTACTTAAATTGAATTCTGCTAACACTATGAGGTGTACTGGAAAGAGAAAAAATATTTATGCCTGGATATATAAAAGTGTAAAAGTGGATTCAAATTAATGCCATATAATTATAATTCAAAGTGTATAAGTTGATTAAATTAATGCTACATAATTATAATTGAAAGTGTATATGTTGCTTAGGTGGTACTGCTATGGTATAAT
Source organism: Ammospiza caudacuta (assembly GCF_027887145.1). Classification (NCBI taxonomy): domain Eukaryota; kingdom Metazoa; phylum Chordata; class Aves; order Passeriformes; family Passerellidae; genus Ammospiza; species Ammospiza caudacuta. The sequence continues at coordinate 82,989,464 of NC_080593.1, forward strand.
CCTTCCAATATTTATCCACATTTACTTTCTTCTACTCTTGTTTTACCTACTCATTCTTAAAGCAGAGCACCTTTAGGAAAACAACCTCCATGGTAGATGTCAAAAGGTCTGGTTACTTCAGGTGGCTATTTTGTATTAGAGCAGGTATGAAATTCTAAATGAAAAAGAATTGGGCAAGTAAAGAAGAACATATTCTTGTAGATATTGGTCATTAGGTACAGAAACCTATTTTTCAATTTCCATTTTGTGTTTTGAAAGAGGGGACAGTTGATGGTAAGCAGTTTTTGACTGCATACCTAGCAAAATTATTATTCTCTCTTCTGTCTGACTAGTATCTGGAGAACTGTTATGTGACCTCCATCTTCCTGGGAGTCTTGGAATCTTTCTTAGGCACTCTTTGAGAAGAATTTTGTGTTGAGCAATTTCAGGATTACTTCAAGTTCCTCTAGTGCATTCTTTGCAAGCTAGGTGTGATAATTCCTCCAAAGCAAGAAAGTGTAGGGGGATAGAATATACAAGAGGGCCAATGCCATCCTGGCCAGTATCAGAAATGGTATGGCCAGCAGGAACAGAGAGGTCATTCTTCCCCTGTACTCGGCACTGGTGAGGCCTCACTTGGAGTACTGTATCCAGTTCTGGGCCCCTCACTTTAAGAGGGACGTTGAGTTACTTGAGCGTGTCCAGAGGAGAGCAACGAAACTAATAAGGGGCTTGGAACACAAGCCATATGAAGAGCGACTGAGGGAGCTGGGGTTGTTCAGCCTGGAGAAAAGGAGACTAAGGGGTGACCTCATCACTCTCTACAACTTCCTGAAGGGTGGCTGTAGTGAGCTGGGGGTCGGCCTCTTTCTCCGGGCGACAACGGATAGAACAAGAGGACACAGTCTCAAGTTGCGTCAAGCTAGATGTAAGTTAGAAGTAAGAAGGAAATACTTCACAGAAAGAGTGGTCAGAAACTGGAATCATTTACCCAGTGAGGTGGTAGAGGCATCATCCCTTGAAGAATTTAAAAAAAGACTGGATGTGGCACTTGCTGCCATGATCTAGCTGAACAGTTAGAACATCGGCTGGACTAGATGATCTTATAGGTCTCGTCCAGTCTTGAAAATTCTGTGATTCTGTGATTCTGTGAAAATAAAGATAGTGTAGAAAGTAATCTTATCCCTAAGGAGTTGCAGCTGGGCCAATTGTGAAGGATTAGGACCAGGCCTGACTCTAACAGGCCACAGCTGTAACCAGTGAGAAGAGGAGTGCTATAAAAGAGTGGGGTGGCTGGGTGAGAAGGCAACTGGGGTCAGTTGGCTGCTTTGTGAAGAAGAAAGAGTCAGTGCTCTGAGGAGCTGTCCATAAGAAACATTGAGAAGGTATGGAACTTTTATGGTAGGAGACAAAAGTATGGAATCCTTGCAATAAGATTCCAAGAAAGTAAGACAATATTGGTGAGAATTTAAAAATAAACCAATTCTTCATGTGAGTGTATGTTGTGCTTTAGGATTTTTTTTGGATGATATTAAGAGCATGACACTAAACCCCAAATATTTAACCCAAGGGAGAGCTCTTTATTTCTGCCACTGTGCCAAGCGCATGAATGATGATGCCTTGGGAAATTATCAGCTCAGTTCCTATGCTTTCCAGGGATCATAAGTTCTAATCATGTGTCCCTATTTATCTTCAGAAAAGAGAGGAAGAAACCATTTATTTGTCCTTTGGGACCATTTTCTTCAGGCACTCAAAATCATGCCTTTTTCATGTGTTCTGCTGACATAGCACATTAGCAGTATCTGGTGACATGACTAGATTTTTCTTTCCCTAGGTGCAGAAAGTGTTGATATTGGGGGTTTATCTGATCTTCAGAAATTCATGCCTCTGAGAAGAATGGGCTGCTGTGAGGAAAAAAAGAAATCTAAAGTTGACATGTTCATAAGTAGTATATATTGTTAGAAAAATGCATGAAAAAATTAAATCAAAGAGATGTCATCTAAAAGTAATGTCTCCCATGAAAATCAAAACCTCTGCTGCCAAAGAAGATATATACAATAGCCAGAGCTGGAGCTATGGCCCCACTATTGCACAGCCCCATCTTCTCATTCTCAGAAACCATTCCTGGATAGTTCAAGGGCTGCTGTTCTGTACCCTACTTGCTGTCCTATAACTTACTATGCTGTTGTTTGTATGGTCTGTAAGGCTAGGTTCATAATCCTTTACAAAGTCACTCAGTTTGCCTTTATAATCAGGGAAAAATGGTGAAGCTTCACCTGTATTTCACAAAGGTTTCAATAAACCTTTTTATCAAAGGGTAGTGTTTTATGAGTTATATTTACAGCCACAGTTGTCCTCAGTTCTTTAGCCCATAAATGAAATAGGAGAAAAGATAATGTGGTACGTTTTATTTTGTCTCTAAAGTTACTGTTGTGGATTTTTGAGGTCTTGTAGTCAATGAGAATTGGAATAGCCATTGTATGGAATTAAAGGGATTTGTATAAAACTACCTCTGAAATACAGAATGTTGTCTTGTCTCACCTACAAATCGGTGAAAAGCAACCACTGATATTCCCCAAACCACCTATTTGGAAGAACTAGCTCAGTTTACCTCTGGGTACACAGTGTTGAGCTGTATTTGATAGCTGTGCTCAAAAGTGGGTATCAGTAGCAAATGGGCTTAATATGAGAAGGCACCTTTCTGAAGAACAGGTGCCAGCTGGTTTATTCTGATCCACCCTAAGGTGCTGTTGAATGATTTAATTACCCAGTTTAATAGTTAAATATATATTTTTTTTAATTTGGTGACAATAATCATCCAACAGTTTGTCTCTACTGAAAATGTATGTTAGAGAGGAATTTGGGAAGAAGACTCCTTTTTTTTTGAGCTCTCTCTCTCCGTACAATGCTGAACATCACACCTGATGTTCATCCATGCCCAAAACCTGTGTGAAGGAAATTTCAGTGCTACTGAAATCAAAGGCAAGACTAATCTTGGTGGGAGAGTTTGAGCCGTGACAATGTTGCCCTCTCCCAAACCATCTGATAGACAAGTGAACTGTGGCAGAAGGGGATCAACGAGGGAATTTCATCCAAAAGCAGCACAGAAATCAGTGTCAGTAATTGCAGAAACCACAGAAAGCTCAGAGGGCCAGGACGTAAATTGTGCACTTGGGAAAAAAATGAGCTCGGAGTCATTAAGGCACAATTATGACTCCTCATGACCTGCATCCACCTAACTGGCAACAGATATCTAGGCTGAAATCAGCAGCCTGATCGCCTAATTTGTTTTGCAGTAACCTGGATTAAAAAAAAAAACCCAGAACTGTGTCACCACTCTGATGCTCTTCTGACAACACAGATGATTTGGAGCTTCTGCCTAAATACTGAGGACAAGACAGTTCTTCTTTAACTTCAGGTTTCTAGTTTTGCAGTCTTCTGCCCCGTTTAACTTCAGAGCTAGTTGTGCAGTCTCCCTTATGATTTAAGGAGAGAAGAGTCCAGTGCTAGGGTATGACTCATGGTCAGGTGTGTATCCTGGGATGAGATAAACTCTACTTTGATGTGCCTGTGTCTGCTTATTGGCTGTAAAGTTGCCCTAGGCAGCTGTCTCAGATGTAATTTTGTGTTCAGTAGACTTCTAAAGGTGAACAACAATGAGTTGTATCCTTAAGCCTGACTTAAATCCATTTCTAAGTGCTTGCTGTGACCTTGTATTTCTGTTTTATCCTTATTTTTGTTGATTAGACCAGTATATTACATCAGAGCATGACAGCTTTACCCAGTAATTTTGGAAACAGCCTGAAATGCAACATAAATCTTGTGTGTTTTTGTATTGTTGTACTTTCCTCCTGCCAGTGTAGTTTGTAGGAAACAGAAACAAACATGACTTTAATAAGGATGCTTATACTGAGGTTTGCCATCCCAGGATTTGCACTGCACCATTGGGTATTAATCACTACTGGACAGACATATCTTAACATCCTTCTGAATTCATTCATTCCTACAACCCAGCTTGCTGACATCTTTGAATTTAGTAACAAGAGACTTTCTCTTGCATTATTTAGATGATTAATGGAAATCTCCAACAATACTGAGCAGATAAATGTGGAGTCTTGCTAACAAGACTAGATGTAGCAGCACTGTGACTATCAGTTTCACACCCTTTGCAGATTTTTGATCTTTGTTGCTTCATATCCTTGTGAAAATTCCACATGAGATCCTGCCAAAATCCTTATAATTTATAAATTCCATTGACTTTCCACTATTCACAGGGCATAACATTCTGCTAAAGATGCACATTACCTTGATTTCATTTGACTTACTCATAGAAGAAACCTGTCCTAGCAATGATTTATTTTTTGTGCTATCTTTGCCCTTACAATATTTTTTATTCTAACATTTCTCTAGGAATTTATCTTAATCAAAAGTTCCCCAAATCTTTCCTTACACTCTTTGTAAAGATATGTGCTATGGGGTTTTTTTCCTAGATACTTTGGTTTTCCATGAGCTCTTAGAGATAGTGATTTAATTGTTGTACTTCAGTCAGATTTTTAAGTATTTTTACATTAAATTTATCCAAACTGAACAGCCAGAGAATATTTAATTTAGCTGGGCTATTTCATCTCTCTTTAATGCTGAATTTCTATGCTACTAATATAGCCTCTTCTAAAGCTGAGCGGTTAACATGGATATCTTTTTTTCTTTATGTTTTATTAAAAATTTCTCATTTCTGCTGCCATATGTCAGTTATTTCCTATCTTGAATAATGAACTCATGATATAACTCTTTTTTTTTGGTTATTAATAATGAAGAATAGAATGAACTGTTTACTGTCTTTGGAAAAGGTACAAATGGGCCTAAATTTCAGTAAGGAAAATTAAGATTAAATGTAATTAGTAATTTTTTTTTAATGATAAGGGCACTGAGGGCATGGAAGAGATTTTCTAGTGGAGCTCTGGAGCTACCTCTCACTGTGTATCTGAAAATAGGCTGGTCAAATTCTCTTCTGTTTTTTTCTTGTTGGTTTGTTTGGGGGTTTTTGGTTCTTTTGCGATTTTTGTTTTGGTTTGTGTTTGTAATGGCAGAGGAATGGACTATTTACTGAAGTTCTTTTTCTGGGTCTCTATGAAAGCTAATCTAATTTTTCTGGTGAAAAATCAGACTGCAGATATTGTGAATACAAACTGGGAGCTGTAGGTTTTATTTGCTGCTTTGTATTCTTCAGGCAACACTGTAAAAATGAGCCAGTTTGTCCATCTGCCTCTTGTGTGACACACTGGCTGCTGAAGGCAATGTCAGGTTACATAACAGAGACTTCTGCTGGGATGACCCATATATCCTAGAACAGATAGCCTGGATTGACAGAGGAGTTGAGATCTGAGAAAGAACAGGAGACCGAAGGTCACAAGAAAAGTGCAGACACTTGTAAAATGTTTGTATCTGTGACTGTGACAGATTTGCTTTGGTTCCCACAAACCTCTTACATGAGACCTTCTTTTCAGATCTCTTGAGTAGGAAGCAGTGAAAAAGTCACATTAGCCTCCTTTCAACCTTCCTTGTACTATGAACTAATAAGGAAATTATCTTTTTCAGGCATTTTAATGTAAATCTGCATGTTATATGCAACACTTTTAATCTTGGAAAAGACTTCTGCAGTTATTGCTGCATGAAGTATTTGATTTTGGTAACACCTTCATTCCACTGCTTGATTATGTATGGAGATACAAACTAAAGCTCCCTAGTTCTGCCTTGTTTGAGTTGACTTGGCTGTAGAGAACAGCTTTTTATTTTTAAAAACCCATATTTTTGGTCATGGTTTGTGAGAGTGAAACAGAGCTCTTCCTTATGGACACACACAGGGAAAGGAGGATGGAGGGGACTTCATTTCACTCTTTCAGAGGTTAGGCTTAATTACAGCCTTTCCAATAATTAGAACACAGGGAAAAGAGCAATCAGGGCTGTGGCTATGCTATGCTGAGCTAGCCAGTGCTGTTCACTTGGAAACATGGTGACAGTATTCTTCCCCTTTGCCATGGAAGTCAGTATCTCAATTTCAGGTTCAGCAGAGAACTGTGGCTCAACACCCCTCCATGAACTTTCCTAAAGTTCAGGTTATCACATTAATCAGGTTTAATCCATCCTGAATGATTTGGGATTCATTTTGAAATATCTTCTATGCTTTTAGTGACTGACATTGTTGCAGTAGGAACTAGCCCGATGCATCTTCAATTATAATTTAAAAATCTGGCATGCTTTTGTGTGTTTCAAATAGCAGAACTCCGTAAGGAAAATTAAAACAAAGAAGAAAAAACCTGGCATATGGGAGGCCTGCCTCACCTGTAAAACACTGAATTGTCAGGAAAAAACAACTATTTTTTGTGTTATTTTGTATGACTCCTCATCATTTCTTGGAATACTTTTTCCCAGACTTTAATCTTTTAGAAATTCACTTGAATTTCTCTCATAATTAACTGTCAATCAATCATATAAAGTATCACAAAATTTATTTTTTATTTATTTTGAAAAAAGTGAAAATTTGGGTGCATGAATGCACTAGGATTTATAACATTTAAATATTATCATAGTACATATTTAAAAGATTTAAGTGACCTTTTGATGACCTTAAGTGACACATAAAGCATTTAAGTAAAGTCTGGATTGAGTAGAAGATTGGCTAAGTAAACATGTATCAGCTTAAAACCTGCTCTTCCAGTACAAATTTCACTTATTTCAGAGGTATCCACCATTATCATAACAATAGCTCACCATTCTGTGCTCTTAAGTATGATGTGATTATTTACTGCTTGAGTATTCAGAAACCACAGAGGCTCGTTCTGCCTTTGAACAGACATTCATATCTTTAGAAGTTCCTGGGTCAGAGGGAAGAAGGACAGAAGGAAGAGTGAATAGAAGTATTTATTTTATGCAAGTCATCTGTAAACTCTGCCATGTAAATAAAATCTAGGACTCTTGAATTTTTTGAATGGTTATTTATCAGTGCCTTAATGGAGGCAGTACATGCCAGTACATGCCAACCCTTTTGAAATCTTTTCAATATGCAGACTGGCTGTTTTGCCTAACAATGTAATTTATTTGTTTATTTTTCAGATTTTTTTGATCTATGACTGTCATTGTAATGCTGCTTTGTATTTATGTTTTTATTCCTGTAAATACACTATGCATTTTTCCATAGCAAAAACATGTTTATCAATTAAGATACTATCTTAGCCCTGTATAGTTTGTAATCTAAACATGTCTCTGGTTCATTTTGAGAACCAACTCAGATTTGTTGATTTTCCTCAGTTCTCCAAGAGCTCAATCCAGATTGTGTTTCTGCCACATGCACTGGTGGAAGAGTTGTTGTACAAGAAGATAAATAGCAGAACCTATAAATTAAAAGAGTTAAGAAGCTGAGGGGAGAGTGTCTCCAAGTATTGTGGTCACTCTCTTTCAGCCAAGCAAAAAAGGATTCAGCCACAGTCCAGAAACATAATTTTTGTGTAGAGTGCTGAGAGTTTCAGGTTGCATTTCTCTGCTTCCCTGTACACCTGGCATGGGCCAGGGCCCTGAGGGCACTGATGGGCCTTCATGGCCCTGACCAATGTTGCTCTGTGCCTGAGCTGTGTTGTGCGTGAATGTGCGGAATTCTGTCTTCTGCTATTCCTGATTTGTCACTTGGAGTTCCCAGCTTGACACCAGACCTGATTTGCTGCCTTGCCCTTGTCTGGTGGCTGCTGGTGAATGGTACAGTTGTCACCCACCTTGCTCTGCTTGCCCACTGTGGATCTGTGCCAGAGTGAGGGCAGACTCCTCCTGTGCTGTTATCCTCCTGACTCCTGGCTGGTTGTCCCTCATGGATCAGCTTCATAGCCCTCCCACCATTCCTGTGTGACCCCCAGATCCTGCAGGGGAGTGTGGCTAGAGTACAGGGGGCAGCCTGCAGCCTGTCAGCCCTCTTTAGTATCCTCGGCACCCAAACTAGTACCTCTGCACACCAAACTTCTTCAGCTCATTTGGGTGAGATCATGGCAATTTTTAAGTTGCCTGCAGCCAACCTTTGCTGCCTTCCTAATGCCCAACCCAATGGATATTAGCTGCTCAGCAGAAATGACTTAACAGCCCTCGGTGACAGTCCTGGATGGGGCCACCCTCTGCCATGCAGCTACTCAGGGACCCGGTGCTCCAGGAGCCTGATGTCCTCTTCAGTGCTTCAGGGCAGCTTTCTGGGACTGTGTTCATGCAACTGTGCCTAAGGCTGCCTTCCTGGAGCTCTAGCAAGGGAGTCACTTGGCTGCTGACAGCATCCATCCATCCATCCATCCATCCATCCATCCATCCATCCATCCATCCATCCATCCATCCATCCATCCATCATCTCTGCTGGAAATTGTTGCTTTGCACCACAAGCTCCTATTTTTTTCACTTTGATGCAGTATTCCTTGCTCAGCTTGATAATATCATTATATATATGAGGGTAATTTCTTGTTCCCCAAAATTGGTCTGGTTTTTTTCCTTAATGGTGAGACCTTTACTTTAAAGGTTAAGCTGTGAAGCAGAAAGATAATTGTCTTTACATCTCTTCGCTCATGGTTGATTTTATTCATAAACCTTTGTGACTTCTGTTTTAAATGCGGTCATTCCTGGCATGAAATAAAACTGTTTACTTTAGAAATTGTGTACTGTTGATAAAGCTGTCCAGCCATTAAGCTGCCCAGATAAAGCTGGCTTTAAACACAGCAAACAAAGATTATCGCTTGATCAGACAGGAATATCTTAATTTTTAGGATATCCACTAATTTACAGGAGCATTTGTTAAATGTCTTTCCATTCTTAAAAAAATCTTTACAGGTTCACGTCTTGACTTATTTATGGATTAATTTCAACAATGCTTTTTCTGTTTCTTTAAACTTTCTAAAAAAAGATTTGCCTAAATGAGGAAAAGTAAGTTCTTTCTAGTACCATACAGAATTTGAAAATAAGTGGTCAAACTTGAATTTACTAACTTTAGGAGCATATGGTAGTGCTTTGCAAGCTATTTCATGTACTAGGCAGGCTTCCTTGGCATTTCCAAGAAATTAATAGCTTAAGACTAAGAAAGGATCAGCTTCTATTGTCTTGTCATGGGACATTTTTTTACTTATTTTAGCCCAACATGAAAATATGAACATCTATTATCCTGCTGAGTCTGTGAGGGCCACTGAATGTGACATTGCATTGTTCATGAGGCTGATCAGTAATTATGGTTCACAATGAAGTGTTTCAAATTAAAAAGATACTGGTTCATCATTTTTATACTGCAGTTCTGTGTAGTGATAAAGTTTATTAATACTTGGAAAAGATAGATTTAGACTGTGATTTTATTTCTATAAAAATCAAAGTTAACATTCCTCCACAAGTTCATTCTGCCCCAGTAAATGGGTATGTGGGAGGAATCTTCATCACATGTTTGGGCAAAACTGTGTAGTGTGACATATTCTTAGATAATAAGTGCATAAAGCAAGGGAATAACATTACATAAAAACCTGTGTTATATTTTGTAAATATTAATATGTTTAACTTACTCTGTGTTTCAGAATTGCAGTCCAGTAAGTGATTTTAAAAATATCAAGTAGTGCATTCTGTGACTAATGCTGACTGTGGGTAGGGTTGGGTTTGCTTCCTTGTTTGTATTCTGGCAGGTAACTCCATATTTCTCCTGTAGAACTCCTGTTTCTCTGTTTTTCTCTCTGGGTACTGAAGGAATTTGCTACCTCTAGTCCAGGACAGAGATTGAATATCTGCAATGAGGAGGAAGGAACTTTCTGTATGTACATTAATGTTCTGCATATGGAAAGGCACAAATCACCTAAAACATCTACTGGAAAGTTACAAAAAATATTGTTAATAGGTGACAGGACTGGAATCTGATTTGTCACGCTAAACAATACACTCTTCTGTTTTGATGATAGCCCTTAATGACATCCCTTCAAGTTTTGGTAGTCCCTGCCTCAAATCAGCCTTCTTTGTTGCATGGCAAATGTCATACAAATGTTGTATTCTATGTCTTTAGTATCAGGACAAAGTCCTACATTTTTTTTAATCTAAAATATTCTAAAAAAGTTTGGAGATATGGAACACTGCATTTCTATATCAAAGCTGGGTTGAGAAAGACCAAAGAAGCCTTTTGGTTTGCTATCTGTCCTATTTTTCTCTTTCACTAGGGTTTAAGGGCAATGCACACAATTGAAAAGGTAACAATGTTGTCTGCAGCAAGGCTGATGACTTTGTCCATTAATAGCAAAGGGTGGAACAGAAACTTCCCACCGGAGTTGCAAAATAGATTGCCATTCTGTGCCAGGACGATTCTGCAGTGGGCTCTCATTTTCTGTAGAATGTTGATTGTCTGGTACAATGTGCTTTTACCTCTGCCCATGTTAACAGGTACAAGTAAAGGTTCTGGGCATGTCCAGAAGTGGTAACTATTTGTGGACTAAATTATCTTATACCAGGATTGGGATGTGCTGAAGCTCACTAGGTGGGCATCATGTGCTCTTGCCAGCTCACCTCAGATAGATTGCTCCTTGGCATCTCTTAACTCTTGCAGCCTTACACTATAAATTCTGTGTCAGTTCCTGTCTGTTTCCTTTCCTCCCAGCATCTTGTCAAACTGTTCTATAAAAGGTTGTGGACTTTTGCTAATGGCCTGGCAATTCTTTCTATAAGGCATTGTCTTCTCAGACAGCAGTTTTTAAATGCCAGCTTGTGGTTGCAGTGGACTCTCTGGCTTCTCATCCTTCAAGCAATTATCTCCTTCCCCTCACCTTTCTGGCAACCTCTTTCTACAGCTGGTTGATGACAGATCCTTCATGTCTACCAGTCTGGATCACTCTTCCAGTTTTCCAGACAATATGTTTCTCCCATAATGCATCCAGAAAACTGTTGTTATTAACTAATAGTACCTGCATGACTATCTTATTCTGAAATTTCTGACAGCATTTTTTGTTGCAAGTTCTCTATCTAGGATAGAACAACAGATTTTATTTTATTCAGAAAAAAAGTAAATATTGATATAATATGTACTATATAAAGACATAAAAATAGATAAATAGATAAAAGCCCCTATTTGTCACTCAGCTTTATAAACTTCATTCAAAATAACTTGTACAGCTTCTCCAAAAAGTCAGCATTTCTGTCTGAACTGTGAGAGTCCTGTATAGACATGGAATCAACTAAACCTCTGTGTTGTCATCTTCCTTACCTTAGAAATAATCATGGTACCACTTTATGCTTTCTTTCTGGATAGACTATGTAGAAGTTTGTGAAACAGCTTCTCCCAGAACTGTTTTTGCTCAGTGCTACTGTCTGTACTCTTAGTTAACCCTTCTTCAGGATTTTATTTTTCAGGTAAAAGTGACAGCTGATTCAGGTACAGCTGCTTCTTTTTGCCAAATAACCTCTAGATCTGTTAATGCTGGACAAGTACAGTGCACTTCTCAGGTCTTCTTTCAGTGAAATCGAGAACAGGATGCCTAGGATTTCAGTTTTGTCCTCATCCCTGAAATTACTTAAACAACTGGTGTATATTTTCTTAATAAAGAAGTGGGGATACTTTTTCAGCATAGGGAAAACTTGTGGTGCTGCTACATTACTTGTTGAAAGGGATCATAACTTTATTTCTTGTCTGATATTGATGTGCACTTGTTGCCACACAAGTCTTGGATAAGAAAGCTCTTCCCTTCGGTTGCATCTCTACCAGGGTACAAGGAAGGTGGCCTTTTCTGGATGTGAGTGAGTGAATCAAGGGGCAATTAATCTGCAGTAGATTACCTGGTAAAGGTGGGACTTTAGGTACCAGCAAGTGGGTGTTAATTCCAGTTTGGTGTTGAAACTCTGCCACAGTCAGTGATGGAATGAGAGTGATTCATGTGACTGACCTGTCTGCTGTAGGATGAGTGAGTTGCTGTCTGGAGCCCTCTGGCTGTGCCCCTGCTTGACCCACACACCTGCATTAGGAGGTGAATTCCATGCTTGCAGTTCAGCCAGGGAACGCACGGTCTTTCTGTCCTTGCTTCCAGGTCCATTTCTGTGTTCTCTCTGAGGCCTGCTTTACACAAAAATCAATATGAAAATCCTCAAGCTAGGCAGAGAGCTGCAGTTGCATTCCCAGAGTGGTGGTGGTTTTAGCATACTCTGAGACAGTAATCACACTGTTGCCTAGAAAACTGGAGTGGTGTGGAACTCCCGCTGTCTGAACTTGTTCAAGCTGTGGCATGAATGATGCACCAACAACACAGCTGGTGTGAGAAGGCTGCTGCACAGACCTGGGACACTTCTGGACATGCAGTTACTCTTCCTGGATTTGAGATCAGAGGCTGAAGTGCACGTAGTGTTTAGATGCCTTGGAGATTAGGTGTCAACTGAGTGGAAAGCAGAGAAGACACAATTCTGGAGTCTAGTTGCTTTCAGTTTTGCTTTAGTCCCATTTTATGTACCTGCAGAAATACAAATCTGCAGTGAGTAGATTTGTTATTAAGCATTTCAGTACCAATACCTTTCTGAAATATGGTCTTCAATTTTTTTCCACTGTGAAAGCTTTGTGTTTTTTTTTTTTAAAGTTATGTTATACAGTTACTTCAGAAAGTATTTCTTCAGCCTGTGTTAATTTAAGACAATAGTGAAAACCAAGGGATCTTTAAATTTTCTTCTTTCATCTCAATTTTATAGTGAGTAAAATTGTATACTCATAGTGCACTTTCTCTTTCAATTCTCCTGTTCTTAGTGCTGCCCTTTATGGGCTTTTCCCTTTCTTGTGATACTGTCACATTCTCTACATATTTATTTATTTCTATATAGATTTTTTTTTATTATTTGGATAATATTTGCCTTTTAGGTTTTTAATTAAGGTTCTACTTGTGTGCTGCTCTTACAACCATGGGTTTTTTTGCCTGGAGGGAACTATAGCTCATTTATTGTCATTTTCTTACTAATTTTTTTTTCAGAAAAAAACCACAAAGACATGTGTTTGCATATCTTGCTATTGATTTTATTCAATCTAGTGGACATTATTATTGTCAACTAATTATTAAATCCTCTTTGTAAATAGTTCTTGTGGATAGATTTGGCATGATGAGGTACTGTCTAACTGTGGTGCAGATTTTGATCCTTAATACTGCTTGCTCTGTTCAAATTACTTGGATCATCATAATTTTTAAGTGATTAATTGAATTAAATAATTTACAATTGTATGTCATCAGCAATTTTTTTCTGTCTTGCTGTTTGGCCTCTTTTTTGCTGTGTATTATAGCTGTAATCACCAAAACACCTACTGAGATGATAAATGGGCACAAGACCTGAGTCACCCTAGGGGAAATAATTGTTGGATATTTTTTTCGTCTGGATTTCTTTTTGTGTTGGGTTTCGGTTTTGTTTGTGCATTTTGTCCTGGTGGATATAACTGGTTATGCAACGTGGGCAGGATCTTGCCCAAGGCTGATTTACATTTGGAAATGGGATTATTGTGTGTTTCTGGGTAGAAGGGCTTCTACTTGACAGTAGCTGACATCCTGGTAGTAAATTCCAGCTCCCTTCTACAGGCAAACTTTATGTGGAAAAGCGGCCATCGTAGTTTTGACTGTATGACTTCCCTGATAAACACACATTTAGTTTAGCTTTACAAAAACACACTTGGATATGTAAATTAAGGCAGCTTGGAGCCAAGTCTAAGCTGCTTTCTGGATGTTATGCAAGGTTTATGCAGTGATTACTGAGCATTTCCACAGAAGGGTAGCAATTACCACTGCAACCCCGACATTAGATGACACATACACAAATAGTGAAATGCTGGAAGAGAAAAATAAACCTAGTCTGAACAATACGCACAGATTAAAACTACTATGAGTAATGCATAATGAGGGGATCAGTGAAAATGAAGTGCTAAACTTTTAACCTAAAGGATGAGTAGAGGACAGCTGTGGAAAGAGGACAGATACCTACAAGTTTAGGGTGCAAAAGCAAAACATGTCTCACTTGATGGCAGATCTCTCCTGCTGGGTGCTCCTCTGTGCAGTCTGTGTGCATTCCCTTTCCTCTGACTGTGCTGCTCTTGTAGGAGAAGTCCACTTCTGATCCAATTTACACATGAAAAATGACAGAATGGGTAGGACTGGGAGCTGCAGGAACCAGTCCATCACCTGCACCCATGTGTTTCCCTAAAATTCTTAACCTTACTTAATTAAGATTGAGAAGGAAGGGAATGGGACACACAAGGACATCACAAACTGAGCTAGGTTAGCTAGATCTGGAACCCATCCTCTTGAGAAATGTGAAGGTATCTATTGGTCTGTGCTAGCAGACTTCTGAGGAAGGGCTTAGGAAAGGTCTGAGCTGGAGAAAGGAGGGTTCTTTGATCCAAGTGAGTAAGCTGGCTGCAAAACTGGCTTCTTCCCTTCATAAGTTTTTAATACTGTGTTTTAAGTACTAGCTGTGCTTTTGTTCAGTGCATGAAAAAAGATGTTTTACTCCTCTTAGTGGCTGATATTTGACTTCTTTCCAGATGTCTTCTTGAACATCGCTGCTCTTCCTTTTCAGGCTTCAGGGAAGCTATTATTTTCTGGTGACATTAGGGACAGGAAGGCAGAGGAAAATGTGGATGTTCCCAGTTATCACTCACTTCCCCTTTTTAGTGTCTTTTTGACTTTTTTTGTTTAAAGCTATAATTTAATGACAAACAGGTTTTGATCTGGGAGCAGATGCAGGCCTTTCAGGTTTCACTAGCACTGGGCACAAAATTGTGTGTGCAAGAGTAGAAGTGAAAAGGGAAACAGGATAGGACTGGAAAGATAACTGCAGCTGGGAGATACTGGTACAACTAAACCTACTCTCAAGATTTCACCCCTTCTGTACTGTCTTTTCTGACTGAGTGTTCATGGAGTGAGAGATACAGAGAAAGAAGGGAATTACCAGGCATGCTGAATTCTACTTTGATTCCAAACACAAAATGTGTTTTATTTCAAATATATGGTCTACCAATTTCATCACTTCTTTTTTTCCCCCTTTTCTTTATATCTGCATTAATGCAGAGTAGTTTACCTTCTTAAAGTTGTAGTTTTCATATCTACTGTTTCTTGGGAGAATAGGGAAAAATCTTCACTAGGTTTTGCTTGGTTAATTCAATGAATTTTACATAGCTTATATAAACCTACATGGTATGTTTTATCAGTGATTTTGTGTGCTTTCAGCATTACTAACTATAAGATTTTGTGCATTATAACTGAACTGTTATTTTATTGAATGCATGAGTAGCAGTCATTTAGGATACTACTTAGAGATTTTGACAATTCAGCATCATAGAGGAATTAACAAAAATGAAGGAGATTAGCTAGGGCTGAGCAGGACTGACAGCAGAATGATATTCATTATATGAACACTAAACAGATTCTAGTCACATTAGGTTTTAAATTTACTTTTCTTCTTCTTACAGAAAATTAGTTAAAACCACTTTTTATCTACATCCAACAAGTTATATTGAGGAAGGATGAACCGCCATGGAGTTGCTAACACCTTTTACATTTTAATCTGAATTCTCCTCCATTCCTCCTAATTCTTTTTTGGTTCAATGGATATTTTCAGGTGAAAATAAGTTCTGATTTCTGACAAAGTTAACACATTTCAGTATCTCTGCTTTTAAACATAATTCTATGTATAAATATAGATGTGAAAAATACAAACCAAATGAATTTATTTTCTAAATTTTCTCTCAGATATTTTTTAAACAGAATTCTCTATTTAGAGACTGAATTTGAAAGCGAGCAGAACTTATCTTTATTAACTACTGATTTTCTTTATAGTTTTTCTGGGGACATTTACAGGAAATTGGGGAGAAATTAATCAAAAAGTGTTAGATTAGACTTGAAATATTCTTCCTTCAGTCATAACATGCCCTTAGAAATTATGAAAAATGGAGACACTCTAAATATGACAGTAGGAAACAGGATATAGAAATTTAAGCAGTAACTAATTTTTTGGTTGCCTTCTTAGAAAAATCTATTTCTGAACTACTTACAATGACTAATTTATAGATATATTTTTAATGACCTTATATCAACCAATGAAAGCCTTGGGAGATCTGACTTGTGCTTAGCCTTTTACAGAAGACACAAACCTGTCCAGTGACCCAGCTGAACTAAAGGGAGGGACGGCACATATGGTCAGTAAGGAAAATGGACAATGCAAGTGTTGCCAGCTCATCTCAGAAGCGTTCCCATCTGGCTGAGGGTCCTGCTCTCCTTTGCTGAGTGGATAAAGATGCTGTTTGCCATGCCAAAAATTGCCATGACCTCTTCAGGCTTGGTGAAACGTGTGTGCACAGCATTTTTAGGTTCGATTCATGGTCTGATGTCTTAGGACAAACCACACCTTCATTAGTGCTTTAAGCTGATATTCTGCACTGTGAACTGGAATAATTGAGTCATGCATTTCCCTCTGTTGGTGTGCTAATCTCTGTAGAAAAATGACATGGGGAGTTAGGAATGGTGATAGATTAAAACTGCTAGATTTGTCAAAGTTTATCTGTCAGAACTCCAATTCATGAGTCCCTCTAAATCACTCTACTCTTAAACCCCACTTCCCAACAACAAAAAAACCACCAGGAAACAAAAATTCCACAAGGTATCACCCAACCCCCTCCATGTGTCTGTTCAAATATTAAATGTAATGTTTTTTTTTCAAATGGAGCTTGATATTACATGTTTATATGATATGGCATTAGCACAAAGCAGAGTGCAGCCTGGAGAAGAGAAAGTTCCCAGTTTCCCTTTTAGGACCTTCTAATACCTAAAGAGGACCACGTGAAAGCTGGAGAGAGATTTTTACAGGGATATGTATAGATAGAACGAGAGGGAATGGCTTCAAACTGAATTAGATTAGATCTTGGGATGCAATTCTTTACTGTGAGGGTGGTGAGGTACTGGCACAAGTTACCCAAAGAAGCTGTGGCTGGCCTGTCCCTGAAGGTGCTCAAGGTCAGGTTGGATGGGGATCTGATCAGCCTCAGTGAGGGTGTCCCTGCCCATGGCAGGGGCTTGGAACTGGAGGATCTTTATGGCCCTTTCCACCAGGCCATTTTATGATTTTTTGGTTCTGTGATTTTATGATTAGACCTGATGACCTGAAAATGCTCCTAAGGATGTTTTCAAGAGTCAATGCCACTTGTGTAATCAGTTTTTATATTTCATTTGTACATTCTGGTTACTTGCATGAATGTTTATCTTTGGGCCTTATGAGTGGTTTTCCCCCTTCAAGAATTAGAATTAACACCATGCACAGTTTTCACTTCTGTTTTATAAGATTTGTTTTCCAGATGCTTTTTAAGGTTCCTGACTACCACTTGCACAGCTGTACCCCAGATTTACTTGTCACAAATCTTTCTTCAGCGAGTTCTTTTCACTTATACTGACAAGTGTAGTCAAAAAAATTAGATAGTTCCCAGATGGCTTTTCATAGCTCAGCAAAAAGATAACCCCCCTAACTATGGTAACTCTAGCAAGGGTGCATCAAGAAACTTGTATTTGCAGCCCTGCACCAGAGAGGGAGAGAGAGAAATTTGCAGTGTGCTATGTTGGTGGCCAGAACTTCCTGTAACCCTC
Organism: Ammospiza caudacuta; assembly: GCF_027887145.1. Lineage (NCBI taxonomy): Eukaryota > Metazoa > Chordata > Aves > Passeriformes > Passerellidae > Ammospiza > Ammospiza caudacuta. Next base: position 83,007,067 of record NC_080593.1, read on the forward strand.
AGCCTGGGTGCAGTTGGACCAGCTACTTATTTTAGGTTTCTCCAAGAGTAGTTCTCTGCCGGGCTATTTTGCACATAGCAGCATCTTGGACTTTTCATGATAAATGTAAGCCAAATCCTAGGCTGAAATGAAAAAGAGCCCATGACTGTCTGCAATGGCTGAGTAGATGCCCCACTCTTTCCCTCTGGCCCCAGTGGAGCCTGAGCATCACTTTTGCTTTCATGTTCTGCTGAAACAGTCAAACTGAAGTGGCCAAATGCTGCCAAGAGAAAATCCTTGGGAAAATGGATGCTCAGCTGAATGGGAATCTGTACAACAGGCAGGGAAAAAAGGTATAAAGCAAAGATAGGAGGAACAAAATATAATTCATGTTTCAAACAGTTCTTTTGGGAAGCCGACGATTTTGGTAGCTTCTGAAAGCATTTAGAGCAGCAAAGTGATTTGCAGTTTATTTCAAGATACGAACTCACCTAAATGACCAGCCTATTCATGGGGACTCACTTTAACCACATTTAACTGATATTTTCCAGAGATCTTTCGTATTCTTTCTGTAGAAAGATTTTACCTTGACTTATTTTCAACAATACTCCCTTGTAATGACGAAGATGTCTGTTCCTCCTGTTTCATAAATCAAACACCATTATTTTCTTTCTCACTCGTGCCTGTGAATCTAATATTTAAAATGGTCTAATTCTCCTCACAGTAAGACAAATAGGCTCCAGGAAATGGGTAAAAATTACTAAACCTCCTAATCTTGCAAAGGAGTTCTATTTTTCTTCAAAAACTTCTGCCAACAAAAGCTAAACCCAAAACGTCTATACTGACTTAGCCATTTCTTAAAGTTGGGAACCATAACTTTGTATGAATAGTGATTAATTCATAAGATGTAGTGGATGGTTTGAAGCACAGGTGGCATGGGTTAAAAAAGGCTGGAAACCATTCTTTATTCCAGGATATGCAAAAAGGAGTGCATGAATAAATTTATTGTAGATATCGAAGTATCTTGGCTGGAAAAAAGTCTTTACAGCTGTGTTTAGATAGAGTTAAAATAATACTGCCCGTTTGTGTTGTACTTTAATATAATTTGACCAGTTAGTAAAACTGAAAGTGCTTTATTAGAAACATAACAATTCTACTGTAAACTTTTCCAGAAATAGCCAGTAGTGTTTATGCTGATAAGATATTGCATTATAAATTCTCCATAAAACTAAAAAACAATGCCCCTCATTCTCTCAGTCTCCTTCAGAGAATAAGATAGATCTGTAAGTTGTAGTTGGATGTGGATACCTCTTTCCTTTTTTTTTTTTTTTTCTCCATTTTGTTTTCCTTTTACTTGCTGGTAAACTTGGTGGGTAAGCATGAAAATATTTAGCACTTCCCAAAAAACTTCCTTTCCTACCTCATATTGAAAAATGCAGAATTATTTTAAACAAGTTCATTACAGAGCACCTTTCTTTTGTAGTCCTGTTGTAGCTCCTTGAGGTGGGCATCAAAATCAAGGCTTTGAAAGATGCTCTTCCCTTCTCAGCTCCTCTGTTCTGAGAGAGTAAAGCTACTGTGCACTTGTCAGGCTTTAAGAAAATGGAATCACTAGTAGAGACTTCTGAAAAGTAAGTCTGAAAATGTGTGGAAAATAAGTATGTACCTATGCATGCAGTGTTTGTGTGGTTTTCTGTTGGGACATTTTGTTGTTGGTTTAGTTCGTTTGGTTTTTCCCTTTGGCTCCATCACTTTGGCCTTGTGGTTAGTTCATTTATCTGCAGAATTAGAAAGAAAGTTCTATTTTGGGGAAGTGCAATTTTTATGTCACAGCATGTAAGGTCTAACAAAATTCAAGTGCAAGGTAGGATTCATTAAGGAAATATTTACACGTTTGTGGCAATCTTGCAGATTAAGGAGAGCTTGCTGTGTTTCTCTTGGTTATTGGCATGCAGGCATTCATTAGTCAGCTTGGATGTCAGGAGGGCAAAAAGTTACACTTGAGGAGCTGAAGCAAAACACTCTTGCGTAAAGAAAGGTAGCTGGGTGAAGGCTATTTGTTTCTCAAGGCAGGAAAGTGCATTTACTAATTATCCTTCTTGACCGTGCTCCTAACGGGAAGATTTTGCAAGATGTGTTGCTGTGTGTGTAACCAATGCACAGCTATAAGTAACTAGATATGTAGTGAACAGTTTAAACAACCATTATGAGGTGAGTGTATTCATAAAAATTCATATAACAAGGAAAGACAAAATAGTGCTTCTGACTTCATTAACTAAGGCAGAATAGTAAATTCAACTAGTAGTGCAGTCTGTGAGAATATTAAGGGTCAGTATTGATCAGCTTTTCTTATAATACAAGATTTTTTTAAAAGACTTACATTTTAACTAGAAATTGATAATGGTCCCCTTGATTATTCTCATTAAAACTTAAAATCAAGCCTCAAGCCTAAGAACTACTGCCACAGAGGCCATTGTGGGGAGATACTGCTTGAGGCGTACTTGGCAAAAGCCTACTTTTTTAAAAAAAGAATTTCCTGGAATTTCTCAAAAGCAGAAAGAACATGTAGTAAACTTAAAAGTTTAACTTTTATTCTTTTCTGCTGTGGCTGGGGAATCACAATCAATCATGCTCTTATTTTTAACAGATGCTGTTCTTCCAAATATTGTAACTTACTGTAATGGTATTTTATGTAACTAGACAAAAAGGTATCTCTTCATGATCTCACAGATGTGTCCTCACCAGGTTTCCCCTGTTGTCTTAGGAAATATTTTCTTTCTGCAAAAACTTTCTGCTTTTTTTTCCTTCCTGATTTGTCACTTGCAGCTTATCTCTCTTCAAAGACACATTCTGTAACAGAATAAAGCCAGTTTCTGGTGATCTTTTAGGAAATGGAAAAATAAAGGTAGATCAGGCTGAAATGTAGAGAGCTTTGAGAAATGATATAAAAACACACACAAGTCACAAGCATCAGAAATGCTATTTCCTTCTCTTCCCCATGAGAATCTTGCCTAAAACAAAATAAGAAAAATCTTACATTTATATTGCTTTTTAACTTGGTCTAAGCCGAGAAGAACTATTCTATTTTCAGTTTACCATTAGAGAGCAGAGATACTAATCTATGTTTAGATCCATTGTTTGAATTAATGTTAATTTACGACTCTGGAATAGGCTCACAACATGACAACCTTTTGAGCTGACATCCAGCTGTGGGATCTTGGCAGGTATCAGGAGAACAAGACCAGATTTTCTGGCTTCCTCCAATTCTTATGGTTTTTACTTCAAAATAACTTAGGTTACTATATCCTGTGTAAGGCTGTAACAAGTGTAGCGTGGGGTCAGGAGCCTGCAATACCCCGCCTATGTTATTTCTTGTGTTTCTTATCCTCAGGTGCTTCCAAGGGAGAGTTAAGTTGATGTGACTGCAGGGAAAGTTTTTCAGTAGCAGGGTTATTCCTAAGTATACTGATAGCTTTTTGTAATCTCTTTACTGTGGAACATACCCTCTGTGTCCCTGAGCTGCTCTTCTGTGTTTGGTGAATTCACCCAAGGATCATGCTAAATTTTAATTGAGTTGTTGCTTTTTAGTGAACATTCAAATGCATGAGTAAGGATTGCATTTGCAGGACTTTAGATTTGTGCGATTTCTATCTACATTAGCCTGGTTCCTCCTAACACGATATCAGCAATTTGAAAAAGTGAAGGATGTAAAAATCTGGAGATTATTAACAGGAAAGATGTTTTGAACAGAAGTAAAAAAGTCACACATTTTCACAAGCACTAATTACTAGCAAAATATTGCTAGAGATAAAGTCTAATTTTAAATTCTGGGTGCAGAATGATTGTCTTGTTGTTTTAGGGAAAAAGAGACAAAGTGCATCTATAAAATCCAACTGCAAATGTTTTCCTGTGCTGCCTCATTGATTCACAATGTCTTGCTGTGCATCCTTTATGATTAGGGATTTACCAACTGTGTGGGTCACAGCATTATTCTCAGCTTTGGTTAATTCCTCTCTGCTGAGGGCATTGGCTGTGTTGTACAGCAAGTATCCTTGGGCTCTTCAACTCTGAGATATTTCTACAACAGCTTTTCATGTTTTCATTATAGTCTTCAGCAAAACGCAATCAGCATATCTGCTGGGGAATTCAGCTTTACTTTTTTGTGTGATTCTACTATGTCTTGAAACTTTTAACTGCACCATAAGAAATATTAGGTGAAGGGTAGCTGAAGACATTGGCAGCTGCTTGTGTTTCTGTTGGATCTTTGCTCTCAGAGAAGAGTTACAGGGAGTTAACTTTAGAGTGTGTAGTGAGCTCACTGGTAGAATGCTACTGCTAAAATCATCAGCAATAAAGAGGCCAAATTCACAAACCCCATATTGTTAACAGGCCATTAAAGCTGACAGGAGCCATATTTATCTTTTCTGCCTCTGCTGTTTCAGACTCTCTACAAGTGAATGACACCCTGAGTTGATTTAAGCTGCTGTTGTACAAATCTAATTTAATTTTAGCCTTTCATTTTCCAGATCACTTTCTCCTCCCTTTCCTGCTGCTACCTAGACTATTGCCACCATGATGGAATACAGTTGCTCTGTCAATTATGTAGTGGTTTGAGGGTTTTGGGGGTTTTTTGTTTGTTTTTGCTTTTTGTGGGTTTGTTTGTTTGTTTTTGGGGTTTTTCTGTGACAAAACCTGTCTGAACTGTTCTGTGAAAATTGTCTGTTTTAAAAATAACTAGCCAATCACTCTCCCTTCTTTGGGACAGACTATGCATTCTGCACTGCTTTTTTATAAAGGCATAATAGCAGTTCCTTCCTTTTCTGTGTTTTTGAATGGAAAAGATTCTTGCTAAGGCATGATGTAGATCTGGATTATAAAATGTAACTTGTTCTGCTACGTGCAACAACTCTGTGCATGTCTGTCGTAGGGCACACATGCACTCAAGATTCATGCTATTCTCCTTCAGAAAATTATAATTATGGATTCTATGGTATTCTAGTTAATTTTTCCTAAAGGCAGAAGTTAAATGTCTATTTATCATTTAGTTGGAAATATTAGATCAGCGTCAGTCAGTTGGTGCAGTGTTAGTACAGTATCAGTAACACAGATCATCCCAGTTATTCGTTTGCCAAAAAGAAGAGGAAAGCTGTTACAGTTCTATAACTTCTCTCTTTTCCCACTTGCATTGCATCATCTGGTGCCAGTCACCTCTCCTCACATGGGGTTGCTGCCTACATACATAAAGATCTAATTTAATAGTCTTATTGAAATTATCAAGGGCATAATAAGAATTTGAAAATATAAGTCTAGGTCAATTAAATGCTTTGATAGTAACTTTGAACTACAAGGAAAACAAGTTCCTTCCCTGACAAAAATACTTGATTTTGGTTGAGACTGCAGAAGATTACTGTACTTTATGGAGTGTAAGGTGTATAGAAACAATGTGTTTTGTTCAGACAGAGGAGGAAAACAAAGATATCAACAAAAAGAAAGCAAAGATATCAACAGCAAACAAAAAGAAAAGTAAAATAAAAAAAAAATAAAAAAAACCCAAACCAAAAAAACTTTATGCTTACAACAAACCTTTTATACTTACAACCTATGGCAAAGAATTGCTCTTCTCAAGGAAAAGTTATGACGCTTGTCATTCATGTTGTCCAGCCTATCAAAACGTGCATCTGAGCAGGCTTCATTTTAGGGCTGTATTTGACTTTAACACCAAAGATAATTTTCTTGTTAATTAAAATTCTAGCTTCTGTTGGCTAAATTATTATCTTGCTTGTTATTCTAGTTAATCTGTATGCTCAGTGTTTCTCTTCTTTTGAGTGGCTGGGTTTCTTGGGTTGGTGGTCTGTGAGTTGGTGGCCACCCCAATCTGCCCCTCCAGAATTACCCTTTATCCAGGCAGTGCTGATTTCAGCACAGTTGCTGAGTTGGCTTTGTTAGTTACTTCATTGTCTTGGGAGCTCTGACAGATGACCTTGTGGCCTGCAAATTCTGCATTCTGTGTGTCCACTCTCAGTGGTACATCCTTCTCCCCAGGCTTTGTCAGTCTCCCCCTAGGTCTGAGATCACTGCAGCATGTCAAGCCCTAAATCTTAACAAGGGAATTCTACTGACATGTTGTTTATCTTTCTAACACCTGGACATTCAATCCCTGCTGTGACTGGGACAGAGTGGGAAGGGGAGGATGCTGCTCTCCTGAAGTTCTTCCAGCACAGCCACATTGCTAACCATGGGCTGAGGGCTGCTGCCCCAGCCACTGGCAGGGTTTTGCTGTTACTGGGAATGAGCTCTGACCAGTTTGCTGACAATGTTCCCAATGCAAGGCTGCTCATTGGGAAATATGGGACAATGCCCCCCTTTCTTCCTGCTCTTAATCTGGTCTTCCAAAGGTGACTGCCACATGACTGCTCTGCAAATTGATGCAATTGTGTTTGACAAGCATGGATTTTGTGAAGTAAATAGGAGTTATTTTATGCTTTTCTTTGTTTTCTTCTGCTGTACTGCTGTAGGGCACTAGTCCCACTATTAACTGGAAAATTTTATCTTAGAGCATCTTCAAACTAGAGCAGAGGGGCTGTTGGCAACTCCAGCTGAGGCTGCATCTGGTCTAGGCTTCTCTCCTGCCATGAAGCAATTTAAGTGTCTTCCTGTGAGTCATTACCCGAGGTGAATCGATATGTACTTCTGTGAGCGTTAGAATTAATGAAGATTGGTCTCTGAAGGATTTGTGTCTTATGACTACAACCTCTGATGTCTGCTGGAGTACAAACACCAGATGAAATTTCTTGTGCAATTGAGGTCCTGCAAACCTCTTTCTGTGCAGATTTTTTTCTAAGGATCTCTGCGTGTTTTAGCTTGTCCTTTAGTGCAGGCCTCTTTTTCTTTCCAGTTTTCTGGTTCCATGAAACTGAAGGATATAATGGCATTGGAGGTTTTTATGCTCCTGTTTAATGTGTTTGAAATTGGCTAGTAGGTTGAAAGATAACTGGGGAATGGAATTGCAAATTCTCACATGCAGACACAGTGTAATTGAATGAGATTTTCTTCTTCAAGAAGCCAGGTTAAGAAGAGGTGAGACAGCAATCCTGCAGAATGATTGCCTAGACTGTGAGGACTACAGGGCTGGGGTACAAGGCTGTTTGTAAATAGAAGATAAGCTCAAATAAACAAGTATACTTTAACTCTGCACAACCCAACATTTCATGACAGAGCAGATTTGGAAAGGCAGGGGCTTATTACTAAATCTTTACTGATGAGATTGGGACACTGAAAATAATATTAATGCACTCATAACTGGGAGTTGCAGCTCAGGAAGGAGCCCTTGGAGTTGTCATGACTGCTTTCATAGTTTTCTGAAATCCATTAGCTCTTTTTGAAGCAGAGATCAAACCCAGGTTTTTAAAAATATAAAAATCTTGGCCAGGATCAAGAAGGATTTTAAAGATAGAATGAACTGCATTATTTTGCTTCTGTATAAAATCATCATGCACTTGCATCTTGAGAACTGTGTGCAGTTTTGGCATCATGACCCAAAGGAACATAAAGTACCACTTCAGAAAGAACAGAGGGAAGGGCAACTAAAATGATAAAGTGGATGAAACAGACTGAGGAGGGACTTATGAAGATCCAGGTTTCTTCAGTTTTGAGCAAAGGTTGAGGTGTGATGTCACCAAATAATACACCACCACAAAGGCAGCACATAAAGTGTCGTCCATCAACTTCAAAGTGCAAGAATTGAAGGACACTAGACAAAAATAGCAGTAAACAAATTTCAAGCACTCAAAAGAAAGTATTTTGCACTGAAGGTTGCAAACTTTTTGCACTCACTTGCAGAGGAAACAGTGGAGATGGATAGTATCAGCAGGTTCAAGAGAGTTGCTTGAATTTATGAGCAGCAGCTCCATAGATGGATAGTACACAGGGGAGGTTAGTCCTGTCCACCATTTCTAATTCATGGAGTTTGGAGACTGGAGGATGGAATAGACTGTAGGAAAAGCATCTCTTGCTGCTCTGTTGCAGAGGCAATACTGGGCTCGAGGAACCATTGTTCTGAACTGTTGGGACAGTCCTTAAATTCTTGTAGTGTCCTGAGCTGACGTACAAGGTAAGAACTAGACTGTAGATTTGAAGTGATGGTGTGTGGAACAACAATTAAATCCCCTAGTTTTATCTGGTCTGTGTCAAAGGCAATAATCTGCTGACCTTAAATGTCAGTCTGGGGTGATCACAAAGCCAAGAGGGAACAAGTGAAACTGTGTCAGCATTATTGCTTGAAGAATAGATTAAAGACTTTTTTTTTTTTAAGAATATATTAAAGATTTTTCTCTGCTTTTGCATATTTTTCAGAGCTGCATGTTGAATTGTGGTTGATGATGGAACTACATGCAGATGACAGAGGTTGGTGACAATTTTCTTTTACAGTGAAACCTGTGAATTTGCTTAAACATACACTGTTAACTGGATTTTCCTCTTTGACAATGAAACACCCCATTTCATCACTGTGATATAGCATTGTTTAGTTAAATGATGAAGTATACAGAGTACAGTGACTAATTTGAGAGAGACGAGATCATTGTATTTGTACTCTGGTAAGCAAAATTAGCACAATGCATTTTGCGTGTGTAATCATAACACTTTGACCTCAAAGTAAAAATGCCTGATAGTTTGAGGGTGGCAACTCTTTCTGAAGCAAGCCTTGAAGTATTTACTAAGTGGCATTACAAGAAATAGCAACAAAAAATGAATTAATTTCTAATCCAAGTGGTGAAATGAAATAACAAAATAAATTTGTAAAACATCTGTTTTCTTACATTATGGGTCTCAAAGTGGTTTTATTTTCTCAAAGACAGCAAGAAAAACCACAGAAAAAAAACTTCTTTGTGTATGCTGTACATTACAAGGTGTTGCTTTGACTCTCTTACATCATGCTAATTATTTTATGGCGTTTTTTATCCAAATGGGTGTTTCATCATCTCCAATGGCCACTGTAGGGCGCATTTAAAATAACATGAAAGACTGAAATACTTTGGAAATGTCAGTGGGTACAAGTCTCTAAGTATTTATTGGCTGATACTTTGAACATTCTTTGGGCTCAAGAAAGTATTTTGCCTTCTTACATAACCAGGTACTTTACACGTGTTGAGCATTTTTTCCCGACTCGGTGAAACTTTACATGGAGTAAATTAAGTCTTGAAGAAACATTTTCTTTCACAAACAGCTGTTCTCTCTGCAAATGTTAGTCCTCCAACTGTTCTTTGCTATCTATCAGTCCATTTTAGGGCCAAACTAGGCTGGCTTTACACTGACTGGTTCTTAATGCTGTGAGTCATTCATTATAATGGGATATTGCTAAGGTAAATAAAAGTACAGATCAGAAAGGAAGCATATGGTTATTACTCTATTTTTGTTTTTTAATGTATGTGTCTCCTGGAAAATATAATAAAGTAAAGAATATGAACAAAGAAAGAGAGACTGAGACATGGAAATGTGAGAAAAATGTGTATAAAGGATGCTTCAGAAAATAATTGGAAGGGGGCAAGGGGAGAGAAATAATTTAATTATAACAAGGGATTTAAAAATATTTCTGTTGAAATAACAAATCTAGTGGTGTCATGAAGAGTAAGTGGTTAACCTTGTCTCTGAGATGCAATACAGCAAAATAGGACCAAAAGGGAGCACTTACAGGCATAAGGAAAAGAAAACTGAGGTCTTCTTAAATAAAAATAATAAATAAAATAACTCAGAAGACTGAGAGGACTTAAGCTATGGAGGGTGACAGTGCCAAGCACTAGTTCTTACTGTTAGACCAGCCTGAAAATCTGCAAAGAACAGCAAGTTCCTAACTTTCCTTGAGATACCAGGGTCATACTGGATCCTGGCATGCTTGTTGCCATCATGATTTCCCTTAAATTCAGGTGTTTTGCATCAGATACAGCCAGTAGATCTGGTCCAAAGTGTGCAGAGATGATTAGTGTGGTGGTAGAGGCTGGACAGTCTGCCCTGGCTTGCCAGTAGTGTTCTTAGGTGGATGTTGATCTGCAGCAAGTCAGGAAAAAAAAATTAGTTAAATACTATTTTCTTTCTACCAAACAAACATGTTTACTGTCAAGGCCAAACTTCTTTTGCTCTCGATGTTTACATCAGCAGTGAGGATAAATCTTCTCTACGGAGTCCTTGTGTGAATAGTGCAGGGGCTGTCCCTCTGTCCCTCTCTTGCTGTGGGTGTAGCAGTGTGGGTGAGCAAGCACCGCCGGGGACTTGAATGGTCCATCTTAAATGTGCCCCGAGGTTTTCAGAAGTCTGTCCTGGTGCTGAGGGGTTGGGCAGCTGTGGCCAGGATGTTGGTGGTGGAGATATTGATGAGAAGTGTGTGTGCTCCAGGCTGGTTCTATGGGCTGTTGTGCTTGTCTTGCGAGGTGTCCTCTGTGGGACACCAAATCCCAAGGGTTTCCTCCTCTTGGTGAGTTATTCGGGAATGTGCTCTTCTTTTGCCAGGCTGGCAAGCTCTGCTACACAGCGGACAGGATAGATCTTGATGAAGAAGGATTGCAGCAGGGAAAGAAAGTCATGTTTCTCTGCCTGTGGATGACTTTTTGTAGAGTTTCTGTCCTCACAGAAACTGCTGCTGGCAAGCAGAAAGCAGAGCTTTAGTTTGGGTCCCTTAGGATGTGATGAGTGGGGAGTAGGGAAAACAACTGCAGAAACAACAGGCAGCAAAGTAAATGAAGAGCCATGCTGGGACATTGCTCTTGCAGTTTATGGAAAATAGCAGGAAATACACACAATCAGTAACCACAAAAAGATTTGCAATAGATGACAACTGAGCACCGATAAGGAGGCGTAAAAACATTAGAGACAATTTTGGTTTGGTGACTTCACTGTTCTACATTTTAGATTGCTCAGCTGATCACTAATAAGAAGCAGAGAAACAGATTTTGAAAGTATAAAAGCTCTGCCTAATGGTGAAAGGAAGCAGAGGCACAAACACATGGATAGAGATAGGGTTAATAGGGGCAAAATTAGGAACAGTACAGCATGCTCCCAAAAGGATTAAGGAAAAAGAGTTGGTAGAGGATGAGACAGTAAGAACAGTGAGAGTGAGAAGACAAGAACAATAATTTGGTAGCTTGATGCTAAAAAGCAGATTGAAGATATGAAGTGGATTGGAATTAGTAGTGTTATAATTGATGAAGCCTTGTTCAGTAAGAAAAGCTTCTAATTCAAACTTCCAATAGCATTAACAATGTATTTTTCTATTGTGGTATTTTTAGTAAGTATTTAGTTTGTATTTACTGCACCATTAATGTAGGGCAGCGTCAGAAAAAGCAAGACACTATCTGTCTGGAAGTTAAAGAGATTTTTGTGTTTCTCCTTTGATTGCTGTTGCCTTCTCTCTCCAGTCTTAAAAGCCTTGAAACATCTGATTAGATGTATCCTTCATGGCTGGAAGGTAGCTGCAAGCTGCCATATGTATTTGTTACAGAGAATAATCCTCTGTCTCTATATGTTCCCATGTTCCTGTCAAAAGGGAAATTTCAGGCATGCTTAGTATGATTTTACAGTTTCCCAAGGGGGCATAGTATCTCTAGGTAAGAAAGGATTTTACCACAGAAGCAATAAAAATTCGGACATGGGGTGTTTACATTGCATGTAAAACAGTTGAATTATTTATTCATTTAATTGTATAGATCAAGTTAAAAGGCAAAGTTATTTCTTCCTCTACTCATTACACAGTGAGAATAAATTTCTCTGTGCATCAGTGCATCCAGACATCCATAAGAACTGAGGTTATAATCCAAACCCCATATAGTCTACAGTTTCCTGAATCCTACTGAATTCAATTGGTTTACTATAAAGTATAAACTGGAAAGATAAAGTTCTAAAATCATTCCTCTTCCTGATAAATTTGCTGCTGAATGTCAATCATAGTGTTGCTTTGCTTAGACATGGCATTAGAATGCATGTTGTGGGGCAGACATGAAAAATTTTATCAGTGTTTGTTGGAATTGGTTTCTTAGCTACCACCAAAACTTACCCAAATTATCCATTTTTTCTGTCATCAATTTTTAAGGCTGTGAAGCCATCTTGAATCCTGATCTTTTGTGTAGTATGAATCTGCATTTTGCAGAACTCTGGCATGTCTGATATGTGTGTCTGTTCACTCACGCTGTTACCCTGGCATTGTAAAGAGATGAAGGTTTTATGTACATGAAAATACATACAGGTGAATTCTTTGTTGCAAAAAGCAGTGATGGGTGTTAGGCAGACTAGTGAAACAGAACCATTTCCAGAACATATTCCCATGTGAGTCTTTAAGCAACTGATGTGGGCAATATCTATCATTGTGTCCCATGTAGCATGAACATACTGCTGATATTTATCAAAGAGGTATCTAAAAAAAAAATTGCTTCTGGGTGAAATTCAAATGTAGAACATGAAAAATGATGAAATCATAGCGGTTATTCGGACTCTAAAAGTTTAGAGAATGTCTAGTGCTTTGGAGGTTTGAGAGAAATTATATCTGAGCTCTCTTTGTTCATGTAAGCAGTTCAGGATTGGAGGAATAATAGAAAAGGATTTGAATGTGAAATATGATGTATATATCCAAGTTAATACTGACTGTTGAAATGCTCTTTACCCACGTTATTCTTTTGGGGCTTGAACTTTAAGTCTCAAAGTAAAATCAGCATATGTATTTCAGTCTTAAAATTTGCTGAGAACATGGAATGTAAAACACAGAAAGAAGGCCATGAGCTGTATGCACTTTCCTGTGGAAGAAACCACTAAGCAGAAAAGCCAACTAGAGAATGCACAGAATGGACAAGCAATAACCCTGATCCAGTATGTTGCAGGTATCTTCCCCTTTCACTTCCCTGTTGAGTGACAGGGGAAAGAAAAACTTCCATGAATTCTGCTGCCACTGTTCAGCTGTAGCCATCAGGGAAAGTGTCATGAAGAGGACTCTGCTCTGTGTATCCACTCTGGGAGCTGCTGCATGTGTTACTTCATCTCCTCTTTCTCCAGTCTTTGCTTATCCAACAGTAGAATTTTCAAAATGCTGTGAATTGAGTGCCCAGCAGCAAGCAGGCCACTTACTGAGGTGCAAAATGGAGCTTCAGGAAGGGAAGGGTACTGACAGTAGACATGACCAAAATGGAAGCTGAGAGATAAAACCCAGGAAAGATGAGAGTGTATTTCTAGAGCTGCATATAAAACAGGTAGTACATTTATCTAACTAAGAGATGCATTCAATGGATCCTGTTTTAGGGGCTGATTAATGAAGCACATAACGTTGGAAGGAGTATTATGGATCTCTTGTCACTGTAGTGCTGTGACATGTTGTATTGGCTTTCTGTAAGTGGCAATAAAAATAGGAAAAAAATGCCCTCTGTAAAGGAAGGAGATGTCTTGCACTAATTCTCACTGCTTTTGAAATGGTATTTGGTAAGCCTAAGATGTCAGAAGCATACCTAAATAGTCTCTCAGAAGAAAGGAGCTTGTGGGCTTGTAGGAGGATAGAATATAAGAAAATAAAGATAGTGTAGAAAGTAATCTTACCCCTAAGGAGTTGCAGCTGGGCCAATTATCAGAGATTAGGATCAGGCCTGACTTTAACAGGCCACAGCTGTAACCAATGAGAAGAAGAGTGCTATAAAAGAGTGGGGTGGCTGGTTGAAAGGGGCACTGGAGTTGGCTGCTTGGTGAAGAAGAAAGAGTCAGTGCTCTGAGGAGCTGACCACAAGAAACACCAAGCAGGTATGGAACTTGTGATAAGAACGCAACAGTATGGAACCCTTGCAATAAGATGACAACTTGGGCTTGGATAAAATTTCTTTAGAGCGTCCATAAATTATGTAGGAGTTCATAACTTATATTTCTTAAAGCTATTTATCAGTAGATTTTCAGTGTTCTTTGGTTGAGAAAGAACAGATAGTGTTGTTGTGGTTTAAGCTTAAGAAGAGTTTTTGTTAAGATATCTGGGCTCAACTGACGTCCACAAGAAGAAAACGTGCTATGATGTAATGAAATGTTTAAATTTAAATTAATTTAAATTCTTACTGTCTGAGTTCTCTAGGCCAGAAGCAGAGTGTTTTATGTGTCTCTGGAAGAGTACTTCTATTTATATTAATAATTATTTTCTAGAAATATAATTTCCTTCAACCAGAACTACTTCAAATTCTATCTGAAATAAAAAAAATTCATTTAAATGGAAAACCTAGGAGCCTTCTAGATAGCAAAATCTGAAAGGAAAGATTGTATTCCTCTATCCTCCTTTTACTCAGTGATTAGCTCAACCACCTGGGGTATGGAAGGACTGCCTGAGGTGATCTGCAGTTATATTAGAGTGCAGCAGTTGGTGGTTTCAGCAGTTTCCTTTGGTTAAATAAGCTAAAATTGGTGTTTTAAGTGCATCTGTTGAAGAGCCAGGAGCATATTTTGTAGCTCAGCAGAAGTAAGGAGCCCAAGGAACAGGTTTTAAGGTACATGAAGGCACTCTGAAATCTGTGCTTAGTGGAGACTAGGAAAGAGCAGTCCCATTCCTCATTTTGGAGTCTCCTGGTCGGTGGCAGTGGCACCAACCTGGTGGATCCAGTGCCCTTAGAGCTGAGCCTGATTTCATTTACAGATTGCTCTGGGTGAAATGAAACAGTTCCTTGTTATTATTGTCAGGGTTTGTCAAGGAAGTTTAGATAGTAATTTAGATTTACAGTTTGGACCTAGCTGAACTGAGGTGTGTGTAACTTCTGTGCAGGCTGGTGCTTGCTGACACACGGGTTGCATCAGTTCAGTCACCGAGTCCCACAGGTGAGTGCTGTGTCTCTGCTCCAAGCTGGTTTTTGGTGCTTGCTGCTGAGCCACACCTTGCAGTCCTGCACTGCCAGGATCAACATCCTGCTCTCCATCCTGGACTTTGTAGTTCCCACACACTCTGGATCTGAGCTGGCTTATGCAGGGTGAACTTGAATGTGACTGTACTCACTTCTGAGGTGAATTCTTGTAATGCAGGAGTGACTTTTACTCTTCTGTTAAAAAAAAAAAAAAGGAGTTGCATCGTTATATAGGTTTAGGTTATAAGCTAGGTGCTGTTTGAAATGATTTATGAACAAAGAACTTCTTGGTCCGAGTCTCTCTTCTGGTAACTGATTTACAATATAGTAATCAGTACACTTAGGCCTCATGAGTCTTCAGAATAACAAAACAATATTAGCATTGCTTCATGTTTTTGTAGCCAGGTTCAAGTTTTATGGTATTACAGAAAGAATGTAAACAAAGCCCTACCTTGAACTTGTGACTTTTCTGTTTGGGTGTGAGAGGAGCATTGGGAAAATTGGTATTGGCACAGGTATCTTAATTTAGAAGTCTAAAGGCCTGCAGGGTATGAAAACAGATACATTTTTGCTCTGTGATTAATTTTGGTCCCAAACCTGTGAATTTTCCCATAAAACTCCATAAATAACTGAGCCAAGTCATATATAAAATTGAGTAAGTTCCTTTCTCTATGATGACATTGGTTTCAGCAGCTTTTTGACATTAAGAAGCTGCATGAATTAAAACCAAAGGGCCTTGCAATCGATTTTCTCTACTTTCTTGCCAAATTTCTGTGTGGTTTTTAAGTGAAACAAATGAACTTGTAATTTTCTTGCAAAATATACAAAAAGTATATGTGATTTGAGAAGAAATATTAAAAAAAAATTCTCTGTTTTGGAGCCATGATACATAACATGATTAAAAGCCATGGACATGAAAGGAAAGACTTCCACAGGCTTTTTCAGGCTTTTGGTGAGACTCTTCTGTTGATAGTTAATCTGTGCAGAAGTGCAAAGGGTAATATGATTCTTTCCTCAACATGCACAAAATGAGGAATGAATATTAAAATGCACGGTGTCACCTCAGTAACTGTTTTCAGGTGTCACCTACACTTCCTTGTCAATAAGGAGATGTGGCACACAGTACAACAATTTTGTGTGTTTTAACATTTAAATGATGCTATGCAACCTTAAACAGCACCAAAACTGCATTTCCTGTCCCTCATCATATTTTAATTAAATATTGATGGACAGCTTGTTTACATCAGGATTTTATTCTGTTAAAAATAATGCCAGTTTATGACTATTGTTAGTGAAATAGCTGGAGCAGCAAGTTGGTGATTAGTGTCAATTTCTCTGTTGACCCAAGAAACATGATATAAATAAATTAATTTGTGCTTGTCGGTTGAGCTGCTTTGCTGGGCTGGAATAGATTAAATTTAGCCAAAGCCAGTTGAATAACCCTGAAACATTTTGCTGTATGTACCTTATGCATTTATAAACCTTGTGTGTTGTAATGACTTGTGTGAACTGTGCTATGCAGACAGTGCATAAGAGAAAAAATTGTAAATATTATGCAATGCATAGTTTTAGGCACAATTCTAAGCCCAGGAATACTGCTTTTGATGTTCTTAATTGCTGTCCTGTCTACTTTTACGTTTTAGTTTTTCTCTGATGATTTGATGCATTCCTAACTTTCACGAGATTGTATCTCAGTTCCTAAACTACTAGATGAAATGGAAATAAAAAACCCCTAAAATGTATTACAGAAAATAGAACTGTAGTAGCAGTTGGAACAGTATATCCTGTATTTTTTCTCATATCTAATTCTCATCATAACTTTGTAGGAAATAAATCCTAATCTCAATAAGTTGATTTAAGTGGAAACCCAGAAGAACTTGAAATGCATGATAAATAGAGAAATCCAAAGCAGACCAGAAGAAACCCTTAAAACACAAAATTGCTAATAGAAAAAGAGGCATTTGTCCTGGGCAGATGAAAGTAGTGCTATAACTGAGAGTAGTTTGTAATACAGAATATCATTCAACTTCCTCTGCAAAGACATTGCAGACATTGTTGTACATGGAAATATTTGTGTTGATTGTGTGCTGGGCTAATTAAACATCTTGTTCCGTGTTAGAAAATGCACAGTAAATAATGATGGAAGAAAAATGAAGTTTTGAAACAAAAACCTCACTCTCAGTTTGTTGGAGAATTATTTTCTCAGCTAGCAAGGGAAACCCTGTACATCAACCATAATTCTCATAATCATCCATGAAGTTACTTAAGAAACAATTACCTGTCCTTAAAATAGCTTCCAAGTGATAGAAGAACATCTTCTAACAAGCTAAGTCACCTTTGCAGTTTAGCCTTTGCTCTTAAGTAATGTAATCCTATTGAGCTGACTGGATGCTAATGGATTCCTCAGATGTCAGGGATGTGCTTTTAGTTGGCATGTTAGAGTGCTCAGCTGAGAAGATTGCAAAGAACTTCTCTGATACAAGAAGGTGCTTTGGTACTTCATGTAAGAAGCAAAAGAAAAATGAGGATGTGGGAGAGATTTTATGAGGTTTTCATTTTTTTAGTGTTGTGGGGGTGGTCGTTGGTTGGGTTTTGGGGTTATTTTAAGCAAAGGAAGTAAATGGAAGTAGAAAAAACTTGTATTTGAAGAGTATATTCTAGAGAATTTGAAAGAAGGGTATTAATAATTTGCTGCTATTACCACACACTGATATTGCTGGGAAATGACCTATGAAGATCTTATTTGAGAGTCCAATCCTCAAACAAAGAAGGAAAATCTAAGGTGAGGTTGCTTTTGATAGCTTTGTCTAGCTGAGGTTTCAGTATCTCTGGGGATGGATATTTCACAGCATCTCTGGGCAACTGTGCCAGTGTGTAACTAACTTCATGGTTAGTTTTGTAATGCTTGATGACTTGTCTCTTGCTCTGCTTGGTTCTGACTGCCCTCTCATCTTAGTGACCATCTACCAGGCTGACTTCAATATGTCAATGCTTTTCTCGTCCTGGGGATGCCAAAACTGGACATGGGACTCTTGATGCAGTCTCAGGGTTGTTGACTAGAAGGGAATAACCCCTTCTCCTGCCATTTATTTGCTAATGCAGCCTTGTCCATATTTGGCTCTCCAGCACAAGGCCATTTTGCTAACACAGCTTCAAGCTGTGAGCTTCACCTTTCTGCAGAGCACTTCCTTAGCCAGCAGGCGCCCAGGCTGAGGGCTTTTCTCTCTTGGCTGCAGGATTTTTACTTTCCCATTGGTGTGCTGCTGCTGAACATTTGAGGCTAATGTCAGCCTTATGTCCAGCCTTGAGGTGTGCCCTCAAGGTTGTTGATCACTCCTCTGAGCTTAGTATCTTCTGATGGATAATCCCATTGACACATATGGCTGATTAGTTGTGCTTACCTAGATGCTCAATTGTTTCTCCTCTCTTAGCCTTTGAGCTGTGTATTAAAAATGTCTCGTTCTTTTACTCTGTGTGATTGGAAAAAAAAAAAACCAACCTAAACACAAAAACCAGAAATCCCCACCACTTTGTTCTTTATGCTCTTCATTAAGCTTTCTCTGTGAAAATCTACAGTGAATTTCTTTAGGTGTCTCCTTTCTTTCACATCAGAGTAGAGATGAGCGACTTAGGAAAAATAATAGTTGTTATTCAGATAACTGGACTGGTTTTTAAGGGATGGTAAGGCAAGCACGATAAAGTTGTGCAGGATTTTGAACTGAAAAGAGGAAAAAAATCTGAAAATTTTTGTTCTGGGATTCACTATATCCTTTTCAATGGCATCTCGCCTTTAGTTTCAGAACAGCGAAACAAGTAGTGGGTACACTGAGCCTTGCCTGCTACATGTTTGTGCGCATGAACCACCACTTGAAATAAATCTTGTGACATAAGTTCAATCATGGTTTGTTTGGGTTTGCTTTTTTCTTTTGTCAGTGAGCTCTCAATAAATACAAATGGCTATTTTCACCCTTTCTAATTGAAGTATTTGCTTTGGTGGGCTTAGGGGACTGGCAGTGGGACTCAGTGGCTGTGCTGGCTCTGACAGTTTCTTTGGTTTCTTTAGGAGAGAAGGAACGAGTCATTTGCTTGTAGGAAAATGTACAGTTTTTATTATCTGACACTTGTTTTCCCTCCCTTTTCTGACAACCACTTTCTTCAAGCAAACTAAACTAGATTATCTCCCAACTCTTGTTTAAACTGTTCGTGCCTGCAGCTGGTTAGGAGATGCCCACAGGAGCCTCGCTGCTGGCAGTGGCGTGGTGTGGCTGAGACAAACCTTGATGTTGTGGCCAAATGTGTCTGCTGCCAGCCACCAGCACATGCTCACTTCCCCTTTAGGTCCATCACTGCAGTTGCTGCAGCCCTTACACCAGTGGTAACCATGTCTCTCTCCTGAAGCTGTTGGTATGTGAGCTAGTGAAATTAAATCAGGTGTGGCAGCATGGGCTTCACTGTTGTTTCTTACTGCAGTACAGATGCTCCTTCCAGGTAGTGCATGCACCTTCTGAATTAAGCCCAAAACAACCTGATTTGTAGGTGTGAACTTTGTCCCAGCTTGATAAGAAAAGGTATCTTTTCAACCAGCCTTCTCACTGTTCCTTTTGAGCCCTGTGGCAGCTGCCCCTGAGGGAACTGCTGTAGATTTGTGTTGGCTATTGCACATTTGCCTCTAAATTTTTATTAAGATTTTTTTGGTGCCACAGTTATATACTGACCATGATCTGGAATATCCCTTTGGTCTTTTGGGGGTGCCTGTCCTGCCTGTGTCTCCTTCCAGCCTCCCAAGCACCCCCAGCTTTCTCAGCATTGTGGCAGCGTGAGAAGCAGAAAAGTGCTTGGCTCTGAGCAAGCCCTGCTCAGCAATAACAAAAGCAGCTCCACATTTTCAACCCTGTGTTCTACACAAATCCAAAACCACAGCCCCCTACCAGCTGCTGTGAAGAAAATTAACTACCCCAGCCAAAATCAGCACACACTTTTACTGTTCTTGCTAATGTTATAACATTTTCAAAGTATTTAAATGCATTGACTTTTATGGGGGATGCATTTGTTACCTGCATTGTCACTTACCTTGCACCACCTGTTTGTTCTTGCCCAAACTTGTACATTGGTAAGCTGTGATCATTCCAGGGTCAGCTATTTCCACTTGAGGTTTTTATGCCCTTTTTTCTGAACAGCACATTTGTAACAATAATCTGTAGGACAACTAGGAGAAAAAAAGAACATGATATTAAGTATTCTATGCAAATACAGTTTAAATCTATAATTCATTATTTTTTTCTAATTAACATTTAACTTATGCTTTTAGAATAATATGAAGTTTGGTCATGCTTTTCAAGATGAGTTTTAAAAGATCATCCTTAAAAACATTAGTGAGTGTAATTGAAAATTATATGTAAATTACCTAAAATTTCTTGGAGCAAAAATAAGAGATAATTTTGGCCAGCTGGTGTTTTAAAAGAAAAAAAAAAGTTTAAATTAAGGGCCTCAAAAAATAAAAATAAAAGCTAAGAATCTAAAAGCAGACCTCTTAAGTTTGCTTTAAGTTTTTGTAACATCTTTCATGGGATGTGTTTTTGCTTCTTGTCATTTGACCTGGGAGAGGATATGTGTATTGATGCATTTGTTCATAGCTGAAAAAAATTTCAAAAACAGATTAGAAATTCAGTGTTGGCATTTCATTGTCTTTATATTTGAGTTAGCTCAATAAAGTCATACCAAGCTGATGTGCAGCACTGTGTTTTCAGCATTACTGAAAAAAGCTCCACATTGGAAACTGAAGTGGATAGCAAGCAATATTTTTCTTAAAATGACTGCACTTTCAATATCAATGAAATCTTAAGGTAAATAAGTTTTGATTTGAAGGTCTAGCTTAGATTCAGGCAACTGAGCCTATGCACTGCCAGTATGGATATCAGGGAATGAGGGTTGTTAATTTGCTTTAGAATTAGCTCCTTTCACTTTTTCCTCCTGCTTAGTTCTCTTCATGGCGTCACTGCCAGTTTCAAATGGGCCCTTGTCATGTGCAGCTGAACTCACCAGAGCATCTCATACAGTAACAAGCACAGTGAAACTTTAATTCAGTCTCTGGCATCCAACCTATCATTCCTTGTAAGGTATATGTTTCTTTTTGAGGGCAATCTGGAGTGTTTATTCCACATATACAATTGCTGAGATCTGTCATTAATTTGAATTTACAGTTCAAATTGACTCCTTATTTTCATTTACCAATGAAAGCATGCCACATTCTCTACCATAAATAAACATAAATTCTCTACCACACGGGTATTGTCCTGACATAGCATGTTAATGCTTCATATTTTCTACTTGTGAGACAAAGGGAACGAGAGACAGCTTAAGAAATATAAACACACTTACTTTAATCTCATTTGAACTATGGCAAGTTGACTATTTCATACTGATATATTTCTATATCTAAAAAGTAATCATCTTGATAGGTGTGTATATCAGAACTTGGATATATTTTGTTCCATCCTTATATCTAAGGATACATAAAACAATCACAGGTATGCTGCATTTTTTTTCAAAACACATATCTCTTCCTGGTTTTATATTTTTATGAAAGTTTGAGCAATGAGCCTGGAGGTGGTATGTGACTGTAATCTGGATTTTGTAACGTTTGTTTCATTGTAATATGAGTCTCCCAGTGTCTTGCAGGCTAAAAGTACCCACATCTCGTGGGATCTGTGGGTAAATACATGATTCAAAATCAAATATACTCAACTGAAAACAGCCCCTAACAGGTCCCAACAAAGTGAGGGTGCATGACCTTGCTGGTTAAAAAAATAGGAAAAGAATGAGTTATCCCTTAGAAAGCTCAGTCAGACTATACAGGAATATATGAAGGCAATATAAACTCTAATTTATGTTTATGGGAAATAGACCAATGAGGAAAATCTAGAGGGACTTGGTGCAATGTTGCTGGGGTTTAATCCCAGATAACAACTAAGCCCCACACAGCTGCTCCTCCACTCCCCATGTCTGCTCCCAGAGGGATGGGGGAGAGAATTAGAAGGGTAGAAGTGAGAAAACCCATGGATTGAGGTAAAGACAGTTTAACAGGTAAGCATGCAAGCAAAGCAAAGCAAGGAACTCATTCACCTCTTCCCATGGGCGGGCAGGTGTTCAGGCTTTCCCAGGAAAGCAGGGCTCCATCACTTCTAACAGTGACTTGGGGAGAAAATGTTACTGCTCCATTTACCTTCTTCTTCCTACAGCTTTATGTACTGAACAAGATGCCATATGGCATGTGAAGGCCTTGGATCAGTTGGGGTCAGCTGTCCTGGCTGTGTCCCCTTTTGTGCACCCTCCTCGCTGGTGGGCTGAGGAGAGGAGCAGAAAAAGCCTTGGCTCTGTGTAAACGCTGCACAGCAATGGCTAAAACATTTCTGAGTT
The DNA here is from genome assembly GCF_027887145.1 of Ammospiza caudacuta. Classification (NCBI taxonomy): domain Eukaryota; kingdom Metazoa; phylum Chordata; class Aves; order Passeriformes; family Passerellidae; genus Ammospiza; species Ammospiza caudacuta. Next base: position 83,029,296 of record NC_080593.1, read on the forward strand.
ATCAGACCTGTTTCCAGCACAAATCCCAAACATAGCCCCATATTAGCTGTTAAGAAGAAATTTAACTTTTTTTTTTTCCCCAGCTATAATCAGCACAAATATCAGCCCAGTATCAGGAAGGCAACACCGTTCTCCACCAGCAGTGTCTGGTGGAGACCACTAATTTTCAACCAAAATTAGAGCTATCGAGTGTTAATAAGATCTTGGCTGGCAGAAAAACAGACTTTTTTTTAAACTAGGAAAAAACCTATCAAAAGTATATTGTTGCATACAAATGGACCTACTGCATATAGTATTTAGTAGCTAATATTGTATTTAGTAGCTAATAAAGTTTTCCTTGAATTGGCTAGTTGCTTGGTGAGGGACCAAACCCTATTATTAGTGTTGGAAGATAAATCTTGACACATATTCTCAAGGCCTTACTTGAATAAATAGGACGTTTCTTATGAAGCATTACAGTACCTAACACTGGAACAGTACTTCAAGCAAGTTGCCACCATCCTAAGAAAACATGGGCAATAGACATCTGATGGAAATATAGCCAGACTGTCAACAGAGACCAATCTCCTTCTTCTATCATCTTCCCATTTTTCAGAACAAAAAAAGAGAATGTGTATTGAGCTATATGTCATTAAAAGCTCAGAGAATAATCTTATAGAAATCTTGCAAAAAGGGTCATCAGGAAAACACAGACGCTTCTGTAAAAGCCACCTTTTAGAGCTGTTCTAATCTGTTTTAATTTATGCTAGTTTACTCAAATTAGTCCATAATCGTCTCAAAATAGGGCTGCTCTGTCAGGTTCATTTTATAGGCTGATGATCAGAAAAGAAGTATTTAATTCATAGATTTCAATACAGTTTCTGCTTTTTGTAAAACATTTTATCTCTCTTTTGTAGGTGAGATAATTAAAGCATGAAGGATGTGAGGGAGTTTTGCAGGAAATCAGCAGCAGAGTTAAAAAGGGGAGGCTGACGTTTTCTTGATTTTCAAAATAATGCCCTGGCTACTAAGCTGTGGATTAATTTCTACTGAAACTGTCTCCCATGCAAAGTTTCTATGAAGTATAAAGTAAAAGGGTTTTGTAATACCCCAGAATTTCCTCCTGACTATGCTTCAAATTGTTGCACTTTCACTCTGTGTGAATTGTTGTCCTGATGAGATTTTTTCATATTCCCTGCTGTTTATTTCAGTTGTTGAGCAAAAGTAATGTAATTTTAAGTACAAGACCAGTTCTGCACTTTGAGTTCAAATTCAGAGTATTGTGTGCTTCTAGATATAATCCTATTGGATTCCTGCAAATTTACAAAACTAAGTCTGCAGTTTACTACTCTCTCACAGTAATTGTACTATACAGTTTCTCTCAAACTGCTGTAAGGATTTCTTGAGCCAGTGTTCATATCATTTTCCATTTTACTATTCAAGATTAATTTTTTTTCTATTGGTTTGTCTAATTCTTGGTTTTTGAAATAATAAATTTTAGTATTCTAGAAAATCCTAATGCAACCAGGCTGTTTGATTGTGCTCTGTGAAAAGAATATTTAGGCATGATTGGTTTGAGCTCAGTGACTGACATTTTTTGTCAGGTAACACAGCACTTAAATTACCATCAGTGCATAGCTACTCCCTATTCATCACTGCATGCTGCTCTTCATTTTACAGATTTCTGTGGTGTCCCTTTTATCATTGCTTCTCCTCTCAGCAGCATCTAATTGTGTTCCTTTGGTTTGTTGTTTTTTTTACACAGAGGTGTTATATTTTTTTTTTCTTTTTGTAGTAATAGTCTACTTGTTGAATGCAGAGGAGCAGATAATTCTGGATTTGAGCACATTACTGATATGTACTGTAGCATAACAGTCTGGTTTGTGCTCTACTTATTTCCTAACATTCTGTTGTCTTTCTGGTCACCAGTGAGCACTTCACCATTTGTTTTCACAGAGCTATCTGCAGGGAATAGAAGGCCTCCTGCTTGAGAATAGCAAGCTCATTTGCTACTGCGTGTGCAGGCAGGCTTGCCCATTACATGTATTTGTTGACACTGAATTTCAGCTGCTCCTCTATTGCCCAGTTGCTCATCATCATGAGATCCTTCTGCAACAGCTGGCGAATTCATGAATGTTTAGAGCACCAAGGAAATGTTTGATGCAAGTAAACTCACTGCTTGCTTAAATACAAGGATTATGCACACATGTCCTTTCATGCCAGGTTTCCCATGGAACTGTCTGGATATGGATGGAGTTCTTCTTTGGCTCCTGCTGCTGTTGAACAGGGCACTAACTTTTATTTAGTTCTGCTCTACTGTAACTACATCTTTTTCTGAGCTTCTCTGTCCATCACAGAAGGCCTTGAGGGTATGATGGGAGAAACTTTGATAAACACAGTTTATGTATTGGCTGGAAGGCAGGCTATTTTATAGCCTCTGAGGAGCTTTGGCAAGTATTAGATCAATGTGCAAATTGCTGTAGTCAGGGCTGTGCACCTCACTGGCTTAAGAATGGAGCTGATTTCAGTCAGGCACTGACATTGAAGGTGAAATGCATCATGACAGTGAGAAGAAAAAGCAAAAAATGGTGCATGAAGTACACTTCAGTAAGCTGAAGGGTAATGTATCCATCATTGCTTTGGGGGGACAGATGATCAGATAATGCCAAACAAGTGTCATGTCTCACAAGCTCTCCTTACTGGCAAAGTACACTGGCCACACTATTGACTAGACTAATGTCAGATTTTAGGGAAAAGGAGTAAGAGATGCTTTCAAGATCATCCTGAGTTTTATCATGGTTCTTGAAAACTGTGCATGTAGTGTTTTTCCAGTGGCTGCTGTCTGGGGATCCTATAATGTGCCTAGACTTAGGTGTTTTGGGCAATTTTGGGTGTCTTCTGACCTAGTTAGTTCCAGCTACCAGACCACAAGGTCTCCTGGAGACCCTGGGTTACTTTTGACTCCCTCCTTCCTGAAACCATGATTCCTTCATGACAAGGTGAATGACTGTGGAGACTGAATAGTTGTAGCCAGTCCTCTTGCACAGAATACTTAAAAAGAGCTTGACCATGATTCCACAGTAACAGCAAAACACAATCCAGGGAAAACCTTTAATGCAGGGAAACACTTGTGTAATAAAGTAGATATTTAATTTATATGAAGCAGAATATATTTAGTAAGAGTTATGAAATTTAGTTACTGTGACCATTTTCCTCAAAAGATATCTTATGACATTTTACTTGGGTAATTTTCTTCCCCTGCGCTCCCCAAATCTTCAGCTCCAGTGAACAGTATTTCCCTCTTGAATAGGAGGAAGGAAAATAATCCCCTTATGCTGGGCAGGAACTGACTGGAAATTCTTGTCTAATTCTTCTGAATTTTCATACTGACTGTTCTCCTCTGTGCATCATACCACATTTTTCTGCAACAGTTGTAACAAAGGAACCCCTTCAGATTTATTTTCATCTTTGTGTAAGTTTATTAAAAACCTAGCTTTGAAGATATCAATGTCTTGTTGTTCAAAACAGTGGGAAAAAGACTCCATTTATGATTTATCATGACTCCATTTCCAGTCAGAGAAAAAAAAAAAATCATTTCCACGTATAAGCTTTCAGAGGGCAGAGTTGATTTGGTTTTTTTTGTTTGGATGTTTTGGTTTGTTTGGGTTTTTTCCCAAGATTTTGGGGGGGGGGGGAAAGGGATGGGTGTTGGATGGTTTTTTTGTATTTTCCCAGATTTTTGAAAGGTTATAGCTCAGATTATTACATTTCAGTGGTTGGTCAGAAGGCTTTGCTTCTAAACTTTTTAATTAAACCTGACAAAAAATCACAGTCTCTCTTCAACAACTTCAACTGTGACAGGATATGTTTTGCAAACACAGAAGCTGTCACACAACCATCTTTTTTGTTTGTTTGCTTTACTTGGTCTCTGCACAGCGTAAATCACGTAGTGGTTTCTATAAAATCAAGTTACAAAAAGAACCTGGGTTATATCTGCGCAAACCCTAGAGATAACTTAGCTTGCAAGGAGTGGGGAAAGAAAGGATTGCAAAAAGAAAACAGTTAGTTACAATGCTCTGTGACAGAAATTGGTTGTAGGGTGTGTAGCTGGGCTCCATTTAAGTTTATTCCTTGTCCAAGTGTTTATGCATCTCCTGTACACAGCATTAGTTTGCATTTTATAAGAGACTTCCTTCAAGAAGATTGAGAATTTTAGTAAATGGTTTGCAGCTTGTTGAAAGTTAAGTTTCAAATCAGACCTTCTTCCCCCACCCTGAGAGCCCAGAGAATTAGGCACGTACTACCAGAAACATTGTACAGAAAAAGAGCTGGAGTGCTGAGAGATTTGAGTTCCCAAAAAATCACTCACAAAGTTAAAATTAGAGCCTGTTATTTCAAACTTGTTTATTCAATTTATGGTAAGTTTTAAGATTGGCATTAAGAGTAGATAATAACAACAGTTGTATTGTTGTATTCTCTATCCCCTCTCTCTGTATTCTCTACAGTTATGGAGTTGTAGAAGGCACCCCAGTGCCTTCATTTACTCCTGTTGATAAATATCTTTGAATATATAATTCTAAGATGTTCAGTTGTTCTGTCCTTGTGCCTTTGAACTCTGAAGCTGTTCAGCACAGAGACAGAGGAAAAGAAATGGTTTTACCACTGTCTCAGGAGGCAAGTTCTGACAGGTGTCTGTCATTATGTTGGTAACTTGTGAGCAGAAGCACAGCTGAAGTAGGAAGTCATTCTGGAGTAAGAGTGGTAACCATCATAAGTTTATGTCAGCAGTGAAGTTAATGAGTATATTCTCACTTCATAGCCCGTGGAGGGAGCATTATGTACAATTACTTGCCTTTGCAACTAACAACAAAATATGACGGGGAAAACATTATAATGGAACCACATAAAATTCTGTTTCAAAAACCTCTGACATGTCTGCTGAAAGGATCTTTTTTTCCCAAAGTATTTAGAAATTGCTACTGAGAAGAATTATAAGACAGGTTGGAATACCTAGGAATAAACTTTGAAAAAATTGGTAGCTTTTGATCTCTCTAATCAGCTAATAACTTCTCTGCATATATTCTATGAAAAACATTATAAGTAATTATATCTGTTAAATAATGTAATTAATTTATTTTATATCAGGATTATTTTTGAAAGAAAGTTTGATTTGGCAAATCAAAGAATATTTTACTTTAGTCTTCACCTGTAGATCAAGCTTTAAAATAAGCATTAAGCTGTATAGTACACAAAATAGCTTAAATAATGACAAAAAATAGAAACTTGCCTATACTCGTTATGAGATCTTATCTTAGAGGTCTTTCCCAGCCGAATGCTTCTCTTTTTTCTCACTCAGCCTGTTTGAGGAGTAGAAGATAAACATTCTTAAGCGGAGAGAGGGCAGTTTTCAAAATTGGATGATATACCCACTGTCTAGGGGGAACATCATACTTAAAAACTGTGCTTTCCCTGCAGAGAAGCCATTTATCACCAGCCCATGAACTGGTGCCTGGATAAAGACTTTTTATTCTTAAAGCGTGCTCAGGTCCAAAGCCTTAGAGATATTCTGAGCTAGATCATTGATAGCTCAATCACTAGGAAAAGGAAATTTAATTTTACCTCAAAATGCTGACAGGTCAGGTTCTTCAAATCATAACTCTGAAAAATGTTGCATCCTGTGTAATCTCTTCTGAGTGACATTGCATCAAAGACGCTGCACTGAGTTACAAGCCTTTTCTTATATCTTCTGGAAGTCAGTTCCTTCTTCCTTGATATTTTTGCTTCGACTTTTGTACTTTTGAGGCACTACTTCCTTGCCAAACACTTCATACCTGTATTTTGTTGGGGTTTATTGTGTGCCATTCAGCTTGGAAGAGGAGTTTGGAAGTGGAATTCCTTCTCCTTGGAGAAAAGGCCCTCAGTCCTTCTACTGGCAGTAAGAATATGGACCAGACTCCTTCAAACTGGACATGACAGCTTTAAAGCAAAGCTTCTGATGCTATGGCAGGCCATTCCGGTTCATATTCTCCCCATTTTCTACGAAGCAAACTAGGATGTGATTTCAGAACAAAGGGAACCTGTAAAGAGTAGAAATCTTGTAGTCCCTGGAGCCCTCAAGGCACCCATTCTATGTGATGTTCTTTGGCAGCTCTAATATTCTAAATCACCACTGCCATGAAGTTGGTCTTTATTCATCCCTGGATAGAAGAATTTAGAGAACCTTCTCCTGTTATCAGAAAAGTGGCCAGAGTGTGGCATCAGATTTAAGAGGTTTATAACTTGACAGACAAAAAGTTACAACAGTACCAGGGTAGATAACAGAGGAGGGAGTGGGTTGTGGGCCACAAGGAGGTGTGCACTGGGAATGGTTTTGCTTCATGAAGGGTTAATGCACTTATGATGTTTTTGCCTTTCTATCTCTATGTGGTCCTCGGATTTTCTCATAGATCCTGGCATTAAACAACACATCTGCAAAAAGAATGTTATTTCACTCCTGCAAATAGTCGGTTCTTTCCCTTTTTATTGCATTTTATTGCTGTTTGGTTTGTGTGGATTTTTTTAATACATGTTCCTATTGCTTTCTTTTTTAAAAGCTGATGAGTACCACCTTTACTTCCCAGCTGTCTGAGTTCAGACAGATATACTTGACATTTTCAAAAATAACATGGAATGTTGATCTCAAATCTAGCTGACAAGTGTAAAAAAATTTCTATTTCATGGACCAGGTACAGGTACCACTCAACTATCTATTCTATGAATGCACACCAGTAAACATAAAATATGAATGCAAACTTTTGCATGTTGTGAACTTCTGCTGATGCTGGCCTGATGAACATCAACACCCACCTTCACAGAACGCAGTGATGAATAAACTGGCTTACCAGTCTTCATTGTATTTGCTCCTTGGGAACGAGCTCGGAGCTGGAAGAGACACTCTTAGACCAAAAATTGTATGAAAATTTCTTCAGAAATGAGGTTCCTGCCTGGAACTCTATTGACTCCTTTTATTGACCATTTGGAGAATTTGGTGTTGTTGCAGGCTGGGGATTCAAGCAAGCTGCTCAATCAAGGGTGACAGTTTGGCCTCCAGCTGCAGAACAGCTTAGTCTAGTCTTTAAAAACCACAAAATAATAACAAAACCCCCATTCCAATTGCAAGTGAGTAGTATTATAAATCACCATCTGATATTTGCTCCAATTTTGTGGTTGTTTCCATGAAAAGACAGCACTACCAAAAGCTGGCCTTTTCAAAGAAATTTGAAGAGAATCCAGTATTTTCCAGACTTGAGAGTTCATATTAAATGCTATTAGTTGGTAGTTTTAGTTAACTGCTATATCTTGAACTATTCCATTTTGAACTGCAAACAAGTATTGTGCTGGGATAACTTAAATATTTTAGTGGTTATATCCATTGTCAATCTATCAATTACTGGAAGATCATTAGATGTTTTGTGTCCTGTTGCTTTGGGAGTGTTTAATAATGCCAAATTATGAAGTCCCAAGGCATTCTCTGGGCATCAGTTGAATGTTCTCTCTTTCTCAGAGTCAGGAAATGCTGGTGCTCTGACAGTACTTCTATTTACAGTACTTTATTTCCTTTTTTTTGTTGGTGGAAAATATATTCTAAATTTTTCTTCCCTTAAAACAACATTGTGCTTGCGTATTTCCCTGGTGAACATCTGGTCTGTAGTCCTGTTGCTTGTGTTCTCTCATTCTTCAAGTTTTGACAAATCAGCTTTGGCACCAATTCCATAAATAGCTAAATCTTGCATGCAGGTGATTCCCTTAGCTTCAATGTACTTATTTACTTAGTCAAAGCTAGATATTTGCTGAGACCTCTGTAGGTTTCTGTTTATTTGTTGGGTTTTCTTTGTGAAAGTTGTAAAAGGAGCAGTTGAAGTCAATCATCACAAAACCATTTTAAATAAGGACCATGGGTTTGGGCTTTAAAAAATGAGTGTCTTTCCCTCCTAATTTTGATGGAAGATGAATTTTGAAATAAATCATCATTAAAGATGGAGGTACTTAACAGCAACATATAATTTTATTGTTTTCTATTAAAGAATTTAAAACTTTTGAAAAATGTTAACCTTATATTCTTTAGATTATAAAAGCAATTGTGTTCTCATGTAAACAGTGAATTATTGTTATTTCTTGGGACAAACTACCTAAAAATTATAAATGCCAAATAAAATCTGGGTATTTTTTCTAGAATTTTAATTTAGGGGAAAAAATTACTGCTCTTAATAAAATGTCTGGCAGTTTTTTTTTTGTTTGTTTGTTTGTTTTTCTGTGGGTCCTAGAGTTGTAGAGCTGTGTCAGATTGAAGTCAGATCTGGAAGGCTGCATGCAGGTCAGCTCCCTGTGTCTCCAGAGGAACACTCTGGCTGTGTATCCATGAGGGCAGGCTTTCCCACATGCATTGTTTCCCACCTCACGTCAGGGATGCTTCTGCCTTTCTGCATAATCTCCTTTGTGCACTGCTCAATCTGCCTACCCAGCTTTTTTGGCAATCTGCACTCTGCTTTGCCCTAAGGCAGCTCTGCTCAGAAGGTTCTGTGCTGGGGTTTATGCAATCAGCACTTTTTGAATCTGAGCTGCTTCTGTTCACCTTTGCAAGATTGCCAGAAAGTCTTGCAGACAGCCCAGCTGTGTGTTAGTGTGCAAAGCCTTAGTCTTTAGCTATTCAAGGCTCTGTTGGGGTGGATTAGAATTCAAAATTTGGGGTGTGAACATTATTCATGTTTAGTTTTAATCACATTTACACTGCTCTTTTCATAACTCATCTAGATTAATTGCAATGAGGTCAGTCAGCAGCAGGGAATATGTTCTGAACAAGGTAAAACTTCACACCTTCCTGCCTGGAAAAGGGCAGAGTATCACAGAGAGCCATAAAATCAGGACTGGCATGAAAAATGGGAGTGTGAAATAATTTAATCACTGTTTCTCAAAATACAGGGACTCAAGTCAGTCAATGGAACTATTTGATTTAAAAATAAATTAAGTACTTTTTCACACAATGTACCATTATGTTGTGAATTCATTCCCAGTGCAATCTTGAGAGGGCTAAAAGCATAAATGGGTTTCTAAAACAATTCCGTGAATTCATAAAGAATAACTCAATTGGTGACCAGAAGAAAATCTGCTCTGGATGCGGACTCAGAAGGTACATGTCTGGCTACTGTGTAGATATGCATAGACTTTTTTTTATAACAATCTCCAGACATTTTCAGCTGGCTACTTTCAGGGAAGAGGATCCAGGTTCAGCAGACCAGTGCCTTGTTCTCGTGCTTCCTGAGTCCCCTTCTGCTCTGGTGCCTGACAGCACAGTCCCTGAATGTGTGTCTGTCTGTCTGTCTCTGCTTGCTGCTGGAAGGGACCCAGATGAACACCCCACAGCAGAGATCTGCCTGCCAGGTTTTGAGGGGTGCAGTAAAAACACAACCTGGGTGACAATCCAGCTTTTCAGGCTTTTAAGATGAACTTGGAGAGAGTGGTTTTGTTGAGTTGTAAAGTGAGATGGGTGATGTGAAAGATGGCACTTGATTTGACCCTCAAATGCAGGTGGTTTCATTTAGATATTGGTAACTAGGCATGTCCTTTGCTAGACTCAGAAATCATGAAAATTCTTTTGGAAATGGAGCTGTACAAAACAATGTAGTTGCTACAGGCTTCACACTTGCTAGATGTGACTATGGCCAATGCATGGCTGGATAAATAAATTCTCTGTGTATTATGTCTATTCCAGCTGCCTTTATCCTTCTAAATGTGCAGTTTGTGCATTTGGTGTTTGTGGAATAAAGCTTGGAGAAAGAAAAGGTCAACAATAATGAAGCATGGGGGTACACTGGTGGACATGTGTTCTCAGAATTGTCTGCTTTAAGGCTTCTGGGGAGGAACTGTTATTGCTCTCAAACATTAACGTAATCAAGAAAAAGTCATTACTTGCCACCAGCTTTGTGTCATCTCTCCCAACCTTCACTACTAGGGTTAAAAATTAGTAGTGCTGAATGACTTACCAATAGCAGTTATAATTTCTATATTCAAGATATATATTCAAAATTGGTGTATTCAAAACATAACTCACCTCAATTTCAAAGCATGCTTAGGTGCTCTTGAAATGCTCAGTAGCTAATCCTCATTAGTATCCTAATTCGGTAGGAAAAACGGGGTCATGACACAGTGGAAAGTGAAGGTTTCTTTGTGGGAGTTTATTTTCTTTACTGTGCATTGTTTCTTTTATATTTTATAAAATTTTAAAGTGTCTAGAATTATGCTGTGAGGTTGTTTGTTAATAGGAAAGACTTCAGGGAGGATCCAGGTGAGCCAGGGATGCTGGAGCTCACCACTGAGATCTGAAAAACTCTGCTTGTGTTTAGGTAATCCCAGAACTGTCTCTGAGAAGTGTGTCTGAAGTAGTGACACGTTCTGCTGATGGGAGCAATCAGTGTCAGTCTCACAGCCAGAAGTGCCTCCCTGCCTTGGCTGGACTGGAACACTGAACAGAGCAGTGTCTGTCCTGGTGTAATTCCTGAGCTTGCTGATTGCACAGTCAGGCTCTATCCTTGTCTGTGTCAGTGCCTAGCCCCTACCGAGAGCTTACCGGAGCAGGAGCTTTCCTGGCTACAGCACTAGTGAGGAAAGAGGGGCCATGGGATCTGCTTTACTCCCTCCTGAGGGTACTGCCCCACTGTCAGGGCCTGCCCTGGATGTTAGGCTGCCACCTGCACTGAGTGCAAGCATTTTCCACTTCTCCTGACACTCCTGGGCCACTGGAGAAGGAAGGGATTTAAAAATTCCTCTAACTATACCAGCAGGCACGGGGGCACATAGTGCAGTGTTTCAGGTAGTTGATTGAGCAGTGTGGATCTTTGGACTCCAATCACTGTTCACAAGATTTCTGTTCACTCAGTTTTCTATTTCTGGACTCTTTATGCATTTTGTTTTAAAATAGTCACTGGATAAAATCCTTTCAAAGTTCTTTAAATGTTTGCCTTTCATGCAAGCATGAAAGAGAAATTTGTAAATATTTGTAAAAATAATTAGGGTTATTCTCTGTAATGACCAGTACTTAAAAAACTATGTGAGGTACATAGTCTCACTGTCAAAACCAAAATTTACTCCAAAAAATATGTTTCTAATTGATTTTCTTTTTTATTAGTTCTTAACTAGCTGTTAACTTGTAGTGTGTGGCGCTTACAATAAACAGTGGAGCCATATTTCTTTTGATACAAATTCTACAGTCCTCAGGTTGCTGCGTGTGTCCTTGTTCAGCAATGGATGCAGAGACTGTGCTAGTTAGAGAGCAGGATGGCAGAAACACATAGAAAATCTGCTGTCTCAATGCACATACACCTAGCAATGGCTAGGGCAATAAAGTAGTCCCAGGGCTCCATGAAATGAAGATAAATGCATGCCCTTTCCTTAGGATTTCAGGAAAACTTTGTTCTGGCCTCAGCCTTTCCAGTTGTTGGCCACTTGAATGTAAAACCACATGAATGTGTTTGAAATTGCATATACTTATAAATTTGTGTAAGAACATGTTATGCATATGTAAAGATGTGCTAGATCTAGTCTAGTCTATGACTAGTTATCTGGAATGTTTATTTATCTTTTCCAGAGAAAATCACAGTGTAATTCAAACACACAAAATGAAGCTTTTGAAGTTTTTTGCTTATAATAATAATAGGGGGTTGGACAATTGTTGGTTGAATAGTTTTAAAAAGCAGAATGAAAGCTGAACTTATGGAGAAAAGGTCTGAGGCATCAAAGGACACTTGTAAGCAGTAGAGGATACTGTAAAAGGGAAAATTATATTACATTCAGAAAGATCAGGCTCCTTTGAGAGAAAGAGAAAGTGAATACTATGGAAGACAGTGAACTAAAAATAAAAGAAAATTAAAAGGAAAGATGTACCCACTAAAGGGAGCAAAGAAAATACTTATTGAACACCTTTTACTTTTTCCTTTTAACACTATTTAGGCAAATAAAAGGAGTTCAGACACCAAAGCTGAGAGAGGTTTCACACTATCCTTTTTGAAAAAGACGATGGGAGTGAAGATGAGTTTGAAGACCAAAGAAAGGGCAGTGAGAGAGGCTAACAAGGAGGAGAACATACTAATGGAATAATAATAAAAAGGTTGTTTGGGTTTTTTTATCCCTTTAATATTTGAGAAGAGTATTTAGGATTTTTAAATAGTGTGTCTAACCAGTAGTGAGAGCAGTAGTGAGCCTCAGCAACGGAGCTTCTCCATTTTCTTGTTTTGAAAGGACATTAGAAGCAATCCAGTTGCCTGACTCACTACTTCAGTACACTATAAATCTCTGCACAGAAATACATGCAAGGCCTACAGAAGACTGCTTGTTCATCAAATGGGGACAAAAAAAAGAATGGTTCAAGGTTCAGGTTATGGTATCAAAGAGACTGCACATATCAGCTCTCCCCAACAGAGCAGTTTTAGAGTGGTTTTATGGTCCTTCTGTGTTCTCTGTTGCCCTATCACAGAACACTGCAGCATAGGGAGCCTACATGCTTTTCAGATGGCTCTCATGAAAATAAAAATGGTGAAAAGGTGAACTGGCACCATTCACTGTTTAAAGGCTTCCTGTCAGACTGTTCTTGAGTGAATGCTTAACTTCAAGTATGCTTAGAACTTAAATATAGGGTAGAAAATTTAGAAAATAAAGCAAGTGATTATTGGGAAAGCAGAGAGATCACAGGAGAGCAAGGAGAAGGAAGCTGTCACATGCCACTTTAGGGACCTGTTGGAACTGAAGGATAAATGCAAAACACACAATAGCCTTAAATAATTATTCATCAAAACACATAAGAAGACAACAAGACTTTATTCCTTAACTTTTCCTTCCTTTAAAAATGGATTTTCATTTCTTTGAAAAGTTTGGGGTTTTTTTACTGAGGTCCATGCTGTGAGAACTGGAGGCAGTGCTTATTAAATGAAATGGGACTGTCTGACTGGATGTAAGGCTGGTTTATGTTCTGTTTTCTTTTGTGGGGATTGCCAGCTACTTTAACAGGTTGTGCAGAGGGGCTATGGAGCCTGTGACCCTGGAGGTTTTGAAAACCCTGAAGTACTGATGTGAACTCCATGTTAACTTTGATTTGTGGAGGAAGCTGGACCTCCTGAGGTTTCTTCCAACCTCAGTTATTCTGGGAGTCTATTTATTACACCTCCGTCCTCTTTATCATGCAGGAAAAAAGTAGGACGTGGCACCACGTGGTTGTGTCCACACTGTGTCTTGCATATAGAAATTTACATACTTCCAAAAAACCAACAAACAAAAGTGACATTCCTTTCCCCATAAATTTTGTTTAGTCCTTTGTTCTCATATGAAATAAAAGCAGAATTAGAGAGTATTTGTTTGTTTATTTTGATTTGTTTGTTTGTTTATCCTAAATCCACTGCAGACCTCAGAAGTTTTCCTTTGGAGAGCTTCTTTGTACAGGCCTGTTACAGTAGCCTAGCAAATCAAAGGATAACAATTATGGAAAACTTTAATAGCACATTTGTGGCAGTGTTGGTTACACATCTGGCTGACAATGCCCCTGGTGAATTGTCCCATCTGCCCACTTACTCTGCTTGCATGAGATATCAACAATGCTATGCTGTACAACAGAACCTGGCAGGCAAAAGTGCAATTGAAAAGGTGTTAAAGGGTGATAATTGGGCAGATTATCTTATCAGAGCTATCTGATTATGTTGAATATCGCAGATCTAATGACCTTGATTTAAGAGGATACTCTGGTAGTGCATGTCCTTGATAAGCATTGCCTGATGGCATGTCTGTGGAGCAATAAGCAGAAGAAAATATTAAAATTTACTAAAAAAAACCCTAAACCCTTAGAAAAGAGATTATAGGAAAATAATGTATGTGTTCCTTGCTGTGTCATTGCTAAGGATCTAGACTGGATAAGGAGTCAGAGACTGTCACATGTGAAAGGTCACAGCTGGTAAAACCTGACGCTGATCTTTCTAAAAAGCTGAGTAATTCACTAAGTGCTTTCCATTTCAGAATGTGGGTTAGTGAAATCACACACTCATTGGCATTAGTTCCCAGTGCATGAAAAGCTTCTGTTCTTTATGGCACATTAACATACATGAACAACTGGGCTGAGAAGAGGATTAAGTGTAGGATTTTGTAAATTTTAATACAAATACAGCACCTAGGCCCTTTTACTGACAAACTCTTTGCACCAGGAGTCCTGCACAATTGCATGATGGCTTTTGTCAAGGTCTGGTCCAGAAATATCCCTATATTTTTCCTGAAACAGTTTCAAAAGTTTTTCCTCCCCCTTTTCATCAGTTCTCTGAAAAAGTACCTCCACAGTTTGAGATTGCTCTTTTGTTGAATTACCTCACCTTTACTTCCCTCATAATGCCACCTCTTTGCATTTACTGTTGTTAGTGAATTCATTGCTGTGTTTTTCAGTTGAAACCTAGAGGATAACTTACCAAAAATCCCATGTTTCTGGTAGAATATATTTTGATGAAAAATCATTGATCAACTTTAGTTTTTATGTCTTTCTTTAAAGCATCCAGTATTGACTGGCTTCTCATGCATACACCATGCATGTAGAAAAATAGTTATAGCAAAAGCCTATGCTCTTTCATAATGGAAAGGTTGACTATATACCAGTCAAATTTCAGATGAAAATTTTAAAATATCTTTTTCAAAATAAGAGTTTGATTATGGGTCAGGGGCAGAAAGCAAGACTGGCTGGCTCAAACAACAGTTGCCTTATCAAGGAAGAGGGTAAGTCACCCTCAGTCTTACTAGAACTACAGTTCTTTCTTGTTCCCTTGAAGAAGTATTGATAGTAAATCCAGGGTCACTGTACAGCTGTGAAAAACTGCATCCACTGTATAGAAGATCTTTTACCAGTGGTGCTTTCGGATTTGATAAGGCTGAAATTACTTAGAGATGAGAGAGTAGAGGGAACGATTATCAGAAAGGAAATCTGCAAACAGTTCAGAATTTCTCATCCTACTTTTTTTTCACTCTTCAAGGAAATAGAGTTGTAGCAACAGATATTGATCTAGCTTGTGACACAACTTGTGCTTTGTTGCTAGAGTGAATATTGTGAGTTTCTTAACATGTAGTGGTGTTTATCTTTCCACAAAAAGGTTCAGTTTCATTTGGCAAAAGGTAGCACTTCAACTAGGCTGAACTTTGGGATGTGTCAAAATGTAAAGCCTGAGGGGCCTTTTTGCATGTTTATGTTGCTTTTGCAAACATTCACAATGCCAGCTGTGCAAAATGTCCCTTCTGCTTGAGGCTGGACAGGAAACTGCACCCTCTCTTCCCACGCTTGGCTATGTTAATCCACGTTTGTGATTGCCAAGTGTGATTACTGTAACATGTTGCACTGAAAAATCAAACTGCTAGCCAAGTCAATAGATCTAAAGGGAGAAATGGAAGTTTACAGAGAGGTCCCTGGTCTTAGTGAAATACCAGCAAGGAGTGCTAGGTCGAGTGTTAACAAGAGACATGTCTATCTCATAGCAACCTCCTGGCTTCTGCATGAGCAGTCTTTCACAAATCTTAAAAATGCACTAAAACAAAAATCAAACAAAAAACTCTAGTTATGTTAAAGAGATTTGCTATATCACAAATTAGTAGAGAATTCTTAGGTGTTTTCATGCTCTGTAAAACCCAGCAAGGAAATGTGTCCTTCTCTGCAGCTGCTTTTCAGTTCTGTTACTCATGGAAGCCTGTAAATATTCTTCCTACACTGATAAAGTTGACTGGAAGGCTGTAAAGCTAAGCCATGTTTCTTGGTTGGTGGATTCAGCCGCTGAACACTGTAGGTGAAACCAGAGGTGTTAATACATTTTTACTCCTTTACATTTCATGCATGATGCATTTTCTTTTTGACTCACCCTGGCTGACTGTTGCAGCCCCCAGCCCTTCTTGTGTTCCATGATAGGCAAGAGTAAACCATGGCCTCCTCACAGCACTGCCATTAGAGACATAACTTGCTATGTGCAATATTTTTAACTATCTGAAGCTTTCTTTTTAGTATAATAATATAAATCCTGGACTGTCTTGTTACTGTTGGTGAATGGATCAATTATTTTTACATACGTCTATTACAAAATCTTCCTTCTTGAAAAATTTTGAGTGAACAGGCCTGCAAATAATCTTCCCAGTGTGAAATAAAATGCCATGAAAGAACGCTGAAAAACAGTTGAAATGTTCTCTTGACCATCTGAAATTTTGCATGTCATCATTGTATTTGTGACCTTTGCTCTTCTTTTTCTTTTATGTTCTGTGAATGATTCATATTTTTCTCGTTGCTGCCAAAAACTCAGTTCTCAGTGCCAGTTCCTAAGCTGTCATCCAGTTTCAACTTTTGCTCATATATAAAATAAGCTTGAACTACTGAATATCCCTGTTTAATTTCTTACCCAGGGAAGTGGGTTAAAAATAGCTAACAGGTCTCATGCAGCTCCTAAGGAGGCAGGTTGGGACTTTGAGACTGTAATCAGTTTAAATTGCTACTTTTTCATATTTTAACCTCTACTTACTCCCTGCTTGTCTTTGCCTCCTGTTCCCTCCAGGATACTTTAATTCTTTAATTGTTTTTATGTGTTCGCTTTACTTTCACAATCAGCTATGGAAAGGGAGTGTGCATAGACACTGACAAGATATATTTGTTTGTGACACATGATCTAAAATCTGCCATCCACCTTTTAATATCCTATTTTTGTGAAGGTAGTGTCTGAGGAGCAGCTGGTGAAAAATGGCCCTGGCTGGCTGAGAACCAGGATTGTATTGTGTAATAATTAGGCAGTTGTTTCTCTTGGAAGTTATTAATTTTGCCTGTGGATATAGAAACTTTGGGGTTTTTAACCTAAGGTGCATTTAACTTGAAATATCTTAGAATCTGAACAAAAAGAGAAGGGCAGATACTGAAAACAAATATGACAATCAAGCATGAAGAAGTTTATAGAGTTAAAACATCAAAATAGACTACATTTTCAGTTTGATTCATGTCCAGCTATTTTTTGTTTGTTTGTTTTCTTTGGTAGACAACATGAAAGATAATCACTTGGTCTTTCTGCCTAGTAAAATTAAGGACTATAATACCTATTGAAGAGTTGCTGTGGAAGTATGCTTCAAGAAATGTTAATTTCTACTAGAACTGCAAAATAAAATGAATCTCAGTGTTACACTCTTTCATCTAGGGCCTGTCCTATAAATACTACCTATTTTACCCTTCTTTTTTTCCCTGTGAATACTCATGGGAGATGGCTAGAAATGTTTAATCAGAGTAATACCAATAGCTACTATCACACCAGTTGAAATTCTTGTGCCATGTCTACAGTTTACATGTGCACACAATTCCAGATTTCTGTGTTATGGGACTGATATCTGAGGTATGTTACTTTAAGAAGTTAAACACAGAAGGAAGACAGAACAGGAACACCAAGATGTGAATTGTTTATAGTTTTTTCCTTCTTAGGGTTTTTTTTTTTTTCCTAGTCTAATAAAACCATGCTTTAACTCCTTTATTTAATATTTCTTCTTAAGAAAAGTTTGAGTTTTAAATGTTCTAGTTATTTTGCCTTGAGATGAGCCATAAGATCTCTTATTTTTCATATTTAAGCAAAACCATGCAAAATGAATACAAATCCTGAAGCTGTATGTGAATGTCAATGCTGCAGAATGCCAGAAGTCTGTTGGCAATTTGTGTGAAAATGTCCCAGCTGTGAGCTTGCTGGCTCAGGTGCTTCCAGCTGTGCTGCTGCTGCTGCTGCTGTGGCATGAAGTGCAGTGCAAGCTGCAAGCTCTCCAAATCTGTGTAAATACTTAACTCAAAGCTGCACCGTGCCTTGGTGCTGTGTCTGCATGGCTAGCACCCAAAGCAGACAGAGCAGAGCTGGTTTTCCAGTTTCATTCCAGTTATAGTCATCTTTTTTTTTAGTAGTCATACTTTCTATTACTCTGTAGATGCATTACTGTAAGGCTTTGTACTCTGCATGTAGTCGGTACAAGCTAAAACAGGGAACATCAATTATTGTTCATTAATCTGTTGGTTTGGGTTTGTTTTTACTTATGTTTTAGACAGCTAATTCCATATAAAATAAGATGCTGTGGCAGGTTGTCTCTGTTTTACAAGGTTAAAGTTAAAAATAGTCATAATGACATAACTGAAATGAGGTCCTTCAAACATGAAAAGACCCTGTTTATTAAGATCCGCTTCTCTGAAACTATGGTGCCTTGCTGCCAGTTTGCAACTATTTTCTCCTCACCAGTGGTGAAGGATCAGAGCATCACTGTGGGAAAGGATGAACTATTTCTGTAACATACTTTGTTTTCCCCTACCTTTGATCACTTAGTTTTTTCTCAACACCTGTTATTAAAACAAAAAACTAGGAAAGATTGAGATGATTCCGTCACTGTGCATTCCTGCTAAACCTTACTTGGTGGAGATGACTGTCTCTTACTGGGTTCTGTGAAACACTGATTTTCAAATAGCACAGATAAAATGACCAATTTCTGTTTTGTCAAAACCTTTGCTGTCTTCAGACTTGCTTAATAGTGTTTTGGTTTTTTTTTTTTTTTTTTTTTTTCCTTTTCTCTTTGGCCTTCAGTATAGAGATTGCTGGGAATGCAGGTGAAAGGAAAGACCCCTTCTGTCTCTATCCATCCTGCATCTTTCTTTAAGGAAGGAAAACATGTTCATCTCAATTGTTATGCTTTTGTTTTTGTTACCTCTAATAAAGTCCAGTAAGCAGGCTATGCTTATTCATTTTCTGCAAAAGAAATAATTTTTCTTGATTGATCCCTATATCTGGCTGTGAGGTACAAAAGAAATTATTTCAGTTAACAGCTACTTAACAATTTCAATTTAGATTTGGAGTGTTCATTACATTTTGGAAATACATTATTCACCATCATTTTATTTTAAGCTCATCTTAAAATCTGCAGATGCCATGTTACAAAGCACTCATTTTTGTAAAATTTTCATGTTTCTGATGGTGCTTTTTCTCCACATTTGACATGTTCTCAGTGAACAACATTACCGTGATGTTCCTTCCTATGCCATCTTTCATGTTCATTTTCTAGTTCCATATAAGTATTGTTAATTACATTCTGTAAACTTTGTATGGGATTTAATGGGATCTTGTGAAAAAGAAATGCTCTAGATGCACTAAAGGTACCTAGTATTTCTGTAGCAGCACAAAATAAGATGCAATGTGTATGAGGTAGCTTATGCTGATGATTTCTTATGCTCTTCCTCTCTTTACTTTGTTTTTCTTTGTTTTCTCTGTCTCCCTTGGTGCTCTCAGGTGCCTTCTGTTATGGCTTACTAAACAGGAACTATAGGTGCTATGTTACTAACAGCTCCCTAATATAGTCTACTTTTGGTTTTATACAATTGTTTTCATTACTGGTTTTTTAGCTCTTGCTCCCTAACTTTTCTTAATTCTTTTCTGTGAACTTGATTTGTGTCTTCCACTATTTCAGGTTTTTTTCAGTTGATTATCATTACATAATTGTTGATAAGAGAATATCTTTTGTTTTAGTCCAGCACAGACCTTTCTAATGACTAATTGAAGGCTGTTCCCCTAAAAAATCTTCTGCAGTGAGAAGGCTCCAGCTGCCCCTTTTCTAATTCTGAAATTGAGATAGTGTCTTCACCCATGAATTACAAACCTCACTTCAGAACAAACTGTTTATGTCGGGTCAGAAGATGTTTATCAGGAGTGTCTGTGTGCCTACTTTTCTACATAGTTAAAACAGAGACTGCATTGCTCCTAAGAACTGACCTCAGGAAAATGTTAGTAGGAAGTAAAAAATCAAAATAATATTAATGCATGGGAACTCTATTTAGATGGTAAATAAATGTACTCATGGATTCCTTAGTCTGGCAGCAAGAGAGAAGCAGCACCTCACACATGCCAGGCTCTGGAGATAGCTGGGCATGACAGTAAGAGGTGATTTCATACGAAACTGCTCCCCACGCCAACCATTTATTTTGCTTTCCTCAATGTGTTCCTCTGTGCTCATCAGTCTTGAGAAAATTTAAAATCTAGATTCCTGGTTTAGAATTGTTGAGGAGCACACCAGGGATTGGTGCCAGCTGAAAGCATGAACACAGAGCCGAATACAGTCCAAGGCCAGTAACGTCTGCTTGGATACTCCTGAAGCCAACAGCTGAAGACGAGGCATTAGCAGGCCACTAGAGACTGAGGACACAATAGTCTCAATCCAGGGAAAGAAAGGGAAGTGATAAAGCTTAGTTGAAAAAGCAGTATATCCTTCCTGCTAAAGGTTTATGGGAATAATTAAGACTCTATTCAGTGCGAGGACCTGGTTTTGAAAACAGCTTTAATGAAGCTGCTTAAAAACAAGAAATGAAGAGCTGTATCTAAATTCAAATAGAAATTACATGAAAATAGCTACTGAAGTCTCATGACTCATGTAGCTGGAATTCTGTGAAAGAGATTTCCCTGGCATGACAATGGAGCTCTTACATGCCTGCCCAGTCTGACCATCTGAATTCTGCTGAATTAATGTTGATGCACACCAGGGTAGGGATGTCAGAGGGACACCTGCCTGAGGCTTCTCCAGAGCAACTTTTGTTATATTGAGGGAGTATTACAGCCATGAGTGTTTGTCAGGGAGAGGATTTGGAGGAGGAGCCATTTTTTATCTTGAGACCACTGGAGTTTCTCTTGACATCTCTGGGGCTCTTTGATTCTTCTTCATCCAGGACAAGGTGAATGCAATGACAGACGATATCTCCCTGATTTTTTTCTCTTGTCATCACCCTACTGGCCATCAGTCACTGTTGTTTGCCCTCTGTTCTTCAGGTTTCCATTTGACTATCCAAATTATTAATTCCCATCTGGCTGGCCTTTGGTCAGCTCCTTTTTTCATTCTGCACCAATACCTTCCATGCATGTGTTGAAAAACAACACTGATGCTGTCATGAGACATTTTCTTTCTGCAGAATTTGGCCCATCCTCTTTGAAAAAAATAAAATGTTGGCTCATCGTAAGTCCCCAGTGACCTTGTCTGGGCTCTCCAAATATCCTGTCTTTTTGCACAACGATTATCCAGAATAAAACTCCTCCTCATGCAATTTATTGATACATTTTTTCTTACAAAGTTCAGATGGAAAGACTATTTAGGATGTGGTGGGTCATTCTCTTAAAGACTTTTTAATCCTCCATATAATTCAACTCCACCAGTGCATTGCCATCACCCTGGGTTACTTTCTCCATCACAACAATTATGCCTTCCTATTTGCTTCCTTCAAACTGACAGACTGTTTTCCAAGTCTCTGAACTTGAAAATGAGACCAATATTTCCAATTCAATTTTCCCCGTTCTTATAGAAATATCTCTATAAGTGATTTCACCACAAGGAACAAATGGAATTTGTTCTAAACAGTGGAACAGAGTCACAGTACATGCATGCCTTCATCATATGTGGTCTGATTTTAAAACCATAGTATATCATACTAAAGCATCCTTAAAGAAACTTGGTTCAGTGTTTTCAGTCATTAATTTTGACAGCCTTCTCTAGAAAGCTGGATTTTGAAAGTCAAATCTCTCAATTGTGTTTCTTTGACTATGTTTAGTAGCCTATATTTAGAGAAGATTTTTAGCAACCTTTTTGGCAGCCAAGGAAATGAGACTGGAGAGGGAGACTCTGAAGAGCAGCATGGAGCTGTCACTGGGAGGAGGTGATTCTGACCTGTGGCTACTCTTCAGTGGAGCTCTCTGTGTTGTTCTGAGCATCTGTTTCAGTATTGATTTCTGTTGAGTGTTTTTTCTCTAACCTGTTATTACTTCTCCATTAAGCATGCTAACAAAGCTCCCAATTATACAGTGAGAGCAAAGTTGAATCCTAAATTAAATAATTAAATTATTAAACTCAGTTTGATGTTCAGGATATTGTCTTGAAGGCTTTCATTGGAAGATCTTTTTTTCTCTCCAGGAAGATATATTGCACCTCTTACTGTTATCTCCAGAGTAATATAATTATCTATTTATTACTTAGGTGAGGAAAATGGCTCTTCAGACAATTGGTCACTCATATCTGTGAATGCCAGTGAAATGGACTAGTGAATGTCAACCTGCTCTAATTATGTGCTGCTGGCAGTGAAACACATCATGGTTTAGTTTGAAGTAGCAAATTAGAAACCTAAAGTAGGTAAAAATGACAAAGATAGTTATGAACTATTTAATTCAGAGAGTCTCTTTCTCATCTTATTTCCCAGCTTTTAGGGGGAAAAAATTTGCAATGACTGCAACCAAAGAAAAATAAATAAACCACAAAAACCCTCACACCTCAACAATGTAGAGACTGCAAAATTTGAAAATACTAAAAATGATATACTTTGCATGTGTCTCAAATTTTTGTGACTGACAGAATGTAGATCCCTAAAAAAGCCTTTGCATTTACATCTCACTACATTAATTATCAAAAGTGGTTATATATCTATTCTTAATTATATTTTAATATCCACACATATGTATATTAACAGTGCTAAACAGATTTCTAAGACCTAACAGTGTCTGTGGGGACACATTGTGCTGAGTGTTCAGAGAGCCCAATCCAACAGGTCATTACAAGACATACTTGGATCATCATGGAAAATGCTACTGACAAAGGAAAAAGATGGAGAAAGTATCCTCTATTTCAAATAGGATGGGATCATTGGGAGAGATCATCTGCTGCATTGGAAACTCTGGTTCCTTTTTCTCTTCATCCTCTGTAAAGGTTTGAAGCTGCACATCCCATAAACACTCTAGTTACTGAGTTCTAGTGGTTGCAGTTGTCCTAGCTGGGCTTTGCAAGGAGCCGTGGTTCCTTCAGTCACTGTTTCCTGCTCCCATGCTTTACAGGAAATTGTTGGGAGCTTAGCTCTTGAAAAACTAAGGACTCTTCAGTAAAAGTAGGTGCTTTCTTATTTTAAGGAATTAGATACCAAAGACTCCGAAAGAGGGCATGCTAAGTCGTAAGGTTTATGTTTACTAATTTCAGTGTCTCTGCACACACTACTTTCTGTGGACCTTCTTCTGTTCAGTCCCTGTTTTGCAGCATGGCTGAAGCTTCCACCAGACGGAAGTTACCTGGGTTCCTGATAGCATAATGCTCAGCATAACTGCAATTTTCTGTTCTTATTTCAGTCTTCATCATTGAGCAGCTGCTGCTCATGACAATTCTTCTCTTTTTAGAAGGGACATCTATGAACATTCTTCTCTTTTGAAAATGCCTACCACTTCCAACCTCTTGAATCCATTTTAAATATGCTCATTGTATGTCCTATCTGACCATTTAAGTGAGATATATTGAAGGCTTTGCAATAGCATTTAGAAAACCCTCAGGCTCACCAGCATTGACATCTGGAAAACAAAAGGCAGTTTTCAGGCCCTGGGGTATAAACTGCCATGATACCTCAAGGGTTTAAAAGTTTCTGGCAGCGTAGACTACAGCATTTGAACTGAAGAAGTTTAGATCATTCTGTCTGACAAGAGTCTGGGCACTTGTAATCAACCCCAACAGTGCTATTCGCTAGGGGCAGACAAGTGAAATGTGTTAAAATATTGCTGAAATAAAAATGTGTCAGAAATGAACACTGAAATGAATATTTAAGGCACTGTAACTGTAAATTCTGATAAATTTGTTCCTGATGGGCCATTCAGGTACAGCTTTTAATTGCTCTTCACAGAAAGTTCATTTTGACCTTGTCACATTTTCTGCTTCTTTAATGTGCCCTTTTTTGTATTTACTTTTTTTAAAATTAGTGCCTGTAGTATGTCTATTGGTCATCCTCTTACTCAAGTTCATATGTAGAGACTTTAAGTAATTTCAATTGTCTTTGAGTTTTTCAGGTGCTTTCCTAATTCAGCAGACAAAGAAATAGTGTAATTTCTCAGTTTCTTCCAACTCTGGTTTCACTCAGATGATGAGGATAGAAAGCAGCAAGGTTTACCTGGTGTGAAAGCATGTTCATTAAATTACATTACACTTCTAAGTTATATTACCACTTTCAGCAGTACTGCATGAATGATTGTGATTGTGGGATCAAAGTCTCAGAGCTTTATGCATTTGGAAACCATGATTATGTTTCTGTCCTAGAACACCATAAAAATCTAAACATAAGATTCAATGGCTGATGCATAAATGACTGCATGGATTTAATGTGAATTGCTCTTAGAAACAGGCAGAGATTATATTTATTTTTCTGTGCAAGGATCTGGGTAGAAATCTGAGTGACATTGATCATGGTATTCAAGAGAAACATAATTTCCCGTAGAGTGTTAAGGGAAAGTGACTTATTTTGTGTTCCGTATACAATGAAAATCTTTTATGTGAGACACCAACAGGCACAAAAGAAGAATAAAACAACACTAACAAAACTTGTTTTGCTTAACTGGAGCAGGAAACCTTATTAGGAAGCATCCTTTGATTCTCTTCGAGGCAATCCTATGTCTACATAGAAGAAAACATAAGTGAACAGTTATTTGCCCAAATCAAGAAACCTGGATTAGGGAAATTAACAGTTCAACATAGCATATCAAAAATACTGGAACAAATAATATATACTACAGGAACAAGTAGCATAAACTAGCAACTGGGTAAATTTTATGGGGTAAGGCCCTGGAGCACTGCATGCTGGCAAAACTAGCTCAGCTAATCACTGGGAACCCAAATGCATTATGTTTTCACTTGAAAGGCTTGACTGAGGAGTTAAACCTGAGTAACATTTCAAATACTTGAGTTATCATTACCCAACCCTAAATAGGTTCATAGATCTCAACTGTGGCAGTAAACAATTTGCCATAGTTCAGGCTGTATTTATCATAGATCCATAGAATTCAATGACAGAAGGAAGCACTGGATCACACTGGCTGATACTATTACCTAGATCTGTGAGTCTGTATTGCCCATGGTATAGATGCTTTTGCATGCACAATAAACCCACTCCACTGGTCTCACCTTCTGCACAAGAATCAGGGGTACATATTGTGCAATAGTTTTGTCAGACTTACTAAAATCAGGTGCTGGAGCCCTTTTTGCAACGTGGTCCCCATGAGCCCATATGGTAAAATGACCCCTTGGTGCTCCTCATTCTGTTTTGTTACCTACTGTCTCTCTTGATCTGAATAATCCATGTTTGTGGAAATTTACACTTGGCTAGTATATGGTTTTCCCAAAAGGACACATTAGGTAAAAGCTGTGTCTAATTTCTCTTATTATTTTTTCTGATATCAGATTCTGAATGCTAGTATACTTTTCTTCCTTTCCTTTCTGTGTCAGAGCTGCATTAGTATTCACTAATTTTTCCACAATAAAGACAGTTGTACTGCATGCATGTTGCCTTTCATTTCTCACCTGTGATGAAGTGACAGTTTGAATTATTTCAAACCCTATTTTCCCAAACTACAGGCTGATTTTGTGGCTCTTGATCATCTTCAATTCTCAAAGCTCTTTTTAAAAAACACAAATATTGACAGTGGTTGTGTAATCTACATTAGTTTACAGCTAGTTTTACTAAAGTCACAGTCAGGTGTAATTTCAGCTGATCACAGCTTTCCTCTTTATCTGTCCTTATGGCATAGCATGGCGCTGGAGTTTCTGCTGGGCCTTTCATGCTCTCCCATGAGGGCTGTCCAATGTTTCTTGTTAGCCTGATGACTTAGTGTGAAAATGTGTCGTGTTAGAACGGCCTGTTCTGACGTGGGACTCTTTTCTCTGAGTGATGGACCCCTCTTTGGTTTGTGTTCCCTTTCATGGAAAGAGCAGCTCGGAGTTCCCAGCTAACACTGCAAGCCAGCTCCCATCCCGGGGACACTCCCTGCACTTTGCTGATCTGATCAGGTGAAGTATGGGCAAAGGGACCTCCCAGACACATCAACCATGCCCTCACCTACCTGCCCCGTTCCACACAAACATATCTGTTGTCATTTGTCCTTTTGCTCATTTTTGTTTCTCTGAATTTATTACAGCAGTCCAGGTTCTCACTAAAAATTAATAATGTGAAGCGAGGTCGTTTTACAGTCTTTTCCTTTCAATTCTCTTAAGGAAAGAAATTCCCCTGCTAGTCTATGAGATTTCTATAAATCTCTGTCTCTTGTTAGGTATTTCTCAGTTAGCTCTTATTTTTCCTGATAAAGTATGCATAAAATTATACTGTGAAGCACTGGCTGTTTGATTAGTACATCACAGGACACTAAATAAAATGCCTTGCAGAGTTCTCTGTTTATGACCTCTCCACTCCCCAAATTTTTATCTCCTAAAAGTGTAAAATGAGACCTGGGAAGGACTATATTCCATTTTAAAAAAAATACAACTCCTATTTTTCAAGACTCAACAGTGTCCTCTCCTTTCTTGCTCTGGCATCAATGTCATATTCAATGGCCCATTGAAGTGTAACTCAGCTGTCTTTTCTGACTTTAACTATGCAAAGGGAAAAATTTTTCCTCTGTATACTGTGGAATGATGGATCGGCCCTTTTGTATTAGTATTTTCTGATAATTTCTTTTATTTTGCTGGGAAATGAATAAAAGCAATACAGAGACAGGAGATGGGGTAAGGAATGCACCTTCCTGCCAGGGAGCTTGAACTCCTTTTGTCCGTGTTACTCGAGAATTGCTGCAGCTGGTTTGCTGTGGGTGAGCAGTGCAGCCAGAGCCGTAAGGTTTCAGAAATATCCTGTGCTCATTTCTGCTGCTTGATGTGCAATGGGCAGCTTTTAGGAGAATCAGTGCAGAAACTATTTTCAGGTGCATGAGAGGGCAGTGTTTGCTTCATCCTGCTGTGAAATGTTATGATGTAAAATCAATGTAGCTTGCCATGGAGTAGTCCCATAACAATTATTGGCTTCATAACATATTTTTTCTCTGCAGTGTCTGAGACATATGTTGCATTACAGGCAAGTGGCCATTTCCATACACAGATAAGTATCCAATGAGAGCAAAAGGTACTGTCCTTGCAGCAGACAAGTATCTTCTTCCCACAGAAGGGCTGGCAGGAAACAGCTTCACAGTCTGCAGCTGCTCAGAGTATCAGCAGTAGAAAGTCCAAATGACAAAAAGGCCCGTGATGATCTTTACCTCAGTAGTATCCTCTGTAGTTCCTACTACACAGGCTTTTTTATCATGCGATCTCTGCCACATTTGGCTAGTGCATGAAAAACTGGATGAGTACATGGCTTGCTTTTTGTCTGTTTTTCTAGTCAGGAGAAGCTGAATAAATTTGAATGTAGTTGAGAATCTTTATAGAAAATCCCTCTGTGAAGGACAATTCTGCACCAATACCTCTGGTAAAGATCTCTGTCAGCTAAATCTTAATGAATAGTGTGTGCATAAAGGGGGATTTGGCCTTTATAAAAACACACTAAATTTGCATTTGAAGTAAGTGCAATACATCAAGTACCTTCTTATGCCACCTTTTACCACTTGGATCGTGGTATTGTACTATGTAGTGAAAGGAGATAAAACATTTCTTTTGAACACTGGTTTGGAAGGGACCTTTGTGTTTGAGCTCCAGATTAATATGCAGCCTTTCCTGTTAAAAAGTATGGGAGATGTAAAGCAATGGTGGCAAGATCAGCATCAGGGAAGAGTCACAACAAGACTGAGAGAGAGATATTGCTCATTATCCCAGCACAGCAAAAAAATCCCTTCTCCAGCCTTGCTGAGGCAGAAAGGGAAGGGGAAGTGATGATCCCTCTGGAATCTGGCTATTAACACCTATCTGAACTGTATGAGCTCCTTTAGAGAGAAGAGCTCGCCTCAGAGGAACTTGCTCCCCAGGAGGGAGATGATGATGAAATGCACTGAAGCTCTTTGGAAAAGTCTTTTTGTATAAGGTCTCATTTACACAACAGACAGAATCTGTAGCTGATCAAGGGTCAGCAGCACACTGCCAAGCCATGCTGGATGCTGTCTGGCTGCATCTGCAGGCACAAGCAATCTCCCACTACTGCTGCATCAGAATAGACACCTGAGACTCTTTACTGAAAGGTGACAACCAGATGCTGGCCATGGCTTGGGCCTTTCCGTCTCCATCTAGTACACATTGCTGTTGGCATAAGTTGCTAGCCATGTGTCACACTTTTGTAAGTTTTGTTAAGAAGGAAAGCAATTTTTAATGCATTTATCAGGCCTGATTCCATTGTGCATGAACAGGTGAAAGGATAAAAATATTTACATGAGGGAATAAATGTATTTTTCCTTCATAAAGAAAAGGCATAAAGGCTGTTCCACTGTCTGTGTAGGAATAAAATATGCAGTAAGTTCACAGCAAAACAAACTCGTCTTATGATCTTGAATCAAAGAAGCATAACCCAATAGTTTAATGTGAGTTGACTTTGTGATCAAATAAAACATGAACCTTGCTAATTTTGCAAACTTATGAAAAATGCCTTTTCTGATATAAGGCAAGCATAGATACGGTCTCTGATGTCTGTGTGCATGGTTGCTATTTCTTGTTTTGGCAAGAGAGATGGAGGTGGTCCAAGGACTGGGATATATGTTCTGGATCATTGACTACATTTCAGAGAAGCTTGGCCATAACTAAATATTGTGCTTGACTTCCTTACTTACAGAAAAATGAGAAATGTTGCTCCTCTGGGAGCAATTCCCTCCACTCATTCAAATGTGGCTTTGTTAGAGATAATGGTCTTATGGTTTGGGCATGAAATAGGGAAGCACAAGAGTGTCTGCTACCCGGTCCTCACCCACAGGCAAATGGAAATGGTGGAGTGGGACAAAGAATGTGGATTTTGTGCTCTGGCCGTACCAAGCATTGGTTTTTAGTTGGAGGACTAGGTATTAGAAAGTTAAACATATTTTTCAGGTATATAGTAGGTTTTTATGACTATCACAACACCCTTCTTTTCCTAATGTGGTGTAATTCTATGTAAATAGTTAAAATTGTCCAAGGCAACCTGTCCAGTTCTATGTCATTTGTGCAACTTACACCACCAACAGAGGAGTGGCCAAAACTTTTGTAGGTGATGGTGATAAGAGGCTGAGAGAGAAGAACCTCTTCTACAAGCGCCATGATTTAGAGGAGGATGACTATCCACTAAGACTGACCTTGGACTTGTGTCACAGATCAACTTTTCCTTTCCTAGGAATTATTCATTTCTTAGACCCTGATTCTTCTACCATGCTTATGATGGTGTTTAATTGTCCTTTCTGTGTAATTTGAAATATAAATTTTGGAAGTATGGTACGCATAATCACTAGAAAGTGCATTCTCTGTGTTGCTATCCTGCACCAGATCATTTGTGTGTTATGGCTACCTTCCAGAACTGCTAGTTGTCATAGTTTAGGAATAGTACTCTCTGATTTCATGCCCTCACTGGGCCTCTCCACTCTGATGCCTCTTACTCACTCCCTGCCCCTTCCTCTCCCCCTTTCTGTTTGGTGATGGAGTTGAGAGCTGGAGGCATGAAAGATAAAATCATGGGTTGAGATAAGAACAATTTACTGGAAACAGCAAAGGAATAAGAAAACTAACAGTAACAGCAACAATTTAATGACAAAAGGTATAACACAAAAAAATTATTTACATGGCGAGTAAAACAGTACAGGACCATTTTGCCCACCACACTTTTTCCCCCAACAAGAAACAAGAGAGAGAATCCCTTACTTCTGCTCCTGGCAAGTGACCTGACAAAGGTACTGAATAACACAAGAGTCTGGCCACATTCCCCTTCTGGCTACTGTAAAAAACTAATCCTGTCCTGGCTGAATCCAGGACAGTAGTGAAATCTGAGATCATCAGAAATATAATTCAACTCTCCTTTATCTTATCTATGGAATGTTCTCTAGGACATACCTGCCAGAAATCAGAGTCTTTACAAACTTTCTATAAAATTCTGGAAAAACTGCAAGAAATTTGATCATACATAGATCTTTGATCTATGTATGAAGGTACTTTATATTTTTCATTTGGAACAACAAGCATTTGTCATATTAAAATAAACTAACAGAGCAAAACCAAAAACCAACCCAAACCAAAGCCCAGCAATCTGTCCAAAGTCAATATCATAAGAAAAATTGGCTTGAGGAGCTAAGCTGTCAGTGCTGAGCTCAGTGATACAGAAAAAGTGTCTATTTAAACCTCCTGCTCTCTGAATAGATGCTGTTTACTTTGCAGGAGGACCTTTTTCAACCTTTGTTTTTAAGTCTCAGACTCTTTGGTCCTTCAATAAGAGCTCATCTGTTTAGAAACCACTCTAGCTATACTTCAGTGAATACAGCACTAAAGCCTTCAAACAGTACTGTTGTTTGGCCCAAATGACTGATCAGTAATTCTTTCATGTCTTCATCCAGTGAGGTCATAAAAGAAAGAATGACAGGAGTTCCAGAACTCCCTCATACTGCCCCTGAATGTTTGTTCATCTGTCGTTCATTCTGCAACCTGTCCTTTTCAAGCCAAGAGGCATTAATTCCTTGTAAAATCTGCCAATAGTAATTCTGTTTTTAAAATTTTTTTGTAAAAAAATATTTCCCAGCATATTTGGCATCACAGTGGTTTCAAAAGTTGGGTTCAAAACATGAGGGACTCATGCCTCTCAAGAGAGGCAAAGCTTCTGTCTACATTGTTTTAAGAAAAAAACATTCAGCTGCTTCATCTGTCAGTCATTCTCTTCCAGGAGAAGAAAATACAGGCATAACAACAAAATGAGATTGCTCTCTGAAAGCAAAGAGTGAAAACTTGAAGCTTTTTTATCTTTTTCTATGATCTTCCATTATCTGTCTCGCTGTCAGTAAGGATATAGTTCTAAAAGCAGGGAATTGGACAAGCTTGGTGTTTTGTGCCAAACTTCCACTGCTGATGCAGAGAAAGTACAGAGGCGTAAAAACAGAAGAAAGGAAGATCATATATGCCTGTATTTCCTGATTGAGAACAGAGCTCAAAGTACCATTTTGGTAGCAGCAGCACTGAGGACCGTTCCCCAGCCAACTCAGCTTTTAAGGGTACTCTAGTCCCTTAATAACAAGAATTCTGCAAAGAATAAAACAAAACATTTAATACAATTTTTTCATTTCTAAAGATAACAATTGCAACACTGACACAGGCTCCACATTATTATCCTAAACTTAAATCATCATTCTAAAAATGACTATAGTAATTTATTGCTGGTGCAAATTATTTCCTTTTCGGTACTATACATAGTAAATATACTGCTGAGTTTATCAAAGTGTAGAAGCAAATTTTTTTCTCATTTATCTGTAGTGTAGCTAATTAGAATGGCCTAATACTCCTGTGTCCTCTGGTTTCAAGTACTCTCAGATAAGTTTTTAGGGACAGAGATGATGAACACCTAGTAAGCAAAGAAGACTGAGATCTTGAATCATGACGATGTACCCTGCAGCTTCTCCCAAAAACCCTTCATCTTCATCATCATGACATGAGTACACACTGTTCTGCTCTTACATTGCTCCCAATTGATCTCAGAGCTTTGAAAGAGGTGCCATCCATAGCTGGTACTACCCTGAAGACTGAAAAATCAATGATCAGAGGAAAAAGAGCCATCAATTACCAACCCATTTAGATCCTGGAGACAAGTTAGTGATGTTGTTTTAGAGAAGACATCTTGAAGTTATTTTTAAAATGACACTAGGTACTATAATTCCAGATGCTAAGAAAACTAAACAGCTTTCTCTAATGACAGCTGTTCCCAGGGACAAATAACTCCAAAGGCCAGACTAAAATAAGTGAAGTACTCCTCTATTTCAGTCCAACTGTGCCTAGAAAAATAACATTATGTAAATACTGCTTACTGACAGAACAAAGCATCTGCCTTTGTGAATAGATTTCAGTCTCAAGCTAAATAATACAAGGCTTCATTTTGTGAAGGATGTTTACATTTCCATGAGTAACACTGGAAGTTTAGTCCTTACCATTACTTATTTTCCCATATAATTTGCCATAATGATTATGATGATAAAGGGTTCTTCAAAAATTCTGAAGAGAACTCAGTGCAGTTTTTCTCTTTTGAAGGCAGAAGTCTTTTAAGCTGCTTAACATATAGAATGCAAAGTCCTAAGAAAATTATCTGCCCAAATATATCTCGGTCTTTTGGTGAAGGCCCTTCAAATATCAGAGCCAGACAGCTACAGAGTACCTACATGTTTGCAGTGAAAACTATGTGGTTATGTTTTAAGAAAATAGTTTTTCTTTTAAAAAGCTGCCATCATTTACAATATGTGAGATAATTGAGGTAGCTCAAGGTGATATGTGGAAGAACAGTGACAGCTTTTTCCAAACAGTGTCTTCAAATTTGATCTTTACCTTTGTTTTAGGTTTGAGATAGAATTATCATTAGCCAGGCCCTAGAATTCATCTCTGTTGGGTTTCCTCATCAATTACAGATTATTTTTGTGGCTTTTTTCATCTTTTTCATGGATGTCTTTCATGAATAACATGTGAAAAAATATAACCTTGTTTTATTGGATACTTGACTGGTAGGTAATTGGTGTTTTGTAAATCAAGGGGAAAAGTCTATTGGTGACAATTAATTTATCCAAAATAGAAATACAAATATTTATTTCTGTCTTTAGCTTGAGGAAACTGGATGCCTCAGTCTCAAGATCATATTCTTCTTTCTCTTTTTATAATGCTAAGGTGTGACAATGGTCACAGAGGTTCTTGGATGAGGCAAGAGACAAGAATGTTGACTCCATGTTCAGAAGGCTTGATTTATTATTTTATGATATATACACTACATTATAACTATACTAAAAAGAAATAGAAGGACAGGTTTCATCAGAAGACTAGCTAAGAATAGAAAAGAATGAATAACAAAGATCCGTGGCTCGGACAGAGAGTCCAAGCTATCTCGTCTGTGGTTGGCCATTAATTGTAAACATTCAAGATGGCCCAATCAAAAATCCACCTGATGCATTCCACAGCAGCAGATAACCATTGTTTACATTTTGTTTCTGAGGCCTCTCAGCTTCTCAGAAGGGAAAAATTCTTAAAGTAAAGATTTTCACAAAAAGTTGTCTGCGACACTAAGGACACTTTTTAGCTCCCTTCCAGATGCATGCTTCCATACTGTGACCTCCTTCTTTCCCATAAAATATCTGTGATTCACAGCAAAATAATAGTCAGACTCTCCCTGGTGCTAAGGATGTTTATAGAAAGTGTTCATCAACCCATTGTGCTTATGGAGTTAATGCAGTTAAGTCTGTTCAATTACTTACTCAAAGCCATAGATTTCTGGGCAGCGCTACAAACCTTGAACTTCAGTTTTGTTCCCAACAGCTGAATCAGATGAGAAACTGAAGCAAATTGTCACTCACTGGAGTTCAAATGGACTACAAATAGCAATTGCAAACCTTCCAGAGGAGAGATTTCCAGTCCATCTGGACAGTCATCTGTAACCTCAAGATAAATCTGTCAGAGACAGATTTCAGACTGTTTCAGACTGTTACACCACATGTCAGCTTGCACTCATGCAATGCCTGAAGCCAGACCTCACCCTTCCTCCTCTGCAGAGCTGGCAGAGGTTGGTATATCAAGCTGTGGAATGTCAAACAGCTTTATATGTCTCCTATCTCGGCTTAAACTGATAGGGTTCTTAAAGATGCATCTTCCTCATAAAACCCCTGTTGCTGGCTTGCAGAAAGGGCTGCTCACTGGGACCACTGGATGATCCCAGCTACATGGTCTCTGTATGTGGACCCAGATGGAGACAATACACAAACATTGAAAGCAAGGAAATCAGTGGAAGACACTCCGTCTTTTAAAGGTTTCCATAGACCAGAAAATACCTCACTAAGCATTGTGAGGTATGCATAAGTATGAAAGAGCCCCTTGGGGTTTTTCCCCCCCAAAGCAATGGCTGACAACTATTTACATTTTGTTTTCCTTTCAGGAAACAATCTCTTGTCAGTCTGTGCTCTCTTTCATGATTTGTCCTTGGATCAATGTCTAAATTGTGAGTCCAGTTAAAGACCTATTCACTGTCAAAAATACCTCAAGTGTTTTGTTTTGTTTCTGCAGAAAGACTCTGATCTCAGAATGCTTGCAAATAGAAGGAATAAGGCATTATGCATGGGTTTCCTCTGGTCCCCTACCAGAGTATAAGAAAAAGGAGAAGGAAGGAATTTAACTACATTTATCCTAATACCTTCTAAGCATCCAGGACAGTTGTACCTAATGGTTTTCTTGCAATTCATCCCAGCCTCTATAAACAAAGGAGAGGAATATTTTCTATGTAGTTTGAGATTAAATAGGCATAACCATGAGCCTTCATTGCCTGAGAAAACCTAGTCGGTGCAATGTGAATCAGGCCATGGCACTGACTACTTAATCAGGAATTATCTATTAGAAGAAACAGTACCAAGGCATATAAAAAGAGAGGCTTTTATCTCCCTCCTTATGACTGAATTCTTTCTTAATGCTCTACCAGTAAATTTTTTGGAGATGTGTGTTCTTTCAAGTTATAACACTAGCTGGAAAACCCATGCTTCCTAACTCCAGCTTATTTTTACTTACTTTTTTTCCTAATTACTAGTATTCCTCTTTGAGATGCAGAATGCCCAGTGTTGGTTTTCTTTTATTGCTAAAGGATATGCTTGCTTCTAGTAAATACTATCCTTAAAAAATAGGTTTTAGGACTACATCACTGTATTAAGTTATGTCACTATATGTAAGAGGATCTGCAAGTGTTTAGAAGTAAGTATTACAGTCTGAGGAATAATAAAAAAAAGCATAGGTAATGGAAGTTATATGAGAATGGGAACAGAAAAGCTGGATTTCATGGCAGAGATCAAGAGTAAGATTCAGAGAGATGATGCAAAAGCCTGAACCTGCAATATGTGCCCACTAGATACAGGCTACTGCAGTTCCTCCAAAAGAAAGCTCGTGGTGAGCATGGAAAACTGGGAGTACTGAGATAAAAAAACAAAAAGACCCCATGCAAATAGAAATAGGCTTCTATTCAGTAGCACAGACTTCATTAATCACTTCTTGTACAAGACACATCACACTGACAGATGCACTGGAATGAACTTTGTGGAAGTAGACTTAGGCCCTTAAGTTTTGGAAACAGAAATGAAATTACAAATTAGTTAAAATATTAGTAAATTCGAGGATTAAGGAAATATGAAGCATCTGATAGAAGGCAGATCAGCTGAATTGCCTAGAAGGTCTGAGTGATTGGAACTTAATTGGAAACTTATGTACTATCTCTGTTCAATATTAGAAGATGGTCTTTTCAGGAAAAACAGAGAAACACACTTCACTAAAAAGACTTTCACATTTATTTGCAAATTGCGAGCGTAAAACCTACTGAGGATATGCAGAACAGGAAACATCTGGTTCTGTCCTTCTGACACATTTTGTGAAGTCTGCCAACATCATTTATACGTAATTATACTAGTTTTAGCAGGACTACTGCCTCTGCAACTCTAATGAGAGTTGCAATATATTGCAATTGTTGGCAGATGTTTGTGCTTTTCTAAACTTTCTGAACTACAATGCTTGTGCAAGATCCTATCTTAGGAATTTATTTGCCGGGTTGCATCATTCAATTTCTGTTAATCATTCAATATAAGTACTAATTTTGTTATCATTATTTTGTTAGGACACCCAAGCCCAGATCAGGCACTCACTACATAACAGAGGCTATTGTCCATCTAAAACAAAGGGTGAAAAACTGAAGACAAACCAGTGTTCCAAGAAATTAGAGGACAATGTCAATTAAATGTGCTTGTCTTTGACACAGTAACAGATTAATAATTACCAGTTGGATTTTTTGGGGGGGAAATTACTGGGCACTACAGCAAAGATGTGTGCATGAAGGGACCAGGGAAGTAAAAAGCCTAAAGTTACATATATTTATGGGTAGCTCCACAGAGGCTTTTTCTACAAATAAGCAGATGGGGCAATAGGTAAATGAATTAAAGCTTGAACCTCATTCCTAGATAATAAATGAAAAAATATCCATAGAATGAAAATAGCTGTCAATTTCTTTAATTTGTTTGTTTGTTTGTTTGTTTGTTTGTTTGTTGTGATGGCTACTGTTGACCTTGCAAAGAGCTGCATGAGCAAATCAAACTGGTGGGTTTTGAAGACAGTCTTGGCAGTAGTGTATAAAGAGATGTGCCCAAGACCAAACTGCCTTTTCTGGGGCCAAGATGTTGTAGTAAGTAAGCTGTAAATTAACTGAGACCTTAATGAGAGCTTTAACAGCATGAGTGGATGAAAAAGGCCAAGTTTTAGAGATGGTTCTGTGGGCATAGTAAAGAGTCTAAATTAAACCTGGCATCCAAGTTATGGGTGTTTTTAGCAGAACAGGAAGAGTCCTTTCAGAATCTGGAGAAGAGGCTGGGAAGAGATGGCTTGAAGAAGAGAGACAGCACTCTGTTTTAGCTGTACTGAACTTGAGATGGCAGCCAAGGGCATATCAGCATGCCCTTATCTTACCCTATGAAGGTAATATTTTGGGGAAGAGAATTCTGGAACGAAGCAGTATCTGAGATATTCAGGTTAAGATGATAATGGAACTTGTAGGTGAGGCGAAACCAGGAGGAAATCAGAAAGAAAGGGACAAGAACTATTGGAAATGCAGAAAATGTGACCTATGGGGAAATTACGAAGGAATAAAGATTTTTTTTTCCTTAAAAAGAAGGCACTGTCTACGTAAGCATTAAAGGTAACTGGAAAATGGAGAAAATAAACTGCTCTCCATCACAATTGGGAAAAGAAAGAGCCAGTTTAAGGTAAAGGAGCACAAAAATAATTTGCAAAATTATGGGTAGAAATCCATGAAGACTGTGATGTCTTCCTTAGCTGGATGCCTTTAGAAACAGATAGATATCTGTCAAGAAAAGCAGGTACCAAATCTAGCTACAGCTGAATTTACTAAGGTAAGATGGTTCTAATGGTTTCTTGCAGTCTCTTCCAAAATTGAAGGTCCATGAAAACTCTAAAAATGGGACATCTTTCATGTATTCTTCACCCTTTGAAATGTTCATATGCATCCAGTGTGATATGTGTGGGTTTCACTGATATTTAGGACTTTTCCCCATCTAATGCGATTTGAAAGGCATGACGATACTTAGGAACTTCTGTAGTCCTTAGCCAGTAAATATGGTTTTTGCCACCCCTAGCAGAAGGTCACAGGCTTGGTGGGCACCTGGCAACAGGGGGGCTTAGGACACGTCTGGCTCTGCCCTGGTGAGAGCTGGTTTTAGCTGTGGTAGAAATTGCCTGGTGGACACTTGCCTGATGCTTGCCTACCTTGGCTTCACTTTGGGAATGCCTGGGATGGGGGTTTAGTCACTTAGATTTTCCTGTATATTTTCTGATTTTTATCATCATCATCATGATTGTTACTACTATAAATTTTAGTAATATTTTACTAGATGATTGAGATAACAGGCTCATCATAAAAGGCTAGTTGCGTGTATGTGGTATATTTTCTCTTGCCTGTAAGCATAATCTTTTCATATAAGAGTCTGATGCCTTCCTCTGATTCAGAATTGCTTAATTTATTCAATGCATTATTGTTTTAGTTTTGATCAGATCCTTGATGGATAAGATAGATAGTTTTAGTGCCATATGTCTAAGACTGGATATAAAAATTCTTTAAATATTGAAGAACTGGAACATGGATATGTGTGGGTATTTTCTGAGGCACTCCTATTTATGAATAAAAAAATTTAGCTAAAATAGTGGTATAGAAGCCTGTTAAATCATGACTGATATATAAATTGTTGAAGCCTTTACAGTATGAAGAGCCACAACTCTTCTACAGAAGCCACAATTAATTAAACTGATAGAAGGGAACAACTTCTCTTAAAAGCCCAGCCTTGTCCTCTGGCTACTTGTTAAAAATATGATTTGACTCCCAAGTAACTACCTGTACAGATTTTTTTCTTAAATCTCTGAATAACGGGGAAGGAAATGCAGACAGCTGTGAACCCACTGTGTCTATTGGAAATGATGACCCAGTCACACTTCCATACTCATTAACTGAATCCCTGAAAATGGAATGATCAGAAGATAGTACAGTGCCTTGAAGGGATATTAATCCTTTTTTTCCCCTTTGTTTTCATCAATATATTTTTCTTCTAATTTTTAAAACTTTTTATGCTTCTTTTGTTTGTAAAGATTTATGCCAAATTTTTTCAACGTGCTCAAAAGCCAGAGAGGTTTATTACACGAAGAATTTAATTAAGCTTTTCCAGAAAAACATTTATTTCTTCATCCACTATTTTTTTCATCATGACCTCTTCAATTAGTTTTCTTTATTTACCTCAGATAGTACAGAGGGGACTTTGGAAATTATATTTTTATGTAAATTAACTTACTCATATTTGCTTTGTTAAAATGAAGAAAAATATGGGGAAGTGCCAACCTATTATCTATGAGGTAAGGGTGTCTGAAATTTTAATATTTAGCAGCCATTGACCAAAAGCATTATATTATGTATTCCTCACTTGTTTTAAATTGTGACCAGTTAGAGCTGTAACCAGAAGCTGAAATGAGCTGCAAGCTGTGAGCTGGTCTGGCACTGTGCATTCACACTTAATTGTTTTCACTGCTGCAGTTCTGTCATTGTACTGCTCTTAATTCCTCAGTAACCTCAGCAGAACTCTAGAAATAACAAGGCTCACTGACTGACCATTGCTGAAAACACTTGAATGCTAGTTGTACTTCTGGCTTGTATATCTTTGTCAAAGCATCAAGCTCACTATTCATCGTCAGATCTTAACCTTAAGGCTCAAAATGGTCACTTCAAACTGAATTGGCAATAGTCTCTTCTATTCTGATGCTGCTGATCAAAGAAATAATCCAAATTATTTGGAAACCAAAAGTC
This sequence comes from Ammospiza caudacuta, assembly GCF_027887145.1. Lineage (NCBI taxonomy): Eukaryota > Metazoa > Chordata > Aves > Passeriformes > Passerellidae > Ammospiza > Ammospiza caudacuta. The sequence continues at coordinate 83,068,117 of NC_080593.1, forward strand.
TTCTGTGTAAAGGTGGTAATCATGACAAGTTTTAGAGGTTTTTCCCAACTCCACCAAAGGTCAGTGGAATGCTGTTTTCATTTGTAGGCATAGCGTTTTGTTGCATTTTTCTCAAGTGCTTGTAATACTAATTTTAACTTTTCTGTTTAATACAATCTGATGAAAATTGATCTGTTATTCTTCATGTATTGCAAGAGGCACTTAAGCACAGGCAGATGAAGTAGAGTTATTTTGGGTAGCAAAGATGAAGAGCAGCTACAAATTCTGCAGAAAGATCTCAGAATGTGGAGTGAACGGATGATAAGAGAGAAGGTGAAATTCCGTGTGTGCAACCATAATGGGACACACAGAGGAGGAAGCAATCCTGACTTCATAAGTGATGGATTCTGAACTTGCTGTTGTCACTCAGAAGCAAGATACTGGAATAGCAATAACTACTTTTGTGAAAACATCAGCTCAGCTTTCAGTGATGCTCAAAATAAGTACTGAATGTTAGAAATTAGTAGAAAAGGATAGAGAGAAACCAAGATAACCTCCTATGGCTTCTCTTTGAGGTTTAGTACTATGCAATTCCATAGCATGCTTTAGCCTAAAAGGCTGCTTACACTCTTGATTCCTCCTTTTTCAGAAAATTGAGATTCAGAGAAGTGGATGTCGTTTGGAGAGGACAAATAGGTAATGACTAATCACTTTGCTTTATGATAAAATGATGAGGGAAACTAGGTGGGAAGCTGTTCAAATCAAAAGGGAGTGCACCCTTTGAAAGCACACCTCAGCTGTGGCATTCCTCAGCCTAAGAGGCTGTAGGTGCATCAGTGATGGAAGAAATTTTGGAAACAGGTCTATGAAGGACTGTATAAATGTACTGAGATCCTGCACTACTGGATGTCTGTAAGCCATTAATCACTGATGGGCAGCTGTGTGCTTGCCTTGCTGAGCTCCTTCTTAAGAATCTCTTATGGGTGACCATCAGAGACAGGTTAATTAGGTTAAATGGACCATTGCCCTATTCTATCTCCTACACTAAAGAATTTGAGTGCTCTGGGTGGAGGGACTATCTGAATATTTTTTGGCAAAGGGTGAGTTGATATCAGGCATAGTACTGAGGAAACACTTTATTATTTGGTTGACACAATGAAGGACAACATAATTTTTCCTTTTCTTTTTTTCCTTACCCTTCATTTTGTTTTTATCTTTCTGCTTTTCCTCATCTGCTTGCTTTTCATCTCTGCTTCTCTTTAAATTATTTTTCCTTTGTGCCAAACAATCCTCCAGCCCTAAAGAAAAACAGGGCTAAAAAAAGTAAGCACCCACACTGGTGAATAAACTCTGTGAAGCACTTCCAGCTTTCCTTCTTTGTTCTTGGCTCTCTACTGTGGAGCTGAGCTCAGAGTTTCTGTTCACCCAGCTATCAGACAGAATCAGGAGATGCCATAGGGTGAGATTTGAAGTGAGTTATGATTCTTGTTTAATGTTGTTCTGTTTTATTACTATCTACGGAGGAACTTGCAGTTTGTTGTATGCTTGTTCATCAGCTGTTCAGAGATCAGGTTAAAAAGTGGTTCCAGAGCAACAGCATTGTCTGAGCTCCTGGTCCAGCATTGGTGGGATGCTGGTGGAGTCAGCCTTGTTTGTTCTGGGTCTGTAGTGCTTTCACTGTGTTTTCAGTGTTAAGATAGCAATAACATACATTTGGAGGGATAGAAGTTTTTCTGTTTTGATCCAGACAGTGGTGCAAGCCTCTTGGTTTTTTCCAAGATGAAGCTTTTTTAATCAGGTCACCTTGAATTGAACTAACATAAACAAGTGGGATATTGATGAATTTTTGGAAGAGCTGTACTGCTTTCTTCAAGTGGGTGGAATTGAAGTTGTCCCATGACAAGCTCCATCGAAAATTCAGTATTTCTTGTTATGCTTTTACTAATCTTTTTAGAAAGTGCTCTAAGTGATATATACATAGCAGAACATTTTCCCCCTTCTCTATTCTAAAATAATCAAAGGGATTTTGGTAAAAGACAGGGAATGTGTTTGAAATGAGATATGAGATGTTAATTTGGCCTCTACTCTGCCTTGGCATTGGAATAGCAATTCATTGGCAAGTTAAAACATTCCCTTTTAGCTCCTGATGACCCAAACTAGTTTGAGCCCCCAAGCTGTCAGTCTTTCTTCATTTAGCTTTCCTTCCTTGAGGCCATTGCTACTGGTTTTATAACAAGCAGGGTTTGGTATCATCAAACCCAGCTGTACACATGCTGAGTGATTGCTGTGACATAACAAATTGCATTTCCAGAGGCTTTAGTAAAATGCATTTTTATTTATAATGTTACCAGAAAGAAAAAAGCCAAAAAACTCAAAACAATCAGCATGACTTGTTCTTCAGCACTTCAGTTACAAAGAAGGGAGTTAAAAAGAATAAATACCAAGGAAAGATGTATGTTGTCAGATAATTAATTTCTGAGAAACCAAATATACCCTTAAAGATATTTCAGTCAGACACAGTTAGACACTCCATTCCTGGGTCTTAGCAGTGTTAAGGGATTCTCAGATCTTTATATCTGATTATAGTACGAACATCTTTGGCTTTTTCTCCCATCAGATTTGTGGATTTTATCTGTAGCAGCCTCCACAGAAAATCACAGTGTATAACTTTCTATCAAACATAAGGACTGTCATTGATTTTTTTTTACTTTTTTTTTGCTATAATATTAATGCCATTGGTAGTTCCAAATAAAACCAGAGTCCTACTGTGCTAACCACTGAGTAAACACACAGAGTTACAAACTCATCTGTGGTTTCCTCAGGTGTAGTATTTGTAGATGACAACACATTATCAGCAGTAAGCAGTATTGTTGTGCTCTTAAATAGATGAAAAGCCCCAGTACTCCTGATGTTGAACAGTTAGGCAGCATAGGATATATGTTAGTTATCTGTATTTTTGGATGAGTGATCTGAATTTGAGAATGGAAAGGAAAACTATAATTTAAAATGAAAAGACTCAATATTGGTTTTCTTTCATGATCTCAACTAACAAATCCAAGGAGTATTTTGGCACACTCTAAGTTCTTTCCTGCTGATTTTTCAGTTGCATTTGGTATACAGAATATGCATTTGAATTTTGTTTTGTGTGATTATTCATAGAGTTCCAAATAGAACATAATTGATTCAGGTTTAAAGGATGCTTTTCATGCTGTGTCACTTTTAAGACTTGTGGTGTATTGCAAGATGCCACTAAATACAGCAGGAACTTTGAGCTTTATTTATTTATACTATCTATTAGTCTTCCTCTAATTGCAAATCCTACTGGTGTGAAAGAAAATTGCAGGCACTTAATTTCCTTAAAAGGGTCTTGGTTGTATCAACACAGAAACGCTACAACCCATTCTTGCTCCCACTCAAGTCAGAAAAAAAAAATCTTTCCCACGTATTTGCTACTGAGCAAAACTCCTAAATGCTTACAGGTGTTCATCCTGCATCTAATGAAGAACAATCCTGTTAAATTGGGAGGCTTTGCCTGACAATCTGCTGTAAGGAATATCTAGGGCATTCCTGATGGCAGGTCCATGTCTGCTGATCCTGGGAACATCAGCCATTAAATGTTTAGTAGAAGTGTTTGGAAACTAATTTCCTTAGACATTGCGAAATAAAATTTTAAACCAGCAGTATTTTGTCCATTCACATTGCTTTTGATCACAGCAGCAGAATGAAAGCATTTATGACCATACAGAATTTTCCCAGTTCATACAACTTTTCCCTCAAAATAGAACATCTCTCCAGTTCCCTCCCTAAAACAAGAGAAGTAGAAATGTGAGTCGTCTAGAAAACTTTAGACAAAACCTGAGGTCCTTTACTGAACAACGTGAGCAACTAAAAAGGCAATAAAATCAATTATACCATATGTCTAGGGGAGCTGATCTGTGCTTGTTTTCTCCAAAGATGCCAGGAGACATGGTGGAAGCAGCATGATCAGGAGGGATGGAGGAACATATTTCACACCGATTCCAGGGTATGGAAAGCAGGGGGAGCTGAGGGTGTCACAATTCAGACATAGGAGACAGCCCAGGGAAAACAGTCTTCACTTCGCTTTCCATGGAGCTTCTTGCTTCCATGTGCAGCTGCTGTGACATTGCATTTGCTTTTGTCTCATGGAGAAATTACTATGCAAAACCCTCCCAGAAGCTGATGCTAATGAATATGTGTGTCAGACTGTTTTTTTTTTTTTTTGGTTGCATGATTTATCATGTTATAACTGGAAACTCCCAATTGTCTACCATGTTGAGTGACTGCTTGCTATTGTCCATGCATGCACACTTTGGAATGAATGTGTCTCTTCCTTTGGGCTAGTTATCCACTTTCACTCAAAATGAACAGCTTTGGGGAGATGTTCTCTCAGAAAAGTCCTTAACTTGTGAATTAGTTTTTATCTTCTGGTCCAAGTTGCTGTGTCTTTGGGACATAATTCATAACCTATTTTTGTGAAAAGTCAAGCATGTTGGCAGGCATGGAGACTTTGGGTTGCAGTTGGATGACTGTTATTTTTTTCTTGGGATAATTCAAGTACTTTTTTCCATTTTTCAACCGAGTTCTATTATCAATGCCTTCATTTTGATAGTACAAGGAAGTGATTATTACAAAAAAGAGGATAGCATTACACATGTAGCTCCTGTGTATTTCTTCCTTTACTTGCTCTCGTCTTTTTAATTAGAATCTCTATCCCCTGCTGACAAACCCAATTGAAATCTGACATTTTTATGCAAATTATTTCATTAACATTTCTATCACACTACAACAATTTTTAAAATTTTAGCCTTTGAATTCTTAGTAAACATATGGCTGATGGAAGAACAAATGGTGAACAGGCTTATTTTGTTTACACAGCATCATCAGTGCACACACCAATCCTCCAGCCCTCAGCTTCTGTTCTGGATTGGGAATGTCCACTAGAGACAAGAGGCACTCCAAGGTGTGTAGACATTACCCCTTGGTCTCCTTTTGTTATTTTCTGGTACTATTTAAAGTATGACAGTGGACTTGGAAGGTGAACATGGGTTTTGGTCTCCCCTGTCAACTTGTGTCTTTAATGAACCCCCAAGTCTGAATAAGTAGTAAAATCACTTAGTAAGTGACTTGGAGCTTGGCATAACTGCAAAAAATAGTGGGGACTTTTTATCTTCAGTAGCATGTCTGCACATCCCTCCTCCTGCCTGAGTGTTCTGCAGTGAGGCTTCAAGTTTTACAAGTCAAATTCTGGCTTCCTAGAGCATACTCAGAATAGGTGTCCCCTTCTGAAGCAAAACCTCTTACAAGTTTTCAGTGTGTCCAATCAAATAATTATTATGCAGTATTTTTAACAAAGCAGTTTTTCTTATGCAAAATACAAAGAAAAATATTTTGAACATGTTACTTCTGATTTAAATAATTTCAATAACTACAGTGTTTTCAGGCTATGGAGAGGAATAAGAGTGATGCATATTTAATAACTGAACTTGTACTATACATAATACTAATTACTGTTGAGGGCAATAAGTCAAGCACTCAAATGTTAGGTAGTAATAGCTAGTGATTTGACTCTAGCTGAACACTGGGTAAGCACCAAAGCCACTCTGCCACTCCCCTCCTCAGGTGGGCAGGTGAGGAAAAAATATAATGAAGGGCTCACGGGTTGAGAAAAGGTTAGGGAGAGATCACTCACTCGTTGCTATCAAAGGCAAAGCACATGTGACACAGCTTTGGGAAATTCACTGAACTCATTATTTATTGCTTATTGTTGCCAAGCAAAATGAGAGTAAGGTAACAAGAAGTATAATAAAAACACCTTCCACCCACCACTCCTTCCTTCCTGGGCTTAACTTTATTACTGGTTTTATACTGTAGCCCGAGCAGGGCAGGAAGATGGGAGAAGTCTTCCATGGACTTGTCAAACATGAGTCCATCCCACAGGCTGCAGTTCTTCACAGACTGCTCCAGTGTGAATCCCTTCCATGCAATGCAGCCGTGCAGGACCAGGCTGCTCCAGTGGGACCCACAGGCATCCCATGTCCTGCCAAAAACCCATTCCAGTGGTGGCCTCTTTCTCTATGGGCCCACAAGTCCTGCCCTGAGCCTGCTCCAGCCTGGGCTTCTCATGGGGTCACAGCCTCCTTTGGACACTCCCCTGCTCTGGGGCTCTCCAGGACCTGTAGGTGGATCTCTGTGGGCTGCAGGTGGATCTCTACTCCCCCTGGACCTCCACTGGCTGCAGGGGAATCTCAGCTCCAGCATCTGGAGCATCTCCTCCCTCTCCTTCCTCAATTTGGTGTCTGCAGTGCTGTTGCTCTCACGTATTCTCACTCCTCTCTTCACTGGCCACAATTACTTTTGTGCAATAACTTTTTTTCTTTCTTCAATATTACATCCCAGAGGTGCTACCACCATCACTGCTGGGCTCAGCCCTGGCCAGCAGCGTGTCTGTCTGAGAGCCAGCTGGCATTGGCTCTGTTGGACACAAGGGAAGCTTCTGGCAGCTTCTCAGAGAAGCCACACCTGTAGCCCCTCCACTACCTGAATCTTGCCATGAAAAACCAGGACAACTGCAATTAATGTCACCAAGTGATCCTGGTTGCATTTTCCTACAGGGCTACTATTTCAAATTTTCGTTCATTATGGGATATAACTTTGCTTATACCCTGAACTGACAATGTCACAATGCAGGCTGATATATATATATATAGACACACACATACATACATATATATGTGTATATAACAACTAATAGTAGAAAAATAGCTGCACACTTTTAAATGGTCCGCCTGCAATAAATGGATGGGCTTTACTTTGCCAGCAAAGGTCACAGCTTTTTGGGAAATGGTGGGATCACTATGGGAAGAGCAAAAAAATGAAGGCTTAAAGTTTCACAGCAGAGAGTTCAGCTCAACACAGATTCTTAGCAGATTTTTGGTATTGCTAATAGGCAGCTTTTGAAACACATCAACAAAAATCACACTTGCTAAATTCTCGAGTGATACCAAGATGCACAAAAAACAATGTAAAAGAGTGGGCTGGGCTTCCTTTCAAGTCGGGAAAGACATAGGTACCTCCTTATACTCTCATTGCTCTAGTCTGGCCTGAGTTCAACTGATAACAAAACAGAAGACCAGACTGTGAGGAGGGTGCTTTAGTGTCTCAGTAAAATCATCAAAGTAACTGAATTCAGATGGGTTTGCAGTATGTGTGTTGGTGTGTGTGTGTTGGTTACTTGTTTCTATTTCTCAGTAACAAACACTCACTCATTTAATTTATTTTCTCTTTTGTCTTTGCCGAGTACTGGCTTCTATAGCCACTTTCAAGCTGTTAAGCATTTTGCTCTGTAACAATTCCAGATTACAAAGACTGGATTTAAACAACTCCATCTAGTTCTTTCCTAACAGGCAACTGAATACAGTGTAGGAGCAACTGAGGAAAATATCACTTCAACTGGACTTGTAACTTTTATTGCTGCTATCAAATGATCTGACAGGAAGTGCATGGCTGGAAAAACGCTTACAATATGTCACACAGCTTGTTAAGATGCTGACTCTCTTGCCTCCTACAAAATCCCCCTTGACAAGGACATCTACCTTACTGTGTTCACTGTCAGTCTTAGAGAGTGAAAAGGCAGAGAGCAAGTGGGATCTTGGTCACATAAATATGCTGTCTGTGCCTAACTAGAGGGGTAACTTTATAAGAAAACCCATTACTGATCAGTCTTTTGTTTGTTAATGTCTATTTGATTTACGTGCATTTTTTAGTGGATTTAAGATATGCTAAAAGCAAAACAATAAGGTTCATACAGGGGTTCACAGTAATTTAGATAAATCACTTTTTAAAAGTGACTTAGATGTTGGCCTACTTCAGGAATTTACTATTACATAAAATTAAATAGCACGGACAATTCCACCACCACTTGGTAAGCTTCTTATAGGGCTCCTAGTGCTAGATCAGTGCCACAGAAATGTTGTCTGAGTTATGAGGCCATCACAGCTTGTTAAAATTCCTTTTAGAAACTGCAAAGGTCTAATTCTGTGACACCAGGAGTTATGCCAAGTATCCTCTCTATCCACTCATCCCCAGAAAGCCCAGCACAAAACTGAAGTCTAGATGAGCTCCGAGTCCTGTGTTTTAGACTCCTTGGCAGTGAAAAAATCATATATATATGTGTGTGTGTGTGTGTGGTGTGTTCGTGCTCTCTATCCAAATTCCACTTGTACTGCTGGGTGATGTAGTAACACAGGAATTCAATATTAATGATTATGGACAAGCAGACAGAGAGGAGCAACTAATGGATTGCTAATATATACCCTGGCTTAGTTTGAAGAGGTGTCTTGGGGCTAATATAAAACAAAAATGAAAACTTAAATTAGTCTATATAAGAAAGTTGTATAAGGCAGCAGAATATATTACCATCCAAAGTAGAGGAGAAGAAGCAAATATTTTTATTATGTATTAATTTAAAAATCTTTGAATCTTGATTCAAATTTAATAGCCCTTTTGTCTCTGGTTTGTAACTTTACATCATTTCAGTCTGAATTCTGACCTATGTAAGAGACCAGAGTTATTAATATTTCCTATTATTTCTACTCCTCAAACTTTATGACTGGATTTCTCCAAGGCATTCTTCATTCTCACTCTTATCTTCCTCTTCATTTTGAAAGTATCAGTTCAGGGAATTGGCTGAAAGATAGAAAAACAGACACATAAAAATTGTTTGACTGACGGTATTCATTGTAAATTTTTTTTTCCTGGAGGAGATATGAAGGTGAATCAGGAAATGGATGGCATTTTCAGATCACATGAATCAGTACCCAAGAATTCATCATTTTCACCAAATATTTAACTACTTTTAGGAACTTGAAGTTAGATGGTCCTTTTTTAGAATTCATATAACTTCTTTAACTGCCTTATCTGTCAGAGACTTTAATGGAAAGAAAGGAGCAATTACTAAAAATCGCATCACAGATTTATAAATGTAAGTGCACATTTATTTATATAGCTGTGTTGAAAATATCATATGCATTCATAAAAACAAACCATTTTGTTTATAAATAGCCCTAATAATAGAAATGCTATGAGAAATATTACTTTGTCTTTTGATCACAAATGGTAAACGTGAACTCATCAGTTCTCAGGAGCCAAGTTTTAGACTCTCACCTAGCTTTTCCTAACTTATAGATATTATGGAGACCGGTCAGCTGAACCTTTTAATTCAGAACTTAATATGAGACAGTAACTTAATGGAAAACAACAAAGTTTGTAATTATTGACATTTACTTCCCTATTATTTTCATGAAGAATTGCAATAGTGTCTTTTGCTAAGACAATTAAAGTGGTGCTCAGTCTGACCTTGCCCTGTGTCTCCTAATGGGCATACACAGCTACAGCCTTTCCTGGCCTGCTTTTTAACAGTGTACTTCCCTACCAGAACCGTGTGAGGATGAGGATGGCAAACTTAAATCCTCTGGGTCATCTGCTTTCCTGGGATGAAGGTGTCATTCCTGTTTTTACACATAACAACAGCACAAGTCCCTGGTATTTAAATATGGCAGACTTGTGATGATGATGTTGCTCAATGCAGGTGGGAATGCTAAGGGCTCGCTAAACTCAAAGGCAGCGGGGCAAATACTTTCCTGAATCTCAGTGGGAAAGAAGAAAGAAACAGAAATGTAGAGCTGATGATTGGGTACTTCAACAATGTTGTGTAAGTCAGGTAAATTCAAGACACCAGACTGCACAAACTCTCTGCTCCCAAGCATTGGTTCAGGAAAGGGTGCTTGTTTGTATGAACCACTCTTCTGCCTGGTCTGCTCTGGAAAGACTCTGGTCACCAGTAGGGTTTCTCCTCAGTAATAAATGATGTGGTTAGAAAACACAAAAGTAGGCAATTAACTGTGAGACTTAAAAGTTTTCCTCTGACTGTTTTTCATGAATTAAACAAATATGACTAATGTTTTCAGTGGTCTGGAAAAAGTAACATGCAGTGGTAATAAAGACTTTGAACTCTGTGATCATGAAGCAAGAAAAGACCTTTTCCTATGATGGAAGTATAACTCAAGGTTCAGTTTTACTGAAGCTCACACCTTTTTCTATTTTTTTTTCTTTTTAATCTGACTTAAAGTTTCAATTTACTGTATCTGACTGTTTTTCTAAATGGTGAAAGAGATACTTACTATCCAAGGTGCTTTTGATGGGTAATGTGAAGACAGGCCTTCCCTTACACTGTGACTTTCCCACCAAAACAGATGGAAATCCACCCCCTTCCCTGCTTTCTAACACTCTTTATATCCTGCCACCACAGGAATGAGCTGAAATCTGGCTTCCCACCAAACTGGCCAAAAGCCTGAAGGTGCTGTGCAGCTTTTCCTCTTCCAACTGCAGTACCATGACTGCTTCCACACGCTGCCATCCTTAATATGCTCGGTCTGTTTTGTTGGAAGGAGAGATTAAAAATTACTAACAGTGAGAAATGTAATGTCAGGAAAATACGAGGCAGAGGAGAAAGATGAGCTCCACACTGGAAAAAAAGCTGGATGCGATGGACTTGGTCTTCTTTTTTTCCCTTCCTTAAGTCAGATAGCAGAGCTTCTACTGCTGCTTTCCCCCTTGCCTTTAGCATAATATTCCTAGATTATATTAGATTATCCTTATTTATTTTGGATATAGTAACACAATGAGGCTTAGCCTAGGATTGAGACACCACCGTGCAATTTATGAAGAAACAAAAACCGTCAGCGCCTACTTGCAAGGGTACATCTGGGGATTGCATCACCTAAAATTGCTGGGCTGATTCACTCAACTCATCTGGTTTAACTCTGTAACTTAGACATAGCACAGAGTTACATGTAATATTAAAACTGTTACAGTTTCTAGTCTTAATTTCAAACATGATTAATCTCACAGGCAGTTTCAGACATCTTTGCCCTTGAGCTTTTAAAATAAAACTAAATAAAATTAAGCATTGACATCATGACTATTCTTCCATGAAACTGGTACAGAACTATAAAGTGCATGACTAAATGCTCTGTGGGTGATATAGAGTCAATATGATTCCAGTGGAATTTTTCTTAGAATGCACTGTATGCCATTAACACAGTATGATATAAAGATATAAATGTGGTGAGATTTGGGATTTTTAAAATTTTTTTTACTTATATGCCTATTGTTTCATAGCCAAACTGCAGAGGAATTTTTAGAGGCTAAAATGTACATCAGTCAGGGGGCCAGAATTTTGATAGATTTTTTTGGTTTTGGTTACACAGTGCTTTCTTTTCACAGATAAAGCAGGGAATTTTTTTTTTTTTTACACAGCAGTTGGAAAACAAATATATCTTCTCTTTAAAAGGAAAGTCTAAATGTATTGTAATAGGTGGAGGTACATAAGAAGTGTAGGACTTGTTGATCTGAAGATGTCTTAATAACACTCCAAAGAAGTTAACAGTGTAGGTATGTGAATCATCTCATATCTGCACTTACTTTGATGGCAATTTTTAGGTGTAAAACGAAGTCTTATATTTTCTGTACAAGTCTTTTCTGGATCAGAAGGAAATCACATGAGAAAGTGACCCCAGGAATTACAGTAATCACAGTAGTGGCTTCTTAAACACTATTGTTATTTATAAGCAAACATCCTTGAGTATCAGGGTTACATGACTTTATGAAAAAAAAATAGTTTGGCCTTTAGTATTTGGGTTGGGTTTTTTTAAGATCAAAAAATAATCAGAAAGAATGTTCCAAATTCCAGGACTTCATTTTACTGATAATTTCAAACTTCTGTTAATGTTTCTACTTGAACAAGTTTCTTTTATACCCTAGCCAAAGTAAAATTGAGCTATAAGTTTAAGGCAATTTGGATTTGGAACATTTGGCTTGCTGATAAGTTTTGACGCTAGTTGTTTTAATTAGCTAACTTTTATAAGATTACTCTAGCATGGATGAATTCCATGGTTTTGTTTGTTTTAATAAACTCTTACTGCTTTTAGTCTTCTAAATTGCTTGGTCTTGCTGCCAGAGTCAGTTTCTACTGCAGTTTGAAGTAGAAATGCGCAAATGCTGTCATAAAAAAAAAAAAAAAAACACAAAACTCCAACTCTGATGGAATTAATTACAACGCACACACGAACAGAAATAACCTCCTAGTTTAATACAGGTGAGCTGACAAAACACAAAGGCATGCGCCGAAGACCCGGGCAGCGCGACAATGCGAACGCACGTACCTGCGGAGATGCCTGCGCGCCCCGGCTGCAGCCCCGCACTGCCACGTCCCACTGTGCCACGCACGCCCCCGGGACCTTTATAGGGACTCTCCCAGGGCCTGGAAATGAACTTTTGGGGCTGACACGTCGATCGTGCCACGGGGGGGAGGGAGGGGACTAGAGGGGGCGGAGAGGGACTGGCCGCAGGCTCTTACGTGGCGGCAGAAATGTCAGTACCCCGCTCCCCCTGGCAGCGGGGCCGGGGCCGCTGCTGCGGAGCTCCTGTTGCCTACGCGGCTGCTCGCCGGAGCCCGGAGGGCTGGGACCGGGACACGGGGGCTGGCTGGCCGGCTGTGGCATGGGTGAGGGGATGCGGAGAACCGGGGGGCGCCGCTTGGAGCTCCCGGGGCGCTCCCGTGCCCCTGCCGTCCCGGGGCAGCCGCTTGCGCCCAGCCCTCCTTCTCCTCCTCTATCCGGCACCGGAGTCCCGGGCAGCGGCTGGGAGCCGCTGCGGCCCCGGCACCGGCAGCGCTGCCCGTGTACCACCGCCTCCCCTCCCTCTTGCTGTCACTCGCTGGGATTTGTTGTGCTTAGTTGTACTGGCGCTGAGGCACCCCTGCTCAGATCTGATGGAAAAGCAACAGCCTCAGGTCATGTTTTTGAGCTGTGGTGATTAAGGAATAAAAGGAAATGAAAATAAAAAAAACCCAAACCCCAAGGACAAATAACCAGTTGCAACTTCTCAGCTGGCCCGGAGGGGGGAGCGCGGGGGAGGGCATGGAGTAATGCGAGATCGCCCCAGCCCGGGGCAGCGCCGGCTGCGGGACGAGCCGCACCGCACCGCATCGCATCGCATCGCATCGCATCGCCGGGGCCGGGCGGCCGTGGCTGCTCCGCCCCCGCGGCGGGGCGCTGGGTCCGGCCGCCGGGCGAGGCGCGCAGCTGCCGCGCCGCAAACTTGGTGCGAGCGAGCGGAGCGCGGGCGGCTCGGCGGGGCTGCGGCCATGGCGGCGTGAGGCGGGAGCGGGCATCGGTGAGGCGGCGGCGGAGCCCCTGCCCGCCCGCCCTGCCCTGCCCGCGGCGAGCAGCCCTCGGCGCCTCCAGGTAACCCTGCCGGCCCCTCTCCCCTCCCCGCGCAGCGGCGCTTGGGGAGCGCCGCGGGCATTGCGCGTTCCCGGCCGCCCTGTCCGTGAGCGGGGCCGCCTCCCCGCTCCTCCACCGCCTGCGCCCCCGTGTCCGCCGGGCCTCGGGGGGCTCGGAGGCCGGGCGGGCTGGGGTCCGGGCGGAGCGGCGCAGGGCGCCGGCAGGGGGAGCCGGCAGCGAGGCGGAGCGCTGCTGCCGCTGGGCTCCGGAGCCGGGAGCGCTGCCGGCGCTCGGAGCCCGTCTCGGGCATTGCCCGGCCCCACCCCCGAAAGTCCACCGAGCCTTTCAGAACGGGCGGGCGTTCTCCCCGTAGACGGAGCTGTTCGCTCGGGACCAGACAAAACAGACGGACAGGGAGCCGCATCTCCAGAGGGGCCGGAGCCCGGACCGCGGGCGCTCCGCGCTGCGGGACCCCCGCGCCGCTCCTGCCCTCGGGAGCGCGGTCTCGCCCCGGAGAGTGAGGTGCGTGGCTGTCGCTGAGCCCCGGCTGCCGAGAGGCAGCCGCTGGCTCGGGAACGTTTCGGAGGGTTTTGTCACACTTCAGCAAGTGAAGTTTGCTCAGGCTCATCTTCTGGTGAGAGAAGAAGTGGCGTGAAAGGCACCGTCAGTTGTCTGAGTAACGTGGGTCTTCAGTGGGATGTTCGTGTAGTGCGGTTGAAACCCCGATGTGCTTTTAATCTCGCTGTTTTATTTAACTGCACTGTCTTCGGTTTGTGGCGTGACTGTATTTTGGCACTTTCTGAATTGGGGTGTTAGAGTTTACCGTTCCGCGACGATGCAGATGGAAACACCTCAGCCAATTGTATACGTATATTGTTCTGTGAGGATTGCTTACCAGATTAATGACAACTATTAGGGTTTTTTGTATCAGTCCAGATGCTGAGTCTGCATTGTAGATTGACACAGCGATAATCTGCCCGGGATTACTCCTGGGAGGCAGCTGGAGTGGGGGAGCTGTCAGTGCATCTGCTCCTCCAGCAAACCGGACTATTGGCAGGAGAGGTCTGTGCATGCAGGAATGCGCAGCCTTGTGAAGATGGTTAGAATATGCAAGATTATAGCTGTGACAAACATCCTAAAACTAAAACGTGGTGTTAAAGTTATAGTGGTAGCATGTTCTGGGAGCCCTAAGGTAGTGCATCTGAAGGTCTTACTCTCTGAAAGCTGACTAACCACTCTTGGTTTGAATTTTGGTGTAACAGCCTGATGTGGTGCTAGCCCAGCTAGAGTGATGTAGAGTAGATTTTTTTTCATAGTGGAAATTGCACTCAAATCTTATTTCTAGAAGTTTAAACATCTCCTGGTTGTTATATAAGGCTGACTGAGTTCAGTAAAGTTTGACTTAGAATTGTTGAGCTTGCTGCTCTCAAATATGTAACACATAGTCAATCAAAAGTGTCTTGCTGCCATGAAAGGCTGAGGTATGGCCTTGGCTACTTTGCTTAGTAGAGTGAAAGATGTTGGTAAATTTCTGGATTTTGTGCTGTGTTCCCACCTTCCTCTCCAGCAGGTACCTATAATATAACTTTATTACATTTACTAATGAATTCACCTCATTTTCTCATTTTAATGCTGAACAGCTGTGAGGACTCCTGCTGAGAGCTAAGGTTTTGCTCTGGCATGTGGCAGTTTACTTCTCTGTTTGAGAGGTTCTTTTGAACTAAGTAGTGTAAACACTGGCTTCTGAGTTGTACTGCTTATTCCTTGGGATATTGTTACACATTTGTTTTGGTTGACAAAGCTGAAGGCATTAATATCTGAAGTGTCTAATTTCTTTTAATCTTTAACTAGTGCTGTTTTCATAAAATACTTACAGGTAGTAGGAGTGCCTATGCACTTTGTAATGATCCATAAACATGGTTGTAGTAGGTTTGTTGTACTCATTTCCTG
Organism: Ammospiza caudacuta; assembly: GCF_027887145.1. Taxonomy (NCBI): domain Eukaryota; kingdom Metazoa; phylum Chordata; class Aves; order Passeriformes; family Passerellidae; genus Ammospiza; species Ammospiza caudacuta. Next base: position 83,083,350 of record NC_080593.1, read on the forward strand.
CTGGGCAGAGATGCAGAGGGTGGTAACTGTATTGCTGCTCTTTTCAGAAGAAAGAGTTGTGTGGTCGTTTGTTTTTCACTTTCTTTTCCCCAGCTACTTAGTGAAACCACGTGGATTCTGACTTCTGTTGATACAGTCTTGTTGTACAAATACAGGATTTTCAATGAATGAAGTTCATTACTTTTCAGGGAGTAGCTGTACACTACAATCTGTGAACTGCAGAAATACAACATAATTCTCCTGCAATTTTTGGCTCTCGTGTTAGAGGTTGCATGCAGGAATTCAGCCAGGGGAGCAGCTGAGCTCCTGGGGTGAGCAGGAGCAGAGACCCGTTTCTGCCCTCTGGTCTGCAGCAGCTTTATCAGCAGTGCTGGCTGGGTCTGATTTCTGTGCTGTGGGACACGTAAGTGGATTGCTGATACTGCTATCAGTTAATAGTAGGTGTGTACTACCAGTACTATCTGTTGATAGTGGGGAGGAGGGTGTGTGAAATCTGATACTCTGCTACTTCACGTAAAGCAGAATCTAGTAATTGGTTAGTATGTTGTGATGATGGACTTCTGAATAGCAGTGAAATACGATTTAGCTTTAGATTTAACATCTGGTTTTTAAAATTTTGATATGCTCTTGGTGTTTGGTAATGTGTGTTCTGAAGTTACTATGGCTCCTGAGATGAATTGCTATTGCTATGGCCATAATTATAGAAAGCAGCACTGAGGAGCTTCTCCTTTTCTATAAAATCATTTTATGGAAATGTTTAATGGGTATTCTTGTCAATGCAGAGTTCTCCAAATTATTGTTAATCAGTCTGTTTTTCTTTCTTTATTATCATCCTTTTATCCTCTCTGGCATGTGCATGCATTCCGATTGGGAAACAGTGTTAAGTTACAGCCTCTGTGTTGGTTCTGTCCTAACGTGTTTTGCAAAGCTGGAGCTGCTTCCAAAGAACGAGTTCTTGGTTTTTTTTTTTTTTTTTTTTTTTTTTTTTAAATTTCATTCTGATTTGTCAAACACTATAAACATTTTTCAAACTGACCCTTCTGAGGTGTGTTTGCTAACTACTGGCGCTAGGCTGGGTTTAATTTCCAGGCTGCAGCATTGCAGCTGTGACCCGTGAAAGGCAGGTGGCACTCTGCTATCTGCAGATCTCACAGACACCTGGGGAATGCCACGGCCCGAGCTGTGCACTTCAGGTACGGCTTGCTGCTAAATCTGTTGTTGCCAAAACGGGAAATTATTTAAAAAAAAAAAATAGATTTTTTTTAATCAGTCTTTTATTTTAGTTTTCTCCATAAATATGTCCTATGTTTTATTTAGGAAATTTGCCAGTTTGCATCTAACTATAGCACATTTGCTTAACATTTGTCAGGAAGGTAGCAAATGTAAAGCAAGTTAATGATCCCCAAACTGCAGTCTAATTAACGTCCTCTTGATTTTTTGCTGGAATGTATATTCCGAAGTATGAAGCACTCAAATCTTTTGTCTTTTAGTGGATTTGATCATGCATCTATTCTCAAATTTGTGTTTTTCCACAGATACTTTGATGCAATCCAGTTGTCTGCTGTCTAGTATCAGCTCTACATAATAAATATATTAATAAGATTAATCTCTGTTTGGGGAGATTGATTTTGGAAGAAATTTTCTGGTGTCCCAGTGTATATTAGAAAATCAGGCAACTCACAGAAAAGCTGACGTTTGTCAATGATAGTAGCAGGAGACTGGGGTTGATACTTAGTCTGCACTGAGGCCTTGCAATGAAACTCTTGAGTTTAACTCAACTGTTGAAACTTATCTTTTCAGATATTATCCTTTCTTTGCCAAGAGTTTGAATGACTTGTTCAGAAAGTTTAAATGCTGTGTAGCATGTTAGCTGTGCTACTATTTCCAGACTTATCTTCAATTAGCTTATCTGTTATGAAATTTCTTGCATGATAGCCATATAATACAGCTTTTCAATCTTTTTACATTTTTCTTTTTAAAATCAGGATCTGGCCTTGAGCTCCAGTATACCTTAGAATTGTTGGATCTTAATTTCTGGCAGAACTTGTCAATCTTTTCATGGTTACCAACCTCAGTAGTGGAGATTAGTTTCATTTAGGGGATGTTGATTGAGCAGCTCTGAATCTTTGGCATATAATATTCTGATTTTTTAATCCCTTGCTAGATGAATAGCAACATGCATCCATTTTGCAGTATTTGTTTAGTTTAGGAGAAGCTCAGGGAAATTATAACTTTGAAAATACTGAAATGTAACCTTTTACTTTCCTCCCTCTCTGTAATACTGGGATATGTTCTTAGGCATTATTAAATATATGTGATGAAGAAATTAGAGCACATGTGATGTCTGCAGGATTGGCTTATAATGTGAATTGGGTGGGCTGAAGAAATGAGCTGTACTGTGAATTGTGTTGATTTTCCCACTTCTCTTCTCCACCGCTCTCTAAATTTCAAAACTGAGCTGCTGTCTTTTGTGCTGTTGTCCTTCTCTGAATTGCTAGTCTATCTGGAAACTGAGAATGCAGTTGAAATGTGCTTTCTTAACTGGGAATCAGGAATGTTTAAAATAAAGTTAACTATAAGGCCTTTGTAGCTAGGGAGAGAATATTTTAATAATTTGGGGCCCTGTTATTCTGACCCAAGTAATCTTATTGCTGAATCAGTCATTTCTGTTAGTGGTGAACTCTACAGACAAAGGCATGAGAATAAATATTTGTTTGTAGTTTTAAAAGTTATTGGGCAGTTGTTCTCCACTGTGTCTTCTTCAGCATACAGTCTCTTCAGAAATTCCTGTTGCCTTTTTATTTCCCTCCTTATATTTTTTTACTGTGTCATTTTAGTGACCTGCTTTCACTGGAAACCTACAAACATTTGCATTGGCAAATATTTTGAAGGGCTCCCTGGGAGCATGGCTGAAATGACCTTCTTGTGGGACAAAATGCATGGGAGGAAACAATTTCTTTTGACCTTGTCTGATAGTGAAATTGCCAAGTACTTGAGGAAAAACTCCTGGCCTTGCCATCTTCCTATGGCCTTGCCATAGGAAGATAGGTTATGTCTGTTGCTTTGTTTCTCTCAATGTCTGTCAGAGTTTTAGGCTTTCTTTACTGAGTCGTAGTCAAAACTGAAGACTGGAAAGAAATTATCCACGGTCATTGGGCTGTTACATTAACTAACATGAGTTCAGTTGCTGATGGTCTCTTCTCTTTGATGGTCTCGCTTACTTTCTCATTCTGAGCTTGCAATAGCAATAGATGGTTGTTTTTGTAGTTTTTGTCATATAAACTGTGTGTGTGTAATCCAAATTTTAGCTCCTTCTCATGCTCCAGTGCATGCTTTTCCTTGTTGCTTTTTAAACCTAAGCAATGATACTGAAATATCTAGGAGACAGTATGTACACAAAATTGTTACTAGTGTCAGGTGTTACATTACCCAGTGCTGCAGAATGGGACTCCTAGCTTAGCCAAAAGATGGGATTTCAGCTTTGGATAGTTTTCTGATAGGGCTCTTCAAGGTTTATCAGCCTGGGGCAGCCAAGAGCCTGCTGATTTCGATCCTCATCAGTAGCTCTGATGAGGAAGTTGCTAAATATGATGTTGGTACTGTTGTTGTCTGTTGTGCTCATTTTATGACCCTGTAATTCCATGTCCTAGCTCTCACTTGATAAAATACTTCAGAAAAACCCAACCAGAGAACCCCCTTAATTCCTGTCCACTGTTGACAACTTCTCTTTGTGACCTGAGCACCATGGTAAGCCGTGATTCCTGAAGGCAGGCAGATATAGATGGAGGATGCTGTGCCATCAGAGAGTGCTGTTGTAGTTTCTTGTCCTCCTTGGAAATTCTGGGACTGTGTCAGGCCATTGCCTGCTGGGTCCTTTTAGTTGTGCCAGTGTAGCTATTTATGTGGAACCAGAGTGTAAACAGTATTGGGGAACTGATCCTCTTAATGCTTTGCCTTTGAAGTACCCATGGCCACCAATCCCAGTAAGGCCCCACAGGCTCTGGTCTCAGTGTAACTGCAGGTGTGCAGTCACTATTGTTAGGTGAGGAAGGAGAAGAGGATTGTGTGTGCAGAATAAAATTCTAATAACAATGACATGTGGAGGATTTTGCCTTGGTGTTTTAGAGTGTATCCAGACAGCTTTTTTTCATGTCAGCTGAATAACAGGCAGCGAGCTCTCTTGTGGAGGCTGCCAATGGACTGAGGCACAGCCGCATGCCTGTCCTCAGCAGGAGGCTAAACTCGCCCCCTGAGGAGCCAGGTACCTGAGCAGCAACGCCTCGTTGCACTG